>NC_062579.1:83206271-83903771 GCF_022837055.1 Prionailurus viverrinus | reverse complement strand
AAGAAAGGTAAAATTTGTAAGATAAAGTAAACATCCTCAATTAAAAGTTTGAGTCCATTCTGTGAGGCAGCAGCCCGCGTAAAAACAAACGATTCAAAAAAGATCTGGGGGTTTCAGTTGACCCACCACGTAATCCGAGCTAACAGTTCACCGTCTCTTGCTTATTATCACCCAAGGCCTTTGGTGGGCAAAACCCATTGCTTCTAGGAGGGCCAAACGGCTGACGTAAGTCAGATCCTGTCCCTCCCTGGACAAGATCCTCGGCTTTCCATCTCACCCCCTGTAAGATGGGAATCATCACAAAGGCCCACAAAGCCCTAAACCAGCGGCCCCTGTGACTTCTCTGACCTCCTATCCTATTACCCTTCTCCTTGCTCGCTCCATTCCTGCTACAGGGCTTCCCAGCTATATTTTATTTCATTTCATTTCATTTCATTTCATTTCATTTCATTTCATTTTTTTATTTTTTTAAAGAGAACATGAGCGGGGGAAGGGGCAGAAGGAGAGAGAGAGAGAGAGAGAGAGAGAGAGAGAGAGAGAATCCTCAGAAGGCTCCACGCTCAATGCAGAGCCCAACTCTGGGCTTGGTCCCACAACCCTGGGACCATGACCTGAGCCGAAATCAAGAGTTGGACGGACGCTCAACTGACTGAGCCACCCAGGCTTCCGTCCCGGCTGTTTCGTAAATGCCAGGCATGCTCCTAAATCAGGAACTTTGCTCTTCCTGTTCTCTCTGCCCGGACTGCTCTTCCCTGATATACATGCATGGCTGGCTCCCTCACCTCCTTCAGGGGTAGATGCAAAGATCAACCCCGTGAGGTCCTGCCTGCACTGGCTAGCACAGAGGAGGTGCTCAGGAAATGGTTCCCCCAATGACCACTGCGTCCCAAATCCCTGCCGTTTCTCTTCAGTCTTGGTTTTCTCAACAGGAAAAACTTCAGCTTTCAGACCTGGATCTCCAGGTAATAACAAGGACTTGTGTCTTAGTAGTACGATTTGGGGGTGCTTTCACGGTTTTAGGTTTCCCTGCCTTTTGTGATGCGGTCTTATCACGTGGACGATCACCAGCCCATAGGAGGTGCAGCAGCTGGCATGTATCGTGTGCTTACCCTGTGCCAGGCGCTGTGATGAGCACTTCGCTTGGACTCATTCAGTCAGTCCTCAGGGCAGCCCTCTTCAGTTGGCACTAGGACCGTTCCCATAGGACAGCCCGGGAAAGTGAGAAACAGGGAGGTGATCTGACTTGCCCAAGGTACTGCAACTAGTATCGGGCAGGCTCCCAAGCGCCCTGACTTCCCTGGAAGATGAAAACAGATGATGAAGCTAATGGCCGCTAACACGTCTTCAGTACTCATCTTGTGTCACGCAAGATGCTAAATGTTTAAAACATATTGCCATCTTGGGACATCTGGGTGGCCCAGTCAGTCAAGTGTTTGACTTTGGCTCAGGTCATGATCTCCCAGTTCGTGGGTTTGAGCCCCACATCAGGCTCTCTGCTGTGAGTGCAGAGCCCCCTTCGTATCCTCTGTCCCCCCCCGCCCCCCCTCCACTCCTCCCCCACTAGCGTGCGCTCACTCGGCTCGCATTCTCTCAAAAATAAACATTAATAAATTTGGCGGAGGGGCGCCTGGATGGCTCAGTCAGTTAAGCATCTGACTCTTGGTTTCGGCGCAGGTCATGATCTCACGGTCCATGAATTCAAACCCCACATCGGGCTCTGTGCTAACAGTGCAGAACCTGCTTGGGATTCTCTCTCTCTCCCTCTCTCTCTGCCCCACCCACTGTCTCTCTCTCAAAATAAATAAAGTTACAAACCTTTTTAATAAAATAAATCAAATGCATACATACATAAAACACATCACCACCCTGAATGCTCAGAACAGCCCTGTGAGGTGTTAGGACCATTTTACAATACGAGGCCCTCCTGTCGTGTTAGGACCCACGCCCACTGTCCCACTTGGGCTGTGATTTGGTTTCATGAAAGGCATGCTTCTGTCTTCCAGCCATGTTGGAGAAGCTGGAGAGGCGATCTTCTGCCAGGCACTACTCGAACCCTCCACTCCATGCGGACCATTCCATGATCTGCCCTGTCCACCATAGTGTCTCTCGTTGTACAGTCTGTACATTTCATTCAAGCCCCGTCACCACTGGCTTTGCAGTGCTGGCTGGCTCTCTTTCCGCTCACATGTGTCCCTTTGTCTCAGCTAGACTGTAACTCAGGGAAGGTAGCTAGGCCTTCACGTCCTTGGTGTACCCTGGATGAATGGTGCACTGGCTTGTGCATAGTAGGCGCTCGGTAATTATTCTGACGATTTCCTGATGATGCTGTGCACTCACCACTGTAAAATGTTCTCTTCAAAGAGTGCTCATACATATTGTCTCGGTTTAACCTCACAGCAGCCTTGAGAGATAAGAAAAGCAAATTTTATTCCTCTCAGTTTTACCGTGAAAGAGACTGAGGGCCCGGGAGGTTAAGTAAGTTGTCTCAGGGCATGCTGAGCCCCACCCTCTGGACTCTGAGCCCCAGATTCTTGGCACTAGACCACACTGATTCTACCCCAAAGCATTGCTGGTTGGGCGCAATGCTAATAACACTCCTGTAAAGACCTTGTCTTGATTCTATCACCAGAGCAAAAGCAATAAAGAACACCAAGAGGCAATATCCACGCTTGAGATTGGGAAGGCAGGTAAATTCATACACTCTGTGTTAAGAAGTGCCTGGGGCTTATCAGATGGGTGGTGATGACTCTCTTTACGTCCTTTGTGAGGAGAGCACCGGGGACTGAACGGGGCAGATTAGCTCAACCCTCAGTAGAAGGGATGCAACCTAGCAGGCAGTGGGATGAATAAGAGAGAGCAGTAGGAGGCAAGAAAGCTGGGCTCAAGGTCCAGTTCTGCCACAAGCTAGTGTGTGACTCTGGGGGGAAGTACCTAACCTGACCTGCCCTTCCTCAATAGAAAATAACAATCTTCAGGGCTTCATACAGCCCAATGGTCGGTTCACCAATCTATGACAGAGGTCACAAACCGGAGATCCACGGACCTAATCTGGGCCACAGACATATTCCTTTGGCCTAATTGTGTTTAATGTTTTTTGATCCAGTAACCGTCATTTAAACCTCTGAAGGTTTTGCATCAATGTTTGGATTTCCAGGCTTTCCAGAAAAATCAGAAGATCTAGCAACATGTAAAAATTTGCAAGAGGCTGGGCAGCTCAGTCGGTTGAGCGTCTGACTTTGCCTCAGGTCATGATCTCGTGGTTTGTGAGTTCGAGTCCCACATCGGGCTCTGTGCTGACAGCTCAGAGCCTGGAATCGGCTTCAGATTCTGTGTCTCCCTCTCTCTCTGCCCCTCCCCTGCTCACACTCTGTCTCTCAAAAATTAATAAATATTAAAATAAAAAAAAAATTTTGGAAGATTTCACATTTGATTTCCAATTCTTTCTGAAAAGAATCTGGACCCATGGGGTTATTTTTCTCATGCATTTATTTTTTTACAATATCGTACGTTATGTTGTGATAAGCACCATGGGTAAAACATAAAGGAGATGGGGGTTCTGAAGGAGTAGTGGTAGGGGCGTGGGAGTAGGCAGAAGCCTATGGTTTCCAGACGATGGTCTGAGAAAGCCGTGCTGACAAGTTGACTTCTTCGCTATAGGACCACAATGGGCTGGAGCCCAGGAGTGACTGCATCCCTCAGACGGAGCCTGTGGGTGAAAGGTTTAGAAGTGCTAATATCCTCAACATACCAAGTGGAGAGTCAAAAGACACGGATGCGGGTTGATGTGCATTGGAACAGTGTCACGTTTATTACGGGATTTTGCAAAGGCAACAAAAGAGGCTCAAAAGCTAAAATAAATATCAAAGTCTGGGAGAAGGAAAAGAGCGAAGTATGTGTACAAAAGCGCTCACTGACCAAGAGGAACTGAATACCCCCAATAAACCCAGATACATTTTCTGCCTAATGGGGTCAATGCAATTAACCTGATACCTGTAGCAATACACTAACTTGCCCTTACATCTCAGGCCAGGGACATTACACGGTATTAAAATGCAGTCTAATGACAGAACACCCAACTCTGTTGACCCAAGAGTAGCACAGGATGGATGGGGAGAAAAGAGAAATGGATCTTCCTCCATTCTCTTGCTGGTCATTTCTTCTTGTCTGAGCTGGGACTTGACAGATTATTTCTCTGGACACTAGTATCTCCAAATGGAAAATAATATTCTCTAGTGGGTTTCAAGCATTTTTTGCCATGACCTATAGTACAAAATACATTTGACATGCATATATTACTGCATTATATATGTAAGTATACAACAAACATTTCATGAAGCAATACGTACCCTTATTGTATACAGTGCACGCTGGGTTTTTTCCTATTCCATTCTTTTTTGTTTGTTTTTTAATGGAAGTCACTACCCATTAAATTGATTTCCTGTGCAGTAGGTAATAATTGGCAAGGTGAAAAACACTGCTCTAGACCAATGGTTCCCAAATCCGGCCCCACATCAGAATCCCTTGGGGCCCTTGTTCAATGCATGTACTTGCGTTCCATTCCAAACCTGTAGAATCAAGATTTCTTTGGGATGAGGCCCAGAAATATATATATTTTACCAAGGACTAGCCATGCACTGGCATGAAGGAATCACAGTTCTCTTCAGCACACAGAAGAAAATAACATCAATGTCCATAATAACAATAATCCTCAAAAGTTTAATTCATACTAGTGTTGCCCAGCAGCACAGGTTTCCATTTATTTTAAGTTTATTTATTTATTTTGAGAGAGAGAGAGAGAGAGAGAGAGAGCGCGAGTGAGCACACACAAGTGGGGGAGGGGCAGAGAAGGAGAGACAGAATCGCAAGCAGGCTCCATGCCATCAGCCAAGAGCCTGATGTGGGGCTTGAACGCACAAACTGTGACATCATGACCTGAGCCGAGATCAAGAGTTGGACGCTTAACCGACTGTGCTACCCAGGTGGTCCTCCATTTATTTTATTTTTTTAAATCTTTATTTTATTTTGGGAGAGGGAGAGAGAGAGAGCGCGCGCGCAGGTACTGGTGCACGTGGTCTTGTACAGACTCTGGAGAGCGTGCACACACACACACACACACACATACATTCAGTGACATACATAAGTGGGTGCTATCGCACCCAAGCCCTGGGTGTTCCCTGAGATCGTTTCTCTCATTCACCCCCCATTGTTCCCACCCACAGCCATCTCAGCTGGTTGGGGGACAGTTCGTGAGATCATGACCTGAGATCAAAGGAAGAGTTGGACACTTAACCAACTGAGCCACTCAGGTGCCCCAGAACTTTCCATTTATTACTTCACTTATATCCTCACAACAATTCCACTTTATAGATGAGGAAACTGAGGCTCAGAGAGGCTCCATAAAACTACTGAAAGGCATACACGGGGAGGTTAAGGAAGTGGCAGGGCTGTGTTTCATGAGGGGTTTGTCAGTTCCTATCATTACTGACTCTTCCCACCCCCTCTTCTGTCATTCCAGAAACCTTGGACCCATCTTGGAGTGTTCTATACCAATTCAAATTCCAGGTCGTATACCAAGATGGCCGAACCATGAGGCCAAGAGGCAAAGAGTCCCTAAAACAATAATCTTTTTGCATTTATATGGAGTTTTAACTGCTTTCCAAAACAAATGTGTGTGTTTTCTCCACATTTGTACCTTCCAGCTATCCCATGAGGCAGAAGAGGCAGGTTAAAAAACCTGAGACCCAAAGACGGGAAGTGACAGATTCCAAGGCCTCACAGCAGGCTCACAGCCAAGTTGTAGCACTTTCCCTCAGGCAGGGTCTACCAGAGTCCCCAGCTCTACCCCGTTTCAAGTCTACCCTGCTTTGAGGCAGGAGAGGAAGACGTGGCTGGCTTCCTGCCTCCTCCCTCCCTACAGGATTTACTATCCAGTTCTGAAAGGCGTGCGCTCTGTATACACACCGCCTGAGGGACAGCTTGCCCTGAACCTTCTCCACGGCACTATGCTGAGAACTGACTGCATTTCTATTTTTGTCATGCAATTTGTAAAAAGCTGTGCACTGTGCTTCAAAGAAAAAATAATGGATTCCATGATGAAAGAAAAAGGCCCCATCCCTCCCACAGAGGTTAAATGCCACCAGCCACGAGTGAGCCACGTTTGAAGGTCTCTGCCGAGGGCCCTGTCTTTGAGAGCCCACAGAAAACCTAGGCGGTGGATTGGACCAATCTTGGCCACGGCAGAAGGGGGCTGGAGGGATGAATGACCCCCATTTAGCCTCCTCAGCTGAGGCCCTCCCTCTGTTGAGAACAAGCCCTCTGTTTCTGCCACAGAGAGGGGTGTTGTTTGCAATGTGTATATATTTATGTGACAAATGACTAGCTATTTATCAAACACTGTATCGATTCTAACATTTTTCTTCACCCTTTCTCCTTGACAATGCAGGTCATTCTGTCTCTCCCCTTAACAGCTCCTGAGGCCAATCTAACATACACACACACACACACACACACACACACACACACACACATGCACACACACACAAACACACACACACACAGAGTAGTGACAGACACTTGGTGAAAATAAAAGCAAGAGACCCTTCTCAGAGACCCTTCTCGTGGCCTCAGTCTCTCGGTCTATAAAGTAAGTAAGTGGGTTGAACAAAATGCTCTGTTAGGTCCTTTCTTTGGTTCTAGGATTCTGATAAAATAACATAGGGAAAGCCCCAAGTGTAGCCCACAAATTTATGATTCAGGCTCTGAGGCTGAAGGGACAAACTAACTTCAAATTGTGTTTTAAATAGTCAGCTTTTGTTAAAGGGGCTCCAAAATGTGGGTTAAAGAAAAAAAAATCATTGCTATTATGTCCACTAGCATGCCAACATCCTGACGATGAGGATTACTTTGCCTTTTGCCTCTCTTGCTTTATTTTGCATTCACTTTACTCGCGGCCAGGGCTGCAAAGCCTGCCTCATCAGTTACTTTTTTCCCCGTGTCAATTTCTCTTCCAGCGGGTGGGGCAGAGGGTGCAATCTCTGCTGGAGCAGCTGAGGTTTCAGCGTTGTGGAGGAGCGTCAAGCTAATGCCATTCTCACCTCAGTGGAAGCACTCTGCTGTGTGTCAGAAAAATTGGAAGAGGTGTTAAATTTGCTTTGCGACTGCAACTCCCTTTTAGTTTGGTGAGGCTGGCTTAGGATTTGATGGTTTTACAGAATTCAATATCAAGGAAATACAAAATATCTCCGCTTTTTAATTTATATTGTCAATCACCAAAGCGTGCTCCTTTCCCCACGGGGACGCTAACTAGATCTGTGCTCGCTGCTGCCGCCAACACAGCAAGCGCCCCTCTCCTACCCGCTTCCTTCCTACCTGCTTCCCAGGGCTGTGTTGAAGACAACGCGAGTACACAAGGGGCACGCTCCCAGGGCACTTCAAAGAAGAACCCAGAGGAAATGAGTATTCTCATTCTTCAGCAGGACAGCAGAGAGATGCTAGTCCAACTGCCTGTGTTGAAATCCAAGTTACCGAATCTCCTGGGTCTAAGTTTGCTCATCGTGGAACCGGAATAATACTAGGCTATACCACGTAAGGCTACTGTGGCGATTAACCGAGCAAGGTGCTGAGAGCAGCCACCTTACTGCTAAAGGCTACTAACTCAGTAACTGCTGGCTATGGGGACTACTATCCCTCCTTGCCAAACTGGTCTTGCAGCTTTCTGATGTAAAACCTGCTGCATTTTCTAGCCATCTCAATTCACCGGAGGATCTGAAAGTACACTAGAGATGGGGTTGAGCTGAGGTTCATCTTGGAGCCCTTCAAGTGGGTCGAATTTGCTCATTTCCCCCGTTCATTTATTTATGCAGTCGGCAAATATTTATTGACCACCTATGATATGGCAGGCACCGCGCTAAGTGATGAAAATACAATAGTGAACAAGACACAGTCACTGCTTAATAGAGTTAATGCTCTAGAAGGGGATGCGGGTTATGGATAGACAAAAAATACAGCGAAAGAGACAGGAAAAAGTTTGGGTGCTCCAGAGAGTGAAAGTCAGCATGGCTAGGGTTGGAAACGGGGCACGAGCAAAGGAAGGCACGGGCCCGATCATTTGAGAACTGTGGGCCAGGTAAGGAGTTTTGCCTTGGTCTTCAGAACACTGGGAAATAAATGAAAGGTTTCCAGAAAAAGATCAATACACTCAAAAACATTTGTTAAGGTTCTTGCTGACCATCGTATGGCATTGGTATTGTTGGGGGCAGGGCTGTATCATTATCTGATACAAGGGCTTTGTGTGCATTACAAAAAGATGCCCCTTCCTCAAGTTAAAAACAAAACAAGCAAAAATAGGTTAGTCTTTTAATGTACAGCCTAAACAACTTTGAGTCCTGCCCTGGGGGGTGTGCCAGAGCACCCACATTCTTCTCCCTTAGGCGTTCCTTCTCACTGGAATATGTGTACCACCAACAGCACTTTGCACCCCACTGTTCCACCACTGTCCCCCAACCAGCTGAGATGGCTATGGGTGGGAGCAATGGGGGGTGAATGAGAGAAATGATCTCAGGGAACACCCAGGACTTGGGTGCGACAGCACCCACTTATGTGTGTCACTGAATGTGTGTGTGTGTGCGCGCGCGCGCGCGTGCGCGCGCGTGCGCGCGCGCGCTCTCCAAAGTCTGTACAAGACCGTGTGCACCGGTACACGTTTACGGAGGAACAGGCTCTCTTCCTCTGTTCTCAGACTTGGAGCCAAGAAGAGCAGGATGCACACACACTTATGTAAGTTAGGATGTTTCTGTGATAAAAATGGCACATCCATACCTACGGTGCCCTTGTGTAGTATACAACCTGAACATCCATGCATGGCAGTCCTGGCAGCAAAAACTGAAGCAAGTAGACCAGTTAGGAGGCTGTTGCATTAGTCCAGGAGAGAGATGATGGTGGCTCACACTAACTAACAGCTGAGGAGGTGGTGAGAAGTCAGTAGGGTGTATTTTGAAGGCAGATCATCAGGATTTGTTGATGGCTAGGAGGTGACATGTACGGGACAAGGGGAACTCAGGATAATGACTAGAAGCTTGACTTAAACAACCAGGTGAGTGGTGGAGCCATTTACTAGATGGAATTGATGAGAAAAAGAACATTGCAGGAGAAAAATCACAAGTCCTGCTTTGGGCGGTTTGCATCAGCTCCTGCTGTCCACCGAAGTGGCAGACCTATCAGTCTCTGTATCTTAAGCTCCTTCCCACTCAGGATCTCAAAGCACAAAGACCCTCTGGAAAATTGGTAATCCCTGATACTTATCTTGGCCTCAACCGGCTTCTTGCTCTGCCTCCTTTGACCTGGGTGAAATAATGATTTCAATTTGTACCTACCAGTTCTTCAAGATTCCTAATTTATTAACAAGATTCTGATACCTCTCAATCAATCTAATCTCAATCTCTCTCTCTCTCTCTCTCTCTCTCTCTCTCACACACACACACACACACACACACACACACCATTTCTAAATGGCCCTTTCTGAGATTGCTTTTTTATCAAAACGTTGAAACTTTCTTCTTTGTGGAGTACACTTTCATTCAAGGCCAAGGATTCTCCATCTGCCTCCGCCATGCAACCCAGAGCCTGCCATTTCACCCAAACCCTCTTCCCAGTACGAGAGAAAGGTATTTGAAGCCTGGAGCTGAGCCAAGCGAGTGGAGAAAATGAGCTGAGCACTGCGAAATTAAAGAAAGTAATGCTGACTAGCAGGGGGCGGGGGGGGGGGGGGTAGAATTAATCAGGAAATCTTAAGGTCATTGTGATCTCGTTGATTGCATTAACATCTAGTAGCAGAAGACGACAGATTGATTCCTGCTACGGTGGCAGCAGGGGAAGTGGGGGGGAATGAAGCTAGGAGTGTAGTGCCCAGGGCTACATCTTCCATAGGGAGAATTTATGCCAGCAGATGAAGTCAAATCTCCTCATTTCGTGGGCCAGGTACATTCCTGTAGAACCACTTCTTCCCTAGACGTATACCAGGCCGCCTAAGCACCAAACACCTTTCATAAATATAAACTATCTCCCTGTACGCTGCGCCCATCTTTCACACTAGATCATTCTGTCCTTCTTCCCCAAATATCCCTCTCCTGGGTTGGTTTAGCAAAGGGTTCTGCCTAATGAATCACTTCTGGGGCATCCAGGCAAGTCTGTAGGGCCTGTCCTTGCTCCATCAGTCCCAGCTCTGACTCTCCTTCCTTGCGCCTTCCTCCCAGCCTGCCCATATTCTCAGAAGGGAAAAGAAGTCCTCCTTTTTCAGGGACAGGTAGGGTGCTTGCCCTCCATCAGCGAAAGACACCGTGCCGTGTTAGCCTTGACGCATTCCAGCCAGCAAAACATGGTAATCTGAACTTCGTGGGACCTAATCCAGACAAGCACATGAAAGCAAATAGTGATCAATGACAATGGCGGCCCCGATTTTTTTTTAGCTCCAACCACGTGCTAAGCAATGGGCTAAGTGCTTTTATATCACTTATCTATCCAATCCTCGAAGCGAGGCAGGTTTGATTAACATCGCCATTTCATAACTGAAGAAACTCAGACATATTGAGGGACCTGTTTAAGGTCACACAGCTAGAAATGAGCAAAACCAGGATTTTAAGCCCAGACCTGTCTGCTTTCAAGCGTGCATCACCAGCTGGGTGTGCAGTGGTAGAACCAGAAACATCCGTCTATTTCTTCAGCTTCTTTCTTCCCTTTGTAGCAGGTGCTCTGAATGCCTCCAAAACCATTGTGAGGAGCCCCAAACCTCTGGCTCCAGCCTTGACCTCTCTATTCGGCTTTAATCCTTTGCCAACTCCTTTTTGCTCAGGGTTCCTCTTTCCACTCATGTCCCCTATTCACTCAAATTAACATACTTAATACTTTTTTTTTTCCCTCCCAACTAGCTCTCCCTCTAGATTTTCCTCTTTCTGTCTGTAATTACCACAATTTTCAGGCTCCTGACTTTAGAACCATCCTTAAATCTGCTCTCTGACCACATCTAGTGAGGCCCCAAATTGTGATTTTTCTCTCCATAACACATCTTGAATCTACTCTTTCTTCCATTTCAAATGTTTCTTACACATCTTTTGGTTCACTTAAAAAAAAAGCCCACAAATTTATTATCATGCAAGTTCCCATAGGTCAGAAATTCAGACACAGTGTGCCTGAGTCGGGGCTCACTGGGCTGAAATCATGGTGTCAGCCAGGGTTGTGATTCTTTACATAGCCATAGTACAGTTTTCAAAACCAGGAAGATGATATTGATATAACACTATTATCTAATCAAAAGACTTTTTTCACATTTCACCAATATCCCAATAACATTCTTTAGAACAACAACAAATTTATCTGGTATAGGACTCAAACATGGACCAATCCTTGACTTTGGTTATTATGTCTCTTTAGTCTTTTTTAATTGAAGACACTTTCTTAGTCTTTCTTGTCTTTCATGACCTTGACATTTTAGAAGAATACACTGGCTTCTGTCTTTTTATATGCTTTACCTCATTGTGGACAGAAGAGCAGAATATTCTGTGACTTCCTAACCACAAAATCATAGAATATAGAAGAAGCTGACCATGAACTACTCCACTGGGTCCCAAACGAAATGTTTCCAGGCACTCCTCAAAACTCCTTTGACTCTCACTTCCTTGCGCCTGAACAAATGTTTGCCCAACATTTCTCTTTAAATTAATACACTTTTTCAACTTATGACTGTGGTAGTCAAAATTCTAAATATGACTCCCAGTGATCCCGGCTTTTGTATTAATCCCCTCCCCTCTGAGTGTGGGTGGAACTCAACAATATGATGAAGAAATCACTCCAGTGATTGTATTACATTTTATGGCCAAATGGAGATTATCTGAGTGGGCCTAATCTAATCACATGAACCCTTTAATAGCAGAGTTTTCTCTGGTTGATAAGCAGAAGAGCAAATTAGAGAGATTGAAGCATGAGGATCTGACACGCCCACTGACTTTCAATATGGAGGGACCACGGAATAAAGGATGTACTAGGTGGCCTCTAGGAGCAAAGAGCGACCCCTGGCTGACAACCGGCAAGGAAATAAGGACTTCAGAGATACACCCCCAAGAAAGTGATTTCTACCCTGAAACTTGAATGAGCACGGAAGTAAATTCATCCACACAACCTCCAGATAAGAGCCCAGCACAGGGGACACCTTATACAGAAAACCCTATCAAGTTTACCAGGACTTCTGACCTATTGAACAGAACGAAAATGAAAATGTGTGGGTTGATCAATACCCAACACCTTTTCATGATAACAATAAAGACTCTCAGAAAACTAGTAATAGAGGGGAACTTCCTCAAGTTGACAACATCGAGAAAAATAAAAAATAAATAAGACTCCCACAACTAGCAAACTGAACCAAGCAATGTCTAAAAAGGATTATACACCATGACCAACAAGGACTTATTCCAGGAGCACAGAACTGGCTCAACATTCAAAAATCAATTAACATAATATACTACTTCAATAGAGTAAGGTACGGAACCACATGTTCATCTCAATAAACATGGGAAAAAAAGAACTTGACAGAATTTAACACCCCCTCATCAAAACACTCAACAAACTATAAACAGAAAGGAACTTCCTCAACCTAGTAAAGAACATCTATTAATAACCCACAGCTAACATCATACTTAATAAAGACTAAACGCATTCCCCTTAAGATCAGGAGCAAGTTAAAGGTGTCTACCTTTGCCGTCTCTATTCAACATTGTACTGTAGGTTCTAGTCAGGGCAATTAGGCAAGACATTTTTTTAATGTTTATTTTAGAGAGAGAGAGACAGAGACAGAGAGACAGAGTGTGAGCAAGGGAGGGGCTGAGAGAGACAGAGACACAGAATCTGAAGCAGGCTCCAGGCTCTGAGCTGTCAGCACAGATCCCGACACGGGGCTCGAACTCCCGGACCACAAGATCATGACCTGAACCGAAGTCGGATGCTCAAACGACTGAGCCACCCAGGCACCCCAGGCAAGAAATATTTTCAAAAGGCAACCTAACTGCAAAACAAGAGGTAAAATTACATCTAATCACAGATGACATGATCTGTATCTAGAAAATCCTAAGGAATCCATGAAAAAGTATTAGAACTAATGAACAAGCTCTGCAAGCTTGCAAAATACAAGATCAATATATGGAATATCAATTTTATTTCTACACAGTAGCAATAAGCAAACTAAAAATAAGATCAAGAAATCAATTCCA
Source organism: Prionailurus viverrinus (assembly GCF_022837055.1). Taxonomy (NCBI): domain Eukaryota; kingdom Metazoa; phylum Chordata; class Mammalia; order Carnivora; family Felidae; genus Prionailurus; species Prionailurus viverrinus. The sequence goes on along the minus strand of NC_062579.1, from coordinate 83,890,518 downwards.
TTTATAATGGCACCAAAAAGAAGAAAGTACTTAGGATTCAGTTTAACAAAATAAATATAAAACTTATGGTATAAGAAATACAACACCTTGCTGAAAGAAATTAAAGACATAAGTAAATAGAACAAATAAATGGGACCTACCCCTAAAAAGTGAAAAGATATCCCATGTTCATGGACTGGAAGACTTGATATTGTGAAGTTGGCAATAACCCAGAAATTGATCTATAGATTCAACACAATCCTTAGCAAAATCTCAGCTGCCTCTTTTATAAAAATTGACCCCAATAATCCTAAAATTCATATGGAAATGAAAGGTTCCAAAGAGCCAAAACAACCTTGAAAAAGAACAACAAAGTTGAAGGACAAATGCTTCCCAACTTCAAAACTTACTACAAAGCTACAGTAATCAAGATAAGTGTAGCACTGACATAAATATATACATATAGAAAAATAGAATAGAATTGAGAGATCAGAAATAAACCCTCACCTTTATCGTCAATTGATTTTTGACAGTGTGTCAAGAAATTTCAAAGGGAAAAAATTAGTCTTTTCAAAAAATGGTGCCGAGACAACTGTATATGTACGTGCAAAAGAATGAAGTCAGACTCCTACCTCACACCATACAAAATATTAACTCAAATGGATCAAAGACATAATGTAAAGCTAAAACTATAAAACTCTTAAAAAAAACATAGGTGTGAATCTTAGTGACCTTGGATCAGGCAATGGTTTCTTAAAATACGACACTAAAAACACAAGCAACAAAAGAAAAAATAAATAAACTCGACATCATTATAATTAAAAACTTCAGTACTTCAAAGGATACCATGAAGAAAGTGAAAGGGAATCTGCAGAATGGAAGAAAACATTTGCAAATCACATACTCACACATCTGATAAGAGACTTGTATCTAGAATATATAAAGAACTCTTAATAACAAAAAGACAACTATGACAGCAAAGAAGCAGAAACAATACAAACGTCCATCAGCTGATGAATGTATAAACAAAATATGTTATGTGCATAATGGCATATGATTTAGCAAGAAAAAGAAATGAAGTATTGATACATGTTACAACATGGCTGAACCTTGAAAACATTACGCTAAGTGAAAGAAACCAGTGTCAAAGATCACATATTGTATGATTCCCTTTATATGAAATGTCCAGAACAGGCAAATCCAGTGACAAGAACGTAGACTAGGGATGGCCAAGGGCTTGGAGAGCTAGAGGGGTTGGGCAGTGGCAGGGGGTGTATGGTTTATGTGGCGGGGGGGGGGGGGGTAATGAAAATATTCTCAAACTGCTTGTGGTAAATGCAAAATTTACCAAAGTCTAAAAATGCAAATTTTTAATGTTTAGACATTTACCAATGTCTAAAATGCAAAATTCTGTGAATATACAAAAAACGATTGAATTGTACATTTTAAGTGGGTGAACTGTATGGCATGTAAATTTTATCTCAATAAAGCTGATAAAAGGATAAAGCTGCAGCTAACATCATACTTAATGATGAAAGACTAAATGTTTTTCCCTTAAGATTGGGAGTTAAGGCAAGGATCTCTCTTCTCATTACTGCTATTCAACAAAGTACTACCCAGCTCAATAAGGCAGGAAAGGAAATAAAAGGCTGACAAATCAGCAAAGAAAGAAAACTGTCTCTATTTGCTGATTACGTGATCATTTACATAGAAAATATCAAAGAACCTATAAAAAATTCTCTTTGATCTAATAATGGACTTTAGAAAGGTCACTGGATACAATATTACTACACAAAAAGCAACTATTCCTATATACTGGCAATGAACATGTGAAAAGTAAAATTAAAAATACAATACCATTTATAATCACTCAAAAAAATGAGGTACTTAGGTTTAAACCTAATGAGACCTGTGCAGGACTGGTATACTGAAAACTTAACAAAAAAAAATGATGAAAAAAATCAAAGATCTAAATAAATGGATAAACATACTGTGCTCATAGATTGGGAAACCTTATGTAGGTAAAAATGTTAATTCTTCCAAGACTGTTTAATGCAATTCCTATCCAAATCCCAGCAAGACTCTTGTGGATTTAAGCAATTTCATTCTACAATATATTTGGAAAGACAAATGATTTAGGATAGTTAAACAATTTTGAAGAAGAATAAAGTAAGAGAAATTGCTTTATCCGATATTAAAGCTTACTATATAACTACAGTAATGAAGACAGCATCGTATTGGCAGAGGGAAAGATACAGAGATTAACAGAACAGAATAGATAATCCAGAATTGGACCCCAAAAATATGCTGAACTGATTTTTGACAAAAGTGCACAAAAGGTTCAATGGAAGAAAGATCATCTTTTCAACAAATGATAACAGAACCATCTGACATCCAAAAGCAAAAAAAAAAAAAAAAAAAAAGACCTTGACCTAAACTTCATCCCTTACACAAAAATTAACTCAAAATAGATCAGAGATTTAAATGTAAAGCTATACATGTCTGTATAGTTTCACAAACTATGTGTAGTTTATAGAAGACTTTTGGAAGAGAACGTAGAAGAAAATCTTAGGACCCCTGGTGACGAGTTCTTAGGCATGACAGCTGAAGCACAGCCCATAAAAGAAAAACTAACAAATGGGATCTCATAAAAACCTAAAACTTTGCCCCACTGACGATTCTGTTCATAGAATAAAAAGACTTACAGTATATGTTAACTAACTTGAATATAAATAAAATTTTTTAAAAAAATTTTTAAAGAATAAAAAGACAAGTTAAATATTGAGAGAAAATATTTGCAAACTATGTATCTGACAAAGGACTCGTATCTAGAATATATAAAGAATTCTCAATACTTGACAGTAACAAAACTCAATTCAATTAGAAAATAGGCAAAAAACATGAATAGGTATTTCACTGAAGAGGATATGTAGATAGCAAACAAGCACATGAAAAGGTGTTCAACATCATTAGCTGTTAGGAAAATGCAAAGTAAAGCATTGAAAAAGGAAAGTATTCTTAATATATGCAGCAACTTGGATGGGTCTCTAGGGCATTATGCTGAGCAAAGAAGCCAGTATCAAAAGGTTACATATTTATTATATTATTCCATTTTTATAACATGCTTGAAATGACAAAACAGTAGAAATAGAGACTATATTAGTAGTTGCCAGGGGTTAGGGATGGTGGGGAGAGGAACGTGGGTGTGACTATTTTAGGGGTAGCAGGAGTCAGATCTTCGTGGTAATGAACATTTCTGTGCCTTGACTGTGGTGTTGGATATATAAACTCACACGTGTGATAAACTGACATAGAACTACACCTACACATTGTGTCAGTGTCCACTTCCTGGTCTGATACTGTACGATGGTTATCGAAGATGTAACCGTTGGTGTCATGGCATTAAAAAAAATTGTTGAGAGATTTTATGTAAATATCTGGATTTCTATTGGTTCCTGAAAGCTCCTAAAATATGGAAATCCCGGGCCCATATTCCCAGGCTTCCCACTCTTTTTCTTAGGAATTGTTCTGTCTAGCCACCACAGTCCTCACCCACGTCCTGCTAGCCATTTATGCTACCAGCCTGGCCCCTAAAGGCATTTGAGTTTGCGCCCTTGTCCCCTACCCTATGCCAGCCTGAAATTTTTTTTTTTACCTCTTTCCAACACAGCCATGTCCCAAAATAGCACAAACCTGCATAAGAAGCCTTCCGCTTAGGAAAGAACACTAGGTCTCCACCTTTCTGTTATCACCTCTGACCCTCCTTACTCATTAGTTCCTGATCTGTTTGCTTTTGTCTCCCTAGCCCTGTTCCCGTTTTTGCCCCATATGGCAACCCTTTAGGATGCTAACTGTACCACTGATTTCTTGAACCACAGTCAGGGACACAGGGTGTCCTAAGTGGGCACATTACCGGTCAGGGCTCTCCACTACCACCTACGTGTCTGAGCAGGAAGATCGGACACTCCCGGAGCTGACTGAGAACTGAGCCCGTGCCTCAAAGCTCTCTGAGACCCTGTTGAGTAGTGTAACATTCCTTCGCACACACAAGACACAATCACTGCTGTCTAGGCAGGGCATTCTTGGGAGTGGGCTCCACCCCTGATACAGACCGTACCGACATATGCTGGGCCTTACTTTGTTCTCTTCTGTAGAACTTTATTTAATTACAAGAGTCATTCGTATTTATTAAGAGTTCTGATGAAATCACAGAAGAATTTAAAGGAAAACAACTTGCAACTTCACCACCTGCAGATCATTACCATTAACATTTTGGTATGTTTCCTTCCAGTCCTTTCTCTAGATTTGTATACTGACACATGCTCTCCAAAATGGTGATATATACTGGATATATTTTGTAGCCTGCTTTTCTCACTTCGTCTCATATTAGGGGCATGTTTCCTTGTCAATAAACCTCATAAAACAGCTATTTAAGGTTAGGTTTGAATGGGGTTGTTGGTCCTGACTCTTTGCCTTCTCATTTTTTGAGAGAGTCTCTCTCTCTCTTTCTTTTAATGTTTATTTATTTCTGAGAGAGAGAGAGAGAGAGAGGGCGCACGCAGCTGAGGCACAGAGGGAGGGGGTGGGGCAGAGGATCCAAAGCAGGCCCCAAGCTAACAGCAGAGGGCCTGATGTGGGGCTCGAACTCATGAACCGTGAGATCATGACCTGAGCCGAAGTTGGACGCTCAACCGACTGAACCACCCAGGCGCCCCTAAGAGGGAGTCTCTTTTTGATTTCTTTTTCTCTTACCCTCTCTCTGTGTGTCTCTCTTTCCTTTCTTCCTTCCCTCTCTCCCTCCTACTCTGTCTCTTTCTTTGACATCCCACATGAACCAAATTTACAGGGATAGAGGTTTTAGAGGGAAGCAGTGGACCTAAGGAAGGTGTAGACCGAAGAGGAGGAGGTTTGCTGGGTAGAAGTGAAAAGCTGCTCTGAGCATTAAAACTGGTCTGCTAAGCGCAGTGGCAAAATGAATTGTTCTACCCTCCTTTGTGTGCGAGTGAATGGAGCCGGAACCCTGGGGCCAACAAAGACCACCATTCTTTCCATTATGGAGGCTTCAGCTTTGGAAACCCAAATTAGAGAAATACACCCCTTTTTTAAGGTCGCATATTATATATCGGGCCGTCCGTTGAAACAGTGAGGCTCCATCAGGTTAGTGAATCATAACCACTCCCACTTACCAAGGATTGATGTGTGCCCAGGCACTGTGCTCACCACTCTCCTTACATGTCTGTGTAGTAAAATAAAGCATACTGCTTACGAGGTGGCCTCTGGATGGGTGCCTAGGTGGCTCAGTCGGTTATGCGAGCGTCTCCTGATTCCGGCTCAGGTCATGATCTCAGCGTTTCGTGAGTTCGAGCCCTATGTCGGGCTCTGCGCTGATAGCACACAGCTTGCTTGGGGTTCTGTCTCCCTGTCTCTCTGCCCCTCCCCTGCTCGCACTCTTTCTTTCTCAAAAATAAATAACAAATAAGAAAGTTAAAAAAAAAAAAAAAAAAGAGGTGACCTCCGGAGCAACTTCCTGGGTTCATTCAGTTCTCAATTCTGCTGCTTCTAGCTTTGGGACCTTGGGCAAGTTACTTAACCCTTTGGATCTTTGGGTCCCGCATCTATAAAAGGGGATAAGAGTATGCATCTCATAGGATTGGGTTGAGGATTTCGTGGATTACAGCACGTGGAGAGCTCAGAAGAGTGCCTCATCCGTGGCAGATGCTTTTCAGTGTTTGCTGTCATTATTAATCATAAATCCTCACCGTAGCCCCACGGCGGTGGTATTGTTGCTATCCTTCTACAAGCGGTGAGGAAACTGAGGTTTGGAGAAATCAAACGGTTGCCTAAGTTCAGGCTGCCTCACTCTGGAGCTGGGCTTCTTAACCTCAGTGGTCTAAGGTCTGCTGCCTTTCTGGGCACAGAAGCTGATTTTCTTGATCCCAAAGCCCGGTGCTGAGGCTGAGCAGAGGAGGAAGAGGACAACTGAGAGCCGGCTGGCTTTCCTGTGCCCTTGGTCACTGCGGCAGACCTCAGACAGAGGGTTCAAGGCAGCAGCCCTCAACCAGAGTAGGGGAGTTTGGGGGCTATCTCAATGGGTTTTGATCTCCTGCCTGGGGACTGTGGGCTTAAGCTCCCAGCTCTGTAACTCTCAGACATTTTGCCCTGTCCCAAAAGAACTGTTACCTCAATCTGATTTTCCTGTCCTATTTGCACTTCAGTCTCACCTCCCCGAGGCCCACATGGCCTTGAGGGCAGGCACAGCCTCACGCTGGCCAGAAGAGACAGCTGTCTCAAGGCCGGCCCCTTTGTTCGAGAGAAGCTGGTAAATGAGCAGTAATCCCTGATTCACAGTGATAATCAGCTCCCTGTCTGGACGGTCAGGGCTGTGCAAAATAACAAGTGGGGCCGCACCTGTTCTGGGGGTCTGGCACTCGTAAAGCAAGCTGCTATGAATGGCCCAAGCCTCTGCCGGGGCGGCAGCTGCAGCCTGGAATCAGGGCTTTGTTAGCATAAGAATGGAGCTGGCCACACCAGCCAGCCAGCCAGCCAGCCAGCCAGCCAGCTTCCTTTTCTCCCTCCTCCCTATCTTGCCTCAAACACCAAATGGGCCACCCTCATTGTGAGCAGGCCGGCTTTCCATTTCTTTTCTCCACTGCACTAATCAATTTTTCCTTTGTGGAAGAAAGGGCACTGTCCTCACTTGGGACGTGGCCCAGGTGGAAGAGGGGTGTGTAGAGCTACTCACATTCACCAAGTGTTCACTCAGGGTAGGGGCACCCCAGAACACAACTCTGGGGGGAATGCTACACAGACAGTATAGCCCCTTCCCACCTAAAGCATGTGGTCCATGGACCTGCTTCATTATCTGGAAGCCCGTTAGAAATGTGAGAGAAGCTCCGGCCCTACCCCAGACTTATGAATCGGCAATCTGATTGTAGCAAACTCTGGTGATTTGTTTGCACATTAAAGTTGGAGAAGTACTGGGCTACAAAACAAGGCCCCGAGTCTCAAATTTACACATCCAGTAAAACCTTGGGTTGCGAGTAACTTCGGCGAGTGTTCACAAGACTAGCAAACATCTCTAATAAATTTTAACTCGATAAACGAGCAACATCTTGCAATATGAGTAGCACGTGATGCCAAACATCACATCATTACAACTGAGCCAATGGTTCTTGACATTCACTTTGATATAGGAGTTGCTTTGGATTACAAGCATGTTTCAGGGACGAATTATGCTCCCAAACCAAGGTTTTACTGTACTTGAAAGCGCTCGAACTTTTGACTCAGAAAATCATGATTCAGGGGGGCCTGGGTGGCTCAATCGGTTGAGTGTCCGACTTGGGCTCAGGTCATGATCTCACGGTTCATGAGTTCGAGTCCTGAGTCGGGCTCTGTGCTGACAGCTCGGAGCCTGGAGCCTGCTTCAGATTCTGTGTCTCCTTCTCTCTCTGCCCCTCCCCCACTTGTGCTCTGTCTCTATCAAAAATAAATAAATGTAATAAAAAAATTTTTTAATAAAAAAAATCGTGATTCAAATTTTCGCTCCCATCAATCACTAGGTGTAGGACCTCAATCAAGTCACTTAACCTCCCTGAGTCTCAGTTTCCTCATCTTTAAAAGGGCAAACATAATGATAATGAGAGGTTTACTATGAAGATGAATAACTCAGATGTTTATGGAAGGCATTAGCAGACTGCTGGCATACATTTGTGTCTCAAGAAATAATAGCTCTTATTATTATTTTGCTCCCTGATAAATAACACTATACTGCCCATTCTACTTCTTCTGTTGCGACGGGAACTGAAAGCATAGGTTTAATTAGTAACGCCCCACATCAATACAGCACTTTGAACTTTTCAACGCGTTTCCACGCCGATTGTCTCTTAGCACCAAAGACTCAGGGTACCACAGCTGAAGGGGATCCTAGAGATCCAGTCCAACTCTCCCTTACCCAGATGACAATTGTTCAGTGACTTGCTCAAAATCACACATCAGCATTAAAACCTCATTCCCGGCTCAGTGCTCTTACTTCATAGCTGTTTAAAAAAGCATATTTTTAAAGTTTATTTATTTTGAGAGAGACAGAGACAGTGCAAGTGGGGGAAGAGCAGAGAGAGAGAGAGAGAGAGAGAGAGAGAGAGAGAGAGAACCCCAAGCAGGCTCCGCACTGTCAGCGCAGAGCCCAATGCGGGGCTCAATCTTGTGAATCATGAGATCATGACCCGAGCCGAAATCAAGAGTTGGATGTGTAACCGACTGAGCCACCCAGATGCCCCTTCACGGCAGTTTTGACAGGCATGCTTACGTAGGGACAGATGACACTAGAGGCTCAGGTCAAGCCAGGGTGTGGCTGCACATGACTCACCCATGAACATTCTCTAAACTGGATATATTAAAACCATTTTACAGCATAGGAGTCGGAACCACCAGATTTCTGAATGCCAAAGTTCTTTTTTTTTAGTGAGGACATGCATTTTCCCCTTTCCTGAATGCAGATGAAAATCCCACAGCCTGAACTCAATCACACTTTGCAAGAGCGAATAAGGGCCATTGTCCTTGAGGTGTTCTGAGAACTAAGCTCCCAGCATGGGGGCTACTCAGGGCATAGTGAGGTTCTCCCTGTTCTGAGAAAGGGACCAGAATATGTAACAATCTTGAACTCAATGGACTATTCTGCAGCTTGAAAGAAGACTCTTGAATCATATGGAAGGATATTAGAGACGTGTCAAATAGAAAAAAAAGACAATGCAAGTTACAGACAGTGTATAACTTGGTATTTGAGGCTGACCCAGATGATGCCCTCATCAAGGCCACGGGTGTTCTTTAGGCAAAGTTCTTCAATCTTCATGTCTGTGACAGGGACAAGCAACCCCAAAGGAAAGAGGAAGGCCCTTAGAATGGTCGCATAAAGTCACATCAGATGTGAGAGCCCTCAGTCTGGGTCCTGGCAACCAAACATACCCATCTGGAGTGGACATAGTTCCTAAACACAAGCTCTCTGAAGCTTACCCTCCCCCCCCCACCCTGGATGTAAGAAATACTCTTCCATTCCTGATAAACAGTGACATTCTTAGAGTGTGTGGTGAAGGTCGGGGTCAATGGCATTCACATTTTTCTTCTGGCTTCAGAATTTTCACTCCAGTGGAGAATGTCCTCAGATGCCCAGGATGACAAACACACAAAAGCACAACAGTCGGCCCACTCCTCCCTCACCTTCACTCCAGAACACACCTAGGGATCCATGAAAAAGAACTTCAAAAGCACCTGCTGTTAAGTCCCTGGGAGTCATTAATGGCATATGAGTGGGGAAGTAATGTGGTAAGATTTGCCCGCTAGAAAGATTCTTCAAGTTCGGAAGACAGCTTCAAGGAGGTTGCTATAGAGCCAGGCACTCCAGTTAGCAGGATACTGTAATGGTCCAAATGAGAGCTGGTGAGAATCCAGATGAGAGCTGGTGAGAATCTAGAGAATCAGTGGTCAAGAGGCAAAAGGAGCAAGTAGATAAGGGGTGCTCTAGAGATAGAGCTGGAAGAAACTGGCAATTGTGGAAAGTGAAAGGGGAGACCAAAGGAGGAATCTTGGATGACTCAGGTTTTGGATTTAGCGGAGTCATAGTATATAAAAGGTCATGTTCAGTTTTGGACACATCAGGTGGAAGTTCGAGGCCGAGACGGCCCAGAGGCAGTTTTGTCAGCAAAGCTAGGACTCAGGAAAGAGATCTGTGGTGGGGGATTTCCATACCCAGGAGTTATAATGATGTAGGTGATTGTTGAAGTCGCAGGCGTGCATAAAATTTCCAAGAAAACAAAAACCTGTGAAACAGAAGAGAGAGAGAGATTGCTGAGAATACTTATATTTTAGGTCTGGGATAAAGGAAGAAAAGCTCAAGAAGCAGCCCCCCCCCCAAAAAAAAAGCAGGAGGTAAGTCAAGAAAGAAGAGAGTCACGGCATCCACTGGAGAGCAAGTTTTCAGGAAGGCAAGCAGTATAAATTAATGGCACAGAAACACCAAGAAAGGTAAAAGACGGAGAAACGTTCATTAGATCCGTCATCCTGGAAATTACTGGAGACCACCACAAAAGATGTCTCAGGGAGAACAGTGAGAGCAGAAACCAGATTCCAATAGACTGTGGAAGTGCATGGAGGAAAGAGACATTGGGCAGTAGCTAGAGATGGGGATATAGGGTGGGAGAGAAGGGTTTTTTTAAGGCTTATTTTAGTTTTGAGAGAGAGAGAGAGAGAGAGGAAGACAGAGGATCCCAAGCGGGCTTTGCACTGACAGCACAGAGCCCGATGTGGGGCTCAAACTCATGAACCGTGACATCGTGACCTGAGCCGAAATCAGATGCTTAACCAACTGAGCCACCCAGGGGCCCCAAAGAGAAGGTTTTGAAAGATAAAAGGGACCGTAGGTATTCCGAAGGATCCAACAGTAAAGTCAGATGCTGAAGAGCCACAAAATGAAGGACGGTTTTGGAAGAAGCAGAAGAGAGAACAGAATAAAAGTGGATACATACGCATTGAGCTTCGAGGCAGCAGGGCAGAAGGCTGAGGCCCTGGAAGACTCTATTTTCTCTACGGAATGGAAAAATGAAGCCATCTTCTAAGACAGACAGGAGTTGGAGGCTGGGGGAGGGTGATGAAGTTTGGTTTAAGCACTAAGACGAATGTGAGATGTAGCTCACTAAGGTCACTTGGTAAGATTTCCAAGTAGTTTAAAGGGAACAAGTGAGACTGGGTTCCTGCCCACCACCCCCCCACCACCTGTGTGTCGAAATACAGAAAGGGAAGAGGCAGGTGCTGGATCAATCCAGGTCTCCATCTCATTGCTCATTACAATCACTGAGGGAGCTTTAAAAATATCTACTTGTGGGCCCCATCCTAAACTCGTAACACCAGGCATCAGCAGATTTTAAAGTGTCCCAGGTGATTCTAATGTGCAGCCAGGACCAAGATCCACTAGACTGTCTGTAGTTTGGGCTTTGCTGAACTACTGTACTATCAGAATAACCAGGCAAGAAAGTTGACACATACGAATTACTGGAAAAGAGGCACTATGAAGTTTAAGAGAGGGAGAAAAGGAAGAGAAACCAGAAGGATCGATATTCACAAAGATCGAGATAGAGTCAAGAAATGAGAGATTTAAGACGAGGTGAGAGAGTATGATTAGAATGAAGGAGATGTAGACAGCTTAGATCCGTAGAGAGCTTAGAGATGACAGCTTAGATGTATAAGCTCTTGCTATCATAATACGTGACTTTACGATTTCAGAAGTGAAGCCATTTGGGGCCATGACAAACTAGAGGGGTTGGCAGTAGGGGCAGGTGATCAAAGTGGAGCAGAGATGAAGGTGAGTGAAGATAAGTGAGACCAAGGAAAACTCAAATATAACTCAGACTCCGTCCCATTCTCTAGAGAGACCATCCCCTCCAATGGCTCACCATTTCATTCAGAGTAGGACCCAGAGTCCTTACAATCTCCAACAATGCCCAGTAAGACCTGGTTCAATGTTGCCTCCTTGGCCTCATCCACTACTCTCCCCTAACTCAGCTTCAACCGTAGTGGCCTCCTTCTAGCCTGCCCCAGGACATTTGCACTTGCTGTTATCTCTACCTATATTGCTCTCCCACAAGATATTTACATGGGAGCTCCCTCCCTTCCTCCACATCTTTGCTCAGCTACCATCTGCTCAATGAAGGCTACTCTTGGCTACCCTTCCTGAGTCTATGCTTCCTTGAGGGCAGGGATTTTTGTCCATTTCCTCACTGCTACATCCCTCGCACCACACCCACAACAGTGCCTGGCACATAGTGGCCACTCCGTAAATATTTGTCAAAATATTCCAATGATGGAATCATTGAGTGGATTATACACAGGGATACTAAAGTCACCCAGGATAAGATCAGGACTCAGGTTGGAGAAGAAGATGATAAATCAGGTATTAAAAGTCCAAGAAAAAAAAAAGTCCAAGAAAAGTGTGGGTGAGTGAGGACAAGAGTTGACAAAAAGAATAGTGGGTCCAGGGTGCTTGGGTGGCTCAGTTGGTTAAGCGTCTGACTTCGGCCCAGGCCATGATCTCACAGTTCGAGAGTTTGAGCCCTGTGTCAGCACAAAGCCCATTTGGGGTCCTCTGTCCCTGCCTCTCTCTGCCCCTCCCCCGCTTGCACACTCTCTCTCAAAAATAAACAAACATTAAAAAAAAAGATTAGTGGATGGGACAGATGGCATGCGCCTCGGGGACCATTTATTTAGCTTTACTTACTTTCGTTTAATTTCTTTTTTTGAACAATACACAATAAATTTAGTTTTCCTTTAATTTTGTTACTTGTTGTTGACTTTTTTTCCTTTTCGTCTTTTTAGGATGAACACAAAAGGCCTAAAATCAGTGCCAGGGAGAAGAGGGTGGCCATCACCCCTCAGCTCTGTGGCATGGGCACCCCAGGAGGATGAGCAGGCCTACATTTGATAAAGTTGCTTGAGAAATGACGTGTCAGTTAAGGCAAGCAGGTGTCAGTGGTACGTAAACCTGGCTATACATTAACATTAGCACCGCCTGGGGTCGCTCTTAAAAAGTTCAGGCCGGGGGCGCCTGGGTGGCTCAGCCGGTTAAGCATCTGACTCTTGATCTCGGCTCAGGTCATGATCTTATGGTTCACGAGGTCAAGCCCCACATTGGGCTTTGCGCTGACACCACAAAGCCTGCTTGGGATTCTCTCTCTCTGCCCTCCCCTACTCTCTCTCTCTCTCTCTCTCTTTCTCTCAAAATAAATACACTTAAAAAAAAGTTCAGGCCAATTGAATCAAAATCTCTGGGGACAGGGTCCAGGCTCCAGTCCTTGTTAAAAAGCTCCCCAGCTGCCGCTAACGTATAGCCAGCACCGTGATGCACTCAGGTAGATGACACCACAAGAGGGGAAGGGCCAGGGGAGTTTGGTGAAGGCAACGTGGACCCCAGAGGACATGGACAGAAAGCCTGGGAGACAAAATGGAGTGCAAAGACAAAGCGCAAACACGTACGGGGATGGAACCGCCCAGGAGTTGAGCAGGACTTACACTGGGGGAAGTGGCAAAGGATGGCATGAATGAAGGGCATTAGGAAAAATGAAGAGGTCTCAAAAGTCTGAGTAGACCCCACCCTCCACAAGGAAATCACTGGGGTGAAGTTGTCCCAGGGTTGAAACTGGCCGGGGAGGTACCGGTTGCCACCAAAGGCCAGGTCCAGATTCGGTGCATTCAGGAGGCACAACCAGGTCTAAGGGGGTGGAGATGTGATTACTGCCTGCAGGTTTCTCCTGGTGGTCTTGGAAAACAGGAAGTGCAGTGGACCCCCTACAGGCACATTGCTATAGGCGGTGCGTCGTGCCACTGATGACCAGGTCAGTCTCAGGTTCCGCAGGAGAGATGGAAGGCAGGAGAAGTGGTGAGCAGCGATGAGGGAGCTGCTTAGAATTAACCGCCCGGACCCTCGGAGGAAAGTGGCTTCTGTGCCGTCCAGACTACTGGGGGTGGATGCAGAGCAAGTTTTGGTTAGGGAGGCGACTGGGCTGGCTGTACCAGGATCGGGTCCCTTGCAGTGTCAACCTAGAGGCAGGGAGCTGCTCGCTACCCTCAATGCCACTGAGATGCTGAATCCATACCCACATCCCTCCACCACCCCTAGTTGGGTGTGAGGGTACAGGGTGAAGCCCGGCTGACCTCAAAAAGCCAAAGCAATCCTGAAAAAGAAACACGAAACTGGAGGTACCACAATTCTGGACGTCGAGTTACGGGACGAAGCTGAAGTATTCAAAACAGTATGGTACTGGCACAAAAGCAGACACATAGATGAATGGAACAGAATAGAAAACTCAGAAATAAACCCACAGCTATGTGGTCAATTAATCTTCGACAAGGAGGAGAGAATACCGAACAGGAAAAAGACGGTCTCTTCGACAGATGGTGCTGGGAAAACTGGACAGCCACGTGAAAAAGAATGAAATTGGGCCACTATGTTACACCATACACAAAAATAAGCTCAAAAAGGATTCAAGGCCTAAATGTGAGACCAGAAACCTTAAAAACCCTAGAAGAGAGCACAGGCAGTAATTTCTCTGACATTGGCCGTAGCAACATTTGTCTAGTTATGTCTCCCGAGGCAAGGGAAATAAAAGCAAAAATAAACTATTGGGACTACATCAAAACAAAAAGCTTCTGCACAGCGAAAGAAACAATCAACAAAACTAAAAGGCAACCCACTGAATGGGAAAATATATTTGCAAATGACATATCCAATGAGGGGTTAGTATCCAAAATATACAAAGAACTGATATAACCCAACCCAGTTTCTCTTTGAAAAGCAACCGTAGAAATGAATACTAAGCAGGGTGCTGCCTCTGCAGACTAACTCATCAGACACCGCCCCCTTGAGGCCATTCCTAAGACGGACGTGTAGCGCCAGTCAGCCCCCCCAGGGGGGCCTAAATGTTAGGGATCCTCCTTGCCCTTCCCACTCTAGTGGTGAGGACTGTTACATCTCTTTTTTAGCGACTCATCTGGATGTCCGTGCACGTCTACAACTGTGTGCGAAGTTCCTGGGGTGCCTGAGAATGATTCTGGATGTTCCCCTAAGAAGGGAACACGATTGAGCTGGGTTTAACCCAAGGAGCAAGCTGGATCTGATTTGGTTCCAGGGCTGATCTCTGAAGCCAGGCCATCTTAAAGCGTGATCCATGGATCACCTGCACCAGATCTTCCTGTGATGCTTGTAAAAATTCAGAATCCTGGGCTCCTACCTCAGAACTTCAGGATCAGACAACTCTCTGTAGACTGAAAGGATCACATAAACACAGCAATGAGGTGGTGGGGGGGGGGGGGGGGCTCTGTTTTGTCTTGTCGCGTTTGGATGTGGTAGCCAGCTACATTTTGCCTATTTTGTGACTGAATCTAAGGTTCCATAGCATGCTATCCACAGTATGTGGTTTCAGATGCCACATGGTAAAACCCATGGCCACAAAGGCCCGTACCTGCCTGAACAACTGACGCTTTGAGGCCACGTCTCATCTTCCTCTTTGCCCGTCCTGAGCTAGCCTACACACACACCCATGAGGCCATTCTTCTGTGAACACAGAGCCTTTGCTGCACTGCCGAAGGACGCTCTGAGGACCACGGTTCGGTGTGCCCAGTATATCATGCTGACACGGCAGCAATTGTTCAAAGGGTGATTAATGACTGCATGCAGTTCAAGGTCTGTGTCAAAGCACACATCTCTTCAAGAGTATGTCCTTTTTAAAAAAAAAAAAAAAAAAGCTTAATCCAGAGTCATGTCTGATGTCTTAGTGAGAAGAGTCAAGTTGAAAGAGGAAGGAGTTCCTTCCCTTAATTGATCCATCAGTCAGTCTTCAATACATCATGTCTTGGATGCTTTGGGGAAAACAGACGTGAGTAAGTCATAGTGTCGTCAAAGAGTTTAAAACCTACCCAGAGAGACAACAAATATACTCGTGCTAACTACCATCAAAACAAAGTAGGAGCGCCTGGGTGGCTCAGTCCGTTAATCAGCTGACCTCAGCTCTGGTCACGATCTCGTAGTTCGTGAGTTCGAGCCCCGCATCCGGCTCGCTGCTGTCAGCACAGAGCGTGCTTCAGACCCTCTGCCCCGCTCTGTCTCTCCGCCCCTCCCCTGCTCGCACCCTCTGTCTCTCCCCAAAATAAATATTTAATAAAGAAAAAAAGTAGTATAGGATCTGTGCTAACTGAGCTTTAGAGATGAAGTGTGGCACAGAAGGGCTGAGCCCTGAATCTGCTCAAGCCAGACACACCGAAGTCTTCCTTGATGGCTCACTTCCTGCAGCTCATGTAGCCAGTCCCTCAGCAAGTCCTTTTGGCTCTAGCCGCAAAATGTATCCCGAATCTGCTCGCTTTTCTCCATGGCCACTGCCAACCCCTCGTCCAGGCCACCGGCAGTCGCTGTTCCTGGCCTACCCTCCTGGCCTCCCAGCTTGCCTCTCTCTGGCTCTCTTATTGCCACTCTGCAGTCCAATTTTGTGTAGCAGTCAGAGTGCTATTTTCAAAGTATAAATTAGATTGCCTTGAGCCCTCACTTAAACACGTCAGTGACTTCCCACTGCACTCAGCATACAGAACTCGCTCCCGTGGCCTGCAAGGCCCTGCATGACCTCCAACCTCACAGAGCGCCGCTTTCTCCCTGGCCCACGGTCTCTTTCAGCTGCTTGAATATGGCAAGCACCCACCTCGGAGTGTCTGTGCAAGCTGTTCCCTCCGCATGGAACACTTTCTGTTAATATTTGCTCATCTTTCGGGTCTCGGCTTGGATGTCACTTCCCCCAGAAAGGCCTTTCTTGATGCACCTTCCATCCAAATCAAGTCTGTCTTGTTACCGCCTCTCATATTTCCCTGGGGTTTTCCCCCTCGGCACTCACTACACTTTACAATTCTACCTGCCTGGGTCTATTGGTGTAACGTCTGTCTCCTGCATCAGATTGTGAGCTCCGTGAGGGCAGCGAAGATCTCCATTTTGTTCATAACTCCGTTCTAAGCGCCTAGCGCAGCATCTGATATACGACAGCTG
This sequence comes from Prionailurus viverrinus, assembly GCF_022837055.1. NCBI lineage: Eukaryota > Metazoa > Chordata > Mammalia > Carnivora > Felidae > Prionailurus > Prionailurus viverrinus. Next base: position 83,873,972 of record NC_062579.1, on the reverse strand, counting down.
CTCAATATGTGTCCTTGGGCTGGAAGGATGAAAGAATAAAGCTGTAAAGTAGTGAGATGGTCCGAGAAGGCTTTTTGGAGAAGAACCAGTAGGAGGTCACCACGAGCAAAGCCATGGAGCTGAGTATTTGTGTACAAGGTACGTTCTGGGGTTGGGGTAGGTATGGCTAGAGCGCGGCGTCCGTGTGAGATGAACACTGTTGGCAATGTACGTGATAGTCATCTACGGTCATGTAGTAAAAAAGTCTGAAACTCCAGGCTAAGCCTCGTGACCCTTATCTGCTACCTCCCGCCATGCCACTGCCCCAGCCTGATCCCAGGTATCGCCAGAACCACCCAGAGTGGGCAGGAGACACTATTCATCCTCAGCGGCAAGCAGTTAAGGGTGGCACTGCCCTCATACCATCTCCGGCCATGGCCAGAGGCCCAGCAGGATTTGGAGTGAGCAAGCAGAAGGGGTGGTGAGGAAAGACGGGTCAACGTACATCAGTGGTCCTCCTGGGTCATGAAGCCCCTTCTGAATACTCTGTATGTGTCCCGGTTCCCGCCTCGACCCTTACGACTCAAGTCAACACACAGATCTAGTAGTAACAGCAATGTCTGCCTCATAAGATTATCGTGAGGATTAAGAGAGAAAAGACACTCGAGGTCCTTTGCATAGTGCCTAGCACATAGTGAGCACTCATTAAATGTTATTATGCATCCCCTGTGAACTGGGAATAATAATAGTACCTACGCCTCACAAGACTGCCATATTAAATGTAATGATACATGGGGCGCCCGGGTGGCTCAGCCGGTTAAGCGTCCGACTCTTGATTTCGGCTCAGGTCATGCTCTCACGGTCTGTGGGATCAAGCCCTGTGTCCGGTTCCACGCTGACTGCGTGGAGCCTGCTTGGGATTCTCTCTCTCCCTCTCTCTGACTCTGCCCCTCCCCCTGAAAATAAAAACTGAAAACACATAAATGAGACGAGTCACGTAACTGCCCAGCATGTAATAAGCTCCCAGTAAATGCTAGCTGTTATTGCTGTTATTAATAGCATCAACAGCAGCAGCAACAATACCGAGTAGTGCAGGAAACAAATAATGAAGGCTGAACTAAGGCAGAGACACTGGGGAATCCAAGGAAGGCAGCATATGCCTGAAATTGTCACTCCGGGGCCCCAGAGGCGGGGGATTAATTTATCAAGAAAGGCCCAGAGACTAGTGCGCGGCCAGTGGGGGTGGGGGGCAGGGCAGGTTGCTTGGTCACCAGGCCGGGGCAGGTGATGCCCCGGGAGATGGCCCCCCTCAAGGCAGGCCCTGTCACCAGGGCTCAATTCCCAGCTCTATTGATCAGGTAGGAACTGTCACTATGGTAGCATCTGGTTGCCACACCTGATGTATTACTTGGGGAGGTGACACGGGCTCTCTGGCCTGTTGTCTTGGAGGAATGCCAGGGCTTCCAGGGGAGGCGAGGGAGGGGCAATGAAGAGAACTTTGTGCTGTATGGGGCCATGCTCCTGTGGGAGGTTAAGCAGGGTCTGCCTCATCCCCATTTCTGTTACCCTGAGAACCCGGGAATCGTCTGCCGTCTGGAAGCGGCCCATCTGACGTGGTGCCGTGCCTTCTCAGGAAGCCCGCTCGGTCTCAGGAGGTCCCCGTGCAAAAAAAGGCCCTCTCCTCTGCTTATCCCAAATGACACGCAACATGAAGACATCAGAAGCCTGTGCTGGGGCAGGAGGAAGGCCCAGAGGTGGCCCGGACACGGAGAAGACACGGACCAAAGAGAGGTCTGATGTCTGAGGTCGGCAGCTGGCTAACATCAACAATACACTGCTATGTACCAGGCCTGTACTGAGAACTTTGTGGGAATTATCTTATTCATTCAAGAAAACAAAACAAAACAAAACAAAAAGAAAACAAAAACAAACAAAAAAAAACTACAAGGAACTAAAAGGTAGCTACTCTTTTAACCCCATTACACAGATGAAGAGACTAAGTTTAGCGAGGCTAAGTCACTTGTCCAAAGTGCCTGGGCCAGGACCCATACCTCTCCACAGAGCCTCATGTACTCGTGATAATACAAAAATAAGCTGCCATTTATGGAGCAGGAATGATGGGGCAGACCCTTGCCCCACATTATGGCTTTGATTCGTTACCTGAACTCTATGAAGTGGGTACACAGGATTAACTCTTTCCACTTTACAGAGCCAAGGCAGTGAGGTGGTTAAGAAACTTTCCAAGACCACACGGCTCGTTCCTAGGAGAGAGGGCAGGGATTTGATCTTCGCCAAGTGATTGCATCTCCCCGCCCTTTAACCTCACACATCCTTCTCTTTTTATCCAGAACAACTCTTTTGCCAGGGAAAGCCTGAAGACGACTATAAGAACGTTCCCTGGGCCATTTGTTTTCAATCATCTGATTGCACTACTATGGCCACAGGCAGGGGAGAATTCAGGATCATTACAGATGGGAGACCTGAGGCCTCATACGACCTCGATACCATCTGACTCTTGTGACTGGGGAGAACAGTAAAGAGAAGAGATGTTGCAGAAAATGGGTGGAAGTCTTCCACTGAGGGCTCCAACTGAAAAGAGGTTTTTAGAGAAATGATATCCAATGCAAGATCTTGCCAAGAAAGAGGGAAAAAAATGTTTCTGTGCAGCAGTGTTAAGTCCACACACTTCAGTCAAAGTGAAAGTCGGACTCCTGCAAATGGGGTATTACTTTAGGGTTTGAGGATACGCTCCATCCCGTGGGTATATTCTGGAAATGTCTGTGCATGGATGTGTTGTGCTCATGAGCTTGAGGGCTATCAATCCTAGTACCAAGAGTCTGCATTAGCGGATGCAAATATCCCTTGCTGCATGCTTCAAGTTTCATAATGAGAATCAGACAAGGATTCGGATGAACTGGAAATCCAAGAATCCAAGCCAACAAGACTGTTGTTCGCCCTATTTCTGGGCCCTCCCCCTGGCTACCTCCCCTTATCTAATCCCCATTAGCTGAGGGCATCCTGGAAGCCACTGCTGACCTCTGGTTACCTATAGCCTTTGCACCAGCTTCCGGATGGGATTACGAGGAGAAAAAAATAAGCAGTATGTTTCACATCCCTACGAACTATGAAACTAACAATAGTCACAAGGTCTCTGGAGTTTACTTCTCAAAGCCAGTATGTACTGGTCTGTTACCAATGCACAAAAATCAAAATCTGTTCCCTAGCCCCACCCGTACAGTGATCCATAATAACCCTAACAACATTACTCTGCCAATAAAATGAACGCTCGTCTCTTTCTCGGTGTTTGAGGCTACTCAGATACTTCAGGGTTCAGACTTCACAGCCAAGAAAATCCATTGCTGCATACATCAGCCTTTGGCATCACCGCCTTATTACCACAGGGAACGCTGAATAGCCAAATATGTAAAACCTTGGATTGTGAGGATCTCATTCTGGGAGTGTTCTGCAGGACGAGCAAACATTTCTAATAAATTTTAACTTGACAAACCACCGCTGTCTTGCAATACGAGTCGTACATGATGCCGAACGTCGTCGAACGTCACGTGATCACAACTGAGCCAACGGTTTTTTACATTCGCTTTGATATACGAGTGCTTCAGATTACAAGCATGTTTCCAGAACGAATTACGCTCGCAAAGCAAGGTTTCACTGTAGTTCTGTTTCACCATTCAGGTCCCGGGACCAAACAGACAGACTCACGTTGCTACTCACCAGCTGAATGAACTTGTGCCAATTAGCTGCTCTGAGGCTCAGTTTCTCCCTCTGTGAAATGAGCACACTGATCATACCCACCTGACAGAGTTGTGGAAGGGACCAAATGAGACAACGCATGCCACGAGGGTAGCGAGGTCCCTGGCACACAGCTCCATCAACGGCTGCTATTTATAAAGAGGAAGATGTGCTATCTCTGAAAGTTTGCCTTGGCGAAGCATCTCTCTGGCTACAATGCCCCCTGCAATGGAGTGAAGGGCTGAAGGCCGAGGCACAAGAAGACAAGTGGGGCATATTGATCCTGACTCCTTTCCTGTCAGTGGTCAGAAAGCAGAAGAGTATGGGTGGCTCAGTCGGTTAAACGTCCGACTTCGGCTCAGGTCATGATCTCGTAGTCCGTGAGTTCAAGCCCCCCGTCGGGTGGGCTCTGTGCCGACAGCTCGGAGCCTGGAGCCTGCTTCCGATTCTGTGTCTCTCTCTCTCTCTCTGGACCTTCCCCGTTCACGCTCTGTCTCTGTCTCAAAAATAAACGTAAAAAAAAAAAAAAAGAAAAGAAAGCAGGAGAGTACTGAGGCAGTGCCTCTGGTTGGAGGAAATCAAATCAGTGAGAAGAGTGGGGGAGGGCTGAGGAGTGGCGAGAAAGCGTGATGGGGGTTGGGGGAGGTGAGGGCGTAAAAAGCTAAGGTGTTGAAATCCCATCAAGCAAGAGAACCCGCTGCCACTCTGTGAGCTTGATGAAGGGAAGTGAAATAAAAGTTTAAAAAGTCAAAGGAGGGGTAGAACCTTCAAATGGGATTGGAAGGAGAGCTTGGGCAGAAAGGGTCTGAGTTCCGGAAACCACTTTGTCCTTTCTCAGAAATGCTTCTACTGAAGATTTTGCGCCAAAGGGCCTGAAATATGCTCATGACTGAATAACTGGTCAGTTCATCTAGGCCTGCGCTTATTCAGAAGAACACTGCGCTCTCCACTCACTTATGCAGAAACCAGCCCCAAGGAACTAGGTCCAAAAAACCAACCTCCTCCAACTCGGTCTCCTGTCGGAGGTTTCTAAGCCAGAGCTACTGGGAAGCCCAGACTTTGTCACTTGGGAAAATGGTTCCATTCCCTCAGGCCAGAAAACCCAAGGGATCCTGCCTCCTGAAAGTTACCACAGGAGGGGGCTACAGCCTTCTCTGAACCTACCTAAGAAGGCAGTTAACACAGATTTCCTGGGTCCGCTCTTGGGAGTTTCAGATTCAGCTGGTTGAGGTGGGGACTCCAACATATGTATTTTTTAACCGGCCCCTTAGTGATTCTGTCACAAAAGCACACTTCGGCTTTGGAGACGAGTATGCTTTCTTTAAGTGGAAGACACTACGGAACAGATCAACTATTCCTAACTATGTTCTCATTTTACACGTGAGGAATCTGAGGCACAGAGACATTTAAGCACTTGTGCAAGGTTGCACAGCTAATTCGAACCCAAACCCGAATTGGAACCTGGGTCTTCTGCCTCTCAATTCACTGGAAGCTCCATTTACTATTTTTGCCTCTCAATGAGATTTTTCCTTTCTACTTTAAGTACCGAGGGAGATGTCCCTCCTGGTACTAATAAAGAGCTAAAAAGCAACGCTTCCAGGGCACCTGGGTGGCTCAGTCGGTTAAGCATCCAGGCTCAGCTCAGGTCATGATCTCACAGTTCGTGAGTTCAAGCCCTGCATCGGGCTCTGTGCTGACAGCTCAGATCCTGGAGCCTGCTTCGGATTCTGTGTCTCCCTCTCTCTCTGCCCCTCCCCCCTCATTCATTTTCTCTCTCTCTCTCTCTCTCTCTCTCTCTCTCTCTCGAAATAAATAAACTTAAAAAAAATCAATGCTACCTTTGTAGAATATTCAGTAGAAAACAAAACACGTCGATCCCACGTTCTACTAAAAGCATCAAGCACAGTTTTAAAAAGAAAAGAAAATATGGCCTTTCCCCTTATGACCATCTGTAAGGAGAAACAGAGCACATGATTTATGTGTAGAGACCATATTTGTGGCTACGATGCTTCAGTTTTAAATTATTCAGCACTGAAGAGACACCCTAGCTTTAAGAAATGGTATTCGTGAGCTTAACAACCAAACCCATTTCTTTTTCAAGGCCGCAAAGATTAATAACTATATTATCCGACCATCAGTTCCCCTGTGAACTATCCTTCCTCGATTCCAAACCTTTAAAAGAAAAAAAAAAAACCCAACCAATATTAGATAGGATCTAAAGCCATTTGCCAAATACCAAGATTTTGAGGTAAGTGGCAAACCACACATCATAAATGTCAATAGTTCAAATAATCCAAATTATTCCTTTGGGTACAATAACCCACCCATCTTCTGACAACTCAAAAGCATCTCAGCGATGGGCTGTGTATGGACCATGCTAGGTAAAGTGAATGATGGGTAAGTCCAAAGAGCATTCTTAAATCTCTCAGATTTAAAGGCACCCACGTCCATCCCTAGAGGAGATAAGTTGCCAAATTTTTAGCTAGCAAGTGGTGGGGGTAGGTCAAGAACCCTTTGCAGCAATGGTCCACCCCGAGGGCATTTCTCCTTTCCAGATGGGGCTTCTCAATCTGTAAAATGGGTAACTGCTTTGCCACCCCCATGGGATTTTAAGGTTGCTACCATCGCTCTAAAGACAAAACATAGCTCTAAAACCATACAAGTGACCCCTGTGGTTTTCACCATCTCCTCATCCATAGACCCTACCCATGGCCTAAAGCAAACACCAAATCCCCCATGACCCGCGACCATAGTATCTGGGTTTTGGCAGAAAAGAGATGCAAGGAGAGGAAGCAAGCCCAGGCAGAGTGACGGGAAAAGCTACACCTGTACATGTTCGCCACTGTTCCCTTCGCAGAGGGTGACATCACTGTTTATTTCTGTTAGAATAACTCCTCGTGGGAGGGCCTCAAACTTGCCCTCTTTGCAGGAAGTCAGGTTGGAGAGAAGCTGACTCCTACTCAGCACTCGGCCTCTGGAAAATTCTGGAACCAATCTAGCTGACCTCAGAGGTCAGTGAAGATGCAGCAGTGGCTTTTTTCCCAAGTGTCTTACAAGGTAGATCTCTAAAGTCGATTTGCCATTGGCCACTGTTGCAGCTGCTGCCAGCAGAAATGACCCTGAATGGCCATTCATTTCACAGTGAATTTAGAGGGACCTGATGCTGGAAAATGCGTTTGGACACAGTTTGAGTTGGAAATGAATTAAAAAGCATGTTTGCTTAAATAATTGAAGATGAAACATGTATTACACGTGTTTTGTGAGCAGTTAGGGATTTCTGCACCAAGCCTTTCTTGGTGCCAAACATGAATTCCTGCCTAACACTTGATGTAAGAAGTAAAATCTTGGGGCTCCTGGGTAGCTCAGTCAGCTGAGTGTCCGACTTCAGCTCAGTCATGATCTCAAGGTTCATGGGTTTGAGCCCCACATCAGGCTCTGTGCTGACAGCTCAGAGCCTGGAGCCTGCTTCGGATTCTGTGTGTGTGTGTGTGTGTCTCTCTCTCCCTCTACCCCTCCCCTGCCTGGGGTCTCTCTCTCTCTCTCTCAAATAAATAAATGAACATTTAAGAAAAGAAATCAAATTTTTTTTCAGAAGGCATCAGGAAGAGAAGCAAAGTATACTTTTATACACTATGGTTGGAGTGTAAATTGGTAAAAAAAAAAAAAAAAAAGAAAAGAAAAGAAAAGAAAAGACTTCAGAGAGCAATTTGGCAGTATCTAGGAAGAAAATTACCTGAACAAAGTCAGTCCTAGGAATGTATCTTAAGGAAATAATGAGCTCTATGCATATGATACAGTCCAAGGATATTCACTGTGGCATTGTTTGAGTGCTCATAAAAGAACAGAGTGCCAATTAGGGTTTTTCAAATCTTAAACTTTTCTGTACAACGGAAGACACTAAAATCCAAGTGAAAAAGTAAACAAACTGCTTAATATATTTACAACATAGATAACAGCTGGCTGCTATCTGCAATATGCAAAGAAATTGCAGTTATCAAAATGAGAAAGAATGACTAAATAGAAAAGGAGGTAAATGATATGAAATGGCAACACAGAAGAGATACAGATGGCCAATAAACATACAAAAAGGTGTTCAACCTCTCTAGTACTCAAGGAAAAAAAAAAAGCAAAGATGGGCACCTGTGTGGCTCAGTCGGTTAAGCATCCGACTTCAGCCTGAATCGTGATCTCACGGTTCATGAGTTCGAGCCCCGCATCAGGCTCCGTGCTGACAGCTCAGCGCCTGGAGTCTGCTTTGGATTCTGTGTCTCCCTCTCTCTCTCTCTGCCCCTACCCCTGCTCATGCTCATGCTCTGTCTCTTTCTCTCTCAAAAATAAATAAATGTTAAAAAAAATCTTTTTTTAAAGCAAAGAAAATGAGGGTTTTTTTTTCAGCTACCTCATTGTCAAAGATTCAAAAGATCAAAAGTATCTGACATTGGTGAGGAAGAGCATAGAGAAATGACCATTTTTGGTGGGAATGTAAGTCACTATAGCCTTCCTGGAGGGAAATTTTGGCAGGCTCTATTAAAATCAAGGACATGCAGACCTAACTCTGTGAACCAGCAGTTTCACTACTAAGAATTTATTATACAAAAACACTTGCAATAGGGGCGTCTGGGTGGCTCTGTCAGTTGAGTGTCCAACTCTTCATTTCAGCTCAGGTTGTGATCCCAGGGTCGTGGGATCCAGCCCCGAGTCAGGCTCCATGCTTGAGATTTTCTCTCTCTCTCCCTCTGCCCCCCTCTCATGCTCTCTCTCTCTCTCAAAAAATAAAAATAAAAATAAACACGTGCAGTAGTATGCTGAGATTCATGTAAAAAGAAGTATGCTGCGCCAATATTTAATATTTTTTAAAAAAATCAGATATAATATAAAAATTCATCAATGAGAGTTGGATTAAAGACATTATGTCACAACCATGTAAAACAGAGTACTATGCAGCTATTAACAAGAATGAAATAGCTACATGTACCCTGGCAGGAAAAGACCTCCAGATATAAGAGTTCTATGAAAAGCATGCTGCAGAACAGTATGCAGAGCACTGGTCACATCTTTTATTATTTTATGTGCCTGAATCCCTATGTGAATATTCATAAAAACACGCACAAAATGCTACATACCAAACTGTGAACATGGCAGGGATCAGTGGTGGAGAGGCCAGGAACATTCTATTTGATATTTCTATTTTTACAAGCATGAGCATGTATTATTTTGATCAGAAAAATGCTTTTTTTAAACAAGAAGTGAGGCAAGCTGTGCCACTCCCCCACAATCTCCCAGCCTCTAAAAATGTCCTCTTCAAGGACGTGGTGTTCCTGCATCTAAGACAATTTCTAATACGCTAACCATGAGCTCTTGCTATTTAGGAGTTAAACTAGGTTAAGAAACACTGGAGAGAAGCAAAAGGGATGCCCCATTCTTTCAGAAGAGTTGTCTTTCAGGCTATTATGGTGTAACGGACATCCTTTCTAGAACCACCTCTGTCTCCCATTCTTTCAAATCTCCCGCCCTTCTTCCTGCCACGCCTCCTTTGCCGGCACTTTTTCCTAAGGTTGGGAGAAGGGGACTCATTCATTGTAATCCCTTTTCTATTTTTACCTCAAGAACTGGCTTCAATCCCATTATTCCATCCTAAAGAAATTTCACACCAACGTCCCCGTTCCCCAATCTATTCAGCACTAGGTTTATCCCAGTATTTCCAACTCCCTCCAACTTAAGGTTGACAAGTCCAAATCTGAGACTCTTTAGTGTTCAGAGAGTGTCTACAAGTGACCCTAGGCTGTGTACCAACAGCTTAGCCAGCAGAGCAAGAACCCGCCACCTAGACGGCCCTGAAATTATGTGCACATGCTAGTGGATGTGGGCCCTTTTCGGGGGGGAGGAAGGGCTCAGTGGCTTTCATCACACGTTCAAGGAGCTCATTGGTCCACAAAAAAAGTTAATAACCATCAAGGAAGAGGGACTTGCATGGGTGAATCATCCACTGAGTATCTACACAGAACACCCAGTCCTGAGGTTTCCAGCTGGCTGCTTGGCTTGGTGAATCAGACAACCATACACTCAAGAGGAATGGAAAGAGAGGGACAGGGGAAGCATAGCCTTTTAGTGCTCCCCTAGAAACCTGTTCCTCTGCTAAAGCTGCCACACAGAGCCCACACACAACCCAGACGTGGACGTGACCTTCAAGTCCCACTGAGCCAACCCACACTCCCCTGAAGCGCACAAGAAGACAGCCAGGTCTAGTGGAGACAATGTTAGGAGGCAGCAGATCTGAGTTTCAGCCTCTAGAAGGACTTCTGTTCTGTCACACGGTAGCTGTGTGATCTTAGACAACTCACTCCCCTTCTCCCGCGTTTTTCTCATCCAAACAGAAGCTTTGCACCGGATGAACTTCGAAAGGCACTTGGTGCACTACCATTCTATGAGTCTCCCCTACTGGACAGATGTTGCCACTAAAGTTTCCAGAACAGAGAAGGACTTCACTCTCACCGTCCAGTATCACAGTCTTAAAGTCACAGCCTTTCTTCTCATGACCAACCTAAACCCTTCTTATTGCAACCGAAGCTTGTTGCTTTCATGCGGAGCACGGCTGGTCTGCGTCCAGAGCACTGCAGAACGGGTAACCGAAGGCATCAGCCTCTACCCCAAACTGGGTTTGCAGTGATTATCAGCTGTGAATTCGCAAGATCCGCACTCTTCTTTCAAGGCAGCTCATAGGGAAATCAGAAAGGGTCAATAGTCACATGAGTGCTTTTTCTTCTGCCTTTCAATTTCCTTAAAGATGGCCACGCCTTCTTATTGACAGCATAGACGAGGCACTAGGGCCACTGCACGTGAACCCTGCAGCGGCTGCTTCCAAGATGGCCCCTTAGAACTACTTCTGTAAGAAAAGGAGTCTGAAAGCTAAAAGCAACTTTCCAACTAAACTTAATTCCCACCTCTAGGGTTCTCTGGTCAGCAGGGTGTGTTCAAATTGATGGGATTTTTCTTACAGCTATACTGATGATACCTCTGGCCCAGGAAATTAAAGGCCACACTGAAATTCTCAGGATGGTGAAAGGAAGTAAGCACAAAGAACTGAGTCACCAAAGGTTGAATGAGGATAGGTCTTTCCAGTCAAAGCAAAGCAGAGAACTGAGGCAGTCTGCCCAACAGTGCAACAGAAAAGCAAAATGTGGGCCTGAATTATCGGGATCATTGCCTTAACTCTGCACTTCCCTTTCGTAATAACTTTGAGTTTATATACAGGCTTTCTTCTATGGAGCTCAAAATACTTGCAGAGATGGTATCTTAGTTGTCATCACACAGACGGTGAGGGCACTGATTATTATCAGCCTCATTTTACACACCGGGGGAAGGAAAGCCTAAAAGGGTGAAGCAAGTCATCCAAGTTTACCCAGCAAGGTACCGACAGCCCCCGAGTTTGGCGGGAAATGCTCTCGCTCGAGGTTGCCCGAAGAATATTCTTCTCAATAGCAGCCCGGTCAACTGCTTGTTGCAACACCACATTCTGTGGGCAAAAACATCTGGATAATGCTGCATAGTCTATTCTCCTGGGGAGTCACAATATACATTTGCCTGGTAAAGGCTTTTAGAAGCCCTGAAGTAAACAAACCTGTTTTTGTTTGAGCAAGAATTTCCCAAATTTAACTTGACCAGAAAACTCTGTGTATGTCTGAATGTGAGTGTGAAACACCTACTAACATCCTGTAGAACTAGTCTTCTTCGGAACGCACGCTGGGAAGCGCTCGTCCAGCCACTAGACTTATCTGAGTACCTACACAGCAGACAGGTCCATTCATTTCCAGCTCAAGCTGGTGGGGGGGGAAGGTTCTTAGAGATCCCGCCTGCTACTTTCTGGTATCAATGCCAGTGAACAGAGGACCTTAATGCATCCAAAGGACCCTGGGCCATCATTTCCTCTGCCTCGGGGCATTGGCCAGGCTAGGGGGAAGTCAATTCAAGCTCAACCACTTCTGCGAGCATTCCTTTCAAACAGAACCCAGGGCTATTTTTGGTCTTCATTTAAGGGAGGAGGTGCTCAGGATGCTGGTCCAAGCCCTCAGAGCCCACAGTCTTGACTAGCATAATTTTGTGCCCATCAGGCACTTCCGGCAGAAATCATTAATCTCATAGGTTCACTTCCGATGCCCTTTATCAGCCCATGCAATCGGCACCACCCAATAAAACAGGAGACTCAGAATGTGCCCCCCCTCCGGCTTAACTGCATGAGCGTTCAAGTCAGTCCTCATATATCCATTTCTAACTATGTACCTAACATACAAGACAGAAATCCTCTGCTATTATTAATTACCAGTGACACCACTAACAGTATCTAAAATGTAAAAAGTCCCTGAAGTCCCTGTCCTGGTTAATTTGTATTTTATACACAACCCAAATGATAAAAGATAACAGACAATGGATTTCATATTTATCACCACCATTTCCATGCTTTCAATGTTCAGTATTTACTAATCACCCACACCATGAGGGAAAGTGCCCACAATGAAATTGGTTAAGTTTCTGTGCAAAAGGTACATGCAGCGTGGGTGTGTCTGTCTTTATCCATCCATTGGCTATACAAAAAAAAAAAATCTGTGGAAATGGATTTTTGGTAAAAATATTTACTGTAAAGGTCAGAGGGGCACTGTTATTTAAGATGATCTGATTACGAAGCCTCTTGTAAAGCAACAAATTCTGCGTTGTGACTACTGTCCATCTATGTCATTTTCCCAGGAAATACATACTTCCAAGCAGCAGATTTGCTTAAAGCAGAACACTAATATTTATAAATGAGCTGGACATTTCTTAAGATGGGGGGATGTGCCGATCTTTATCAATCTGCAATGCCGGCTCCTTCTGCATTCATCATTAATCGCTATCCCAATCCAGACAGACTCACTCTGACTTTGTTGAGAATGTGACAGTAATACTTCTGAGGACTCCCTTGCAGTCTTACTTAACTATGACCCTCCACCTTTATACATGCTGTTCCTTCAACTTAGCCAACTGGTGAATTAATTCTTCAAGACTCACGCAAATGTCTCCTCCCCCACAAAGCCTTTCTTGATCATGCCACCCACCCCTAGGCAGGCACCCCTTCTCTGTGCTCTCGCAGCACTCTATCTCTTGTCATACTCTACTGTAATCATCTGCTTACACACCCTATCTTGCCTACCAGACTGTGCACTCCCTGAGAGCTGAGATGATGTTTTATTCATTTATTCATTTATCTACTTCCAATACCTAACATTGCTACTGGCACATAGCAGGTGCTTAATAAATGTCGGTTGTTTGAGTGAACGATCACTACCCTCAGCTGGGCATTTTTGGTCCCTGAAAAATAATGCTCTATTAAAACCTCAAATAACATGTACAAGAGAAGGTCTAGCAGGTGTGTTCATTTTTGTTGATTTCTTCTTTCTTTGACGAAAAAAAAAAAGACCATATCAATTCACATCTTATGGTTCAAGGAGAAAAAGAAATCCCTCTGAACGAAATTCACTACTAATACAGAGGAGCATCTAGTATGTTCGTTTTTCTCCAAACATAGCTGCTACATCCTAGCTGAAAAGTAACATCACTGCAGTAAAGAAGACATGAGCATCCACTAATTAAAGGGGTGCAGGGAGAGGCACTGCAGGATCACTGTAAGAGCTTTGGATCCTCATTGGCTAAGAGAGGGAAGCCTGCTAAGAAAGTTGGGCGTCTTTGGGGGAACAATAATGATGGCCAGGAGGACTTGGTCAACCTGGCTGGAAATTCCACAACCAGAAGTCCTAAGCGACAGCCCCACGCTGGGGGGATTTCCATCACTTTGAAACCATCATTACCCTTCTAGTGTGGGCAGAACAGGTTGGACCTGATCTGCTTGCGTGTTACTGCAATCTGGCTTGGCATGGGATGATACCCAAGGACATGTAATGCCAGGAGTAACCCAGCCCCATGGCGCAGACACACACGCGCCCACACACACGCACACACACGACACCCCACGCTCCAACTCATACTCATTGCATCCCACACAAAACCCACACCATCTCCCCACACACACACAGGCCACCGCATTCCCGTGTGCCCAGTCACACACGCAGGGAGTGCCCCCTCGCATTCTCTCACTTCCCCAGTGTGCCCGGCCCACACCCCACACCGCCGGCAGACTGCAGCCTAGCCTGGAGCTGGAAGCTGGTGCGGACTGGTTTTTGTTGTATGTAACAAAGCCCCATGCACCCAGGTGCCCCGCTGGATCGGCTCCATCCATCTCTCCCCGCCCCCATCCACGAGCTCCCAGAACAAGAGAAAGCTCAGCTCTGGGAAGTGGATGAGGGGAGTGGGGGTGCAGAGAAAGAGAGCTTGAGGGGTGGGCGGGGGGCGGGAGTGCGGGCAGCTTCGGGGCGCCCTCGCCACGAAGCCAGAAGGACGGCCAACTGCCAAAGGGACCGGGGCTGCCCTCCCAGCCCATCGCACGCCGTCGATGCCTAGAAAAAGACCCAACGCGGAGAGATAATCGCCCCCCGCGCCCGCCGCGTGCCCTCCCGGCGGCTCCGGGAGCCAGCGGCGCTCCGACTGCCCGCAACAAAGCGCCCCCCGCACAGACCTGTTCCAGGCTCCCCGGGCGGCCCGAGCGCAGGCGGCCGCTGCTGAGGGTTCTGCCCTTCGCCGCGGCGGACGGGAGGAGGAGCAGGAACTGGGGGAGGAACGAGGACGAGAGGGGAGCGGAGACCGCGGTGGCGGCAGCGGCGGCGGCGGCGGCAGGACGAGGAGGAGGAGGAAGAGGAGGAGGAGGAGGAGGAGGAGGTTGCGTCTGCGGCCGCCGCCGAGGATGCTCGCGCGGGAGGCTGGGCGGTGCGCTCGGGGCGTGGGCTCACGTGCGCCCCGCGGCCCCGGGCTGCGCGCGCGGCTGGGTGTGTGAGAGCATCTGGGTGGGTTTGGACTGTGATTATTCCAATACCGACCTAGTGTGGAACTTGTGGTTCCTGCAGCCAGGCGGAAGTGAAACCCTTTCACTCTCCCAAGCCTGATGGTGTCGACCCTGGCGATGGGGGTTGGGGGTGAGGGAGCGAGGGCGGGGAGGAGGGGTTCGGGACCAGGGCTCCGGGCCTGCCATTAATGTCTGCACCCCTTCTTTCAGTCTTCCTTCTGGGCGCCGGTGGCTTGCCGCCGCACACATCTCTGGAAAGCCTATGGCCAAAGAGAATAACAGAAAGAGACCCAGAGGCTGAGGACAGTCACCATCCACATCACATTGTATTGAGTGAGCGCTCACGTCGTGCTGGGCTGGCTGTCTGCGCCACCCAGAAGGCAATTTTCTGTCCTAATTTGGGATTGACTTTCGTGAGTTGAGGTGCCCATAACTTCATTGCAAGATCTACCTACATCCCACCTTTCCTCCTGGCTGATTCCATTGTACTAGTTCTAGGAGTGGCACATTCAGTTTAGATGAGAACGGGACTGGTTTTCTGGAGATCACTCGGTTGAAGATCATCGTGGATCCAGCTGGAGACCCCGTTTGCATTCGGACACCTAAAGCTAACATAAGGGGAAACCGATTGTGAGAAGCACAACTTTGCCCCATGAGGCAATCCTTGATGAACCCCTTGCTTAGAGCCCTGCTGAGGGTCTTCCTGCCGGTAACTTTTTGAGAATTTCACTTCATCTTGCCTCTGGCTTATCCATGCAGAGTACTTTGGGACTTACAAAGCACTTCCTAGTAATGAGATCCCTACCATATCACCTCTGTGAATTAGGCAAGGAAAATATCATCGTTCGTATTTTACACACGAGGAAACAGATTCAGCAAGATTAAGTGGTTTTGCCTAAACATCACAGGCTAAGAAGTGGCAGGTCCAGAATTAGGACCTAATTCTTCAGATTTCCAGGTCAAAGTTCTTTTTTAAAATTACATTCTGGAGGGGGGGGGAGGGGATGCCCGGGTGGCTCAGTTGGTTGGGTGTCCAACTTTTGGTTTCTGCTCAGGTCATGATCTGACGATTTTGTGGGTCAGAGACACAAGTCCAGCTCAGCTCTGACAGTGTGGAGCCTACTTGGGATTCTCACTGTCCTGCTCTCTCTGCCTCTCCTCCACTCATGCTGTCTCTGTCTCTCTCAGAATAGAATAGAATAGAATAGAATAGAATAGAATAGAATAACATCTCAGAAAAAAATTTGAAATTCACTTATTGATCTCCAGGTTGGAGGTGAATGGTTTAGTGCCTTCACTAACTTGAAATTGTTAACTAAAATTATATTTTGAAAAAGTTACTTTCAGTTAGATTGATACATTCAGGTGCAACTCACAAGTTAGCAGGTGAAAAAGAGTGACTTTCAGGTCTCGGTCTCCCATCAGCAGACATAATTATTCCTTTGATTCTGTTGCCAGCTCCTGTGAGTGTACTTTGAAACAAAGAGACAGAAAGGACAATAGAAGGAGGGTTTATTTGAACTTCCTAGGGTGATAATCTAGTGAATGTTTCCTCCACATGCTAGATATGCATCCTCTAAGTTATGAGAGTGAATCATTGTTTGCCACCAAGGGAGGAAACCTGTCTCCCACACAGCAGCCGGGGCAGTCCCAGGAGTGTACAGATGGAGGTCAGGCAAAAGAAGCAGGCTAGTGCAGCAAGCAAAAGCTCCACTGTAGACCCAGACTCAGTATCAACAACCCGCCTGTAAAATAGGCATAGAGGCGTGAGAACAAAATGGAGGGATACAAGCGCCTGACACAGAGCGAGGCTCAATAAATGACGGGTGTTATTATTCAAGAAAAGCGACAACTGCATTAATGGGTCTTTCTCCGTTAAAAGCAGAAGTCCTTGGGGCGCCCGAGTGACTCAGTCGGCTAAGTGTCCGACTCTTGATTTCGGCTCAGGTCATGATCTCATGAACTGTGAGATCGAACCCCACATTGTGTTCCACACTGGGTGTGGAGCCTGCTTGGCATTCTTTCTCTCCCTCTCTCTGCCCCTCCCATTCTCTCTCTCTCTCTCTCTCTCTCTCTCTCTCTCTCTCTCCTCTCTCTCTCTCTCTCAATAAATAAATAAACTTGAAAGAAAAAAAGGCAGGGGATGCCTGGGTGGCTCAGTCGGTTAAGCATCTGAGTCTTGATTTTGGCTCAGATCATGATCTCCCAGTTTGGGAGTTCGAGCCTGGCATTGGGCTCCATGCTGACAGTGTGGAGCCTGCTTGGGATTCTCTATCTCTCCCTCTCTCTCTGCCCCTCCTCTGATCATGCCTTCTCTCTCAAAATAGCTAAATAACTTTTTAAAAAGGCAGAACTCCTTTATTGCTAGGAGGCCTTCCACATCTAGAGAACATGGAGAAAAAGATTTTTTTTTTCCTCCAGGATAGGAGAGATCAAGGTCTAGTGATGGTAGGTAGGCATGATAAACAAATAGAAATGAAGAATTTTCTGTAACTACTGAGGACCAGCATGGAACTGAGAGAAGAAGAAGACCCGAAGCAGATGATGAGGCCATTTAGAATCTAGCAGGGGATTGTGACCCAGATTCTTGCTACTCATGGTCAGATAGGGGGTTGATGCCTGCTAGCGGTTTTGTAACAATGTACATGATTTACTCAAAAGGGTGTTTTGGCTCCTCTAAACAATTTCCTGTTTTTCAAAAGACCTAATAAACAACTCCATTCAGAATATATCAGAAATACCTGAATCTGATGTTCAGCCAGGGACTCCCTGTTCTGATTTGGTACCAAACAGAGACTATTCTTGTTTGAGCCTCGCCAAGCACAGAGAGGTTGAGTCATAACCGTGCTCAGAGCCAAACTGCAGGAAAATTGTGAAGGAGATGACATCTGTCCCTGACTCCCTTCCAGTCCCTCTGTGTTGCACCCTTTCCTTCCCACTTCTGATTGCTGGACATCAGAACCCCTGCCTTTCCTAACCAGGAAAAAGTGACCTGACCTGTGCGCTTACAAGGAAGTGCCTTTGCGTGCTTCTCTTCTCGGAAGGGAGACGAGCAGCAGAAGACAACGCAAAGCTCAATGGCACTGATCACGGATGGTAGATGTTGGGGCATCCTGGGTAGTAAAAATACCTTGGATGCCCTCAAATCATCTAGTTTTCCTCTCACAAGTCATTTTTCTCTTAATAGCCACTTCAAACAAGACAAACGTGTAGAATGGTCTGTGTGATGCCAGGCACCTAAAACTGGAAATGATATTAGAGGTATGAGACTAGGCTGGGGGTGGACAGAGTCCAGGTTGCTCACTGAATCCTTTTCTTGATTATCGTGGTAAGAGCATTTAATGGGAGACCCACCCTTTTGTCACATTTTTTAAGTGTACAATACAGTATTGCTAACAATAGAGACAATGTTGTATAGCAGATCTCTAGAATTTAATCATCCTGATCATTGAAATTTTACATCCATCCAATAGCACACCCCGTCTTCCCCTCCTACCCAATCCCTGGCACCCACCATTCTACTCTCTGCTTCTATGAGTTCGACTGTTTTAGATACCTAAGATAAGTGAAATCATGCAGTATGTGTCCTTATGTGACTGGCTGATTGCACTTAGCATGATGTCCTCAAAGTTCATCCATATCCCACATGGCAGGATTTCCTTCTTCTCTTAAGGCTGAATAATATTCCATTGTATGTACATTTCACTCTTCTATCGATGGACATTTAGGTTGTTTCCACATTTTGGTTAATGAGAATACTGCAATGGACATAGGAGTGCAATTATCTCCTCAAGATCGTGATTGCAATTCTTTTGGATAAATACCCGGAAGTGGAATAAATACCAGGAAATGCCGCGCAATTTACAGTCACACCAACAGTGTACAAAGGTTCCCTTTTCTCCACATTCTCACCAATACTTGTTATCTTTTTTTTTTTGGTTCAGTTTTTGAATTAGTTTTGGTTTGATACTAGCCATCCATGTCAGTTGATATCTCATTGTGGTTTGGATTGGCATTTCTCTGATGGTTAGTGATGTTGAGCATCTTTTTATATGCCTCTTGGCCATTTGTATGTCTTCTTTAGAGAAATGTCTACTCAGGTCCTTTGCCATTTTAAAATTAGGTTGTTGTTGCTATTGCTATTGAGTTGTAGGAGTTCCTTACATATGTTGGATATTAACCCCTTATCAGAGATATAGGGTTCACAAATATTTCCTCACATTCTGTAAGTTGCCTTTTCACTCTGTTAATTGTTTCCTTTCCTGAGCAGAAGGTTTTTTAATTTGATGTAGTCCCACCTGTCTGTTTTTTGTTTTTGTTGCCTCTGCTTTTGGTGTTATATGCAAGAAATCATTGCCAAGACCAATGTCATGAATCTTTTCCTCTATGTTTTCATTCTAAGAGTTTTAGAGTTTCAGGCCTTATGTTTAAATCTTTAATCCATTTTGAGTTGATTTTTAGGCATGATATATGATAACGGTCCAAATTCTTTCTTTTGCATGTGGATATCCAATTTTCCCAATATCATTTGTCAAAGAGACTGTTTTTTCCTCATCGTGTATTCTGGACACCCTTGTGGAAGATCGGCTCACCATACATGCATGAGTTTATTTCTGGGCTCTCTGTTCTGTTCCATTGATCTCTACATCTATCTTTATGCCAGTGCCATACTGTCTTAATTACTGCAGTTTTGTAATATAGTTTGAAATTAGATAATGTGATGCCTCCAGCTTTGTTCTAGTCCTTTGTAGCTCCGTATGAGTTTTAGGATTGTTTTTCCTAGTTCTGTAAAGAATACCATTGGGATTTGAATTTGTAGATCTCTTTGAGTAATATGGACATTTTGAAATTATTAATTCCTCTAATCCATGAACACCGGATGTCTTTCCATTTATTCATGTCTTTTTAAATTTCTTTCATCCATCATTTATAGCTTTCAAGGTACAAGTCTTTGACCTCTTTGGTTAAGTTTATTCCTAACTATTTTATTACTTTCATTGTCATTGTAAATGGTATTTTTTTCTTAAATTCCTTTTGGATAGTTCATTGTTAGCATGTATGTGGATTTTTGTATCCTGCAACTTTACTGAATTTGTTTATTAATTCTAACAGTTTGGGGGAGTCTTTAGGGTTTTCTACATATAAGATCAGGTCATCTGCATCTATTGAGATGATCATGGGAATTTTATCTTTCATTATTTTAATTTTTTCTTCCAAGTTTTTATTTAAATTCCAGTTAGTTAACATACAGTGTCATATTAGTATCGAGTATAGGATTTAGTCATTCATCACTTACATACAGCACCCAGTGCTCATCACAAGCGCCCTCCTTGATCCCCACCGCCCATTTAGCCCATCTCCCTGCCCACCTATCCTCCAGCAACCCTCAGTTTGTTGTCTATAGTTAAGAGTCTATTTTACGGTTTGCCACTTTCTTGTTTCCCCGTATGTTTATCTATTACGTTCTTAAATTCCACATATGAGTGAAATCATATGGTAGTTGTCTTTCTCTGACTGACCTATTTCGCTTAGCGTAATACTCTAACTCCATCTACATTGTTGCAAATGGCAAGATTTCATTCTTTTTTATGGCTGAGTAATATTCCATTTTATATATTCATATATCTATTCATTACCCTTTTCATTTGCCTCAAGATATTTCCAATTTCCCACATATATCACACATCTTCTTTATCCATTCATCACTCTTTTAATATAGTATATAGCATGAATTGATTTCTATATGTTGAACCAACCTCTTATCTTAAGAATAAATCCCACTTGGTCATGGTATATGATCCTTTTAATGTGCTGTTGAATTCAGTGTGCTAGTGTCTTGTTGAGGAGTTTTACATCTATGTTTATCAGGGATATTGGCCTCTAGTTTTCTTTTTCTGTATTATCTTTGTCTCACTTTGGTATCAGGGTAATGCTGGCTTTATGAAATGAGTTTAGAAGTTATTCCTCCTCTTAACTTTTTTGGAAGAGTTTGAGGAATATTGGCAATAATTTTTCTTTAAATCTTTCAGAGAATTCACCTGTAAAGTCAACTGGTTCTGGACTTTTTTTGTTGAGAGGTTTTCAGTTACTGACTCAATCTCCTTCCTAGCTAACAGTTCATACAGATTTCCTATCTTTCATGAATCAGCCATGGTAGGGTGTATGTTTTTAGGAATTTATTCATTTCTTCTGTTATCCAATTTGTTGACATATAACTGTTCACGGCACTCTCTTATGATCCTTTTTATTTTTGTTGCATCAGTTTTAATGACTTCTCTTTCATTTCCCATTTTATTTATTTGAGTTCTCTGTTTTATTCTTAGTCTAGCTAAAAGTTTGTTGATTTTGTTTATCTTTTCAAAAAACCAACGCTTAGTTTCATTCATAGTTTTCCCTGTGCTTATAGTCTCTCTTTTGTTTATTTCTGCTCTTATCTTTATTATTTCCTTCCCTGTGTTAATTTCAGGCTTGATTTGTCTCCTTTTTCTTTTAGTCCCTTGAAGTATAAAGTTAGATTGTTTATTTTAATTCATCTTTTTTGATGTAGTCACTTATCACTAAAACTTTCCTCTTAATATTGCTTTTGCTACATCTAATAAGTTTTGGTATATTGTGTTTTCCTTTTCATTTGCCTCAAGATATTTCTAATTTCTCATTTGATTTATCCTTTGACTCATTGGTTGTTCAGTAATCATTCCATGCAACTTGCATTTTTAGAATAAATACTTCTTAAGAGCATATTCAAATGAGCCTCTACTCAAAATAGAGTACAAGCAAATAATCTAGTTATTGAAAGTTTCCATCTTGTTACGGTCCTGTTAATTAAGGCTTTACTATAAAATCAAAATACAAAAAGAATAATCTGATCCTTTCAAAATAGAACATAAAACCTAACCCTATTTAATCTTGCTTCCCTCTGTTTTATTGTCCTATTTCCTGTCTAAGCTACTTGGTAGTAAGCTACTTGACAGTTACTTGGTATTAAAAAGTTTCAACAAGACTTATTAACTAGTCTCTTTATTTCCATAAAGGTTTAAAATTTTCTATAATACAAGTGTAAAAAAAAGGCATGGTCCACATCCTCTAAGAACTAGAAGGAACATGCATTTAATTGGTCAAGGGTATCAGTAACTGCTGTATGTAAATTAGTATAAGTTCTATGGAGGGCTAGGTATGTAAATTAGTGTAAGTCCTCTGGAGAGCTACGTGGCAATGTGTATCAAAATTTTTAAAAAGTAAGTGTAAAGAACAATTTTTCCCAGGCAATCTCCTGAAATTCATAACTGAAAAAATAGGACACCTGCTTTTCCTCCTGATTAGATGAGTTATTTCTACAGACAAATTTTTGTTTGTTTGTTTCAGGACCCAATTTCTTGATCTACAGAATCAGGTAGTAAGTTTTTAACACATATCTCCTTGCAAAATGGGGCAAGAATGAAGGCTTGTGGGTAGAGTGCTACATAATCCATGGCTTTCAGATATTGATGCTGAAGGCAATACATGGTAAGTATAGGTAACATAGCTCCTTTGAAAGTGAACTTATAAAAGGAATGGAAATGATTAATTCAAGATTTTTTAAAGCATGCATGTTAAAACAGCAAGAGTAATCAGGGGCACCTGGACGACTCAGTCGGTTAAGCATCCAACTTCAGCTCAGGGCACGACCTCACGGTTCATGTGTTCGAGCCCTGCATCAGGCTCTGTGCTGACAGCTTGGAGCCTGGAGCCTGCTTTGGATTCTGTGTCTCCCTCTCCCTCTGCCTCTCCCTACTCACAATCTGTCTCTCTCCCTCTTTCAAAAATGAATAAGCATTGAAAAAGAGTAATCAATATAAGTAAATACATGAAATTTTTAACTTTCAAATCAGCAGAGAGAAAATGGGATTAAAAAATTCAAGAAATGAGAGGGTGGAAAATGAAACAGTAAAAAGGATAAATAAAAAGCACATAATAAGAGGGTAGGGACAAATTCAAATATATCAGTAATCACTGTAAATATAAATGGACTAAAGTCCTCAATTACGATGTCAAGGATTGTCAGAATGAATAAAAAAGCACACTGCACTTATATACTGCTTATAAGAGAATACCTTCATATATATTTCAATGTAAGGACACAGAAAGACTAAATGTCAAAAGATAAAAAAAATATAATACTGGGTGAAAACTGACCAAAAGAAAGCTGAAGTAGCTATTTTAATATCAGATTTTTAAAGTGTAAGGCAAGAGCATTACTAGAGGTGAAAAAGTCACTTCATAATGGAAAAAGTAAATTAAACCAGGAACATATAACATTTCTAAATGTGTAATTGCCTATCAACATGGCCAAAGTTTTTTTTTTAATTGACAGATTTACAAGGAGAAATTGATAAACCCACTATCACAGTGGGAGATTTTAACAAAGTTTTCTCAGTAATTGATAGATCATGAAGAAAAAAATCAGTAAAGATTAAAAAATCTGAATCTTTTTTATTATCCAGCATAATTAAGAAGCTGGATATAACATATATCTATATCTACATAACAGATATATAGAAAATTTTAACAGAGAATACACATTACTTTCAAGTACATTTGGAGCATATACAAAATTTGACCATATACTAGATCCAATAAATTTCAAAGCTTTGATATCATATCAGTCCACCTATTCTAATTACATACAACTAACTTATCATAAATCTTATAATCAATCTAAAAAATACAGCTAGAAAAAAATCCATATGTTTAGAAACTTAAAACAACTTATTAGACAACTTATAGGTAGAGAAAAGATCATAATGAACATCGAATTTTTAATTGAATGTTTAACAGTGAAAGATAATGAAAATACTGCATATCAAAATTGGGGGATGTGCTAAAGTGACATTTAGGAAATAGATAGACTTAAAAGCTTTCACTAGAAAAGAAGGAAGACTCAGAATTAATCAGTTAAACATTTAATTTAAGAAATTAGAGAAAAAAATCAGAATAATCTCCAAGAAAGCAGAAGGAAATAATAGATATGAGTAAGAAATATAAAACCAATACATAATACTATCAACAAAATCAAGAGTTATTTCATTGAAAAGACTAATAAAATACACAAACTTCTGGCAAAATTAATCATGGGGAAAAAGGGGCAGATAATGCAAATACACATTGTGGAATAAAATAAGCAGGTAATAATTACAGATGCTGCAAAGAATAAACAGATAATAATAAGATAATATGAAGAACTTCATATCAATACCTTTGAAAACTTGGTTTTAAAAACTGACACATTCTTAGGAAAATATAATTTACTGAAAGTGACTTAAATAGAGAATTGAAAAAGTCCTCTAACCCCTAAAGAAAATGAATCAGTACATATAAAGTGTTCCCACACACACACAAAAAAAACCCACCAAGCCCACAGTGCTTGACAGGCTAGTTCTACCAACCACTAAAGGAAAATATCATTCCAATATTATCTAAACTCTATCTTATCCAAACAGAAAAGGAAATTAGTAATACTCCCCAAGTTATTTTGGTAACAAAACCTGACCAGGACTACATGTAAGGAAGGAATGTTACAAGTCACTGTTGTTCATGGTTATAGATATAAAAATTATTTTTTAAAATATTAGCAAACTAAATTCAGCAATTTATGAAAAGATAATGAATATTTATCAGCTTGGGTTTATCCCAGGCATGCAAGGTTGGTTTGGAGAATTACTGAACATAACTCATTATATTAACAGATTACAGAGAGGGAAAAAAACATACGATAATCTTACTAATATAGAAAACACATTCAATAATATTTAACATCCATTCGTGATTTTAAAAAACAGTCCCTGGGACGCCTGGATGGCTTAGTCAGCTAGGCATCTGACTTCAGCTCAGGTAATGATCTCGCGGTTCGTGGGTTCGAGTCCCGCGTCGGGCTGTGTGCTGACGGCTCAGAGCCTAGAGCCTGCTTCGGATTCTGTGTCTCCCTCTCTTTCTACCCCTCCTCCGCTCATTTCTCTCTCTCTCTCTCTCTCAAATAAACATCACATTTTTTTTAAAACAGTCCCTTAGCTAACTAGGAATAGAATGGATCTTCCTATGCTTGACAAAGGGCACCTGTACCAAGAACTACAGCAGACATCATTTCCTTAAAGTATTTATTTAAGATCAGAAACAAGAGAAAGATGCCCCCAGAACAGATCTTCTGTTCAGTATTACACTAAAGGTTCCAGCCAGTGCAATGAAACAAGAAAAAAGAAAGATTAGGAAAAATAGAAATAAAAAGAATCAATTTGAAATTTGTGCAGTATATTTTATGGCAATCATACCTCAATAAAGCAGTTTTGAAAACACCTTTCTGTCTTGATCCTGGCTTAACCTGAGCCAACCTGGCCTTATGTAATTTAAACTGACATCTCCAGTATTGAGGTAGAAGGGAGGTAGAAGGGAGGTAGAAGGGATCCTAAGACAAGAAGATTAGAGCTTATGAACTTTCATCCATATGCCTCCCTCTCTAGGAAAATGGCCCAGGCTGAGGTTAACTACTTGGTGTAGGGATAGGAACTGGTGGTAATCAGGACTACCTTCAAGGCATGGGGGTCTCTGCACCAATAATGGTATAGCACAAATTGTGCAACATAATGCTATCGAAGCAAAGCTAAAAGCTCAGTTTGGCCAGATGAAATGTCAGTGTTCTAGAAAAGGTAGCATTTTCACATCCACTGTGTCCCATTGAGTAGATGCCCAGTCATGTGCGTATAGGTGCAGCCAAGGCCCCACCCTAAGAGACCCTCTGACCTGGGAACTTTACTGTCATTACCATCAGCTGCCCCCTATTGAGGCCAGTGAAACAGACACAGGCAGAGGACCCTACTCAAGAGCCCTGGCAAAGGGGCCAGAATATTCTAACACAAGGGACATAGAGTACAACTATATGCTGGCAATATATCCCAGTTGGAGTACTGACTCTGCCACAGTGGCCTATTCAAAACCTTGAGTGCAGGGACATACGGTGGCTCATATCTGCCAAAATGCCAGCCAGCGATCCAGCACTTGGAGCGCTTGTGCTCTGATCAGAATAGATCCTGAAGGCCCAACAGACTAATTTCCCATGACCAATCCTCCAACACACTCTTGACACCATTGTTTGATTAATTGATCATAAACCTCCCTGTTTTATAATCATAATATTTTCTCGGTTGTAGTGGATAACCTTACTAGAAGCCATCACAATTTGCAGCCCAGTGTGAGGCTTAAAGGACTGGGCTTTGGAGCTAGACAGCAGGTGTTGGAACCTACACTCTCTCCCTTATTGGCTGTGATCTTGGGTGAGCCGCTTAACTTTCGTAAGCCTGGTTTCCTCATCTGTAAAATGCAGATAATAATAGTCTCAAACTCATAGAGTTGCATACAATAACATGTGTAAAGCGTTCCTTATTACATCCTTAATTTTTTACGCAAGTACTACGTGAATATATTTTCACTGTAAAAAAAATTAGAAAACTAAAAAAATATATAGCACATGCACAAAAACTTGTATCTAAATATTTATAGCAACATTATTTGTGATAGCTAAAAACAGAACATAACCCAAATGCCCATCGAGTGATGAATGAATAAATTCAAAGTGGTATATCCATGCAGTGGACTATTATTCAGCAATAAAAGGAAATTACATGCGGATGCACGGATAAAACTTGAAAACGTTATGTTAAGTGAAAGAAGCCAGTAATGAAGGACTACATGTCGTATGATTTCATTTATATGAAATGTTCCAAATAGCCAAACCCATAAAGATGGAAAGTAAATTTATGGTTTAACTAGAGCTGGGTATGGAGTGGAATTGAGGGCAAATAGGGAGTGTCTGCTAATGGAGAAAGAGTCTCATTCTCAGGTGATGATAATGTTCTAAAATTGGTGGTGATGGTCGCATAACTATGAATATACTAAAAACCATTCAATTACCTATTTACATGTGTGAGCTGTGTTTTATGTGAACTATACCTCAATAAAGCTGTTATAAAAAAGACATAGCCTATAAAGTAAATGTCCTTTTTATAATCATCTGAGCCCACCTTTCCCTCCGTTTTGTAGGAACTCTAGTACATGTCACTTCAGATCATTTAAATAAGATTTCATACGTATTTGTACACGTACAAACATATGGCTTTTACTTTATTTTAGGATAATATTGTGCATTTGTTCAGCGACTTGCTTTCTTTGTCTACCAATGGCACTCAAATTCTTTTTTGTTTGTTTCGATGTTGTTGTTTTTGTGTTTTTGTTTTCTTTTATTTTTTTAAATTTAAATTTGTATTAACATACCGTGCAATATTGGTTTCAGGAGTAGAATTCAGTGACTCATCACTTACATCCAATGCCCAGTGCTCCTCACAAGTGCCCTCCTTAATCCCATCACCCATCTAGCCCATCTCCCACCCACCTCCTTCCATCAGCCCTCAGTTTGTTCTGTATTGTTAAAGAGTCTCTTGTGGTTTTCTTTTTGTGTCACGATACATAGCTCCACCTCATTCACTTACGAGCTGTATTAAAGCTCAGCATAATGTGGACAATGGATGAATCATAGTTTATTCACTATTCTTCTATTGCTGGACACTTAGATTGTGTCCATTTTTTCTTATTTTAAGTAATCTATATCCCCAACATGGGTTTCGAATTCTCAACCCTGAGATCAAGAGTTGCATGTTCTACCAACTGAGCCAGCCAGGTGCCCCACAATGTTTTGCTATTTTAAATAAGGTTTCAGTAACGTCTGTGCACATGCCTATTTGGGCACACAGAAGGTAATTTTTCTAGGAAAAATACAGTACTTCTAAAAGACTTGCAGTATTGAAGAGTAAAGTACATTATTTTTTTTTAAGTTTTGCCATATTGGCCTCCAAATGAGTTGTATCAAATTACATATGAACAAATAGCTTATACAACTACAAATTTCTCCTCACCCATTGTTCACTTTGTAATTGAGATGTTTGTTTTATTATTGAGATGTGAGAGTTCTTTATATAATCTGGACACAGGTCATTTCTTAGACATACGAGTTGTAAAGACTTTTTCCCAGTCATTCTCTTAACGATGGTTTTTTGAGGGGCACCTGGCTGGCTCAGTCAATGGAGCATGTGACTCTTGATCTCGGGGTTGTAGGTTCAAGTCTCATGTAGGGTGTAGAGATTACTTTTTACTTTTAAAAAACTTTAAGGAAGGAATTTTTCTTATAAAGCAGAAGTCTTAAATTTTGATGAAGATTAATTTACCAATTTGTTCTATTATGGATCATATCTTTGGTGCTATATCCAAAACCTCTTTGCCTAACCCAAGGTCACAAAGATTTTCTCCAATGTTTTCTTTTATTAAGCTTCTAGAATTAGATTTTACAGGGGCACCTGGGTGGCTCGGTTGGTTAAGCGTCGGACTTCGACTCAGGTCATGACCTCATGGTCCGTGAGCTCGAGCCCTGAGTCAGGCTCTGTGTTGACAGCTCAGAGCCTGGAGCCTGCTTCAGACTCTGTGTCTCTGTCTCTCTCTGCCCCTCCCCTGCTTGCATTTTGTCTGCCTGTCTCTCTCTCACAAGTAAATAAACATTAAAAAAAGATTTAGAGTTTACATTTAGATTTGTGATCCATTTTTAATTTTTGTGTATGGTTTGAAGTTCCTGTTTTGCCAGTAATATCCAATTATTTCACAACCCTTTGTTGAAAAGACTATCCTTTGTCCATCATATTGCCTTTGCACCTTTGGAAAAAAAATATCAGCGATCCATATATATGAGGGTTTATATCTGGACTCTATTCTGTCCCATTGCTCTATTTTTCTTTATAACAATACCACGCTGTTTTGGTTACTATGGCATAATAATAAGTCTTGGAATCATTTAGGGTTAGCTCCCCAACTTTTTGATTTTTCAAAGTGAGTTCGCCTGTATTAGGTCTTTTAGGCTTCTGTATCAATTTTAGAATTAGCTTGTCAATTTCTGCCAGAAAAAAAAAAACCTGTTGGAATTTTGATTGGAACTGCATTTAATCTATAAATGAATTTAGAGAGACTTGACATCTTAACAATATTAAGACTTCAAATCAATGAAGAAGGTGTATTTCTTCATTTAGTTAATCGTCCTTAATTTCTCTCCTCAATGATTTGTAGTTTGCTGTTATACAGGTCTTTCAGGTCTTTTATCAGATTCATCTCTAAGCATTTCATGTTCTTGTGCTATTATATATCCTTGAATTATTTTATGTTTATTTATTTATTTTTTGAAAGAGAGAGAGAGAGCACAAGCAGGGGAGGGGCAGAGAGAGAGAGAGAGAGAGAGAGAGAGAGAGAATCTAAATCAGCCTCCAGGCTCCAGGCTCTGAGCTGTTCACACAAAGCCCAACCGGGGGCTGAAACTCACAGAACATGAGATCAGAGCCTGAACTGAAGTCGGAGGCTTAACCAACTGAGCCACCCAGGCACCCTGATTTGCAAACTTTTAAAGACATTTTTCCACCTATATTTAATGAAGAATAGTGGTTAGTAGCTGGGGTTTTTCGACACACCTTTTTCTGGTTTTGGTATCAGGATAATACTTATAGAATGATGAGTTGAGAAATAGTTCTTCTTAATTTTCTTGAAGCAAAATTGTAGTGGATTTGGTATTATTTCTTCCTTAAATATTAAATATTTGGTAGAAGTGAAGGCATTGGTCCTGGAAATATATTTATGGGAAGACTTTTAACTAAAAATTCTATCTCTTTAATAGATTTAAGACTATTCAGATTATTTCTTCTTAAGGGAGCTTTGATAGTTTGTGTCTTTTTTCAAGATTTTAAATTTTTTAAGTAATCTCTACACCCAACATGAGACTCATTTTATCTAAGTTGTCATGTTTATTAGCACAAAGTTATTCATAATATTCCTTTCCTACCTTTTTAACACTGGCAGAATCTCTAGCTGAAAGCCCTTTCTCATTTTGGATATTAGCAATTTTGTGTCCTTTTTTTCTGAAAAGTCTGTCTAGAGGTTTATTAATTTCTTTGATTTTCTTAAGGAACCAGCTTTTTGTTTCATTGGTCTTCAGTATTGTCTTTCTATTTCCTATGTTATTCATTTATAGTTTAATCTTCATGATTACTTTGCTTCTAATTACTTTGCTTTTCCTTTTCCAGTTTTTTAATGTAGAAACTGAGATCCTTGATTCGAGATCTTTATAACCAACTTCTAACTACAAACCACAAACTCTAATACGTTGTGTTTTTATTTTCACTCCGTTCAAAATACTTTCAAATTTCCCTTTTGATCTCTTCTTTGACTCATGTGTCATTTAAAAGCATTTTGTTCGGTTTTAAAGTACATGTGAAATTTTCTCAGAATTTTTTGTCATCAATTTCTCATTTAATTCCACTGTGGTCAAAGAATATATACCGTGTCCCTTGATTCCTTTAAAATTTATTGAGACTTGTTTTTTAAGCTCAAGAATATGATCGATTTGGGGGCACCCGGGTGGCTCAGTCGGGTTAAGCATCCCACCCTTGGTTTCAGCTCAGGTCATGATCCCATGATTTCGTGGGTTCGAGCCGGGCTTCGGACTCCGTGCTGACATTGTGGAGCCTGCTTGGGATTCTCTGTCTCCCCCTCTCTCGGCCTCTCCCCCACTTACACTGTATCTGCCTCTCTCAAAATAAACACATAAATTAAAAAAAAGAATATGATCAATTTTAATAAATGTTCTATCTGCACTCGAGAAGTATGTGTCATCTGCTGTTGTTATGTGGACTGTTCATGATAGAACTACGAGGACAAAGAGGCAAATCCACAATACAGTTGGAGACTTCAATATTCGCTTAATAATTAACAGAAAAAGGAGACTGAAAATCAGCAAGGATATAATGAACTTGAGTAACGCTAGCCAGTGAACTTGACGAGTCAAGTTTTGTTTCATGTACTTTGTAAAGGCATACGCACCGAGGGGTGTCATGTCCTCTTCAAGACTTGACCCTTTTAGCCTCATGAAATGACCTACTCTATCACCGGTGATAGTATTCTTCTTTGTTTGAAATTCACTTTGTCTGATATTAACACAGCTGTGTTGGCTTTTTTTTGTCTAGTTCAGCAGAGTATGTCTTATTTTGTCTTTTTACTTTTAACCTATGTGCGTCTTTATAGTTTAAGTGTGTATTTGAAAGCATCACATAGTTGTACCTTGCTTTTAAAAAATCTAGTCTGTCAGTCTCTGCCTTTTTTTTTAATGTTTATTTATTTTTGAGACAGAGAGAGAGAGAGCATGAATGGGGGAGGGTCAGAGAGAGGGAGACACAGAATCCGAAACAGGCTCCAGGCTCTGAGCTGTCAGCACAGAGCCCGGCGTGGGGCTCGAACTCACGGACCGCGAGATCATGACCTGAGCCGAAGTCGGACGCTCAACCGACTGAGCCACCCAGGCGCCCCAGTCTCTGCCTTTTTTTAAAAGTTCATTTATTTTGAGAGAGAGAGAGAGAGAGAGAGAGAGAGAAAGCGTGCGTGTGCGCGCGTGCGCGTGCTCGTGCGTGTGTGCCTGTGAGTGGTGGAGGGGCAGAGATAGAAGGAGGGAGAGACAGAGAGTCTCAAGCAGGCTTCACACCACCAGCGTGGAGGCTGACATGGGGCTCGAACCCCCAACCATGAGATCATGACCTGAGTTAAAACCAAGAGTTGGACGCTTAACCAGATGAGCCACCCAGGCGCCCTGACAATCACTGCCTCCTAATTATTAAGATTAAACTATTTTCTTCTAATATGACTGTTGGCATGATTGGTTTCAAGTGCATCATCTTACTATTTGTTTCCTGTATCTGTTTTTTGTTCCCATTTCCCTCTTTTTCCACCTTCTTTTGGATTCATCGTACATTTTTAGTGATGATATTTTATCTCCTTTGTTGGCTTTTAGTGATAGCTTTTGTTTTGTTATTTTAGAGGCTGATTCAGGGTTTATAGAAAGTATTTTTTTTTTAGTTATTGCAGTCTACCTTCAAGTGAATTTACACCACCAACCTTTTATTTCTTTACTCCCAGCCTTTATGCTATTGTTGTCATACATTTGATTTTCACTTACTTATAACGTCCCCCCCCCAATTCATTACTGCTATATTTGCTTAAATATCCATTATCCATCCAGTTATCCATTACGTAGATTTAAATAATATGAAAACGCATATATTTACCCAGGTACTCATTTCCAGTACTCTCATGCCTTTGTGTAGATCCAAATTTCCATCTGGTGTCATTTTTCTTCTGCTTGAAAGACATCCTTTAACATTTGTTATATAGTCTGGGATTGCTGGTGATAAATTCTTTCAAACTTCTGTGTCTGAAATATGTCTTTATATCATCTTCTTTTTTAAAAGATACTTTCTCTGGATATAGAACATTAGGTTGACAGTTCTTTCCTTTCAGCACTTTGAAGCTACTGCTCTATTCTCTCACCTCCGCAGTTTCCAATGAGAAATCTACTGACATTGTTATTTTTGTTCCTCAGTACATTGCTGGTCTTTTTTCTCTTGCTACTTTTGAGATTTTCTCTTTCTTACTGTTTTTGATAAATCTGATTAGTATGTGGTTTGGTATAGTTTTCTTGGTGTTCTGTGTGTTGGGAGGGCGATATTCTGAGCTACTTGAATCCGTGGGTTTGTAGTTTTCATCAAGTTAACAATTTTTTCAACCACTGTTTCCTCAAGTAATTTTTCTGTTGTCTCTTTGCTGTCCTGTGGGGACTCCAATTACTCATATATTTGACTGCCTGAAGTCATCTCACAGCTCACTGATGTGGCTTTCATTATACTGATTCTTTTTCCACTGTTTTTTCATTGTAGGTTGTTTTTTTTGCTGTATTTTTTTAGTTTACTAATATTTTCTCTTGCGGTGTCTAATCTGCTATAAATCCCATTTAGTATATTTATTTTTTATTTAAAAAATTTTTAACGTTTTTTTTCATTTTTGGGAGACAGAGATAGACAGAGCACAAGTGGGGGAGGGGCAGAGAGAGAGGGAGACACAGAATCCAAAGCAGACTCCAGGCTCCGAGCTGTCAGCCAGAGCCCGACCTGGGGGTCGAACCCACAAACCATGAGATCATGAGCTGAGCCCTAGTTGGACGCTTAACTGACTGAGACACCGAGGCGCCCCGCATTTAGTACATTTTTAATCTCACACATTATAGTTTTCATGTCTAAAATTCTGTTTGGGTCATTTAAAAAAATCTTCCATTCTCCACTTCACACTTTGAACATATGGACTATAGTTAAAGGAACTGTTTTAATGTCTTTGCTAATTCTAATATCTGTGTCAGTTCTGGGTTGATTTTCAATTGATTTATTATTCTCCTTAGTTGTTGAATAATATTACATTTTATAAACATACCATAATTTATTTAACCTGCCCAGTATTGATAGACATTCTGTTCTTTCCAGTCTTTTACTAATACCATTAATGCTGCCATGCACATCTTCATATTTATGCTTTTATGCAAGTGTATCAAGAGAATAAATTTCTGAAGTCAAATTGCTGCATTAGAGAGTATCTGAACTTTATTAAAAATATTTTTCAACGTTTATTTTTGTGAGACACAGAGAAACAGAGTGCGAGCAGGAGGGGGTGGCGCAGAGAGAAAGGGAGACACAGAATCCGAAGCAGGCTCCAGGCTCTGAGCCATGCACAGAGCCCGAGCACAGGACTTGAACTCACGAGCCGTGGGATCATGACCTGAGCCCAAGTCAGACGCTTAACTGACTGAGCCACCCAGGCACCCCTCTGGACTTTTAAAAATTATTTTGTTTATTTGAATTTTAAATTTGGTAGTCATTCTGGCTTCTTTAAAGGACTTGGATCCATTCATGCAAGTCCTATCTGGAACAGATATATCCTAGCATCTGTCACTGGGTGCTTTTGGTATCCATTCAGACACCATGCATTTGGATTGCCCACTCTGACCTGGTTGATCATATTCCTCTTGCCTTTCATAGTTCTCTCCATCTGGCACCGCCCCTCAACTTCTGCTTTCCTAAGATTACCTTGCATGACCACTCATTTTAGAGTTTTCCTTTGGACATAATTTTGGTATTTCATCTCTCAAAACTCATGGCCAAGGACATTGGGAAGAAATATCTCTCGATTCTGATCCCTGTCTTACCGAACTAACTCACTGGGCTACTCTCCTTCCCAGCCTCCACATTCTGGGAAGAGCATCAAACAGGTTTTAGATGACAACTTTCTCCTTGGGCACAGATTCAGGCTTGCATGCTTATCTATCAGCTACTAGGAGCAAGCTATGATCACTGTGTTGGCAAATGCCCTAGCTTGATAAAGATCCATGCTACCACCTTTGGGCTCCAAATGCTGCTATCTATGAAGACACTCAATTATCCTGCACAGTGGAATCACAGAAAGCTGCTTTTCCTGTCTTCCTTGTCTCCTGTATGCCTAGAGACATGGACAAATGAGGTTAATGCCTCTTGTAAGTTCAGAAACTACCTGGGTCTCTTAACTAATCTGAGAAATGTATGTGGTGGCCCAGCTTGCAAAGGAGAGCCAATGCTCTCTGTCACTAAATTAAGGATAGAATATATTCAGGGCCCTTACGCTGTGTGATAGACCAAATGCTGATCAAATTAACCCAGATTCCTACTCAGTTCATACTTGTCAGTCTGAATTGAATCACCACCAATGAGTGTTTCTGATTGGGACACCCATGACTCTTAAGATCACCTTCAGGAGGATGTAACTGGACCCTGCTTCCCATCACCCATTATCCAACCCCATTTGATCCCTGACTTTACTTTCCTGGCACCAGACAACTTAGCCATTGATACAAGGGAGACATCTCAGTGGATTGGATATAGCAAAGAAGGGTGGCATACAGGGTGGTTCACACAAAGGAGTTGGCCAGAGTCAAAAAGTTATGATATTGATAATGCTCATTACTTTAATCCCTATATGGTGGTGTTTGGGTGTGTGTGATTGCCTCCCATGTTGATGCTCTCTTCAAGGACCTAGCATTGTTCAGCATACTTCATGTCCTGACCATCAGCGTTCTGGTAGCTTACAGCTCCGTATGTCCAACATGGCATGGCAAAGTGTAGAAGGCAGTGGGCTGGAAGTCATAACTAATGTAAAAATAAGCAGTTCTAGCTGGATAAATGTGATGAGTTATGGGAAAACTCAGGCATAGTAAGGAGAGGGAACCGGTGTGTAATTTTACTAAATTAAGTTAGTAAAAAAGTTGAAACAACAGAGATACTCGTCTAGTTAGTATTTGCTTGCTTGCTATTCTCAAGCTGACCTCTGTATCTATCAGCATTAGGTAGTTGACAAATAGATACTAATATGAAGGGCCTTGAACAGGGCCCTCTAAAATCAGGATGACAATTGAAGGCAATAATCAAAGACCAAATAGCTGGATAATTTGGAACCCGAAGATTCTTTTGATAAAATAACCATAGCTGGAGTAGATACAGAGCTGATGCTGAGCATGCAATGAATGGTATTTTGTTTTCAGGACATCTGCCACTACGAGGATTTTGTAGAGTTATGAAAAGGGAATCTGCTAGAAATAGTTTCCTGTGAAATGGTATCTCGGAGGTGTTTGGAGATCTGAAGTGGATGAAGACGTCTCTTGGATCTACTCATCTATACTTTGAGCTGGAAGCAGCAACCATAAGTGATGACTCATCGAAGATGTGTCTGAGATGGAGCCACTACTAAAAACCATGTTCAAGGTCTTGACATGAGTGTACCACAGTAGCCAGCAGGGTGGGGTCATGAATGGTACAAGTGAAGCACCCGGGTGTGAGCTTCTCCATCTGGGAAACACAATCACCCACTCTAATTGAGTAGGCAATTCCAACATTCTCTGCCTCTTGGGGCTGTCACTGCATGGGCCTGGATCTCATCCAAGCGCTGCCATAAGTAGGCATCCATCTGCAGCCTGCTCTGGATCATGCCAGCTAGTTGTAGAATGTAGTGGTGTAAGGCTTCATGTCTAAGAGATCTGAATCCAAAACCTAACTCTTCGAACTTAGACAAGCCATTTGATCTCCTCAAACATTAGTTTCCTCATCTCTAAAATGGGGATGATAATAGTACTGGCTTCAAAAGAATTTTTATGAGTATTTATTTTTTTAAGTTTGTTTATTTATTTTGAGAGAGGGTGTGTGTGTTAGTAGGGGAGGGCCAGAGAGAGAGAGGGAGAGAGAGAATCCCAAGCTGTCAGCGTGGAGCCCAACATGGGCTCATGAACCCTGAGATCATGACCTGAGTTGAAACCTGGAGTCGGATGCTTAACTGACTGACCCATCCAGGTGCCCCTTTAATGAGTATTTTTTTTTAATTTTTTTAATGTTTATTTATTTTGGAGAGAGAGACAGATAGAACATGAAAGGGCAAGAGACAGAGAGGGAGGGAGACACAGAATCTGAAGCAGGTTCCAGGCTCTGAGCTGTCAACACAGACCCTGATGTGGGGCTTGAACTCACGAATTGTGAGATCATGATCTGAGCTAAATTTGGATGTTTAACTGACTGAGCCACCCAGGCGCCCTGATGAGTATTTAAATGAAATAATTTGCATAAGACATTTATTCCCAGTGTTTGGAGTATGGGTCTAACATTAGTTATTATTTTGCTTGGGGCTGGATAACCCAGAAGGTCTGTTGTAGAATCTACCAGATTGATGCTGCCTCCATCTTCCCACCTTACTCCAGTTCTTTCTGACCTAATGTTGAATCCCTCTTTCCAGACAAATGGAGCTCTGAAGCACTGGATTTAAATGTTTATTTATTTATTTTGAGACAGGGAGGGAGAGGGAGAGAGAAAGAGAGAGAGAGACAGAGAGAGAGAATGAGCAGGGGAAGGGTAGAAAAAGGAGAGAGAGAATCCCAAGCAGGCTCCAAGCTGTCAGCACAGAGCCCAATGCGGGGCTTGATCCCATGAACTGTGAGATCATGACCTGAACCAAAACCAAAAATTGGATACTTAACTGACTAAGCCACTCAGGCGTCCCTGGAGCACTGGATTTAAACTAGAGTGTATTGCCACTGGAACCTGCATTGCCCACAGGTATAGGGCTGGGCTGGACTGTAAGAATCAACAAATCTAGATGTCAGTCCAAATAAGCAGGGTAGAGCAAAGGAATCTGTGATCCAGGCAACAGAGTGGAAAGTGGGAAAATTGCTTAAGAGCCAAGGAGGGCTTGGTTGTAATTCAACTCCACCATATACAAGGTGAATGGCCTTGATCATCTTAATTAAACCAGGTTTACATACTGGCTCAGCCATTTCCTTAGCTGGTGGCCTTGAATGAATTACTTATAGTTCTGTTCTACAGTTTCCTCATCTGTGAAAATAGAGATAAAAAGAACATGTTGAGTGTTAAAGTGCTTGCAAGGATCAGATATGGTGATCTCTATAAAGTGCTTAGTATATGTAGCGCCTGGTGCACAATAAGTTCTCAATGAATGTTAGTTGTTGTTAAACAGAGGGTGGAAGAGGAGCCTGGGAGAATTCCCCGAGCTGTGGAGCATACACACAAACAAGTTTTATAGGCTGCATTTGACCACAGCATAAGCAGAAGGAGCGAGGAAGGGCATTGACTCAGCTCGGATAGACAGTAGCCTCCCAGCTGTCCTGGCTGCCTGCTATGTAAGAACTACAGATAAGAATAGTTCAAAACATGGACCACTATATCCACAATGGAGATGCTGAACTACTCTAAAAGACAACACTCTTCATGTCGGAAGGCTGAGCTGCTGGATCTATCTCAGTTGCTCTAGCTTATTGTGTAGTAAATGAGTATCAGTCATGGGTGTTGGATACCCTTGAAGTACTGCCTCTATGATTTTAGGTTAGTCTTGATGGCTAATCGTCCTTACACTTTCACATAGTTGGTTGAACACGGGCAGGGGTATTTCCTTCCTGGAGAAGCAGGCACAGACAAGGACAGTGATGTAGCCGGGGTCCTCTTAAGTTAGGTAGGCACCCATAGTTGTTTTTGATGGCTTTGGTTTCAATGGTGTAGGGCCATGTAGGCTTAGGATGCCAGGGTGAGGTCAGAAATGAAAAGTGGCTCCGGTTGCTAGACTATGACCTTGATACGAACCAGATAAACCCTTCTCTCCCTTGAGAAGGTTGACATGGAGGTGATTGTACTCCACAGACTTCAGATATCAAGAGACTACTTTGATTGACCAGAGGGGTCCCAATCTGGTATGGTTGGCACTTTGTCAGGCACCATGTAGACAACTTGGGTGGCCAGGCCTTGGCTTTAAGAAAGTCACCTCTGGGCTTGTCAAGGTCTTCTCAGAGGTGATGCTGTTTCAGATGGTCCCGAACTGCTCAGACTTGAGGTTCTTGTGAGGTCAGATGATGGAAACAAATTAGAATACCCTCTGGGTAGATAACAAGACTCCTATTGATGAGGTTATATAAAATGAGGGGTCAGCAAACTGTGCCTCATGGGTGAAGCTCAAGCCACTCTTTATTTCTGTTTGGCCCACAAGGTAAGAATGGTTTTTATAGAAAAACTATCTGCCATTGATTTAATGGTGGGAAATGTTGACGCTGAAACACGATTAAGCAAAATGTCCTTCCAGAGACATTTCCAATTTCTCATTAGTGGGTCTATCTTATCAAACACCATACTCAATCATTATTAGATTTGGAATTTTATTAGTAAAAACTTGTGGAAATTCATTTTCCTTCTTATTATATGAGCCCCTACGTCATATTTTGAATTTGTGTTTGGCCCATGAAGCTTAAAGTATTTACTATCTGACCCTTCACAGAAGAAAACGTTTGCTGAGCCCTGTGTAAGATAATAAAAGCAAGAATAAATAATTCTAGCTAATATTTGCTGTTTATTATATGCTCAGGTAGCCTTCAGAGTTCACAGGATTATCACATTGATTCCACAGAGTGGCCCTATTGCCGTTTTTATAATTGTGTTCATTTTATAGTCATTAATATGAAAGAGGATGAAATGTATGTAATCTGACGAAGAATGCAGAAGCAGTGGGGCCAGGATCTGAATTCACAGTCTACATCTGGAATCCATGCTGTCAACCACTGAGCTATATAATGTACATAATGGATCGGGCATCACTCAGGGCCAAAAGCTGAACAGCACATTCAGACTGGTCAAGGCACCCAGGAAGCTTCCATTTCTTGTTCTCTCTGTGAAAGATTTAGGCCTCCCAGAGGTCAGCCCTGTGCTCTGAGAGGTCAGTGATCAGAGGCATAAGCGTATTACAGCTGGAGGAATCCTGACAGAAATGTAGTGTCCTGTTTTTCTTCCTCACAAGGAGCACCAAAGCATTCGCGGGGGTTAGGAGGCTTGGCGAATCTCCCCAACTAATCAGCGTCTCTAGACATTCAGGAGGCCGGAGTGTTGGAATCTGAGAGGTATGTGCTTGGCGGAGAAGGAGCCCTGAATACTGGGATGATCTCCCAGTCACATTCAGAAGAAGGTAGCAGTTATATTCTTCCTCCATGTTCCCAAAGGCTTCTTGGCCCGTGTGATCAGGTGACAGATGAGTTAGGCCCCAGAGGGTACAAATAACGCAGAGTCAGAGCAGAAGATGTTGAGTTTCGAAGTGACAGGGTAAGTCTTTGAGGAGCCGCATTAGCAGAGACTCAAAACATCTGGCCTAAAAAATTTGAGGCGTTCTAGGCCCACTCTAGTTATTGGAGATAACCTGGTAGAGACAGCAGGTCAGAGCTTTGAGGGATGCCCCTGGAGCTCTTGGGGCCAAGGAAGACTTGTAAGTCTTCTCTGTAACGGTCTTTGATGGTTTTGAGTCAGAGAGACACAACTCTGGGGCCCAAAGCCTACTTCAGCAGATTTCAGTAGCTCATTCAATGCCCCATACACAACCTGCAGGAACTTCTTCTGGCCTCAGCTCCAAACCAGCAGCCCTCAGTATTCCCTTACAGCAACAACTATGCCCAGGAGGGAGATGTGTACGCGCCTTGTGTCACTGTTAGCATGGACTTCAACTCTGACCTACTTTCCTCTTAGGACCCCAACACAACAACAATAATAACAACAAAGACTTGGTATAGCACTTAGTGTATCCCCTGCACTGTGTTTTTTTTTTTAATTTTTTTAATGTTTATTTATGTTAGAGACAGAGAGGCAGAGCACAAGTGGGGAAGGACAGAGAGAGCCGGAGACAGAACCTGAAGCAGGCTGCAGGCTCTGAGCTGTCAGCACAGAGCCCGGCATGGGGCTCGAACCCACGAACCACGAGATCATGACCTGAGCTGAAGTCAGACACTCAACCGACTGAGCCACCCAGGCGCCCCACCCTTGCGCTGTTTTAAGTAACACGAGTCCCTGTGTAATAAGTAACGCGTGTCTGCACGTTGCTTATTATTACTTATTACCATATCACAAAACTGTCTCATTGCTTCTCTGTCCCAGGGGCCCACCTGGAGTAGCCACCACTACTCTGTTCACCCTGGGATCTCCTATCTTCACAGGCTACCTCGAACACAGATTTGGAGCCAGGCACATTTGTATTCGAATCCCAGCTTTGTTACTTTATTAGCTGTTTGACTTTGGGCAACTTCCCTCAGCACTCTGAACCTGTTTCCTCAGCTATAAAATGGGGGTAACAATAGTTCCTACTTTATAGGGTTGTTGTAAGGATTGGATTAAAGACATGGATATATCTAAAGCACTCAGAACAGAGCCGTTGTAAGTGCGTATCTGCTTGGAAGTATTTCCTACCAGGCTGTAGGCAATAGTATGCCGAGAAATGCTTCACAGTTAGCTCTCCTGGGAAAGAAAAGGGGGCGGCGGGGAAGCCCTGAATGTAGAGTTCCATGATTTAGGTGGAATAAGTACTTTTGAGCATGGACAATGTCACATTATTAACATGATGTCACTGAACCAGAGCTGGGAAGGAATGTTACTGTAAGTGATTTGAAGGGAGAGCCCGGTGTTTAGCACTGAAATTTTAGTACCCAGCGTCCCACATCTTGCACAAACTGGGATGGCAGGCAAACTAGGCTGACTCTGGTTCTTTAAGTAGTAGACCCAGTTCCTAGCGCAGTGCCCATGCTAGAGTAGCTGTAGAAATATGGGTGGGGGCCCCTGGGTGGCTCAGTCGGTTCAGTGTCCGATTTTGGCCCAGGTTATGATCTCACAGTTCATGAGTTTGAGCCCCACATTGGGCTCTCTGCTCTAAGCACAGTATGCTTCCGGTCCTCTGTCCCCTCCTCTCTCTGCCCTCCGCCCCCGCTAATATGCTTTCTTGCTCTCTCTCTCAAAAAATAAACATTAAAAAAGTGGGCGCCTGGGTGGGTCAGGCAGTTACGCATCCGACTCTTGATTTCAGCTCAGGTCTTGATATCACGGTTTGTGGGATCGAGCCCTGTGTCAGGCTCTGTGCTGACGGCTCAGAACCTGCTTGGGATTTTCTCTTTCTCTCTCTCTCTTTCCGTGTGTGTGTGTGTGTGTCTGTCTGTCTGTCTGTCTCTCTGTCTCTCTCTCTCTGCCCCTCCCCACTCATGCTGTCTCTCTCTTTCTCTCAAAATAAATAAATAAACATTTAAAATGAAAAGAAGTATGGATGAATTGAATGACTGCAAGATACAGAGCAGCAGATCCTCCCTGCTCTGGCTCATGTCTGGTGGCCCCGCATATGGATTTGGGCTTCAGACCCTGGCTTCGCCGCATAATAGCTGCTCCTAGCCTCACTTTCCCCATCTGTGAAATCAGGATGAAAGGATTCACCTCTCAGGGGGTTCTAGGGGGGTTAAATAAGGTGAGGAGTAAGAAAGTGCCAAGGGCCTTTTCTGGTTCCTAGTAATTCTTCAGTAAATGCTAATTAGCAAACAGCTCCCCTAGTGCCCTTCTAGACTTCTTTTCGGCCTTACGTTTGGTGGTTTCTTTTCTAGTTTCTTTGGGGTCCTTGCCCTTGGGCAAGTGAACAAAGATTAAGGAGTTGTGGGAATAAACCACGGGATCCCAGAATTCAGGAGAGAGGAGAGAGATGGGAAGAGAAAATGAAAAGCAGCCAAAGACACACTTCTCAACTAACTCTCAGCTTTGCTGAAAGCTGGCCATGTTGACACAAATACAGAGCTTTCGTTTCTTTAGCAAGAAATACTTTTCTGAAGAGGGAAAGAAAAAAAAAATTCTCAACCCTCCAGAGTTAGCAGACTGTGCCACTGAAATAAGATCTGACACGTGACTCATACCCAACCTAGGGGAACATCTGGAAAGCAGCTTGCCATCCTTTCTTTGCTAGAGTAAATGCCTACCAAGTGAGAAGACCCCAGCCCGGAAGGAGAAGAAAGATGTTTCTCGAGCTGAATCTTCCTCACCCCACCACCTGCCATATGGCGTGTGCTAACTGGAGTGAGAGCAAGTCCTGTTTGAGGATGTGACACAAGAGCATTCTTCCCAGCCTCTGCCTGTCAGTTCCTGGGTTCCCCGGGGATTCAAATGTAACACGCAGCGTGAAAGCGGCAGTGCCTTGTTGTGTAATGTTGGGAGAAATCGCTGGCAAGCAGTAGATGTGGGATTTGAACACTGGCTAGTGTGACCGTAGAGGCTAGCCACAATGCTATTATGCTGTCCTCGGCCACGTCAACCCCGGGAGCTCTTTTCTCCATGCTTTCCGGGAACCTGGTCCTACCCTTCATATACGGTGCTATCAATGTACTCTCCTGGGCACAGATGAAAGAATGAACATTCTTCAGCTTCTCTCTGGATTATCTGAAATGGCTAAAAATAAGGCTCGGAAAGTCCCAGCATCCACACTTTGGGCTCCAGGCTAGCCAGGGCCACCCCAAATAGCTGTGCATTTCTTGCATTCCACAAATGCCCCCAGCCAGGTTGTAACAGGAAGCCCTTGCTTTGCTTGTCAGGCTTGTGGAAAGGGACTCTTCTGTAATTTTCCCACTTCGAGGCATGCCATGGGCTAGCTTGGCAAAAACAAACAAACTTGGTGACATGTTGATATTCGCTAGGTCTGAATGAAGTCCAGGGGGTAGAAAGGCTGCCTTTGAATCTGTTAAGTCTGCGCTCGATCCCTCTTCAGGTTGAATCTTTCTGACCTTCCCAGCTCTGTCCCTCCACTTTTTTGCTCTGAGCAATTCATCTATCTCCAGGCCCGGGTCTCCCCCAGCACATATGGCGTCATTGGGTGAATTACCACAAGGCAGCCCCACTGGGAGGTCAAACTGGGGGAAAGATGCCCCTTCCTTAGGGCCGATGCAGCTCCAAGCAGAACACACAGCCTGGAGAATGTGAGCGTAAGATGGATTTCAGCTCACCCTCACCTCCGCTCTCCCCAGCCAGGCGTCCTTGTAGAGGAGAGACCTCATCTTCTACGGTGGCCCTGCAACGTCTTCGCCAACCCACAAGGTCTCCCCTTTTGACTTCCAAGTACACTTCCTGTATTTGAGACCTAGAAAATGGGCTATTTTGAAATCGGCCCTGGATCACTCCCCAACTAGATAATAAGGCTATTGAGAGCAAGACTGACCAGGTATCTATTTCTATACTCCTCACAGCACCCAGCACTGGTCTGGGAGCCTAGGAAGCAGTCAACAAATAACCGAGATGAACAGAACTGTGGTGTGGGCGGGGGGGGGGGGGGTGGTCACACAAAACCCGGAATTGTTTGTGCCCGGAAATGCTACTGCATGCACATTCAGAAGCATCCTGCCTACATCTTGCCACCACACCACACCCATTACCTAACACCCTGCTGCCCAACCTTCCTGTGTAATGAAAGTCTCCCCATTTCACAAGGGGCCAAACCCCCCTCATTTAAAGGCAACTTCTCCCTGGGAACCACAGAGGCTGCGATTTGGTCCCACTTTTGCAAAGCAGATTGGAGCATCCTTTGTGGTTCTGTTTGGAGCTGAGGGATGAGTGATGGGCATTTGGTTAATGTCCAAAGGAGCCTCAGGCTGCGAGAGCCCATGTCACATAACCACTCCTGCCCGCGCTCACGGTAGCAGGAGACACGGGCTGCTGTCTATAAAACAGGAGAATACCTCAGGGAAACGAATACTCCCGAGAATGGCAAGGTTCATATCTTGAACTGCATTCGCAGGCACTGAGGAAATCTATATTAATCAGCTGAAATGGAAGGCCATTTTATTTCGGAGTTAGGCTGTAGTCAATAGCTGGAAAGATTGTCAAACGATACATCCTATTAAACACTGAATTAGGTACCAAGTGATGGAGGATGGTGGGGTACATAGCCCTGCTGGGTGAGAGAGAACCACAGAGTGTTCCTAAGTGCTTAAAGAACTACTGAGGAAAAGAGAAGAAAGCCCCAAGCTCCTCC
Organism: Prionailurus viverrinus; assembly: GCF_022837055.1. Lineage (NCBI taxonomy): Eukaryota > Metazoa > Chordata > Mammalia > Carnivora > Felidae > Prionailurus > Prionailurus viverrinus. The sequence continues at coordinate 83,830,018 of NC_062579.1, read as the reverse complement.
ACCTCTAATCTATGTTGAGATTCTTCCTTCCTTGGGATTTTTAAAAACGTGTGACAGGGGCACCTGGGTGGCTCAGTTGGTTAGGCATCTGACTCTCGGTTTCGGCTCAGCTCGTGATTTCATGGTTGGTGAGTTCGAGTCCCGCATTGGGCTCTGGGCTGACAGCACAGAGTCTATATGGGATTCTGTCTCTCCCTGTCTCTCTGCCCCTCCACTTCTCGTTTCCTCTATCTCTCAAAATAAATAAACTTAAAAAAATAAAAGAATAAAGACCTGCGACAAAATACACATAATATAAATATACCATCTTCACCATTTTTAAGTGTAGAGTTCAGTAGTAAGTAAGTCACATTGTTGTACAGCCAACCTCTAGAACTCTCTTCCTCCTCTCAAACTGAAACCCTGTGCCCATCAAACACTAACTCCCCATTCTTCCCTTCCCCCACCCCCTGGCACCTCCCATTCTATTTTCCGTCTGTATGAATTTGACTGCTCTAGGAGCCTCATATAAGTGGAATATACACTTCCTAAGGATCTTTATACACATTATACAGAACACTTCTCACAAACATTTCTGGTTGCAATGCCCACATTTGAGTCATAAAAAGCCTCCATTTGGCCCATTCCTAGCCCCTAATAGATTCAGCCTGCAGGAAGACTTTCTTCTTCTGTTCCTTAAGTGTTAGTGATCCTGGGGCCTCTATCTTGGGCCCTCTGTTCTTTTCACTCTACACAGTCTTTTGGAGCAATTTCATTTACCCCCCCCCCCACCCCATGTATCCATGTGCTAAAGCCTCCCAAATTCATATTGTCCATCTTAGGCCTCCCTCCCGTGCTCTACACTAGGATATTCAACTGCCTACTTGGCATCTACACTTGGATGCCTTCTAGGTCCCTCAGACACTGCATGTCCAAAACCGAACTCCTTCCCCACCCCAATTGGCTCCTCCTCCTGTGTTCCTTAGGTCGGGGAATGGTACTACCATCCACTTGACTATCCAAGCAAGAAATTTAGGACCATCCTTGTCTCCCACTGGTCTACCACCCCGAGTATCCACTCAACCATCAAGACGTATAGACTCTGTCCTCTCCAAGTCTTGCTGGTCTGCAGCATCTAAGAATGATGCTACAAAAGATAACATAATTCACTTTGCATGGGAAGTAGGCAGAAAAAATCTCACAGGGTGGATACTCCAGCCAAGCATTGAAGAATGCGTATGAATATTCAAGGAGGGGCGCTTGGGTGGCTCAGTCAGTTGAGCGTCTGACTCTTGATTTTGGCTCAGGTCATGATCTCACGGTTCGTGGAATCAAGCCCCATGCCGGGCTCTGCATTGACAGTGTGGAGCCTGCTTGGGATTCTCTCTCTCTCTCCCTCTATCTCTGCCCTTCCCCTGCTCACTCTCTCTCTCTGTCTCTGTCTCTCTCTCTGTTTCTCTCTCTCTCGAAATAAAGAAAGAAAGTTAAAAAAAAGAATATGCCAGGAAAATAGGTGGTTGGATCATTCCAGGCAAAATAGCCCCTGTAAAAGTATCGAAAGAAGAAATAGCACTTGGGGAGAATATTGAACAGTTCAGTGTCACTAGAGCATAGACAGAAAGTTGGGACACATGAAGAGAAAGGTTAGTGTGGTGGTTCATGGAGGGTGTGAATTGGAGGGGAGCCCTATGATACTGACAAGAAATAATGACATCTTAACTCCCCTGATGGTTTCACTACCCTCATCCTGAAGGACTTCTCTATGACCTGTCTTATCCTTCACTTCTGAACTTGTGCCCCATCTCCTTGGCTCCCACCTCCTTGTCTTACCTCCTATGTAGAACCTTCTGCTATATCCTGAAACCTGATGCTCGGTGATATCCCTCAGGTACTGGACTGGACTTCTTTGCTAGGACTAGCGTTCCCACGTGTTGAAATCAACCCCCACCCCAACATATACGCAAACAGAGAGAAGTCTGAGGTTAGCTTGACTGGGGTGCCCCCCAAGTGGTTGACAAATGTAAACAACAAGTCCAAAGGGTCAGAGTTGGGATTGAAGGAGGTGTGCAAAGCAAGGGTTTCAAAATTAGGCTGAAATGAGATCAAAGCAGGAGTAAGTTGGAACACGATGGGGTGGAAGGGGGGGAACAATAATGATTGAATGATGCAAACCTTTAATGGTGTTTGGACCTTGATTTTACTGGTTTGACTGGTGATTGGAATGGGATGGGTGAATTTAAAAAGCAGAAAGCAGGGGCGCTTGGTTGGCTCAGTCGGTTAAGCATCTGACTCTTGATTTCGGCTCAGGTCATGATCTCAAGGGTCATGCGTGTCCATACTGACAGTGCAGAGCCTGCTTGGGATTCTCTCTCTCTCCCCCTCTATCCGCCCTTCCCTTGATTGCACTTGCTTCCCCACCCCCCTCTCTCCCTCTCAATAAATAAACGTTAAATGGCAGTGAGTAGGGAAAATTCTTCCCACCTTCCCCCACAACCAAACCCCTTTGATAATAAGGGCTAGGGTTTCCTTAGACATACTTGGTGGAAAGTAGGGTACCACAATAGCTCTTCTGGCCCCTCTTTGTCTCTTGTCTTCTCTCACAGCCCTTTAAGCCAAGCTAACCCCAACCATGCACTGCTTTCCCACTAGCTCAGTTAAAAGCAAGCCACAAACCCCTACTGGTTTACATAGAAATCAGGCTTTAATCCTGATTGCTCACTTCAAACCTTGCTCTTGTTTTAATTCTACTTTTACCACTTCTGAACTTTTGCTGGAACCACTGTCTTGATTTCTGCTAAGCATTCAGCCTAGTCTCTATGGTATTAAACCTTCAACTCTTCCCAGTGAATGGTGGCTTACCTGCCCCTCCAGTTCTTGGGACCCTGGGTTAGCTATGACAGAAAGATTCCATTTAGGGGTGCCTGGGTGGCTCAGTCGGCTGTCTGGTTCTTGACTTTGGCTTGGGTCATGATCTCACGGTTCGTGGATTCGAGCTCCACATCAGGCTCTGGGCTGGCTGTGCGGAGCCTGCTTGGGATTCTCTCTTTCCCCCTCTCTTTCTGCCCCTTCCCCACTTGTGTTCTCTGTCTCTCCCTCTCAAAAATAAATAAACTTAAAAAAAAAGACTCCATTTAACTTTGGTCCTGCAGAACCCAACCCAATCCTGATCACATGATAACTAGCTTACAAACTGGACCAAGCACATATTATCACCCCATTCAGCCTCCCAGAAAAGGAGGATTTGGGTAAAAACCCTTCCTTGTAGACCTGGTTTTAGAGTTCATAGGGTCAACAAGAATCTATGATCTTCAGATATCAGGATTAGCTGGGAGAATATGTATATGTGCGTGAGTGTGCGTGTGTGTGAGTATGCATGCGTGTGTGTGTGAGAGAGAGTTGGTGAGAAAAAAACAGGAATGAAGAGTCGAAAGAGAATTCTTGATAAGCACAGAATATATGAAAAAAATAGGGTGAATGTGCACTAATGTGATAGAGACCAAATGTCACAGTGTTGAAGAACTTAATGATATTAGAAAGCTTAGAGAAAGAAATTAATTTGGGTGGTTGTACAGTGATAGCAGGTGGAGAGGCAAACAGTGTCTCAAGCTTGATTATATCTCCAGATGCCCAAGATGACTTAGGATTTGTACCATTCCTTGGAATGTTAGAGGTTGTCCTGTGGTTCTGCCTGTTATTCAGAGGCATAGAAGGTCATAGAAAGTCTACTTATATGTAGAAACTATGGTTGGTGTAGAGCAGCTTGCTCTTTTTTTAAAGGCCAACTTTATTGAGCTATAATTTTCATATGCTAAATATAATAATATACATTACATATATGTTGCATATGTAATTCAGGGAAATGCATACAGCTTGGTATTCTGACAGATGTACACACCTGTGTAACTACCACCAAAATCAAAATGTAGAACATTTCCATCGTCCAAAAAGGTTCCCTCATGCTAATACTCAGCCCCAGGCAACCAATAATTTACTTTTTAGACTATAGATTATATGTGTCTTTTCTAGAGTTTCATATAAATAGTATCATACATACATGGCTTTTTTTGTCTGTTTGTATTAGCATAATACAATTAGAAGTTTACCCATGTATCAGTAGTATATTCTTTTCCATTGCTGAGTAGAATTCTATTGTATGGATGCACCACAGTTTGTTTTTCCATTTATCTGTTTGTGGATATTAAAGCCGTTTCCAGTTTTTGGCTATTACAAATAAAGCTGCTCTACACATTCATGTATAAATCTTTGTGTGGATATATCTTTTTACTTCTCTTGGATAAGTACTTAGAAATGGAATTACTGGGCCAAATGGTAAGTGTATGTTTAACTTTGTAAGAAACTTCCAGATTGCTTTATAAAATGTTTGTACTGTTTACGTTCTTACCAGCAATGAGTTCCAGTTGTTCTGTATTCTCACGAACACTTGGTATTATCAGTCTTTTCATATATGTGTAGATATATATATATATATAATTTATTGTCAAATTGGTTTCCATACAACATCCAGTGCTCATCCCAACAGGTGCCCTCCTCAGTGCCCATCACCCATTTTCCCCTCTCCCCCACCCCCCATCAACCCTCAGTTTGTTCTCAGTATTGAAGAGTTTCTTATGGATTGCCTCCCTCCCTCCCTGAAACTTTAGTCTTTTCAATTTTAACCTTTCTTTGGGTGTGAAGTATATCTCAGGGTGGTTTTGGTTTTTTTTTTTAATTTTTTTAACGTTATTCATTTTTGAGGGACAGAGAGAGACAGAATGTGAGCAGGGGAGGGGCAGAGAGAGAGGGAGACACAGAATCTGAAGCAGGCTCCAGGCTCTGAGCTGTCCACACAGAGCCCCACACAGGGCTCGAACTCACGAACCGCAAGATCATGACCTGAGCTGAAGTCAGATGCTTAAATGACTGAGCCACTCAGGTGCCCAGGGTGGATTTCATTTTTATGGCTCTTATGACAAATGATATTGAGCATTACTTCATATGCTTAATGGCCATTTGTATTTTTCCTAGTGAAGTGTCTGTTCCATTCTTTTGTTTATTTTTTAAATTAGGTTGTCTTACTTTTTAGAAGTTATTTGTATACTCTAGAGGTGCCTGGGTGACTAAGTAGGTTAAGCATCTGACTCTTGATTTCGATTCAGGTTATGATCTCATAGTTCACCAGATTAAGCCCTGCAATGGGCTCTGTGCTAAAATCGTGGAGCCTGCTTAGGATTCCCTCTCTCCCTCTCTCTCTGCTCCTCTCCTGCTCACTCACACACACACACACACACACACACACACACTCTCTCTCTCTCTCTCTCTCTCTCTCAAAACATCAAAACAAACATTAAAAAAAAAGAAGTTATTTATATATTATAGATAGCAATCTTTTGCCAGACATGCATATATATTTCAAATATTTCCTCCAGGCTGCGGAGGAATTTCCTTTAATGGCATCTTTCGAAGAGAAGTTTTTAATTTTGATGAAGCTTAATTTATCTATGTGTTCTTTAATTAATTATACTTTTAGTTTCATTGGCTTTCTTTATTGTGCCCTAGTTTCAATTTCAATTTTTTTCCCTGTTCTTTATTATTTCTTTTATTCTACTTACTTGTTGTTTAATTTGTTCTTCTTTTCTAGTTTCCTAAGGTAGAAGTTGGGTTCACTGATTTAAGATTTTTATTCTTTTATAAGTTAGGCATTCAGAACTCTAAATTTTCCCCTAAATATTGCTCTGGGGCACCTCACAGATCCCAATGTGTTGTGTTTTCATAAAATACTTTAATTTCTTTCTGACTTATGGGTTGTTTTGAAGTGCATTAGTTTACAAATATTTGGAGATTTTCCAGAGATCTTTCTGTTTTGATTTCTAATTTAATTTTGTGTGATGAGAACACATGCTTTGTATGACTTGAATCTTTACAAATTTACTGGCACTTACTTGTTTTATGGCCAAGGGAAGCTACCTTCTGACTAATGTTACCATCATATATCTTTATCTATTTTTTATTTTAATCCATTTGTGCCTTTGTATGTAAAGTCTGTTTTATGCAGGCAGCACATATTTGGGTTTTGCTTTTTTATGCAATCTGGAGATCTCTGCCTTTTGATTAAAGTGTTTAGGTATTTTATATTTAATGTGATTAACGATATTTAGATTTAACTCTATCATCTTGCTATTTATTTTTTGTTTGTCTCATCTGTTCTTTTTTCTCTCTTTTCGTATTTTGTATTAATTGTGTATTTTAAAAAAGTTTTAATCTTTTATTTTATTTTTGAGAGGAAGAGAGAGAGAGAAAACATGAATGGGGGAGGGGTAGAGAGAACATATTGACAGAAATACTAATTTGTATGACTTTTGTTTTTCCTACTTTCATACTGTCATTTTTGGTCTCTGCTTTCTACTCAGAGTCCACTTTAATATTTCTTGCAGGGCTGGCTTAGTGGTCATGAACTACTTTAGTTTTTGTTTGTCTGGAAAACTCTTTATCTCTCCTTCTATTCGGAATGTTAGCTGAGCTGGATGGAGGATTCTTGGCTGCAGATTGTTCCCATTCAGCACTTTGAATATATCATGCCACTCTCTTCTGACTTGCAAAGTTTCTGTTGAGAAATCTGCTAGCCTGAAGGGTTTTTCCCTTGCAAGCTACTATCTTCTTTTGTCTTGCTTCCTTAAAATTTTTTCTTTATCCATATATTTTGCCAATTTAATTACAATATGTGTTGGTGTGAAGCTGCTTTGTTGATTTTGATAGTTCTCTGTGTCTCTTGGATATGGATACCTGTTTCCTTCCTCAGATTAGGAGAGTTTTCGGCTATTATTTCTCTCTCTTCTTTTTCTGGGACTCCTATGATATGAATGTTACTATGTTTGATGGAGTCACTGAATTCCCTAAGTCTAGTCTTGTTTTGCACAATTCTTTTTTTCTCTTTTGTCAGCTTGATTACTTTCCATTACTCTATCTTCTAGGTCACTAATTCAATTCTCTGCTTCTTTCATCCTGCTGTTCATTCCATCAAGCATGTATCTCATTTTCTTTACTGAGCCCTTTATCTCTGCTACGTTATTCCTTATCTCTGTGTTAAGGGTCTCATTCTTGTCTTCCACCCTTTTCTCAAGTTCAGTGAGTGTCCTTATGATCATTACTTTAAATTCTCTATCAGACATATTACTTACGTCTGTTTTTCCTTAGTTCTGTGGCCATGGCTTTGTCTTGTTTGTTTTTTTCTTTTATTTGGGACAAATTTCTCCATCTTCTCATTTTGTCTAGGGCTCCTACTCCAACACCATCTTCTTGTCTCTCCAGAAACATATAGATTCTCTTCATCTGTTACGTTTCAACATCATAATCTGATGATTTGGTCAGAAACATGGATACTTTTCATCTGTTAAATTTCAGCATCATAATCTGATGATTTGGTCTAGGATGAAAGAGAGGGTACATTCAATAATCTCATATAACAAGTTAATTTTGATTCCTAAGTAATTAAAATAGTTCACATAGCAGGCCCAATTCTAGGAAGGTCCCAGTGGGATGCCCAATGGAAAGATGATGTGCTCAAATTTCTCAGCCTCCTGGGAATTCAGACACTTTTACATGGTGTTATTTTGTTGCCCACCAATACCTTTTCACGGCAGCCACAATACCTCTTAAAACAGTGGGCGGGATATGGGCTACTATGTCAAACAGCTGGAGGAGAGGTGTTAACCTATGGGATTGACTGGGCCTAATCCTTTACCATTCCTGCCCCCTGCTTTGTTTTTGTAGAGCTGTGAGCAGTGGCATCTTCTTCCGTGTCTGGGAAAGTTTATGAATGTAAACTTGATCCAGTTAACCACACAGTCCAAGCCAATCTTGAGTTGCCACTAATACCCCTTTGCTGTAGGAGCCAGTTTCTTATGAGACTTCGCTGCTGAAGTAGGATTAGGGAATAATTCTAATGGCAAAGAATGCTGTTAAGGTGGTGTATTACTTACTGCCTTTGCAATAGTATCCCAGCTGTACCAACCAGTGCTACCAAAATCATGAAGAAAACTTTCTGTCCCCATGGACTTGACATCCACCCGATCTTTCATTAGAAAGCCAAATTGGTATACTTGCTTTGGAGGGTGCTATTCAAAGCTCTTCACATTTGCATCCACCTGTCACCCTCTGCAGATGGGTGACCAGGTGCATCCTTTAAATGAGCTCTTGGAAGCATCCCTCTGTGCTACATCTCCTACACATAGCAGGTAAGTTTGTTTCCCATCTGAGTGGGCATGTGATTCACATAGAGAAAGCCACTGCACACCTCCCAGAGGCACATACACTTTCAGAGCAATTAGTTTTGTTTTTTTTTTTTTGTTGTTGTTGTTGTTGTTGTTTTTATTTAGCACCTCCACAACTCCTACGGCTGGCCAGAACCTAAAGAATATACAGGCCAACCAACAGAAGTTCTAGGATTCCCCGCTGGTGTGCCTACGATAAAAACAAGAAGGATGTTGGCCAGTTTCTGAGTCCAGCAGGAGCTTTTCCATTGCCTGTGCCCCTACTTGGATGGCTACCTGAAGCTCTCAAAAGAGGTGGCTAGCTTCATAGCATTTCTACTTTGTCTTCTCCCCTGCATATTTTACCATTCTCTGTTTCTTCTGGGTTACTGATCACACTACTGCAGTTTCCTGTCTTAGAGCTTGGGAGGGAGTCTAGGTTTTACCCCCAACTCCTAGTCTCTCTTCTCATTGGCTGTTTTCAGACTCTATTATTACTGAGTGGAGTCAGCTATTCTTGGCTCTTGAGAGCTAAGTGCACACGTATCTCAACTCTGCATTCAGTGATGCCACACTGGTGTCTTTAAATTATCCATAACAGGAGTATGGAGTTACATACCATGAAAATGTGACAGACACCACAAATCAGAGCCCCACCTCCCCCAAAGGGCCAGTTACACATTGAGCAGCAAACCATTGCTTATACCTTACCTCCCCATCTTTGACAAGTCCTATTTGGTTTTATAGCATGGAAAAGATAGTCTTCTTTTCTCTGAACCTACAATTTTTGAGGTAGTTGCTTCAGGGAACACTTTTTGATTTCAAATGATCACATCAAGGGATGAGAGGCATCCCACCTCTCTGACCTATCTAAGTATAAGGAACATCTCTCTGATCAGAGCTGCAGGAATCCCTCTGGCTCAACTTGTCAGAAGCAGGGTATCAGACAAGCTTTAGAGTCCATGTAGCTCCTTGGGGTTTCTATTTGCATTTCCCAGAGGAAGGCTGTGGCAGTGGTGCATGGCCACCAAGTGACAGCCCGGCATCAGAACTACGGAGTTTGTAAACTGAGCCTTTGCTGACAAAACTCCCACTCCTGTACAAACTCATTGGTGATTGCTAGTGGTACTCTTCTTTTGCATGGAAGACATTCCGTTCTAGGATTGCAGGTAATGTTGGGCATATTACACAACTGGTCTCTTCATCGGCAGATAACAAAAATGGTAACAAATGCTCACGTAGTACTTACTATGTACTAATTACTATTCTAAGTGTTTTCCATACATTAACTAATTTAATCCTCACATCAACCCTAAAATGGGTACTATTATATCCCCATTTTACAGATGAAGAAGACACTGAGACATAAAAAGCTTAAGTAACTTGCCTAAGGTCACTAGACAGCAATTAGCAGAATCAAGATATAGACCCAGGCTGTCAGTCTCTAGATTATGCTCTTAACTACTACATTAAGCACCATATAACAACTACATAGTTGCACACTAACACAATAATGTTAGCAAGTCTCCTGCTATAGCACGTTTGACCTGTCAACAGAGCCAACAAGTGCTTGGAACTTCCATTCGGGAGGATGTCTTCTCAGCACTGGATTTCTGTTCTGGTAGTGAATTTCAGTTCCTGGCTTGGGGCTGGAATGAAGTGATTTTTCCTCATGAGCACAGTTCTGAGAGGATCTCAAGGGTACAGACCCCCAAGCCCCACCCTCTGAATTTCAAAGCTGGCATACCCAAGGATATTAAGAGTCGCCCTGTATTTTCCAATACAGCTGTCAACATTCCCCATCTAACACACACTGAAATCAGCTGCCTGTGCACATCACTCATGGGCAACTGCGAAGAGTGTGTCCAAAGGCTGGGAAAGCAGGTGTGCCTATTTTCCAGAGGGTTTGGTCTGGTTGTGTACTAGAGCTGCCTTGTACTTGCTTATGAAAGCCACTGTTGGAGTTTTGGGAACGTTGCAAGCCAGTTGCGAACATAGTTAGCATTGAAAAATTAAATCATACAAACTCACAAATATAAGTATATAAAAACAAAGGTAGTGAACACTCAAAACTTACCACTTTCTTTTTTTTAATTTTTTTTTTAATGTTCGTTTATTATTAGGGGCGCCTGGGTGGCGCAGTCGGTTGAGCGTCCGACTTCAGCCAGGTCACGATCTCGCGGTCCGGGAGTTCGAGCCCCACGTCAGGCTCTGGGCTGATGGCTCAGAGCCTGGATCCTGTTTCCGATTCTGTGTCTCCCTCTCTCTCTGCCCCTCCCCCGTTCATGCTCTGTCTCTCTCTGTCCCAAAAATAAATAAACGTTGAAAAAAAAATAATGTTCGTTTATTATTGAAAGAGAGAGAGCGTAAGCAGGGTAGGAGCAAAGGGTGAGGGAGGCACAGAATCTGAAGCAGGCTCCAGGCTCTGAGCCGTCAGCACAGAGCCCGACCTGGGGCTCGAACTCACAAACCACGAGATCATGACCTGAGCCGCAGTTGGACGCCCAACCAACTGAGCCACCCAGGTGCCCCAAAACTTACCACTTTCTAATTGTTCCAGTACATTTTCACCATCCGTGCTCTGGAGGTTATTTATAGATATTGCATCTGTATGTTGGAAATAGTAGATAACAGCGTGCTCCGGCATATCTGTTCTCAACCCCATGTGCAGTGACGTCGTATTGACAGCATGAAGCAGGATTGAAATTGGCTATAGCGGGAATACTTAGAGCATGAAAATCAACAAGCACAACAAATTGAGGCTCTTCCTGCTGGAGAACTAGTTATTAAACATTCACTGGGACGCCACTTCCTGTTTCCTTACCTACAGTGGCACTGCTTTCTCCCACCAGAGACACTTTCAGCCCAACAATATGGACCATATAAGGCCTATGTACTATAAAGTAAGAACTCACAGAAGCAAGTAGGCTTTTACCTCCAGATCAAGGCCTTGAAGCCCCAACGTCCCCTATACAAAGTCTCACTGATCTGACATGAGATAGCAATACCAGTCAGTTCACAAATATATGCCTGCTTCCTTCCATGTGCCAGCCACTGTTTTAGGTGCTGGTGATATAACTGAACAGAAGAGACCAAATTCTCCACCTTATTATGGCTTCATTCTGGCTTGGGGTGGACAAAGATAGAAAATAAGCAAGTAAGAAAACATCTAAATAACACGCTTTCATATAGTCATGTGATGAACATAGGGTTGTGGGGCTGTGGGGTGGTTACTTTAGAGTGGGTGGTCAGGAAAAAACCTCTCTAATGTAGTGACATTTAAGTTGAGATCTGAATGATGAAGCAAAGTTGAGAGCCGAACAATCCATAAGACAATCCAGGGAAAAGAGTTTCAAGCAGAATGAACAGCAAGTGCAAAGGTCGTGAGACAAGAAAAAGCGATGTTTGCTTCTATCCTGGTGTTTTAAGAGCAGAGATTCTGGACTCAGTCCACTTGGGATTATTACCAACCCAGCCATCTGCTCTGTGATCCTTGGAAAGCCATTGAATTTCTCTGTACTTAAGTTTTCTTACTTTTAAAATAGGTATAATAATAGAACAGGCATCATAAATGGCTGTGAGGCTTAAATGAAATAAAGCATGTAAATTGCTTAGTACACCTCCTGGCATATAGTAAGGTAATCAATAAATACCACCTATTATTACTATTTTTTCAAACTTTTTATATTTATCAATATTTGATTTTTCAAGCTACTTTATTGAGGTATGATCAATGTAAAAAAGCAGTATGTATTTAATGTATATAACTTGATGAGTTTGGAGATACGTACACTCCCATGAAACCATCACAACAATCAAAGCTGTAAACTTATCCACCACCTTCAAAAGTTTCCTTCTGCCCCGTTTATTTTAAAAAAAATTTTTTTAAATATTTTTCCTTTTCCAGAGCAGTTGCACCAGTTTGCATTCCCACCAACAGTGCAGGAGGGTTCCCTTTTCTCCACATCCTCGCCAGCATCTGTTGTTTCCTGAGTTTTTAATTTTAGCCACTCTTACCGGTATGTGGTGGTATCTCAGTGTGGTTTTGATTTGTATTTCTCTGATGAGGAGTGACGTTGAGCATCTTTTCATGTGCCTGTTGGCCATCTGGATGTCTTCTTAGAGAAGTGTCTATTCATGTCTTCTGCCCATTTCTTCACTGGATTATTTGTTTTTTGGGTGTAGAGTTTGGTGAGCTCTTTATAAATTTTGGATACTAGTCCTTTGTCTGATATGTCATTTGAAAATATCTTTTCTCATTCTATCGGTTGCCTTTTAGTTTTGTTGATTGTTTCCTTTGCCGTGCAGAAGCTTTTTATCTTGATGAGGTCCCAATAGTACATTTTTGCTTTTAAGTCCCTTACCTTTGGAGATGTGTCAAGCAAGAAATTGCTGTGGCTGAGGTCAAAGAGGTTGTTGCCTGCTTTCTCCTCTAGGGTTTTGATGGTTTCCTTTCTCACATTTAGGTCTTTCATCCATTTTGAGTTCATTTTTGTGAATGGTGTAAGAAAGTGGTCTGGTTTCATTCTTCTGCATGTTGCTGTCCTGTTCTCCCAGCACCGTTTGCTAAAGAGACTGTCTGTTTTCCATTGGATGCTGTTTCTTGCTTTGTTAAAGACTAGTTGGTCATACATTTGTGGGTCCAATTCTGGGCTCTCTATGCTATTCCTTTGGTCTGTGTGTCTGTTTTTGTGCCAATATGATACTATTTTGATGATTACAGCTTTGTAGTAGAGGCTAAAGTCTGCGATTGTGATGCCTCCCGCTTTGGTGTTCTTTTTCAATATTACTTTGGCTATTTGGGGTCTTTTATGGTTCCATACAAATTTTAGGATTGCTTGTTCTAGCTTTGAGAAGAACGCCAGTGCAATTTTGATTGGGATTGCATTGAATGTGTAGACTGCTTTGGGGAGTATTGACATTTTAACAATATTTATTCTTCCAATCCATGAGCATGGAATGTGGATGGAACTGGAAGGTGTTATGCTCAGTGAAATAAATCAGTCAGAGAAAGACAGATATCACATGTTTTCACTCATATGTGGAACTTGAGAAACTTAACAGAAGACCATGGGGGAAGGGAAGGGGAAAAAATAGTTACAGACAGAGAGGGAGGGGGGCAAACCATAAGAGACTCTTAAATACAGAGAACAAACAGAGGGTTGACAGGAGGGGTGGGGAAAGGGGGAAATGGGTGATAGGCATTGAGGAGAGTACTTGTTGGGATGAGCACTGAGTGCTGTATATATGCGATGAACCAAGGGAATCTACCCCCAAAACCAAGAGCACACTGTATACACTGTATGTTAGCCAATTTGACAATAAATTATATTTAAAAAATATTTTTCTTTTGTGGCAAGGGAACTTAACATATAATCTACTGTCTCAGCAAAATTTTAAGTATACAATAGTGTTCTTAATTCTACACCCTATGTCGTACAGAAGATCTCCAGAACGTATTCAGTTTGCATGGCTGAACATTGTACCTTTGACCTACGCCTTTCCATTTCTTCTTCCACCAGCCCCTGTTACAACTATTCTACTCTCTGGTTCTTTGAGTTTCACTATTTTAGATTCCTCATAAAAATGGGATCATGCAGTATTTGTCTTTGTGTGTCTGGTTTATTTCACTTCGCATAATGTCCTCCAGGTCCACCCATGCTGTCACAAATGGCAGGAGGTCATTTTTCAGTTTAAATACTATTCCATTGTATGTATGTACCCCATTTCCTTTATTCATTCATTCGTTCATTGACATGTAGGTTGTTTCCATATCTTGGCTGTGGTGAATAGTGCTGCAACAAGCATGGGAGTGTGGGTATCTCTTCAAGATCCTAACTTCAATTCTTTTGGATATATATCCAAAAGTAGAATTGCTGGATCATATGGTTGTTCTATTTTTAATAGTTTTGAGGAAACTCCATACAGTTTTCCATAGTGGCTGCACCAGTTTACATTCTCACCTTATTACTATTGTTATTAATACCAGTAGTGGGCACTGCCGGTGGAGGGGATCAGTAACTCCAGGGACACTCCATGAAACAGTGAATAGGTGAAAGCTACCAGAGTTTGGTACAGTCTATTACACAGGGTCCACCATTCCCTTGGGCCTCAGCTTTTTTTGGCTCCAAGTCCTCAAATTAGGGGCGCCTGGGTGGCTCAGTTGGTTAAGTGTCCAGCTTAGGCTCAGGTCATGATATCACGGTTCAGGAGTTCCAGCCCCGTGTCAGGCTCAGTGCTGACAGCTCAGAGCCTGGAGCCTGCTTCGGATTCTGTGTCTCCCTCTTTCTCTGCTCACTCTCTGTCTCACTCTCTCAAAAATAAACATTAAAAAATGTTTTTAAAAAGTCCTCAAAGTACTTAACTGCTTCAAAGGTCAGGCTTTCCAATTTATAACAAAACAATGCCGTTATCAAGTGCTTCATGTGCCCCTTCCGCCCTGGATCACACAGAACACTGCCCACCCTGGGAAATATTGGGGCAGCAGGTGGAGAAACTGCCCTCATACTGACTGTGTAGGACTCTAGGGCTTAGATTACTGCTCAGTTCATATATTCTGCCTTGGAGTCTAAGGATAAGACACCAGCTTGCTGCAGGGATTCATTTACTTCCCTTGATGAAACCTTGTGTTTCTTTCTAACTTTGAAAAATGGAGAGTTTTACCCCTACTTGATCACCACATGCACATGCTGACTTCCAATCTCCGGGACCAGTTCTGTGAGGCATCACTATGAAATTGGTCCTTTGGGGTCCCGTAATTGTGTTCATTTCCTGGAAGGTGGCAAGTAGAAGTTGCAATTCAGCCAAGCATATTTGCTGTAATATGATTTGGCCTAAATAATGTCCTAAATATCTTTAGCACCTAGTGCGATGGAAGAGAGCATAGCATTTGACGGTGGTTTAACATAGATGCTCAGAGCACAGACTCTATGGTCAGGCTACCTTGATTCAAATCCCAGCTCTTCCAATTACTATGTGACCTTTGGGTAAGTTACTTAAACTTTCTGGGTCTTAGTTTTATAATCTACAAAATAGGGATAAGAACAGAACCAGGGACATAATTAAGTGCTCAATAAATGTTGACCATTATTTTAATGATCTACATCTTATGTGATCTCCCAGTCTGTTCTCAACCAGGATGGCATCCTATTTTATTTTCTGACTGTTTTTCAAAACCAAAGCCAAACAAAACAAAAACGTGGTCTGGCCAGTCCAGAACTGCCTATAGTAGTGTTCCTCTTGAACCCACACTGCAAAGTGGAGATTCCAAAGGCCAGAGGTGGAGTTCTTTTTTCCAGCTTTATTGAAGTATAATTTACAAATTAAAATTGCATATATTTAATGTGTGCAATGTGGTGGTTTAATATATATGTATACATTATGATTACCACAATCAAGTTACATTAACACATCTATTACCTCACATAGTTAAATTTTCATTTATTTTCTGGTGTAGTGAGAACACTTAGGATATATTCTCTTAGCAAATTTCAAGTATACAGTATAGTATACCACCATTCTACTCTCTGGCCCTATGAGTTCTACTTTTTTAGACCCCAGAGGTGAAATTCTTGAACCAGTTCCTGTCTGGCCTAGATGCCAACCATCCAGCTATAGCATCCCCTTAGGTCAGTCAAGGATGTTTATAAATGCCTGAAGTTCACCAAATGCTTCTGTGCTTTTATCTACCATTTCTCTGCCCTGACATTGTTAATTGTGCACCTTTACCTAAGGGGAATGGGTTCCTCTAATCTTTTATCATGGCCATGGCCATAAAGGCTCTGTTCACCTCTGCTCAGGTTCTGGTCTATCCAACTAGGCCATACCCTAGGGAAGCTGATTCCTCCAGTATCATTGTAGGGGGCCATTGTATCACAGAAGGACCCCGGTATCAGTACCCACATTCCCTGTCTGATTCTTCAGGACGCTTGTAGCAGACATCATCAATGTCTTTGCAAAAGAAAGCTACTAACCATCAAAACTCTTTCAGAGGCATATTGTAACTTCCTCAAGGATCCCAATGCTTGATGACAGACTACTCGGATGATGGAAGTCTAGAGTAACTTACGCACAGTGGCTCCTTACTGTTGGTTTACCCTCTAGAAACAGGAGGTATGTACTTAGGATGCCAACAAAGCAGAGGTTCCAAAAACCTAAGAAATATATTTGGAAATTTTTTGATATTAAAAAAAAATCGCCAAAATAGCATCTCAAGAAAAATAACTGTGCATTTCTCTAATGCCTATTTACAGTTTAGTATTGTTTACATTTTCAAATGTAGATGCAAAATATATACATTTCTGTGCTTAGGGCTTCTAAAGGTTTACCATCTAGCTGCCATGTGTTACATTACTCAAGTGGTTAGAGCTTGCCATCTGCTATATCCTAAGCAGCCAGAATTTCTAAGGGGATCCTAGAATCCGGAGTACTATGAGATGGAAAGGCAACTTCACTCAAGGAAATTTGGGTAACAGGAAATTTTGTTGTTGTCAAGACCCAGCCACAGCTAGCAGAAGTGGGTCACCTGGGTGGCTCAGTTGGTTGGGCGTCCAACTTCAGCTCAGGTCATGATCTCATGGCTCATGAGTTCAAGCCCCATATTGGGCTCTGTGCTGACAGCTTAGAACCTGGAGCCTGCTTCATCTTCTGTGTGTCCCTCTCTCTCTGATCTTCCCCTGCTGTGCCTCTCTATCTCTCTCTCTCTCAAAAATAAATAAACATTCAAAAAATTAAAAAAAAAGAAGTTGTTCAGTAAGGGCCACAAAAAGTTGACTATGGAGAGTGGCGTCTCATTGAGTTTTCAAGGTCATTCATAGTTGACCTTTGGTGGTACCCACTTTCTGACATTATTCCAGCTGCCCCACTGTTTGTGGCTCATCCCAGACCTTAAACACAGGACCTCTGTGCAATATGGCAACTGATTTGACCCTCTCCAGAACACCATGAACTCTGACACCTGTATCTAGGTCAAAGATAAGTCCAGACAACCCAAAGACCAGTTTCTTCTACTCATGACACCAATATGATCTTGGGACACCATCACATTCAAATTAATTCCCATTCTGACCTTTTTTTTCATGGCTATAAGGCCATCCTTGTGATGGCAGTAGATAGATGTCCTAACAAAAAAAAGCCATGTTGTATCCTGAGTCTGACTCCATCCCTACCCTCCATTCACTTATTTGCTCAATAAATTGCCTAACTTTCTGAGTATTGTGGAAACAGTATTGAAAAGGAGAAACAAAGTTCTTCACCACACAGATGTTACAGTCTGGGAAAGAAGAGATAATAATCAAGTAAACAGATAGCTAAATCAATCATTCCAATCTGCAGATGTTGATGAATTCCACCAAGAAAATTAATGGAATAATATATTTAAAAAGTCTTTGGTAGGAGTCAACTATAGACAATGTGGTCAGAAAAGGCTTCTTTGAGGAGGTAAGCCTGGAAGGACAGAAAAGAACAAGCCATTCAAGGAACATACAGGCAGAAGGAAGAGCAAGTACAAAGGCCCAATGGCAGGAAAAGGCCTAAGTTTCAGGAACAGAAAGAAAGGGCTGTAGTATGGTGAGTTAGTGGGAGATTGCTCTGAAATGAAGATGTAAAGGTAGGTACATTATTATTATTTATCTTACAAGATCCCTTGCCTCTGTGGACTTCCCAGCCATCTGGCCCAGCTTCATCCATCTGTGTACTATCCACCTACAGACTGAGTCAAAGAATTTAATCAGTCCAGTGCTACAAGATTCTTTCTGCTGCTATACCGCCTACCAGCCACATGACTGGTCCACCTACTTTATCATGGCAGAAGTTGCCTGGAACATCTCCCTGTACTCCTGCTTTGCAAACACCTCCTTTCATAGCAACTATAGTCTTAGCCTCACTACTTTTTTTGCTTCTAGTAATCAGAGACATCCTTGCAGCCAGCTTGTGCCCTGGGGAAGGAAGCTATGGGATGCCCAGAAAACCCCCTAGGGCACCTTCTGGTGAGCCAAAGACCAAGACAAAAGATAGACTTACCAGTACTGGGCACAGGATGGAGGGGAGTTAATGAGAAACTAGACACGGGAGACAATGTCCGGGTTGCCTCTAGGCACATATCCACCACAAGAAGCTCAGGGATCAACGCCTGAGAACTTTTAAGATCTCTGGCATCAGCCTTGTAGTTCTCTGACACCAGCATCTTTCTGACTCCATGCCCTTTGGTGAGCATCAACCCAGTTCTAGAGATGTTCCCTGCTACACTTGACCCACTGAGATCTCATCTTTCATTCAACACTTTAGTGACCCTCCCAGATGACCCAGGATTAAAAATACTAATATGTCATAGAGAAGGTATAAGGATCATGTTGACAGGAAGGCTAGATCTATACCTGCCCTGACTGGGGGGCTGGGTAACAGCCAAAGGACAGGTCTTTGGAATCTACCTCTCATCTTTGGTCAGCAACAAGTCAGAATTCATAAGGCAAATTTAGGACAATCCCAGGATCCACCACTTGTCGCAAGGAGTTTGGAAAGGAATACTGTCTACTCTGTTGTCATCTGTTCTAATGCTTCCAGAAGAGCCATGATGGTGGTCATTGGACCTGGATGGAAATCCGCTGAAGTCACCTGCACTCTGACACAGTCATTCATTACTCTAGGCTTCCCCCTCTTCCCCACCCTCCCCCTTCCCCTAGCTCTACAACATGTCCTGCTGATCTTCAGTTTCAATCTCCCTCAAATTCACACCTTGACTCCCCAGCTCGGTTTAAACTCATGTAGATTAGAAACTTGAGTTTGGACTGTATTCACAGCTCTAACCTGGAATTCCCTTGGAACAGTGCTTTATGAAATTTCTCGTGGACTCCATTCAGTGCAATAAGCACAATGGGGAGGAATAAAAGTAGGAGAAGGACAGGAAGCTTTAACACTTACTGAGCTATTACCAAGTATCAGGCATCGTACTGAGCATATGTTCATTATCTCCTTTGATGCTTGAAAAACTCTATGAAATACTTCGTACCATTATCCTCATTTTATAGGCAAGAAATGTAAGGCTTACTGAAGTTAAGGGGCTTGTCAAGATCATACTGATAGAGACACACAGAGCTAAGATTCTAACCCAGATCCATTCGACTCCAGAAGCCCTGCTCTTAGCCCTTCTGTCCCTGCCACATACCAGGTCAGGTCTGCAGCAGCGGAGGGGAGTCAGACACACCCCAGCCACCTGTAATACCGCCTCCCCTATAAAGGTGCTCAGCATGATTATACCCAAGGCCATAGGCTTGCCACCCTCCCACCCCTGCAAACCTCTTGTCTCGGCCTCTTCTGGCTACCTTTGTATCTTGGGTTCTAGCTTTCATCCAGACCAATTTGTGTTTAGTTACCTTGTAGCACTAGATATTACCACTTCTAGTTATTGGCTATAGACTAAACCTCTTAAAAACATAGGTGACAAGCATTACTGCCCCAGCGCCTGGCCTAGGCATAGAAGAGAGTTATCACACACATGCTCAAGGGTACCATAATTTGCACTGCAAAGCCCACCAAAACCAGGGACCTTGTGTTGCTTCTGCTGACACTCACTGAGGCTGAGCATCTGTGCTTGTGAATGAGGTTTGTCTGTTCCTGTCTTCTGTATGTACCTAGAGCATGGCTGTCATTTCTCCTATCTGTAAATTAATAACCTGTTCCTCCAGCCACCTTATAAGGGAATAGCAATGACAGACAACTCCTGATGACCAAGTCTGTGAACCACAAGATGGCCATATCTAGGTGAACGTGGGGGAGCACATCAAAAGGCATTTTTCATGCCTAATTTTTATCAAATATGGTTAAACTTTAGATGAAACACAAGTCAGATTATCCACCACTCTGCTTAAGTCTTTTAATAGCTCA
This sequence comes from Prionailurus viverrinus, assembly GCF_022837055.1. Classification (NCBI taxonomy): domain Eukaryota; kingdom Metazoa; phylum Chordata; class Mammalia; order Carnivora; family Felidae; genus Prionailurus; species Prionailurus viverrinus. The sequence goes on along the minus strand of NC_062579.1, from coordinate 83,809,913 downwards.
CCCTTGCTTACATGGAATGTCAAACTGAGTTTATACAGCTTCCAAGGTCTTCTATGATGTAGCTTTCAAACGTTTTTCAGGGTCGACAGTGAAAACTACATTTTATCGAGTGTCTACCTTTCCCCTTGGTCCTCCAGGTTTTTAGTGCTGGAAGCCCACAACATTCAGCCACTTTCTGGAAACACAATGTTCTTCCCTTTAGATTGTTTACCCTTCTCTTAGGCTCTGTCCCATCTGTCCATTCTAAGCTCAGAACCCATTAAGCATTTTTATTATGAAAGCTGACCTGCCTCTAGAGCCCAGGTGCTTATCAAGTACCCATATCCAAAGCCAAAGACCTAGGCCTTCTGTAAGCATGTGGGCAACAGGTACTATATAGCTTGAATGTTCAGCACAGAAGTTTTAGACATCAACTAGACCAGAGTTTGAATCTTGGCTTTGCCTCTCATTAGCTATGTGACCCAATCTGCCTCGATTTCCTTCTGTAAAGTGGAGATGATAATAATGGCGCCTTCTCTCATAATGTTGTTATAGGAACTAATTCATATAAATCCCTCAGGGTCTTACCAGTCATGTGGCTTGATTCCCTGATATTTATTTATTTTATTATTTTTTTAAGTTTTTTTTTTGTTTTTTGTTTTTTTTTTTTTTACTTTGAGAGGGGGAGAGAGAGAGATTGGGGGAAGGGCAGAGGGAGAGGGAGACAGAATCCCAAGCAAGCTCTGCACCGTCAGAGTAGACACCAACACAGGGCTCAAAGCTACACACTGTGAGATCATGACCTGAGCCGAAATGAAGAGTCAGATGCCCAACCAACTGAGCCACCAAGGTGCCCCGATTCCCTGATATTTATAAATGAGAGTGAGGGTCTGTAATCAGACAGACCTGGATTCAGATTCCTGGCCTTCCACTTGGTACCTGTGTGACTTCCGACAAAACTAACCTCTGAGACCTTTCTTTGCCTGTGAAATGAAGGTAGTAATAGAGTTGGTGGGAGGATTAAGTGATTCACAGGAAAGCGCTTAGCACAGTTTCTGGCACATAATAAACACTCAATAAATGCTAGCTATTAGTCTCATTGTAATGATCGCTGGTATTATTACCATTATTAATGTTGCTGTTAGTAGTAGGAGTATGGTGATGTATTGCGGGAGTCCTAAAGCACTCCACCTCCACAAATGAAGGCTCAGTGCTCTCTGTTTTTCATTTTTATTTTTTATTATGGTAAACTACACATAAAAATTTACCACACTAACCATTTGAAAATGAATACTTCAGTGTACATTATGCTCATAATGCACAACTATTATCACTACCTAGTTCCAGAACATTTTCACCACCCCAAATGGAAACTCCATACCCATTAAGCAATCGCTCCCCATTCCCTCCTCCCTCAACTCTTGGCTCAAGCCGATCTGTTCTCTGCTTATGTGAATTTGCCTAGTCTAGAGAATTCATATAAATGGAATCACAATATGTGGCCTCTTGCGACTCGCTTCTTTCACTTAGGATAACGTTTGAAGGTTCGGCCACACAGCACGGATCAGTACCCCCTTCCTTTTTAAGGCTGAAAAATATTGCATTGTATGAAACTACCAAAATTTGTTTATCTAATTCGCTGATGGCCATTTGGGTTGTTTTCCATCTTTTGGATATTGTGAATAGCGCTGCTATGACCATGGGCACAAGTATTTGTGGAACCAACTGTTTTCCACTGTAGCCGCACCATTTTACATTCTCACCAGCAATGAATGAGGGTTTCCATTTTCCGACAACCTCAGCAACACATGTTTTCTGTTTTTTTTTCAAGTTATTATAGCCGCTTAGTTGGTGTGAAATAGCATCTTATCAAGGTTATAATTTGCATTTTTCTAATAACTAATACTGTTGAACATCTTTTTGTGTGTTTGTTGGTCATTTGTTTACCTTCTTTGGAAAAATGTCTATCCAAATCTTTTGCCTACCTTCTATTTTATTTTATTTTGTTTCCAATTGTAAGAACTTCTTTTAAAAAACTATTTAAATTCCATATGGCCAATATACACTGTAATATTAGTTTCAGGTGTACAATACAGAGATTCAACACTTCCGTGCAACACCCAGGGCTCATCACGACAAGTGGACTCCTTAATTACCATCACCTATTTCTATTTTTAAAAATTTTTTAATGTTCATTTATTTTTGAGAGAGAGAGAGAGAGAGAGCACGAGCAGGGGAGGGACAGAGAGAGAGAGGGAGACACAGAACCTGAAGCAGGCTTCAGGCTCTGAGCTGTCAGCACAGAGCCCAACGCAGAGCTCGAACTCACAAACTGTGAGATCATGACTTATTTCTATTTTAAGTGGGTTGCTTGACTTTCCTTTTTTGAGTTGTAAACATTCTTTCCATATTCTGGATAAAAGACTCTAATCTAATATTTACAAATATTCAGATATGATATACAAATACATTCTGTGGCTGTTTTTTCACTCCGTCGATAGCATCTTTTGCACACAAAACTTTTAATTTGAGGGAAATCCAGTTTATCTATTTTTTCTTTCATCGCTTGTGATTTTGGCGTCCTATCTCAGAAACCATTGCCAAATCCAAGGACATGAGTGTTTACCCCTGTATTTTCTTCTAAGAGTTTTATAGTTTTAATTCTTGTATGTAGGTCTTTGATCCACTTTGAATTAGTGTTTGTATATGGTATAAGATAAAGACTTCATTCTTTTGCATGCTACATATCCAGTTGTCCCAGCACCATTCATTGAAGAGATTATGTTTTTTCCGTTGTATGGTGTGGCACTTATACAGAAAAGTCAATTGACCCCAGATGTATGAGTTTATCTATGGACTTTCAATTCTATTCCAGTATCACACTGGTTTGCTCACTGTAGCTCTGTAGTAACCTTGAAATCAGGAAAGGTGTGCTTTGCAACTTTGTTCTTTTTTTTTTTTCAAGACTGTTTGGCTATTTGGGGCCCCTCAGAGGTTCATACGAATTGGAGGATCAGCTTTTCCATTTCTGAAATAAAAACTGTTGGGATTTTGATAGGGATGCCATTAAATCTGTATATTGCTTTTGGAGAGTACTGACATCTTAACAATACTGTCTTCCAATAACACATGATGTCTTTCCATTTATTTAGATCTTCTTTAATTCCTTTCAGCAATGTTTTACAGTTTCCAGTGTACAAGTCTTGCTCTTGCTTGGTTAAATTGTATTTTATCCTTCCTGATGCTATGGTAAACAGAATTGTTTTCTTAATTTGCTTTTCACATTGTCCATTGCTAATGTATAGAAATTCGATGGTGTCTTGAAGAAACAAAGCTCCACCTCTCCTAGGACTGCCTTGATTCTAATATTGTTGCTATAATCTCATCTGTGTTAAGAAAGTTGACAATGGAAGATAGCTTATAAGAATCTTCCAGCTGGTCTGAGTACACTACCATGCCTTTTGATTGTCGTAATACCCAGTTCTCCATCAACCAATAACCAGTATTCTACACCACTACCTGGGCAGAAAGTTATTGTATAGTTAGATGATATTCTCAACTCTCCCTCCTTTTGGACCAACCATGACAGGTACTCATTTAGGAGCTCTGAAGTCTAATTCCTTAGCGAAGATTTATTCGGCCACATCGTCAGGGGTAAAGTGACATGTGTCAGCCTTGCTGGACTTCCACTCACTTAAGACAATGCACTGATTCCATGAGATTTCTTGGGTAGTAGCCAAGGCTCAAACCTTATTTGTTCACCACGGCTGCCTAGGTAACGAGACTCATCAAACGGCAGAGGAGGAGTTTATCTGTATCCTGACCTTTTATATCCGCCCATTATCCTGTCCACTTTTGTTATCACCTGACCCTAGACAGACAAAAGCATTTCACATTGCTGTGACAGCCATCCTGTTTCAAAAGGACTTAGTGACCTCCACCCCTACACTTATTTCTCTGGGAAGCCTCTTCTGGAGTCAAAGCTGTTTGGCCACCAAGGCCACCTGATGTTGATGTGTTCTCAGACCACTGCAAGCTGAAGCGTAAGAGATGGAGTCATAACAAGAAGTAACAAGTGCTGGTGAGGATGTGGAGAAAAGGGAACCCTTGTGCACTTTCGGTGGGGAATGTAAATGGGTGCAGCCACTATGGAAAACAGTATGGAGGGTCCTCAAAACATTAATAAAAGAACAACTGTGTGACCCAGCGATTCCATTTCTTAGTATTTATCTGAAGGAAATGAAAACACTACCTCAAAAAGATATATGCACTCTTATGGTCATTGCACCATGATTTTCGATAAGCAAGATATGGAAGCAGCCTACATGTCCATCGATGGAAGAATGGATAAAAAAGTTGTGGTATGTATATAATGGAATATCATTCGGTCATAAAAAAGAATGGAATCTTGCTATTTGTGACAACGTGGATAGACTTTGAAGGCATTATGCTCAGTGAAATAAGTCAGACAAAGAAAGATAAACATATGATCTCACATATATGTGGAATCGAAAAACAAAAACAAAAACAAACTCATATAGAGAGAGAACAGATTGGTGGTTACTAGAAGAGGGAGAGTGAGGGTGGGTGAAATGGGTGAAGGGGGTCAAAACTTTCAGTTATGAAATAAGTCATGGGGATGTAACGTACAGCATGGTGACTATAGTTAATAATAGTGTATTGTATATTTAAAAGTTGCTAAGAGAGTAAGTCTTAAAAGTTCTCATCACAAGAAAAAAATTCTGCCACTGTGTATGGTAACGGATGTTAACTAGACATACTGTGGTGATCATTTTGCAATATATGCAAATATTGAATCATTGTGCTGTATACCCAAAACTAATATAATGTGGTATGTTGTGTATACCTCAATTAAAAAATGATTAAGAGATGTAGTCATAAAATTGCCCTGTACCAGATAAGTCCTTCTGGGTTTTTGTAGCCCAATTCATGTAATTACCAGCTATACCTCCAAGCTGTTCCTGATCTGGGGAAGGGTTTCTGCATTTTGACAAGTTTATGGCCTAATTCCAGCAGACTGACGCCCACATGTGGCATATCGATGAGATTTTAGAGCAGGATTTCTCAACTAAGACACTATCGATATTTGGGCCAGAAAATTCTTCATTGTAGGAGGCTATCCTGTGCATTGTAGAATGTACTCCAGTATTGCTGGCCTCTGCCCACTAGATGCCAGGAGCCTCTCCCCCTACGCCATTTATGACCACCAAAAAATACCTCCAGACACTCCCAAACATACCCCAGGGGACGAGATCAACCATGGTTCAGAACCATTGTATTAGAGGGCTAGCTCTTCTGCCATATCTCCTACTAGAACCTGACTTTCTTCAGCACAACAGAGATGTACCTAAATCACGGTGGTCCATCTCTCAAAACACCCTCTTCCTTAGCAACCAGTCTCCTCTGCTACTGGCCCACACTCGCTATCCCATTTGGAGACACATGATCCCTGTAGGAACTAGGGGCTGCTCCCCAAAATCTCTGCCTTGTAAAACATGGGTGGAAGAAGGCCAATGAGTACCAAACCACAAGGAATGACACCTGAATGGATCATAGTGTATGGTCCTCTTCCAGCCATTACTCTCTACCTGTTATAATTCTAGAATCTGGAGGGTTACCATTCAGAACTGAGATGACAGAGGCTGTCAACCCCAAGGTCTTCCAGCTCAAACAGATCTCCTCTATGCACACACAACCAGTCTTGCCTTGCTGCTGGCACACCAGCAAGGGGTCAACAACCAGAGCTGAGAAGCATGAGTTAGTATGCAATTGGTTCTAGGTTCAAGGGAAACTGACACCCAGAAATAATCAAAGAACCTGAATGGTGCCTGTGGAACTGGGCAGTGCACAGCATTAACAGTTTTCAGGGGCACATTCTAATCTCTGGATCCTCCCAGACACTTTAGAACGTTCTACCAGGCAGATTCCAAGGGAGTGATGGCTCATTCCACCCGGAGGAGAAATATGTAAAGAATGAGAGGTGTTCTTTACACATCAGTCCCTTTAACTGCACCCAGTATACCTGTGCCAAACGCCCTGGCAAGTATCGATTCTTCCAGCTTTTATCCTGTTTTTCACCTGCTTCAAATCTCACACGATGTCCTCCCCTGGTCCTACTTACATCTCTGGTTTCCTCCACTATTTCTCTTTGATCATCAGACTCTCGCCCCAGTGGTCTCCTTTATGTTCTTGAACATGCCACACTTTTTTTTTTTTTTTTTGCCTCCAGGTCTTTATACTTGCTGTTTTTCTCCCAAGATGCTATTTCCCCAAACACTTCAGTTCTCTTACTCATCCTCAATGACTCAGTTTAAAGATTATTCCCTCAGAGTCTATCCCTGACCCCACAGCTTAAATCACTATTCTCCCCAGTACCCCTTCTCCATTCTTCTCTCTAATAGCACCCTGTACCTTTCCCTGTGGCACTTATCACACTCATTTGGGTTTGTTGGTTTGTTCACCATTTCTTTCACTAGACTGAGTTCCATGAAGGAGGGAATGATTTTTTTTCACCATTGTGTTGTATCCTCGGTGCCTAGCATGGTGCCTGACACGTGATGTGCTCTCCAAAAAGATCTTTCCAATAAATGAATGTGTACAATTTGAAGCCTCTTCTTTATGACACATATTAGATTAAATTAGCTTGAACATTTAATTTGGAAAAGATCAGCTGTCAATCTGTACTTAATTTGATTCCAACACCTTTTCCATGGCTAATTTGATCTAAGGTGGTTAAACTTTTGATGAAACGCGAATTGGATCATGTCATTACCTTGCCTAAAATCCTTCAGCAGCTTGCCATGGCCCGTAGGAAAATGTCCAAACATGTTAGCGTGGTTGACAAGTTCCTCTGTGACAGTGGCTTTCCAACATTTTCGACTGTGACCCAAAGTTCAGAAAATATTTTACATTGCAATCCAGTATCCACCTGTATAAATACATATATAAATAACCTAAAAAATGTTCACCAAAAAATTATAACTTTTCCTACAGGCAACGTATTACATGTTCTACTCTATTATAGTCCATTACCATTGAATAAAATGTTGGTCGTGACTCACAAAATTGATTCCACAACATAGCAATGTCAGGTTACAAGCTGCGGTTTAAAAATCTCTGCTGTGTGATTTGACCTCCAACTCCAGCCTCCCAACCCATGCAGAGCTCCTTAGAGCTCCCTTCATGTGCCATACCATCGCACCTTTATTCATATTGCTCCCACTACCTGTAGGACGCTTCCTGGTTTTTCAAAACTCAGTTCAAGACTCATTGAAGCTTCCTGGCATCCCCAAGGAGATGTGATCACCCCTTCCTCTGGGTCTGCCCCATCCCACTCTTTAGCACTCTATATCAGCATCCTTGATCAGAACCTTTTCCAAAATGTGCTACATGTGTTTACTCACCTGGATCCTCTCCGGCACCAGGTTGATAAGGTGCAGCTATAAATACATTGAATAATGGAAGGTTCTTGATCCTTTCTTGTAGGATCATTTGTGTAGCAAATACCTTCAATGAATCATTAGAACACCTTCATTCTGATTCTCAGTTTTCAATCCTCGCTACCTTGTTAACGAACCACTCATGAAAGGGACAGACACTGTTTTGGTTCCAGTGGAAGGACTCACTGAATTCCTATACTTTTTCTTCCATAGTCTACATTTATCACTGAGTCTGGTATTCTTCCCCAGATGGCTAAGGGCTGGAGAGAGGGTGTGACAGATCGAGATGGTGGAGTCCTGGGGGCTTGGGTTGGACGGTATAGTTGTTACAGGAGGGTGGGAGAGATGCTGGTCCTTGTCTCACAGAGTCGATGAATGAATCTCTTGGAAAACAGAGAGTGAGGAAAGCGATAGATTTTATTGAGGGAAAGTATAAAGCTCTCAAGAGCAAGAAGGGTCCCGACTGGGTAGCCGCTGAGGATTTCTATCCCTGACTTTTTACTAGGAACTTACCAGAAAGATTGTGAGACGCCACGCATGGTACTTAGCCCAGACAGGTCCAGAACATGTTTATCTTATCCTCTCCTTTCCCAAACTCTGCTGCCACTGCCACTTCTTCAGTCTCCCTAGCTGCTTCCTACCCCCTGAAGGTCCCTTATCTCTCCCTGCCTAATGTAACCCTTTCCCTACTCATTCCTCCCCCCTGGAATAGGGCCAGTAACTACGGTTAGGGAACAGGGACGATGACCATTTTGGCTTCTTCAAGCTGACAAGGGATGGTGTGGGGGTGTGGCAGTCAGAGTCTCCCCAAGGGTCGGTCAAGTGCTCCACGGTCCGGTTCCCTAGGAAGGCTGGCAGGCACGAGGTGGCACAAACATCAGCAGACACAAAGAGAAAACACGAACTAAAGATTCTACTGACCACCAAGGCGGCATCTCTAAGATAATGCCCCCAGTTCCCAAACCAGTCAAACAATCCAGGAGAGACCTTGACTTTGTCCAACTGTGCTCGAATGCCATCTGTCAGTTGCGAGACTCTTTGAGAGTTGAAACATGTGTTGAAACAACACATGCGAGGGCATATCTCACAACCCAGGTGATGGAGAAACAAGCAGTAAGTAACCCGTGGTGGCTTTATTTTCCAAGAGTCGGCCCTAACTTCATTTAATTCTTGATTTAAAGCATCTATTGCTTGTGAGGTGTCATTTAGAGTTCTACCGAGTAGGTGGACAGTTGGCTTTATTGTGACGTGTAAAACTAGCCAAGGCAGCCATTATCCATCATTATTTTGCAAATTTTTAGGTAAGCCAAATCTGGTATTATTTCATAAAGGGAGCTTTCGTTACTTCTTGTGCCTTTTCCAGTTTTCAGGGGAAAGCCTTTCTCAATTAGTAAAAGTATCAACCCCAACCAACAGATGTTAGAACCCCTCTGACTTTGGCAAATGAGTGAAACCTAATTGTCAGTCTTTCTCTGGTTAGCCTCCGGTTCCTTCATTGCCTGGGAGAGCAAGTTTCTGGTTGAGAGGATTGTTTCTTTTCTTTTCTTTTTTTTTAACCTTTTTTTAAAATTCAGTTTTGAGAGACAGAGTGTGAATGGGGGAGGGGCAGAGAGAGAGGGAGACACAGAATCTGAAGCAGGCTCCAGGATATGAGCTGTCAGCACAGAGCCCGACGCGGGGCTTGAACTCACAAACCATGAGATCGTGACCTGAGCCGGAGTCGGACGCTTAACCAACTGAGCCACCCAGGCGCCCTGAGAGAATTGTTTCTAAAACAAATTTCACAGGCTGATACTACTCACTGAACTGTCCTTGACAAGTTTTTCCCAGTAAACATCCTTTGGGCCATTTGATAAGTTTTATCCCTCCCTAAATGAAAGGCCTGATGCAGTGCTTGAATAATCTCCCATTTCTGTGAGCGAGGTGATAGTAATTGCCCCTGCTCTGTTTGTAACCATCCCGAGGGCTGGAGACAGTGTCCATGAGTCAGACCCCAGTTTATTTTCTTTGGAGAGTAGGTGCATCTAAATTGAGCAAGGGAGTTATCCCAAATAAGAGAAGCCTCAATAACTTCTTCCTGCGGAATGGACTTCTTGGTGGTGGCTTTTGCAGCCAAATCAGCAAAATTATTATCGACCGCCGTCTCGTCAGTCCCTTTTGTGTGCCCTTTGCAATGCATAACAGTTACCTGTGGGGGCAACAGGATAGATTTTAGAAGGTTATCTATCTCCTTATGATATTTTGTAGGGGAACCATTTGCAGTCAGAAAATACCGTTATAAGTTTCAATGCAGATGGCTAGACCTTCTAAGAGCAAAGTCTGATACTTTGAAAGACGAGTACCTGCCAACCAAAGATTGCCTTTTGTTTCCAGTAGGCTGGTTATATTATGAGGGGAATATATGGTCTTGCCTGTCTCTAAGATTATTCTCGTGGCGTCAAGTATTAGAAGGGCCACAGGGGCTATGGCCCGCAGGCATGCTGGCCACCCTTTTGTTACCATATCTAGCTCCTTGCTAAGATATCCCAAAGATTGTTCAGTGGGTCCCCTGTTTGGATTATGACTCCAAGAGCTATTCCCTTCCTTTTAATAACATAAGTTATTTTTTTTTAATTGGGAGGCTTAGGGCCAGGGGTCTTTAAAAAAATTTTTTTAATGTTTTTTTTTTTTAAATGAGAGAAAGAGAGCACAAGCGGGGGAGGGGCAGAGAGAGAGGGAGGGACAGAATCTGAAGCAGGCTCCAGGCTCTGAGCTGTCAGCACAGAGCCTGAGCCTGATTCCAGGCTTGAACTCACAAGCCGTGAGATCATGAACTGAGCCGAAGACAGACTCTTAACCAACTGAGCCACCCAGGTGCCCCAGGGCCAGGAGTCTTAAGGCATGTTTGAATTTATAAAAAGCCTGTTGGGGGCACCTGGGTGGTTCAGTTGGTTAAGCGTCTGACTTCAGTTCAGGTCGTGATCTCAAGGTTCACAGGTTTGAGCCCCGCGTCAGGCTCTGTGCTGACAGCTCAGAGCCTGGAGCCTGCTTCAGATCCCATGTCTCCCTGTCTCTCTGCCCCTTACCTACTTGTACTCTATCTCTCTCTTTCTCTCAAAAATAAATAAACATTTAAAAAAAGCCTGTTGGGCCTCCGGCTCCCATTGTAGAATGGAGGTTCCATCAGATTGACTCTGTTAATAACTGATATAGTGGGCAATTTGTACTGGGGCCAACCCTCGGTGCAAAAGAAAATGAGTTGCTTTTTCTTCGGGGTTTGTGGATCAAAATAATCCCAATTTTTCAGAATGCATCCAAAAGGAATATTGCCCTTGGTTGGGGAATTTCCCATCTATAGGAAAAAGGAAGAAAAGGCATCCCTTATCTCAGTTTCCCATAGCTGGTCAAGCTTCATTTCCTGGGCCCGTGTTTTGGCTGGCTATGCGACAGGCAGCCAAAAGCCCTGTCAGTCTCGCCAGGTGCTGGGAGTAGTCGCTCTTACCTAGGCTTGACTCTGCCTCTGAGAGCTGACCTTGTCTCCCCCGATTTCTCCTACTCCTCCGTTTCCCCCCAATGGGACATTGGGGTATAAACTGTAACCAAGCAAGACTTCCCTGCTTGTAAAAGGATGGACTAATTTTATTTTGGCCCACCAGTAATTTACATATTGATCCTAATAAAACTGTTCCTCTTTACAAATATATTTCAAAAGCCTGGTGAAAACCATATTTTGTAAGGATAAAATCGGTCGTTGAGGGGGGCTAAAAGGGCCAAAGCTGAGGTCTATTCTGCTACCTTTTTCAGCAATGCCCGCATAAATATGTTCCAGCCCCGTGGATATCCATTTTAGAGTATCTAGGTTGTTATAAATTGGCATGCACGGGGCTAAGTGTAGCAAAATGGCTCCCATGTATCCCAGTAAAAGCCCATCATATATTATCCACTCCTCATACAGCACAGGCACCCATTCCTTTGCTAAACAGAAACAACACAAATGTGGAGCATTTAGAGGCCAGCAGCAATGACATTGCCACCGTCTCCCCAGCCTCTGGAACAAAGGAGGGGCAATTTCAACCAAGGCTTGAGCAAAACAACCCAAAAGGGCATGCTGTCCTGTGCCCTTGGTTAAAATCATAGTTCTTTCCATCTTTTTGGGGGAGACAAAAGAGAAAAAAAAAACAAACCTTTGTTTACCTTCTTTTTTTTTTCATCCAAAGGGACCAGCAATCCAAGAAAACTTGGCCTTTTTAACAGAGAGTAAAGCAGTATTTTAATCTTAGCCTATTTGATCCTCAGTAAACCTAGGTAGAAAAAGTTTTATATATTTAATACTGATAACTCTGAAGACATTTCTATCTTAATTATGTTCCACGTGTGTCCACTTAAAAGCTCCCCATTGTCAATTTTTACCTAGGGCATCAGTGAGGATATCTGAAGTGGGTGGCATAAGTCTAAGGGAGTGTCCTTCCATCCTTGACAGCGAGGATAGGAGGAGGAACCCGTGGTGCCAGACGCATGGAAGATGGTGTAGGAGCCAGTTACACTGGCCACACCTGAGGTGGTGCAGAAACAGGTGGAGGGGGAGGGGAAGACAGAAGATGTGTGGCGTCACTTAGAAGCCTGGAGGCAGATGAAAAGCCAGAGGGCAGAGAAAGGGGTCTCCTGGTCTGAAAGCCTGTCAGCTTGGACAGATGAGCAGATGTGCATTTTTTTCCACCAACAAGTGGAAAGGCCAGTCCATGTCGGGCCAGAGAAGACAGGGAAGTTCCCCGAAACAAAAGGAGTTTCAGCAGCTGCTTGGGAATATTCCATAAAGTCTCCATCCCGAGGTAGACCAACCAGAGACAGTTGGCTCTGATTATCATGGTCATTAACCCTGGGAATGAAATGGGGGAGAAGCCCCCACATACAGTTAGAGTGACTGGAGTGTATTAGGAGAAACAGTGAGAGAGTGCCAGAGTCCCTTTTATTAGGGATGGCTTGTGTTTTCTTCAGCAACCTGGCTTAGGTTTTGGAACACTTCTGTATATTGATCAGGGTTGTCTGAAAATTTGCCCAACTCCTTTTTATTTGCTTAGGATCTTGCAAGGAAAATGGAACCTTCATTGGGCCAAATTCACCATGAGACATTTCAGTCAACGAATACATTGAATGTGTCTTCCTTCCAGGGCGGGGATTTCTCAGGGGACGAGTCTGCAAGTACTTGCCTTTCTGTGCCCCTTGAAGGGGCTGGGAGGTCAGCACCTAACTTAGAGGTCTTACATCAGTCTGCCTGGTCCCGTAAAGCAAAGAAGACCTGTACATAAGGAACTTCTGACCATCCACCATCTCTTCTGCAATATAGAGCTAACTGTAAGATAGCACTGTACTGAATACTTTCCTCAGGAGGCCAGGACCTCTGTCCTCCAGGTGTTACTGAGGCCAGGCCTGGGAGCAAAAAAAAAACAAAACACAAAACTTCATGCTCTTCTCTTTGACTGTGGATCAAATCTTTCCCAACTTCTCAGAACACAGTCCAGAGGAGTTCCCGCAGAGAAGGGTTTGTTACCCATCTCATGATCCCAGTAGGCATCAAGGACCTCAAGAACCCCCGTACCTGTTATATTAGAGAGGTGACTATGAAGGCATCCCAACATATGGGCTGTTCCCTTTAGAATCAAGGTGTCTTTTGATCCGCCCTCCCCAAAGTGAGAGAATGGCCTCACACCTTGGGTTGAAGAAGAATTGGGCCAGCAAGGGTAGCCATTCTGACCCACTGCTTTAGCCATCACCCAACCCTACCTTGCCCCCTCTGGATCCTTCTAAATCTTAAGGAGTTTGGTGAGGTTAGTGATTCAGGCTTGTTATTTGTAAAGGTTATGGGTGTAAGCAAACCACTGGGAAGGTTATGGGGAGGCATGTACTTATGAAGGAGGCTTCCCCTGGCCATGACCCCCAGGGCTGGTCTCCATCCTTTTACGTGTCTCGGGTGCCCAATGGGAGCCACAGGGCAGGTTCAGAGCGCTGGATCATCAGTCCTTATGTGCGCCCCCAGATGAACCTTTCCTGTAACAGACAAGGTCCCTGATGACCTCATCCTTCAGAGCCCTCTTGACTGGGCCCTCATTTTTTGGTCTTACTAATTTGCTTGCACCCCCAACCCATGGAATCTAGTCCACACAGTCATTATTTCCTCACCTCCCCTGCCCCACAAGCATCCTTCCTTCTTGTATGCCTGATGTCCAATCAGCAGATTGGTCCCAATAGAAGGGTGTAATCTTCGAGACCTAGCAGCGTTATAGTTTCTAATGTTTTGTCGTTGAAACCAGAAAGCTTCAACAGTGTATCTTATTATGGTTCCTGCTGCTATTGTGCACAAAGAAGGCACCGGTGGTAGATATGTGCTCCCATTCTTAATGTTCAAAACCCAGGGGATACAAAGGGATGACTCTAATATTGTATGCTGATACTCAAAGCCTAGAGTCTTGGCCACACTTAAGCCTAAGTTGTATCTAACACAAAAACATATGTCTCACCAAATAAATCCCTAATTGCTAGAGTATATTGATCATCAGGGGGTTGGAAAGGTTTTAAAAGCCATTTAAGAAGGATAGGCAAAGAAAGAATAAGCCAAGAGCAGAAAGTGGAACTGGTTAGGGTTAGGCCAATGTTCCCCTTCCACAAGGGGGAATTGACCAAACCTTTACCCAGAAACCTGTCAATTGAGATTTTAGACTGACGGTCGCACTCTCTACTTTTAACTGGCCGACAGGTGCCTGCTTTTGAGACTCATGGTAAGGAGATCCTCCTTTCAGAAAAAGAAAAGAAAGAGTCCGCTGTTACTCACCCTCTGAAGGTCCCCGGGTTTCGGCACGAAAATGTTCCAGGAGGGTGGCAGAGACTCTGGTCCTTGTCTCATGGAGTTGAGGAATGAATGCTGCGACAGCACAGAGTGAGAAAAGCGATAAAGAAAGTATAAAGCTCTCAAGAGTGAGAGGGTCCAGACTGGGTAGCCTCAGAGGGTTTTTGTCCCTGGCTTTTGACTGGGACCTTATCAGAAAGTTTGTGAAACTCCACACATGGCATCTAGCCCAGGCGGGTCCAGAACACATTTAGCTTATCCTCTTTTATCTCAAACTCTGCTGCCGTTGCCACTTCTTCAGCCTCCCACTTGTAGCTGCTTCCTACTTCCCTGAAGGTCCCTTATCTCTCCCTGCCTAATGTAACCCTTTCCCTACTCATAGTTGGCTCAAGCTTGCTAGGTCAGTATCATTCCGACTTCGGACACCATTTCTTGGTTTTGGTTCCATTCTTACCCTTTGTGGTTGAAGTCTGTACTTGGTTTCCTTGGTTTGACCATCTGTATTCCACAGATTGGCATTTTCTGCTTTGGCTCTTTATGTTCCTGGATGTCTCGGGGTGAGGGAGGAAGTGTCTTTGGCTCTTCATGACTCCCTAGCACTGGCTCACTTGGCTTACACTCCCAAGCTGGGCTCACTCCAGCACCCTGAGAGTGGAAGCTCATGGCTCTGAAAACGACTAACACTCAGTTGCTGTCCTCAAGAAGCATATGGTTTAGAGAACATATCGAGCATCTAGAATTATCCTTAATCCAACATCTCTGCTTTGGGTAATTGGCTTTTCCCAACTGGAAGTCATTGTCACCAATGGGTCCGAAGTTGTGGACCTTCAGCTTTTTGCAGTGGATTTGCACACAAGTTACCCACAGTAACCAGAGTCTACCTAGCCAGGTAGAAATGCAGTTCCCCAGAGACCTCCTTGGAACAACAGCAGTAAGCTCCTACAGCACTTCCCTCTGTCTGAAGGTAAGATATAGCCATCTTTTCTAACGCAGTATATACCATCCAGGCAAACACAGACCTGTGGTTTCAGAATATTTGAAGTAAAACTATGAATGAGGCTCTCTACCTCCCCTCCCTCAATCCTAGTACTTTTTATGAAAAAGAAGAGAATAAAATTGAGGGTGTGCTGGAATGCTTAGAATATCAAGGCCATGATAACAAGATCACAACCTTTTTTGCCCAGTCCCAGAGTTTCCAATCAACTTGAAGGGCTGGGTATTTATAATCCTGAACCTAGCGGGGAGTGCATGATCCCATCTAAATCAGGGAGGACATGAATGAAAGGCAGGATATTTGGATTTTCTTAGAGGTTATTCAATTATTTGATGATTTCTTTGAAATATGTAATGCACCAATGGTATATCCACACCTATGGCCTAAACTTTCATCCATGTGACTGAGACCGATTGGTTTCTTTAAGAACATATTGATATACTCCCAAAATCTGGTCTCCCATGAGACACTGGTGTAGGCAGTTCTTGGGTGACTACAGAAGGTCCCCAAATACATGGGAGACAAAATGACATCATTATACTCATACCTTTGGTGACATCCTGCATTACAGTAGCTTCTAATTCTGTCTCTATACTGTTGACTCTCACATTTGTGTCTGCAGCCTGGACCTTTCTTGTCAACACCAGACTTGTATCTCCAACTGCCTCCTTGACTATTTACTTGGATGCCTAATAAGCATCTCAAACTTAACATGTCCAAAATAGAACTCAACTCAATCTCCCTTCCAAAAAAACTGGTTCTCCCATGGACTTCCCAGTATCGATTAATGGTAACTTTCAAGTCGCTCAAGCAAAGAAACCTTACGCTCATCTTCAATTCCTCTCTTTTTCACCCCACATCCAGCATGTCAGCCAAGCCTGCCTACTCTGCCTTCAAAATACATCCACAATCAGATTACTTCTCACCGCCACTACTATTTCCGCCATGATCCCAACTTCCATTATTGTTGTTGTTTTAAACAGCTTTATTGAGATACAACCCATATACTATATGTCACCCATTGAAAGTATACAGTTGAATGGCTTTCATTGTATCCACGGTGCTTCATGAATCATAACCAACATCAATTTTAGCACATTTTCACTAACCCCAAAAGAAATCCTGTACCCTTTGGTCGTCACCCACCTATGTGTCTATCTCCCCACCTTCCACAGCCTTAAACAACCACTCATCTGCTTTTTGTCTTTACGGATTGGCCTGCTGTGAACATTTCATACAGAGTCATACACCAAAGTGTTTTCAAGATTCATCCAGATCTCAGCATGTATCAGTACTTAAATTCTTTTCCTGCCTGAGTAGTATTCCACTGTGTGGTCAGATCACATTTTGTCTCTCCGTTCCACAATTGATGACATCGGGGTTGTTTCTGCCTTTCGACTATTAGGAACAGTGCTGATATACACATTTGGGTACAAATTTTTTTAAATGTTTATTTATTTATTTATTTTTGAGAACGGGGGAGGGGCAGAGAGAGACGGCGACAGAGAATGCAAAGCAGGCTCCAGGCTCTCAGCTGTCAGCACAGAGCCCGACGCGGGGCTTAAACTCAGGAGGTGTGAGATCATGACCTGAGCCAAAATCAGACGCTTAACCAACTGAGCCACCTGGGAGCCCCCAGGTACAAGTTTTTGTGTGGGCACCCATTTCATTTCTCTTGGGTGTACACCTTGGAATGGAATTGCTGGATCATGTGGTAACTCTGAGTTTAACTTTTTTTTTTTTTAATTTTTTTTTTTCAACGTTTATTTATTTTTGGGACAGAGAGAGACAGAGCATGAACGGGGGAGGGGCAGAGAGAGAGGGAGACACAGAACCGGAAACAGGCTCCAGGCTCCGAGCCATCAGCCCAGAGCCCGACGCGGGGCCCGAACTTCCGGACCGCGAGATCGTGACCTGGCTGAAGTTGGACGCTTAACCGACTGCGCCACCCAGGCGCCCCTGAGTTTAACTTTTTGAGGAAGCGCCAGACTGCTTTCCATCCTCTTTTGCTTGAATTATTTCAATAGCTTCCTAATTGTTGTCTCTACTTCTGCCTATACTGCCCTTCAGTTTATTCTTGCACGGCAGCCCGGGCGACTCTGTCATAACCGTATTCGGATGGTACTCCTTAGCTTGACTTAGAGTAAGAGACAAAGTCCTAGAAGCTCTGTGTGGTTTGGGCCCTCAATGACCTCCCTGACTTCATCTGCCGTCACTGTCCCCTGCATCCACTCCGCCGCGGTCACAATGGCTACGTCCTTATTCCTCTAATATACCAGCTGTTCCCACGCATCAGCGCTCTTTCGCTTGCTGTCCCCCCCCCCCCCCCCCCCCGCTCCACCGCCGCCTTAAATGCTCTTCTCCCAGATGTCTCCCTGACTTCTCCCCCACTTCCTTCTGGCTGATGCTTAAATGTCACTTTCTCAATGAGACCTTTCCCGGCCACCTTATTTTTACCTCCAAATACGTCATATCACCGCTGCTCTGCTGAATGTTTTTCCTTTGGCACTTAAAATGATCTCACATACTATGCACCTCTTTATCTAGCTAATTGTCTGTCTCCTGTATGAGAGTGAGAACTCCACGAGAGCAGGGATTCTTCTCTGTTTTGATTGTGTTCACTTCTGCCTATCCAATAACTAGACCATGTCTGTCCCAGAGTTGGAAAGGACACAACAAATATGTGAATTAATAAATTAGTGGATGATTTAGTGAATGAATGAATGAATTGTTAAGAGCATGAACTTTGGAGTACCTTGTGCAAGTTTCTCTGAGCCTCAATTTCTTGCATGACTCACAGGGCTGATGTCAGAATTTTAACGAGATAATCTATGTAAAGCCCACAGTATAGTGCTTCGCATATAGAAAGTATAAGTGACATATAAAATGAAGAATTATGAAATATCTTCTAAGATGCACTTCGAAAACACAGAAGATGAACTCCTAAGCCATGTCTTCCCGAGGGTGGACACAGCATCCTCAGCTGTAGAATGGCCAAGATTCCCAAACCAGCAAAGGGATAACAGATTCTTGGGGGTTATAAGGTATCACCCGGGATCTTGTCCCTTTTCCCAGTTTAAACACCCCTCTGAATGACCTCTGTAAGCAGAGATGAGGCTTCCTCTGACTCCAGGTATGTTCGAAGCCCAGTCCCCTGCACACAATCCTTGCACACCCTGACTTGGCTCACCCATAATTCATTCACCCATTGCCATAGTGACCAGCGTGCCATAAGAGGATCCCTAAGAAGGATCGGCCCAGAAAATGTTGTAAGTCGAACTCTGCTGGAATCTCATCAGGAGGCGGCAGTAACTGACTTCTATGCCCAGCAGCAACCAAGTGAGAGCTCAGAACCATTATGGTGTGGCACTTACTGGAGGGAATGAGGGAGTGGTGATGTCCTAGCACAGTGACTCTCAAACTTGAGCCTGTATCAGAATCACACGGAGCACAAGGGACTGGGCTCCACACCCAGAGTTTCTGATTCATTGGGTCTGAGCGAGAGCCCAAGAGTGTGCATTTCTGACAGGCTCCCAGATGATGCAATGCTATTAGGAACTTGGGGGTAATAACACTGAGAACCACTGCTCTAGTCCAACCACATAACCATCCTAAGCCTGAGAATCTGATTCAGGAGGTCTGGGGCTCAGTTCTAGGAATCTTCATGTTAAGCAGGACTCTAGGTAATTCTCACGCAGATGTTCTAATGGACTGACCACACTTTCTGATGCCTGGTATAGATGCCCAGACCCGATCCCTGAGGATACTGGGTGAGTAAGTTCTGGGGGTGAGGCCTGAGAATCCAGGCGTTGGACAAGCCCTCAGGTGGTTCTGATGCACATTAAGTCTGGAAGCCATTGGTTTATCAACTTAGCTGGACCAAACAAACAGTTCGGTCCTTTGTGAGGTACATCCGAAAGATACAAAGGGAAACGGGATATCTGTATCAGTCTGTGAGAGCTTGCACAGAAAGGATCTTTGAGAAAGCTGCTTTTGGGGATAAGGGCCATTGTGTAGGTTGGGGTAGTGGGGAAGAGAATGTGGTTAAGTAGCTGCAAAGCCCAAGCAAGGTTTGCAAGGGAGGCCAATTTGGGTCACTCAAGCAAGAACTGCTCTGTAAGCAGTATATGCAGTATATGCAGGTGGACCTTCAAGACCCTGCTCTGAAGCACCTGCCCTAGCAGCTTCCCTCGGGCCAACTCAACGTGGTCCTTTGGACAACTCCTCATGGAAAATTCTAAGATAATAGGGTTGAGAGGAATCTCAGAGACTATGCCCCTAATGTTCCTTCTGTGGCATCAGGGGTGTGAAGACAGGCCCAGAGAGAGGAAAAGGGGCCCTGAACACAATCTAACAACAGTAGCTAGGAGCTGTGCTAGGCATCTTGTCCACATTATCTCGTGCAATAATCACAAGATGTCATTAACCGAGCACTGTTATCATCCTCCTTTTTACCTTCCCCTACACCTTGAGACCCAGGGAAGCTTTTGTACCTGACTGTATGTGCACACTTGAGGAGAGGTTGCTACAAGGGCATGAGCTGGAGAAAGCAATCGCCAAGTAAACAATAGCAGCTCCCTGATTGGTCAGAGCAGTAAATTCCAACCACCTAGCAACCATGTTTGGGGAGGACGATTGGCAGCTATTTCACGACAGGGGCCTGGGGAAGAAAGGAGACAAAATGGCTGCCCACCTGATAACTGCACATGTGCAGTAAGGGGGGAGAAGGGGGACAGTTACACATAGAGAAGAGGCCTTTCTTCTGCCTAGAGTCAGGGGAAAGGCAGCTATGCAACTGAGCATGTGCAGTTGGGACAAGGCTATACAACAGGGGATCCTGGGGCCCAGGCAGCAAATTGGCAGTGATACACATGAGGGGTGGGCCTTCCACACAGCTAGGGAGTAGCTGGACCGGGAGTTGAGCTCAGGTCTGTCTGACATAAAAGCCTCCGCTCTTCACGTTTACATAAGTGGGTCTCACAAGTTAGCGTGCCTCAGAAAGACCTGGAGGGCTAGTTATAAATACAGGTCCCTGGGCCAAACCCACAGACATTCTGACTCAGAGGGTCCTGGGTAGGTTCCTGCAGCCCATAATTTGAGATTTACTACTTTGAACCTTCTAACAGACCAACACCATTTCCAGGCCACACATAAAACAAACAACAACAACAACGACAACAACAAACGTGGTCCTTGTGTCCTGCACACAAAGACAACCCACATCTTCCCTTGCACTCTGCACCCAGGTGTCTTCAGACCTGGTCACGACCACACTGTTCATCAGAAGGGTGCTGCACCTCAGTCTTCAGCACCAAATGCTCTGGCCAAAGGTCCTAATTCATGGCCTTTCCCCTCTTAATACAAACAGGTATAAAGTGATCACAGATGGTCCATAATTACCAATTGCCTTTTAGTATTTCTTGAATTTGTTTTAAAATTATTTATTTTTGAGAAAGAGGGAGGGAGGGAGAGAGAAACAGACAGAGAGAGAGACAGAGAGAGAAGGAGTGGGGGAAGGGCAGAGAGAGGGAGACAGAGGATCCGAAGCAGGCTCTGTGCTGACAGCAGAGAGCCTGGTGTGGGGCTCGAACCCATGAACTGTGAGATCATGACCTGAGCCGAAGTCGGACACTCAACTGACTGAGCCACCCAGATGCCCTTAATGTCTTGAATTTTCTAATTCACATAGGGTAGAAAAAATACATGTAGTTCAGAAAAGCACGAAATTCATTGTAGGGACTTCTTTCTCACCTCCCAGCTTTTATCCATAGTCATTCTCTCTAAAGGAAACCACTATCAATAATATCTTGTGTTTTCTTCTATTTTTTTTTTTGTCTTTATCAAGTACCGACTTTGGAGGGCACTCTTCAAATCTACCTGTTTACCATCCGCAGGTCAGTACTTAGAGTTAACACTAAGTGAATCCCATGTCTGTGCCAGTCACTTTACACATAGTATCTAATTTAATCCTTACAACAATCCTGTGAGGTTAGGTAGTAGTATTCCCATTTTAGAGATAAACAAACTGAGGCTCAAAGAGACTAAGTTATTTTCCGAAAATCACACAGGAAACACATGGCAGAGAGCTGGGATCTAATTTTCTCTGAATCCAGAGCCTATATATTTAACTACTCAGCTCTACTTCCTTTTGGCAGGATATTATGATAAAAGCTAATATTTACTAAATTTATACTATGGGGCAGGCAATGTCCTAAGCACATTACCTGCATTGCCTAATTCCAACTTTTTTTAAAAGTTTATTCATTTTGAGAGAGGGAGAGCATGAGCAAAAGAGGGGCAGAGAGAGAGGGAGGGAGAGAGAGAATCCAAAGCAGGCTCTGCACTGTCAGTGCAGAGACCGATTTGGGGCTCGAACTCACGAACCGCGAGATCATGAGCTGAGCTGAACACTTAACCAACTCAGCCACCCAGGCGCCCCACCTAATTTTAACTTTTACAATAACCTACTGAGTTGGGTATTATTTTCACCCCCATTTTATAGACAAGGCAGGGAGAGGAGAAGTGCAGAGAGGTTAAACCATCTACCCAAGACCACACAGCTAGTAACAAGCAGAGCTGGGGTATAGGCTGGGCAGTGTGGCTTCAGTGTCTGCATGTTCATACACGATGCTGTGTGGTTTCCTTAGAAGGAGCACATAAATGAGTCTAAAAGCCTCAGAATTCACACTGCTGAACTCACACGTAATACTCCTGGTGTCCCCGAGCCAGAACATCCTCTGTCATAGCACCTTGGACGCCCCCTTAATGCTCTCCTGCATTCCCAGGCTCCCTCACGCTAAGCCTCCAAGGTCATTGGGTGCGCCTGACAAACGCGGTGGCCAGTGTGGTGACCCGGATGGCATCAGGATCCCCCTGCACACTTCTCTGCTCTAGCTCTGCCAGGCTGTGGCCCTCTGGCTTTTCAGACCCCTTGGTTGGCTTCTTGGGCAATCTCTGGACCTTAAACTTGGGTTTGGGGCTGTGTCTTTCTAGCATCCCGCCTTTATTTGTCTCCGATGGAATCTGCCTTGAATGACCCTCCATGTTCTCGTCTCAGCGGGAATGCCCATTCTCCCTCTCATCCTGCAGGCCCAAACTGAACTGCGGCTGCTTTTCCCTCTCCCTGGCCGGGCCAGCCTCAGCCTCCGGACCCCCTTTGCTGTGGAGAGTCAAACAGGTCGCCTCCAACTCAGGACTGCTTCGCAGAGCCGTCACCTGCTGTTTAGGGAAAGGAAAAGGCAGACCGCTCTTGGCAGGTGCTCATTCTGGCAGCTAAGTTAGCCACAGATTGGCCAGAGCTGCTCCTCTGTGTGGGTGATGACGCCTTCGGGGTGCCGCTGCCAAGCGATCTGCAGCCCTGCCTCTACGCCACCCTCTGGAGAAAAGAGGAAGTGATCTCAGGGAAAAAAAAAAAAGAAGAAAAAAAGGAAAGGAAAGGAAAAGAAAAGGAAAGGAAAGAAAAGGAAAGGAAAGGAAAGAAGAGAAGAAAGAAGAGAAGAGAAGAGAAGAGGAGAAGAGAAGAGAAGAAAAGAAAACCCAAGCCTGAGAATCTAAACATACAGCGAGATTTGCGCACCCCCCACCCCCAAACTGCCTCAGCCATCCCTTTCTATACCGGAGCCTGAACACGGGGGAGAGCGAGAAGCCGAGAGGGGGCGCTGCTCTAGCAGCCAATCCGTTCCCTCTCAGGGTCTCCTATGGATTTCCCGATCTTTCTCCTCCAGCGCTTCTCTGCCGCTGCGATCTGCAGCCCCCTGGCCTAGAGCTTCGCTAATGCAAGGCTCCTGGCCTCCACAAAAGGGATTTATGCACAGAGAGAATATGAGAACTCAGATGCCGGAAAGATCTTGGTCTTTACTAAATTCTAACTCAGGGTTAATGCAATTCGATGTAGCGATTCCTCCGGTTGTAAACATAAGCACCAGCCCGCAGTGGGATTGGCAGTACCTGGGACTTTGTCATCAGTGGAAGTCACTGGCGGTTGCATATCTCATTGAAACAGCCGCACCTATCTCCAAATAACGTTTTGGCTCGTCACCGCTTCAGAATTATGGAATTCTGAGTGAGACGCGCCACTAGATCTGGTCATCTGCTGGGTGATCAAGGAGCACATAAATTGCTCTATCACAAATTCAGTTTTAATATTTTGGAGAACCGTGTTTTCAGCATCATGGGTTTCCTTTTTGCTCCTGTGTCGTTTGTTTTGTGCATTTAAAATGTGGCTCTGAAAAGGGATTCCGTCTGCTTTATGGACCTTCCAAAGGGCTCCGTGCACCCCAAAGTCAAGAATCCTAGCTCTTAGGATTCATCCGACGACTGGATGGCTCAATCGTTAAACATATGATTCTTGATTTCGGCTCAGGCCATAATCGCAAGGTCGGTGAATTCAGGCCCCTCCTTGGGCTCTGTGCTGACAGCTTGGAGCCTGAAGCCCGCTTCGGATTCTGTGTATCTCTCTGTCTCTCCCCTGCTCACTCTCTCTCTCTCTCTCTCTCTCTCAAAAAAAAAAATCAATGAATAAACATTTTTAAAAAGGAAAAGGGAAAAAAAGAAAAAAAAAAAAAGAATCCTAGGTCTTAGGAATTCTATCCAGCTCTGGCCCAGGGAATTGGAGGGATGTGTTTGTATTTAGGGCCCATGCTGGGAAGGCTAGGTGTAGGAGGGCTAGGGAAGGCTGGAATGCTAAAGCTGTAAGAATAAAACAGAAACTTAGGTAGAAGCTGAGTGTCCTACCCTGAGGCCAGGGCTCACCCCCCACCATTGCCACTTCAGCCTACCCTTCCTCTGCCTCACTTGAAAATTCATTCTCCACAGTGCAGCACGCACCACCAGATGGCGCTACTGTACGAGCTGGCGGCCAGGAGGGGCCTCTGAGCCAAAAGAGCCCATAAGGTAACATAGTCGCTGTCCTGAAGTTGATGTTAGTGCCTGTTGGCAAGGTCCAGCCAGGACCCTCAGAGGCCTGAGAGCGCTGAAAAGACTCCAGTGCCCCCCTCATCTGGAACTCAAAGGGAAAGCAAACCCGAAGTGTACATGATTTGGCTGAATTTCCAGTGACTTATTTCCAGATTTCCTGATTGCAAAATTCCGGACAAGGTCGTTGATGTTGAACGTTTCCCGTGCCCTTGATGTGCGTTCAGTCGGCCTGCCCATCCGCAAGCCCAGCACTGCCTGCTGGTAAAAGGGGTAACCCAATAAAATCCTGCTCTGGACCCTGACTGAAGTCTAATCTCCGTCACCCCACCCTGCCCCCACTCGCAGTGTGTTGTACACTGGCAAAACCCAGGACGTCTGGTAACAACCTCCAGATCCCTTGTAGACTAAGGGGCTTTGGAGAACTCTGGGGACCATGCTCCAGCCAATTCGCATAGCTCAAGACAGCCCCAGCGTGGGTGGCCCTCAAAATGTGATTCCAAAAATGAATAACCGCTGAGGCACGCATAAGAGTCCATCATGCAGGGGCGCCTGGGTGGCTCAGACAGTTAAGCGTCCGACTTCGGCTCAGGTCATGATCTCGCGGTCCGTGAGTTCGAGCCCGCGTCGGGCTCTGTGCTGACAACTCAGAGCCTGGAGCCTGTTTCAGATTCTGTGTCTCCCTCTCTGACCCTCCCCTGTTCATGCTCTGTCTCTCCCTGTCTCAAAAATAAACAAATGTTAAAAAAAATTTTTTTAAAAGAGTCCACCATGCAAATATTCTGGCCAGATATAATGTCCCCCTCAAACCTTACCTGGGTCAGCTTCACCCTGCTCCTCACGGCCTATACATCTCAGGGTTTTGCTAGCAGTTGCCTCGCCTACCATTCCTGCACGAATTTCTGCCAAGCTTCATCAAACCGGCTCCCCACCCTCCCAGCCCCAGCAGCGGGGACCCAGTACTCTAAAAACCCTGTAATGTCAACCCTGTGACCATATGGAACCCTTCACAACTCCAGCAATTCCCAAACTCCTGAACGCACTCCTAGGGAACTCAGGGCAGTACAAAGTTGAAGTTCCAAGTCCTGTACGTCCCTGATCAAACTCAGGAGCGCGGCCCAAAAAACCCCACCATTTCATACCTATAACAGACAGTTCCCGTGTCTGACAATGGCCTGTAGCTTGTACAACATCCGGCTTCTCAGACAGCTGCCGCATCAGATCACCCGAGACCCACTGCGTCTGGGCTTCATTGTTAGTGCTCCTGTGCTCCGTCGAGTCTGTGGTTCAGCCGTTCCTGGACCTGCTGCGGTGGTACCGATGCTGGTAAAGGAACATTTTAGAAAGGGAGGGTTCCTGGGCTTCTCTCTACCTGCCCAGGGCATCAGCACAGAGTCTGGCAAGAACGAAATCCTCTGATCTGGAGAAGGGTCCCTCTGGCCCCGTGAGGATATACAGCGATTCGTGCTTTCCACCGGGCACTAGTTTTCTACACGTGCTGTCCCACTGCTGCTAAGTACCAGGAAGCAAACAGCTCCGTTGAAATGAAGGTGCGCTGCCGAGGGCCGTAGCCCTTCTATCACGCAAACCTGGGAAAGGCTCCCCTTAGGAGAGCTGGGTTTCCAGGCAGGTGGCAGGCGAGAGTGGTATCTAGCCCATTCCAGCCTGGTGCCTGCAAGCCAGCTGGCTGCTGCTGCCCCCTGTGGGCCACCATCACCCATCGGAACTGCTGTCCCAGGGGCGCCTGGATGGCTCAGTTCCTTGGGCATCCGACTTCGGCTCAGGTCACGATCTCACAGTTCGTGGGTTTGAGCCCTGCGTCAGGCTCTGTGCTGACAGCCTGGAGCCTGGAACCTGCTTCAGATTCTGTGTCTCCTTCTGTCTCTGCCCCTCCCCTGCTCATGCTCTGGCTGTCTCTCAAAAATAAATAAGCATTAAAAAAAAATTTTTAAAAGAAAAAGAAATGCCATCCCAGGCCCACACTTTGTTTATAACCTGGGTGCAATCTACCTCCTTCCAGCTCTGTGCTCAACCCTATCTGACAGCGTTCAAAGTACTTAAGCAAATGCTTTGCACGATTGTTATGCACCAGGCCCCATTCTAAGCGATTTCACATAATACATCATGTAATCTTTACAACAACTCTCTGACAGTGGTACCCCTTTTATTTCCATTTTAGAGATGAGGGAACTGAGCCCCGGAGACATAACGTAACTTGCCCAAGGTCAAATAGCTGGCAAGCAGCAGGGTCAGGACTCAGGCCCCGGGAAGGCTGACTCTACATTTCGAGGGCTTAAGCACTGTCTGTCCTATAGTTGGCTGGGCCATGTGGTGCCTCTGAGAATACCCTTGGCGTCTCTTTTATGTTTTAGTCCACAGTCTCCCCTTGGATTTCATTGGTCCCACCCATTTGGGATAAATGTCCTGCCTATTGCCACGCAGACATCAAGACTTCCCCCAAGCAGAATCCCAGGACAACTGGTCACCAGACCCACCCCCCCAGTTGCAGCTAAACTCTCTGGATGGGTTCCCAACACAGGTGAGGGGCGGTTGGGGGATGAACTGGAAACCCTAGCAATGCAGACACAGGAGAGGCGGCAGATGCAAGGACACGTTTTTAATGTTTTTATTTTCTTTTTGAGAGCGAGCGCCAGGGTGGGGGGAGGAACAGAGTGGGGGGCGAGGGGACAGAAGATCTGAAGCGGGCTCCTGGCTCTGAGCTGTCAGCACAGAGCCTGAGGCCCGACTCCAACTCACATACGATGAGATCATGACCTGAGCTGAAGTCAGGCGCTTAACCGACTGAGCCACCCAGAAATTTCTTAGAGAAATTTCTAAGGAAAAGTTAGTAGGATTGTGAGGCGTGAGGAAGAGGAGATCAAAGCCCATTTCCAGGCTTCCCCGAAAATAATCATCTGGCTTGGGTGACTGAGCAGGTGGATGACGAGGTCACTCGGTGAGATGGGGCACCGAAGGCAGAGAGGTCGGCCGGGAAGGTGGTAATAACAGCTGGTGTCTATGACACATGCACCATGCGGATGAGAACGCAGGCGCTGATCAGTATGCTCGCTTTACAGGTGAGGGAGTGTGAGCCTCTGAGAGTTGAAGGAATTATCCTACAGTCACACAGTAAGAAGCAGGGCTGGGATTTGGACCCAGATCTGTCTGACTTCAAGTCTGCACTTTTAATCAGCTGGATGGAAGGCAATCTGCCTGTATTCAGACCTTTGCTCTGTCTGCTATTTCTTTTTTTTTTTTAACTGTTTATTTTTGAGAGAGGCAGGGGAGGTGCAGAGAGAGAGGGAGACACAGAATCCGAAGCAGGTTCCAGGTTCTGAGATGTCAGTCCAGAGCCCAATGCGGGGCTCGAACCCATGAACCGTGAGATCATGACCTGAGCCAAAGTCAGACGCTCAAGCCACTGAGCCACCCAGGCGCCCCAACTGCCTGCTATTTCAATGCTGGTTGTTGTCTGTCTTTAAGCTTCCTGTTTTGCTGCCTTTCTAGAGTCTTAATGTTGGCTTAAGCCCTGTCCCTGTTTGCCTACCTGGCAATGACTCCCAGCCATTCTCCAATCTTTAGTGTCTAAATAACTGCCCTTCACCAGTGCTGCTCTCCCTTCCCCAGCCCCCTCGAGCCCCACTCCACCCTTGTCCCTACATGCCTCATCCAGAGTCACGACTCCAAATCTGCAGGTTTTAAGACCCTTCTCCATATCCCACCCACAGCGGAGCCTCCCTCCCTGCATTCTTCTCTTCCAGCCCAGCCCTGTAAGAAACATCAGAGCTCTGACTCAGTTTTGTCCTTGAAACTTTGTCTCTGTATCGAGGGATTCTCCAACTCGGTGTTTTGCATGCGTTTTGGGTGCATGTAAGTGTGTATACTGCAGGGATTAGTTCCACATGGGGGTGCCCTACTGGCATTTAGTGGGCAGAAGGCTAGACATCCCCAAAATGCCAAACAGTCCCACACCATGAAGAAGGCCCTGTATTCTACCCAACTTTTAAATGCCACACCCATCCCCAGTTATTCATGTAGGTAAAAAAAAAAATCGGTTTGTAATGATCTGTGCCTAGAACATAACTCGGCTTTACATATCAACACAAAGTACTTTTTTTTCTGCGTGGTTTCAGGATATGCTGACATTTCTAAGAATACAACTACCATGTAAACTGAAGGAAAATTATATGTTGTTTTGCTGAGAACTCTCCCAAGAGTTCTTTAACATTTTTGAAGACCAGGTTGCTGACAGTAATACTCCTTGTAGTAATTGAGTCAATGTCCCTGTATGGGTCTGCATTTGTAACCTTGGCATTTGTGCTGTGGTGTTTCTACACAGAGGTGCGAGTTTCTGTCTGTTCCCTTAGGTCTCCTAGTGTGGTGTGGCCAGACCCTTTACAGATGGAGTCATGATCAATTGCAAATACTTTCCTTTTATTTCTCCTTTGCACTACAGCTAAGTCTTTCTCTCTCTTTCTGTCTCTTATACACACATGCACACGTGCACACACACATACACAAATACGTAAAACTACGTGTATAGTAGGTACATAATATTGTCTCTGAGTTTCCTTTTGCATTTTAGGATAGTAAAAGAGTCATAGAAAATGATTTATTAAAAATGGAAACATTTGAGTTGCCTGGGTGGCTCAGTCGGTTAAGCGTCCGACTTCGGCTCAGGTCATGATCTCACGGCTCGTGAGTTCGAGCCCCGTGTCTGGCTCTGTGCTGACAGCTCGGAGCCTGGAGCCTGCTTCAGATTCTGTGTCTCCCTCTCTCTCTCTCTGCCCCTCCCCCCGCTCATGCTCTGTCTGTCTCTCTCTCAAAACTAAATACTCATTAAAAAAATGGAAGCATTTCCTGAAGCGCCTCATGCAGTTTCAAGTTCATTATATGTATACCTCACTTAATCCTGACAAAAACTGAATGAGATAAAGATCATTTTCACTTTTATTTTGCAGCTGAAGAAACTGTGACACAGAGAGGTTAAGTAAGCTGCCCGAGGTCACACAGCTAGAATGTGAAAAAGAGCAGAAGAGCAGCCTAAGTCTGTTGGACTCCAAATGGAATATAGGTTTGCCTGTTGGCATAAGCGGTAGATTCTCTATCATGTTCCTTACTGGTGTTAGAACAGGTTCCAGATGATTCCAAGGACAATATATTTAAAAAATTGTGTGGGTTCGTAGAAAAAGTACGCATCGCCCCAGGATGATTGCAAACTCTCATGTATACACTTGGGTCTGTGTCTTTAACACGCATGACAGCCAGTCAGAGGACTTGAATCACATTTAATGGTGTTGTATTCCTTAATTGCTTCTTGCAGCCAATCAGAGTGTAGAATGCCCGAAAGCAGCTCTTTGGCAACCATACTTTCCATTTGAAAAAAATAAGGTACGTTACCTGACACCGACTGTGACAATGAGACCCAAACTGTTTCCATCTGGACTATCCTGGAAAATCCCCACTCCACCAGCAACCAGTCACATCAACAAGATATATCGGGTGAAAATGCACATCACATACCTGCCTTATTCAGAGAAATTGGCCATTTATCTTGCTTTGTGTAGATACAGCCTCAGTGGGTTTCTCCATGCCTTCCTGGGGAGCTGCCCGGCTCCTTCCCAAGCATCTCTGAATTCCATCACTAGGTGGCAGCCTTCTCAAGGTTTTGAGCGGCACCCAAGGCAGGTTGTGCTAAGTGCCCTTTTTTTTTTTTTTCCACGAGTCATAGGTCAAATGGACCATTGCTCCTTCCAGCTGAAGGAAGAATGCCCAGATGTTTTTCATGCTGCCATTTCAGGAAAGGTAACTTGTGTTTGGCAACTTGTTGACATCTTAACAATAACCTAAAGCTTGTTCTGGGACGCCTGGGTCTCCACTGTTGGGGTTCAAATACTGGTTGAGCCCATACTATGTCACAAACGCTGTGCTAGGTGCTGGGGCTACAGTGATGAAGCCAAAAAGGCTTAGCTCTTAAAAAAGGCACAGTCTAGTGGGGAGACTGATGTCTAAACAAACAACCAAACAACAACAAAAGCCTATAGGACAATATCCTAAGCACTGTGATCGGGTGAGCACAGGAGGGTTACCCACTTCAATCCAGGGGCTCAGGGAAATCCTGGATCTGGTGACACCAAAAGCTGAATCTTGATGAATGGGCGAGTATTATCCAGGAAAGAAGGTAGGGAAGGGGATTTCAGGCAGAGGAAACAGGCTGAACAGAAAGCTCACGACAGTGTGGCGTGTGCTGGGAACCCAGGTGGGGAATGTTGGGCATAAGAGAACACGGTGCAAGGTGCAAGGGGTTAGGTAGAGGTCCAGTCTGCAAGGGATGCAATGATCATGTCCCAACCAGGATCCAACATATAAACCACCTGTTCTTCCCAACTACTTCCTGAGATAAAAGCCTCACCATCTCACGATCTCTTTGTTTCTCACAGTCTTACGGCAGCAAGTGGAAATAACCTCGGCAAACACGTATTGAGTCTCTGCTAAGTACTGAGCACCGTGCTAAGAAGTTCTTCATGCATTGCCTTCTTTCATATCAGTGACAACTCTATGAGATGGATGCCATTATGCTGTAATTTTCATTTTACAGATAAGGAAACCTAGGTTCAGAGAGGTTAAGTGACTTGAGTAGAAGCATGAATGGGACACAGAGGAAGTGCAGGAGAAAGAGGGAATCACCAATAACATTAGAAAGCATGGGCCAAGAGTGACAAGGAAGACTTTCGGACACAGGTACGTGCCTAAGCTGGGTTTCGTAACATTAATAATATGGGGTGCCTGGCTGGCTCAGTCAGAAGAGCATGAGACTCTTTTTTTTTTTAATATTTATTTTTGAGAGAGCACAAGCAGGGGAGGGGAAGAGAGAGGAGGACAGAAGATCTGAAGTGCACCCTGTGCTGACAGGCTGACGGCAGTAAGCCGATGTGGGGCTTGAACTCACCAACCGCAAGACCACGACCTGAGCTGAATTCGGATGCTTAACCCACTGAGCCACCCTGGCGCCCCTGAGCATGAGACTCTTGGTCTCCGAGGTGTGAGTTTGAGCTCCACGTTGGGTGTCGAGATTACTTTAAAAAAAACTTAAAGTAACAATAGCAACAATAGAGAAAATAATACCTTAAAATGTGTGTTATATGCTAGACTCTATACTGTGTTTTAGCAACCCCTCATTTCACTGGGTGACATGCAATTATTGAATCACCTGAATTGCACACCTGAAACTAACAGAACACTGCATGTTAAGTACACTAGAATTAAAATAAAACCTTAATTTTAACAAATCTTACCTCATTTAATCTTTTCAATAGCCCTGTGAAGAAGGTACTCTTTTTATCCCCACTTCACAGATGAGGACACCGAGGCACAGAGAAGTTAACCAACTTGTCCAAGGTCACTTGGCAAGCGGTAGAGCTGGGATTTGAATCCAGGTAGTCTGGTCCGGGAGCCAGGAGGATTTGAGCCCCGGACATGAGTGGGGACATTTCAGGCCGGGAAACAGCATGGAAGGCCGGGAACTCAGAGCAACTTGGGATTGCGGGGCTGTAAAGTGGGGGACCTGAGAGGTCAGGACTGTGAGGCTGGAGAGGCCCACAGGGGCCACACTGCGAAGGGCCTTGGGTGCTCCGGAGGCAGCTTGCGTGTGGTACCCAAGGAGCGGGAGGCGGGGACCACTGGAAAGTCATAAGCAGGGGAGAGACCTAATCCTGTGGGTACCATGATTGTCGTGTCCCCCCACCCCCCCCACCTGCTTCAGGTAACAAACTCCTGCAGCACAGACATCACACCAAAGTTCAGACTTCTAAATGTGCGCCATTGTACTTCTTGCTGTTCCATTTCCGGATGCGCCTGGGGCGTCTGGGTGGCTCAGTCGGTTAGGCGTCCGACTTCGGCTCAGGTCATGAACTCGCTGTTTTCGTGAGTTCGAGCCCCGCGTCGGGCTCTGTGCTGCCAGCTCGGAGCCTGGAGCCTGCTTCCGATTCTGTGTCTCCCTCTCTCTCTGCCCCTCCCCTGCTAGCACTCTGTTTCTCTCTGTCTCAAAAATAAATAAAGACTGAAAAAAATAATAAAACAAAACAAATGAACATTTCTGGATGCGCCCTGTGACGGCGATGTTCTAAGACAGATTCTCACACTGAAGTTCCTGCTCAGCGGTATCAGCACCGGCTCTGCAAACTCGTCAGAAATGCAGTCGCTGGGGCGCGTGGGTGGCTCGGTCTGTTAAGCGTGGGACTGTTAATTTCAGCTCAGGTCATAATCTCACGGTGTGTGAGTTCGAGCCCCACTTCGGGCTCTGTGCTGACAATGCGGAGCCTGCTTGGGATTCTCTCTCTCTCCTCCTCCTCTCTCTGCCCTTCCCGCGTGCTCTCAAAATAAATAAATAAACATTAAAAACAAGAAGAAGAAATGCCATTTCTCTAGCCCTATCCAGGACCCACTGAACCAGAAATTCTGGACGGAGGGCCTGGCAACGTGTGTTTTGATAAGACCCCAGGTGATTCTGAGTGAGGCACACTAATGCTTGAAAACCACTGTTTGACACGGTTGGTTGGATATTAAATGCGTGTGTGTGCGCGCACGCGCGCGCGTGCATGCGTGTGATTTATTTCCTTTCTCAGCACCCTAAGGGCAGGAAACCAGTCACCTCTTTTATCACCCTGTCTGCCACCTCTGCCTCCTGCCCCTGGCACCGAACACCATAGGTATCCCAGCTCTGGCACTGACTAGCTGTGTGGAAGGCCCTTATCCACTGTATGCCTCAGTTTAATCATCTGTAAAATGGGAATAATAATGATAATACCTACTTCATTCAGTTACTGTATCGAGAGTTAGTGCTAGTGAAGCTCAAAAAAAAAAAAACCTATTATCCCAGCTCTTCTTGATACATTTAAGTATTTTATACATTATTTTATATTATAGATTATTTTATAAATTACATAATATCTGCATGTTTCATTTTGTATAAAATAATATAAAAATTATATATTATTTTACAGAATATATAATTATATACTAATTATAATAATAAGGATACAATAATTAAATAATAATATAATTCTAATTATCCTACAGGGCTGTCCCAGTGCTCCAGGAGCCTGATTTTGCAGGGAGTCAGAGAGGAAGAAGGGTGAAGCGGAATAGAGGCAAAATCACCTGGGCCCATTATACAAATTGTCCAGAAGAGGCAAATCTATAGAAACAGAAAGTAGATTAATGTTTGCCAGGGTTGAGGTGGGTGGTAATGGAATGTGGGTATGAAGACTTCTCTGGGGGAGTGATGAAATTGTTCTGGAATTATATAATGGTGATGCTTGCACCGCGCTGTGAATATATTCAAAACCACTGAATTGGGTAAATTTTATGGTATGTGAATTATATCTCAAATGTTCAAAACTTAAAAAAAAAAAAACCCAGTGGGCCTCATCAATCTGAGAAGAGAAAGCTGGGACCCTTGCTTTTTTATCCCCTTAAGCCCCAGGAAACTAGGCACAGAGCAGGTGCAGGAAAAGCAAGAAGCTTGTGGCTGGATTTTGTTCTAATTTATTTGCTTTACCACATAGGGGCAACTAACTCATTTCCTGTGTCATTATTTTGAGAGACATAAAAAAAAAAGTTTCACATTTTCACTAAGACCCACCATGTCAATGGCATGAAATTAAATTGAGAGAGAAAGGCATAACCTGATTATAATAAAAACACAACCTGGACTGGTACATAACGGGGAATCTCACAAACACGTGTGCCACGTGAGGTCAACGTGGGTGAAAATATGAACCTTTGGCTTTTTTTTTTTTTTCCCTAAGTCCTCAGGCAACATAACCTATTCCAGTAGTCCCGGAAGATCTCATTATATCCCCAAAGGGCCCAAACCACTTAATTTTCCTTCCCAGCTTTTAGAGTTTCCAAGAAAACCAATGATTAGCTTGCAGAGTGATAAAAGCAGCCTTCCACCTTTGTAATACAGAGTGGATGAATCTGTACTACAGGAATTGTGAGGTTTAAATATATGTTCAACATTGTTCATTGTCGACGGAGGCTGCTTTATTCTATTCAAGAGAGTCTAAACATCTGCCTCATAGAATCTCTCTGTGACAAGACTGCTTCCTGCCAAGAGAGTTCTACCAGGAAAACTTGCAGGCCAAAACAAACAAAAAAGTAAACATGCTAAAGTAATTTAAACAAAGGCAAAAGGGAGGAGGTACTTCTATCTAGCGGTGGGAGGAGAGGGTGCTACACGTCGCAGGCCTAACTTTATCAGGACTCAAATACTAAAGCCAAACTAAAGAATGTGAATCTGTATACTACAAGAGTTGAACATGCCAGTTCTAGAATTCAGCTGCTTGGGTTCAAATTATTGGCTCTATTCTTGGTTCTCCTGGCTTGCCTAAGTAAGATATTATTTGATTTATGTCCCTCATAGTATGTTCCCCAATCTTTAGCGTTACGCCCTGACTCCCACTAGATTATAAATTCTATAAATAAGGCCAGGAGCCATCTCTGGCTTGGTATATGGGGGGGGGGGGTTCTCAATAAATATTTGTAAAACTGACTAGATCCCTTAGCTTTGTGTTCTTGGGCAACTTGCCTCTCTAAGCCTTAGGCTTTTTTTCCCCTTATTTGTTAATCGACGGTACTTGTAATTTCCACTTGATAAGGTTGTTGAGAGGAATAAAGTACAGTGCCCGGTACCTAGCAAAAGCTCAAAAAAATGAGAACTATCATTCCCCTCCTCTTCCTCCTCCTCCTCCTCCTCCTTTTTTGGGAGAATTTCTGCATAAGCAGCATGCAGAAACTAGAACAGGTAACTCAATAGGCTGGCTCCTTTCTTTAAAAGTGCCATTTTATTGGTTTAAAAACTTCATCTGAAATAAATCTAACAAGAATATTAATGCATAAATTCTGGTTCATGGATACTTGGGTACTTTTTATGCTGTTCCCCATATTTTCATATGTGTGGCCATTTTAAAACATAGCCCTACAATCTTTGGCACTTTTCTTATACACAGGTGGGGTCTCTGTCCCCTGTTGTTGAATCTTTGTTGTTGTCGGTATTTGTTTCCCCACCCCAAGCTTTATTGAGGTACAATTGACAAATGACATTGTATACATTTAAAGTGTACGTGGTGATGATTTGACATACATACACA
The DNA here is from genome assembly GCF_022837055.1 of Prionailurus viverrinus. Classification (NCBI taxonomy): domain Eukaryota; kingdom Metazoa; phylum Chordata; class Mammalia; order Carnivora; family Felidae; genus Prionailurus; species Prionailurus viverrinus. Next base: position 83,774,594 of record NC_062579.1, on the reverse strand, counting down.
TTGTGACATGATTACCACGATCAAGTTAATTCCCACATCCATCCCTTCACATAGTTACCATTTGTGTGTGTTGGGAGAACACTTAAGATCAACTCTCTTCACAAATCTATTTGTCTTTCTCTGTCTGCTTATTTTATTTAACATAGTGTCCTCTAATTTCATCCATGCTGTCACGAATGGCAGGATTTCCCTTTTTATGGCTAAATAATATTCTGTTAGAGAGAGGGACAGACAGAGAGAGTGAGGAGAAAGAGATTTTCTTTATGCGTTCATTTATCAACAGACACTTTGGTTGTTTCCATTCCTTGGCTATTGTGAAGAATTCTGTAATACACATGGATGTACATATATCTCTTTGAGAAACTAATTTTGCTTCCTTTGGGTAGGTACCCAGAAGTGGGATTGCTGGCTTATATGGTAGTTCTATTTTTAATTTTTTGAGGAACTTCCACACTGTCTTCTGTAGAGGCTCAACAATAGTGCATGAGGGTTCCATTTTCTTCACATCCTCACCAACTCTTGTTATTTCTTGTCTTTTTGATAATAGCCATTCTGACAGGCATGAGGTGATGTCTCGTCCTTTTGATTTGTATTTCCCTGTTGATGAGTGATGTTGGCCATCTTTTCATGTACCGGTTGGCCATTTGCATTTCTTCTTTGGGAAAATGTCTGTTCAGGTCCTTTGCCCTCCTGTAACTCGGATTATTTTTGCTATTGCATTGTGTGAGTTCCTTATGTATTTAGGACATTTATCTCTGATCAGATATATGGTTTGCAAATATTTTCTCTCATTTCATGAGTTGCCTCTCGGCTCTATTGCCTGTGTCCTTGGCTGTGCAGAAGCTTTTCAGTTGGGTGAAGCTTTCACTTCTCTATTTTTACTTTTGTTAATTCTGCTTTTGGTGTCATATCCCAAAAAATCATTCCCAAGAACCACGTCAAGGAGCTTTCCTCTAGGTTTTCTTCTAGGAGTTTTGTGGTTCCAGTCTTACATTTAAGTCTTCAGCTCATTTTGCATTGATTTTTGTGAGTTCTATAAGGGTTCCATTTTATTCTTTTATTCAGGTGGCTGTCCAGGTTGCCCAGTATGATATATTGAAGAGACTGTCCTTTTTCTGTTGTGAGTTCTTGGTGCCCTTGTCAAGGAGTTGTTAACCATATAGGTATGGGGTTACTTCTGGAGTCTCGATTCTGTTCTATTGGTCCATGTATTGGTTTTTAGTGCCAATATCATACCGTCTCGGTTCCTGTAGTTTCATAATCAGGGAGTCAGGAAGTGTGATGCCTCCAACTCTGCTTTTTCTCAAGACTGCTTTGGCTATTTGAGGTCTTTTTGCGGTTCCATACGAATTTTAGGATTCTTATTGGGTCTTGCAAGCTCACTTGTACCCCATAGGATGTTGTAGGAGTGACACTGAATTCCGAGGCTAGATCAGAAAAGGTGATTTCCATTTTCACTGTGCTTGCTAGAATACTCTTGGAGCCCTGAGCCACCATATAAGAATCTGACCACACTGAAGCCACTGGATGGTGAGGAAACCAGTCATGTGGACAGGCCACATGTAGGATTTCTAGTCTTGAGTCCTTCTAGGCACCAGGCATGTGAGTGAATAACACTTACGCCAATTCCAACCTCTGGCTATCAAGTCACCCCCAGCCTTCAAGTTTTCCCAGGAGAGCAACCAAGCACTGTGGAGCCGAGAGAGCTTTCCTCGTTGTGCCTTTCCAAAATTCCTGACCCAGCAATTCCATGAACATAAAATCATAGTTGTCTTAGCTGCTGAATTGGGCAGTCATTTGTAACAGTGTGTTTGGAATATTTCATAGTTTTTTAAAAAATTTGTATTTATTTTTAAAATTGAGATGCATTTGACAGGTAGCATTATATTAGCTTCAGCTATACAACATAATGATTCAACATTTGTACGTATTGCAAAATGATCACCACAGTAAGTCTAGTTAACATCTGTCACCATATATACTCACAAAAGTTTTTTCTTGATGAGAACTTTTGGGGCACCAGGGTGGCTCAGTCGGTTGATCATCTGACCCTTGATTTCACCTCAGGTCATGATCCCAGGATCGTGGGATTGAGCCCCACCTTGGGCTCCATGCTGAGCGTGGAGCCTGCTTGAGATTCTTTCTCCCTCTGTCCCTCTCCCTGAAATCCCACGCGCACCCTCTCTCTCCAAAGACAAACAACAAACAAAAAAACATTTAAGATCTACCCTCTTAGCAACTTTCATACACGCAGCACAGTATTGTAAGTATAGTCACCATGTTTACATTATATTCCCATGAATTATTGATTTTATAACCTGAATTTGTACCTTTTGACCCTTTCATGCAGTTCACCCATCCCCTACCGCCCAGCCCTTGCAACCACTCATCTGTTCTCTGTATCTACAAGCTCAGTTTTTTATACTTCATAATTATAAAGTAAGATCATTAAAAGGGCCAGTCCTCCTCTCGTGCCACCTAATTTAGATTTGGGCGAGAGCTAGGATGTGCCTCAGGGGTGGATAGCCATTTCGTGATGTCATTTGAAGGGTACTACATCTGCAAAACCCATCACCCCATCCTAGTGTCTAAACCTCCCCCTCCCGTCAAGATTTGTTTGAAGGCTTTTACTTCCAAAGCTCCACTCCTAAAAAGTAAATGATCCTCCAGAAGGCATGGAGGTGGGGGCAAGAAAAGGAGGACATTTGATCTGGGCATCATATTCACAAAGGGCTTCAATTCTTGACTTGCGAAGTTCTAGCCCAGTGACCTTCTAGACATACAGTGTACGATGATATGACAAAGAAGAATATATTCATCATATGACCTTAAAGTTCCATCTCATCACCATGCCTACTGCCTGTACTGTACTGTGAATTCTAAATGTTGTGCATAAATCTGGCAATCACCTTGTTACTAGCACGAATATATTGTAGAGAATAGCTGTCTGGAGTGGAACATTTGAATTAGAATTAAGCTATAGGTGGGGCGCCTGGGTGGCTCAGCCAGTTAAAGTTAAGCATCTGACTCTTGATTTGACTCAGGTCATGATCTCCTGGTTCGTGAGTTCCAGTCCCCCGTGGGTTCGAGCCCCGCATCAGGTTCCATGCTGACCGTGCAGAGTCTGGGATTCTCTCTCTGTCCCTCTCTCTGCCCCCTCCCCCCTCACTCTCTCTGTCTCCCTCACAAAAATAAATAAATAAACTTAAAAACAACAAAAAATAAATAAAATAAAGTGTGATTGTGTGCCATGTAAACATTGAAAATATAGCACCATCTGTGAAACCCGTGCAGTAGTTAAAATACATACATATGTGTGGAGAGTCTTAGTCCCCAGAAATGGCTCCTGTCAGTCTGGCTCTCTGAGAAGCCCCCGGGCGATACTAAAAACTATCATTTTGAGCGATGTGGGAGATAAAATTTAATGACAGAGTTTTGTGCGGGAATTATCTTTGAAATCCTTTCTAACCTTTGAAATCCTTTCTAACCGTGAGGTCTAGTGGGTGTTTGACCCAATAAAGCCTCCTGGGGGAGAAATGCGGGGGCCCAAAAAGGAGAAAGACTGGAGACTGTGACATCTCTTCTGTGGAATATTCTTCTCTCCAACTTCTGCCTGGGGCTTCCAGAGGGAGGGAGCCCCAGGGGCCGGGGCCGACTGCATCAGCCTCCTCTGAATGCATGCATGTCCTGATGCAAAACTGAACTCCCCTCTGTGAATCCGCGAACAGGGTAGCGGCCCACAGGGTTGCCATGGCTACTGCTCTATTGCACAAGCTCCCTGTGGTAGCAGGGAAGGGTGTGCGCCAGGCTACGCAGCCACCCATTCTCTGCAACTCTAACCCGGCCTCCCGAGCTCCCTAAGCCAGTAGGCAGTGCCGGCCAGCAGAGGGCGCTGCACGGCCTGCTGTGGGACCCGGACATCGCCCTGAAGGGCCTCACCCTATGGCGTCTGCTGCTGCCACCTTGTGTCCTGGGGAGAGGCACAGTTGCTTCCTGAGAGGACAGAACAGCTCCACCTTTCAGTAAGAGAGCTCTCTCAATGAATGGGGTGGCTTGGCCGGCTCCAGTCCCACCTCGCAGTAGCCGTCACCTGGCCCAGTGTCCCCCAAGATTGCTGGGTAGGGGCTATTCCACATGCCCTTCTTCCCTCTCCTCCGTGTGCCTGCTCTCGCTTCTCTCTTGTCTTTCCTGCATCTTTTTTTCCTCCTCCCACTTTTCTTAAATCTTTTCCTCTCTTTTCTCCACCAGCTTTGTGCTTCGCCCCCCCCCCCCACCTTTTGGGCTTCCCACAATGCCCTCCTCATTTCCTTCTTTTATTGCCCTTGGCTTGATCTTTCACTCTTTTCTCGCTTCTTTTTTCTTTAAATCTTTCTCCTTTGCTCCTGCTTTCTCTTTTGCTCTCTTTCATATTCTCTGCTTCTTTACTTCTCTCTTCTTCCTCTTTTTATTTAATTAAAAATTTTTAATGTTAATTTAATCTTGAAAGAGAGAGAGAGAGAGAGCATGAGCAGGGGAGGGGCAGAGAGAGAGGGAGATACAGAACAGGCTCCAGGCTCCGAGCTGTCAGCACAGAGCCCAACGTGGGGCTTGAACTCACAAGCTGTGAGATCATGAACCCGAGCTGAAGTTGGATGCTTAACCGACTGAGCCACCCAGGCGCCCCTCTCTTCTTCCTTTTTGATCTGTGAACTCAGCTCTGTCTGCCTTTTTTATCCCAAGGTTGCAAACTGGTGGCTGATGGGCCAAACTCGGCCCATAATTGGGTTTTGTTTAGCCTACAGGTAGTTTTTTCCTAATATGTATGTATTTTTTGCTAACGTTAAACAATCATGAGATTTCCTTTTAAAAAATCTGCATTTCAAACTTTACTTGCATAACAGTATCTGGAAAACCGGACCCACATTTCTATTAAGACAATAATCAGCAGGAACTGAGTTGGGCTGCCTTTGACAAGGCCCAGCAAGCTTCCTGCCACCCCCCACCCCCACCCCCTGGCCCACATGCTACCCGCCTGGCCCCTGTAGGTGTAAGGATTTCAGCTCCCTTCCCCCATCTCTTTCCTTCTTTCTTCTCATGGCTTTTCTTGGGAGGCAGTAAGCCCATTGGTTAAGCTCCCAACCTTTGGGGTCATTCAGATCTAGGCTCAAATTTCAGTTTATCCAGCTGTGTGACCTCAGGGAAGTCTCTCAAGTTCTCTGAACTTCATTTTCCTCATCTGTAGGATATGGGCCTATTAATGCCTATCTCATGGGTTTATTGGTGGGGGGATCAAATCAGACACTGCTTAGAAAGTACTTAGAACAGTGCCCAGCACATAGGAGGCCCTCAATTAATGACATGTATTGTCTTTCTGCTCTCTTTTACATCTTTATTTCACTGCTTTTTAGCCTCCCTTCTTTCTTTTTCCTTATATCATTCCTTCTTTCTCTCTCTCTTGCTTTTATGTCTATGTGTGTGTGTGTGTGTGTGTGTGTGTGTGTGTGCGTGTGTGTGTCTAGGCCCTATTATTCTCCTTATTTTTTTGCTCTTATTTCCTTTCTTCACTTTCTTCCCTTTCTCTCGATCTTTGGGCTTATTTAAGTATTTGCTCTTCTTCCAGGCTTTCTTTCTTACCCTCTCCCTGGTTCCCCACCTTCCTCACCCCTTCCCCAATTCCTTATAGGTGTAGAAATATGAAGTTCCAGGGTTGTGGAATATGGATGCAGTGGACCCTTGAACAATGCAGGGGCTCAGGGCACTCACCCCTGTGCACTCAGAAATCTGTATATAGTTTTGATTCCCCCAAAACTTAACTACTAATGGCCTTCTGTTGATCAGAAGCTTTCCCAATAACATAGTCAATTAACACATAATTTTATGTTTTATGTATTACATATTGTATTCTTACAATAAAGTAAGCTAGAGAAAAAAATGTTAAGAGAATCGTAAGGAAGAGAAAATACATTTACAGTACTGCCTGTATTGATTAAAATAAAACCTCCTTGTATAAGTGGACTTTGCGGTTCAAACTCACGTTGTTCAAGAGCCAACTGTATACAGAATATTAAGGTATTTCTCATTGCCTGACTTTGAGAGAGATTTAGGATGGATAAGAGGAAATAAAAGCTATAACTCTAGAGATCGTCCCTGGAGCAAGAATGATGATGCACCCCACTTCTAGATCCTTCAGGCCCTAATGCAGCAAGTTCCGTGCTGTAGGTTAAGCTTTCCTTTCTGTCCAAGACAGTGCAATTCCTAGGAGCCTTTTAAAATTTTTTGTTGTGAAATATTTAAAACATACAGAAGGTATGGGTGCTTTCTTGTCTGACTACCACCCAGCTTAAGAAATCAAATAATACCAATGCATTTGGAGCCCCCTGTGTTTTGCTTTCTGATCCTACCTTTTGCTTTCTCTCCAGAGGTTCCCTCCATCATAAATTGGGTAATTATTACTCTATGGGTCTCTTTATTCTTTTACCCTGTATGTATGCAGCAGCAGGAGCCCTTTTAAGGGCTTTGCCAACCTCCTAGTAGCAGGTTCACGCTATTTTGTCAGCTGTGACGGATGACAAAAAGAGGAGGTTCTGGTAATTCTTTGGGGGCAGCCAGCTCTCAGCTTTATGCACAGTCTAAATGCTGTAGGCTGCCAACAGCTAGCAGAGAGTATGGTGGTTAAAAGCGTGGACACTGTAACTATAATGACTGGGACTGGATCCCAATGATGAATTTCCTGGCTGTAAAATCTTGTAAAGTCTTGAGAACTGTACCTGGGGCAGAGTAAGTGCTCCATAAATAGAAGCTTTCAATTAGAAAGAGTGAAGGGCAATTGATCAGCAATGCAGGTGGAAGCCTTCTTACTTTGATGTCAATAAAGAGAGGCTTCCGCTAGACATCGAGTGGCCACAGAGACTCCAAATGCGAGAAGACATTTCATGAGTCTGGGTGCAACTGACCCAAAGGAAGAGTATTTTGGGGCCTGCCTCACTCCAACTGGTGCCTTATAAAGGTGTTTAATTCTTGCAAAATAATTTTTGCAGGACCCTTCAAGTTCCCTTCTAAGAGTGCCTTTCTGGTAAGGGCTTGGAGATTGTGCTATAAAAAGATGATTCTGTAATTAGGTCTATGCAATGATCACAAAGCGAGCTTTAATCCACCCCCTTTTCCCTCCCTTGGGGGGAAAAAATAATCCACCGCAAAGAACAACAAAAATAGAAACAAACGATGAATTCATCTTCATTTATTGCTGTGGACTTAGAGGTTTCATTCCAGGATCCTGGGAGTATGGTGGTGCCCCTGATGTACGTGGAAAAGTTGACGCAGAGAAGCATTTGAGAGTGGAAGATTCTATTTAGATACGTTGAGCTGAACAAGATGGACTATATAAATGGAACTGTTCTCTGAGTAGCCTTGTAAAGTAGGAAGGCAGTTGCCCCATTTGTTAACTGAACAAATAAAAGTTCAGGTAAATGAAGTCATTTGCTCAAAATAAAGAACAACGGCTCTTCAATTTTAGGTTGTATCAATTGGCCTTGATGGGGCTCAGGAATCGCATTTTAAATAGTAATTCAGGTGGCTCTGTGACAGGTGGTCTTTGTACAGAGCACACTTTGGAAATTTCTGATACATGCTGCAAGGAAGAGAGTTTCATGTGGAGAAAAGGGTATAGTCCCAGGATGATGCAAAGGGAAGGAGATCAAAGACTAGTCCGGCCAGCTCTTCACAAATGTTTGCTGAGGAGCACCCCAGCCCAACCAGGCCTTTGGTTGATAAGTTGGTCCAGAACCCTCCTTCCATTCTAATTCAGTCCTCTCTGCCCTGACTGGGTAGCATGTCATATATTTATTTCCTTGAACTGCGATCTTACGGTCTCATCTTTGGTTGTCGGAATGGAGAGCAATCAGTAGTGGGGCACAGGGGAGTGTTCGGTACTTTGGGATAGGGTAACTGGGATGTAGACAGAGATGAACTTGCTACCTCGAAAGTTACTGGTCCGGGACATGGGGCGAAAGATCAGTACTATAAAGGTACATTTCAGAGTTATTAGCATAGATGATAAGCATACCCCCGCTATGCAAAATGAAATGATTTGGCAACTATGCTGTTTATTGGTCAGTATAGACAAGTGATCTGAATAATTCAGGCCCTCCACAATGACAGCATGAACTACATAACTGCCAACTCACCATCTCACTTGGGACTATTGTAAACATGGTTCCAGTTACCACTTGGGAAACTTGCCTTGGGAAAGATCGAGTGAAAAGTGAAAAGATCCAGATAAAGCGAGCTGTGCCTGAAGAGCCATAGAACTGAGGATTGCTGTGAGGTTGTAAAACCAAAGGAACGCTTGGCCAAAAGAGGCATAGAGTGGGGTAGGACAGCTTGAAGCTGTTTAAATTTCTGGAGAGACCAGTAAAAACCAATGGACTCCTTTCTTCCCTATAATCCACAAATAAGGGGTTACTTGATGAAGCCAATGGCAAAGAAACGTGGGACGTCTCAAATGGATAATGTCTTCCTGTGGAGTATGTCACTCCTTTGTGGAAGTCACTACTGCAAGGAGCTGTAAATGGAAATGTTGAGACCATATTTTAAAAGTGGATGGGCTAACTTCATAATCAGTTCTAGGAACGTTTGCATCTTTGGCCTCAGTTAGGGAGAATTCGTCTTCATGCTTCAAATTCTCAGCCCGGAACCTGGTGGGGTGGGAGTGCAGCTTCAAGAAGGATTCATGTCTCGTAAGAGGAGCAATATACAATTAGCACGCTCTGTGGGTTTTCTTTGGCTGGCTTGGATCAGTGTACAGGAGGCTGGATCCGTTTGGCTCTCACATTTCTTGGAGCCTTTTTTTTAGCTTTGCTGAATTCATGATTCATAGAATCGCAGTACCACACAATTCCGAGTTGGAAGCATGCTTTAAAAGGACCTGATCCAACCCTGTCTTTTTTCAGATGGGATTCAGAGCTAGGAAACGACTTGCTTAAGGTCACAAGCCTAGTTATGTGCATAGAAACGTAGAAGTGTGGTCAAACTCGTTATGTGGTACGGTGCTGATGAAATACTCAGATGCTTGTCTGAATTGACTAGATCAGCAGTTTTCAGCACTGGCTGCAGAAGTGGTATTCAAAATATTGAATAAGGGGGACAGTGCTGAGCACTGACTCATTGGAATGGAATCTGGCTAGATGCTGAAGCAGGGTTCTGGAGGGCTCCTGGTAGACCATGCATTAGCCATTTAGTTACTAATTGTAGGGAAGTCGGAGGGTTCTGGGCAGGAAAAGATGAGGTGTCCCGGGCACTTGGGTGTCAGGGCGTGTACCAACTTCACTGAAAGGATCCTCAGCATCTTCCCAACTGGTATGACTATGCCAGTGACTACTGACTTAATTATCCACCTCGGTGGGCCTGCACACTGGAATCATTTGGTGGCCCTTTAACAGTATCAGTGCCTGCCTAATTTTAATGTGCAGTCAAGGGTGAGAACCCTTGGACTAGATGTTCTGGTGTCTAGTTCTGGAGATCTGGCAGACCCATTTCCTTTCAAGCTTAGCTCACAACCATTACTCAGGAATATAACCAGAATTAGAACCAGTAATCAAGTTTGTCGGGCTTCTTCTAAGGCCTCTGGACTTCATCTTGTTTTCCAAACAAACACATCGTATCAGGGAAGGCCTCGATGACACTGCCTGGGCCCCACTTTCTGTACCAACTGTCTTTGCAGTAAACTGAGGTCATCATATTTGGTCTGGATATGAGGTAAGACAAAAACTCCACAGAAGTTCATCTTCAACTGTAGAAGCCAGATGGATACCTTTGTGCGTCCACTGTGACTTTCCCTGCACTGTGAGCTTGCATCTCTGCAAGTGATGTGCCTAAAAGCTAATCCTTTTCAGTGGGAGCCAGGGAGGGGTTCTGGGGCCTGGGATGGGAGGTTCCATCTGCTGGGCACAGGGCCGTTGAGGAAGTCCAGTGGACAAGCTGACTGAATCCCTTTATGAGAGGACAGTCTGAAATGGAGTTAGTGATGGAGATGGGAGTTATAGGATATGGGGCTTGGGACGGATAAGAAGTGTGAGGAGACAAACTGTAATCTGGAGAACAAAATAGGAGATGGCAAGTCAGACGCTAAATATGGGCAAGCATGGGGAAATCAGACCCAGGAAGACATGCGGGGAGAAAAAGAATACTTCCAGATGAATCACAACGACTATCGTTTTTGTTCTCCCACGCTTTATTATCGATATTTTAAAGCATACATAAAAGTTGAAGGAATTTCACAGTGAACACCCAGAAACCAAACACCTAGAATCCACGATGTATAATATATTGTACTTGGCATTATCACTCATCACCTCCCCGTCCCTCTAACCACATCCATCACCTTATTTTGCTACATGGCAAAGTAAACTGTAGACAATCAACTTCTCCCTAAACACTTCAGCGTGCCCATCGTGAACTACAGTTCAGAATTTGCGTATGGCACTTTTTTCTTTTAAGGTCGAAGTTACATAAAATGGGGTGCATACATCTTACTCAAACCACCAGTGAGTTATGAGAAATTAATACACATGTGTAACCTAAACCCCTTTCCAGATATACGACATTGCCATCACCTCAGAAAGTTCCATATGTCCCTTTCCAGTCAATCCCTGCCCTTAGACCTGCCTCAGGATTAATTTTGCCTGTTCTAGAACTTTCTATACATAGAAGTATGCATCTCATACTTGTTTCTGTAAGGGTTCTTTCATTCAGCATAATGTTTTTAAGATTCATCCACGTCACTGTATCAGTAATTCATTCCTTCCTATTACTGAGTGGATCCTTTCCATTGTATGACTATACCACAGGGTTTTTTTTAATGCATTCCCCTATTAATGGACACATGAGCTGTTTTCAACTGGAGATATTATAAATAAAGATGCTATGAGAGCATTTATATACAAGTATGTTTCATGTGGACAAGTGATTTCATTTCTCTTGGGGAAATACCACGGAATAGAATTTTTAGGTATTAGGGTTGCTGTGTATTTAGTTTTATAAATAACTGCAAGATATTTTTCCAAAGTGGCTACACCATTTCACACTCTCAGCAAAAATCTATGCAAGTTCCAGTTGTTCCACATTCTTGCTAACATTTGGTGTTGTCAGTCTATTTAATTTTAGCCATTCTTTCAAATGTGTGGTGGTATCTCATTGTGATTTTAATTCACAATTCCCTGATGACTAATGGTGTTGAGTACATATTCATGTGTTTATTGGCCATCCACATACCTTATTTTGTAAAAATTCTGTTCAAATCTTTGGTCTATTTTAATTATGTTATTTGTTTTTATATATCCTGGATACCAGTCCTTTATCAGATACATGCTTGTGAGTGTCTTCTCCTAGTACATAAGCTTATTTATTCATTTTCTTAATGGTGTCTTTTAATAAAGAGACTTTTTAATATTAGTGGTCTAGTTTATCAATTTTTTAATTATATGTTTATTGTTCTCTGTGTCCTAAGAAACTTTCATCTACCCCCAGGTCATAGAGCTATACTCTTATGTTTTCTTCTAAAAGATGTATGCCTTAAGCTTTTACATTAGGTACGTGATCCTGCTCAAATTAATTTTTGTGTATGATCTGAGATAGGGATGAAGGCCTATTTTTTTTTTTCCTGTTTGGATATCCAGTTTCACAGCACCATTTTTTTTTAAGTTTATTTATTTATTTTGAGAGAGAGAGAAAGCACGAGCAGGGGAGGAAAAGAGAGAGGAAGAGAGAGAGAGAATCCCAAGCAGGCTCTGCACTGTCAGCGCAGAGCCCGACGCGGGGCTCGAACCCACAAAACCATAAGATGTTGACCTGAGCCGAAGTCAAGAGTCGGACACTTAACCGAGTCACCCAGGTGCCCCGACAGGGCTATTTATTGAAAAGGCCACCTCCCTTATTGGATTGTGTTGGCACTTTTGTTAAAAAAATCAAGTGACCATTTAAGTGTGGGTCTATTTCTGGGCTTTATATTTTTCTTCCGTTGCTCTCTGTGTCAGTCCTTACGTTCATACCATATGGTCCGGATTACCCCAAGCAGGCTCTGCACTGTTGGTGCAGAGCCGGCTACGGGGCTCGATCTCACGAACCGTGAGATCATGACTTGAGCTGAAATCAAGAATCAGACGCTTAACCCACTGAGCCCCCAGGCACCCCGGACTTTGCTTTTGTTTTTTTAAGTTTGCTTTAGATATCTGTATCCTTTGCATTTAGAAATAAATTTTAGAATTAGCTTGTACATTTCTACAAAATGCCAGATGTGAATTGAATATTTTTTAGAATTCCATTCGAAATTAAAATCTATTTATTGACATTTTAGTTATACTTTCCTTGTGTTATGCTTTTCATGGTTGCTCCAGGGATTACATTATACATCCTTCCCTTTTCTTTGTCTACTTGGAGTTAACCTTTTACCTTTTCCCATAATATATAGAACGCTTTCACTCAATTTACCTCCCTTCCCATCTATGTGACTACAGTAGTCAGAGACATTATATCTACATACATTTTAAATTCCAAGTGATAATCCACATGGCAAGCACTAGGGCCTGCCCTCAGCCAAGATACTGTGAAAAAAGGAAACTTACCTTTGCCAATCTCTTTGACAAAAGGTTGACTCCTCTATAGAATCTGCCTGCTTTCTGTTGCTTTCCAGTCTCTTGAAAGAGTTGTTTTTCAAATGTTGTCCAGAGTTTATAGTTCTTTTTTTTTTTTTAATTTTTTTTTCAATGTTTATTTATTTTTGGGACAGAGAGAGACAGAGCATGAACGGGGGAGGGGCAGAGAGAGAGGGAGACACAGAATTGGAAACAGGCTCCAGGCTCTGAGCCATCAGCCCAGAGCCTGACGCGGGGCTCGAACCCACAGACCGCGAGATCGTGACCTGGCTGAAGTCGGACGCTTAACCGACTGCGCCACCCAGGCGCCCCCAGAGTTTATAGTTCTTATCTTGAGGAGGGTTGACCCAATAGATGCTATGTTGGCCATTATCAGAAGTAGAACCCAGTAGCTTCTTTTTGAAAATATTTGAAGTTATAAAAGTAATACATGGCTATATTCTTTATTCCCCTTATTAAAATTTCAAATCGTATGAATGAGCAAGGTCTCTCTTGGCTGACATCATCTCACTCCTTTGCCCCAAGATAACCACCATTATCAGTTTGAAACACATCCTTCCAGATCATTTTCTAGGAAATAAAATACATATATAGCAAAACCTTGGTTTGCGAGCATAATCTGTTTTGGAGACATGCTTGTGATTCGAGCGCTCATGTATCAGAGCGAATTTCAAGAACCACTGGCTCAGTTGTGATCATGTGATGTTCCGTATTGTGTACTACTCGTATTGTAAGACATCGCTCGTTTATCAAGTTAAAATTTATTACGAATGTTTCCTCATCTTGCAGAACATTCACAGAATGAGTTACTTGCAATCCAAGGTTTTAGTATATATTTTTTAGTAATAAAAAATTTAAGGGCTCTTTACTTATGTAAATGAGATAGGTGGTATAATATGGAGGTTAAAATGATAGGTTATAATGTCAAACTGCCTGAATTCAAACCCCTATTCTAGCACTCACAACCTACATGTCCTTAAAGAATTTTCTCAAACATTCTATGCCTCAGTTTTGTCATCTGTAAAATAGGAATAATAATATTGTCTACCTCAAAGGTAGGTTTGAAATGATGGCAATAATCAGTTAACATATATAAAAGACTCAGGACCATATTAAGCCCTCAATAAATGCTAGCCATCATTGTAATTCTATAAATCACTTTTCCCTCTTCTCAAGGTCTTGAATACATCTATATATCTGTATCCATATAATTTCTATCCTCCTGCATAATATATATTATGGCTGCATCCAGATTTTCTGCCCATTCCCCTACTGATGGGCATTTTTCCCATTCTTCTCCGTCTTTTACAAAGTACACCACAATGAAAACCCTGTTACATGCCTCTTTTATGCACCTAGGGGAGCATTTCTCTAGGAATAAATACCTAAAAGTAGAATTTGCTGGGTCAAAATATATGTACGTTTCAGTTTTTTTTTTTAATGATTTTTAACATTTATTTTTGAGAGACAGAGCAAGACAGAGCACAAGTGGGGGAGGGGTAGAGAGAGAGCGGGGACACAGAATCTGAAGCAGGCTCCAGGCTCTGAGCTGTCAGCACAGAGCCTGATGTGGGGTTCAAACTCACGGACCACGAGATCGTGACCTGAGCCAAAGTCGGCCGCCCAACTGACTGAGCCACCCAGGTGCCCCTGTACATTTCAGTTTTGAACATAATGTAGAATAACGCAAATGGTAATTGAGTGACATTCTAATTCTCTCAACACTGCTCTCATTGAGAACAAGTATTTCCAATATGGGGAAAAGGGAGATATAGATGTAGGGTAACAGAGGTTAACAAAAGCCCATATCATCCTGAGTATGAATTGGAATGATCAGCATAAACTGATGGGGTATTTTACTTAAGCAAAAGACACAGTAATTAGTCCAGGAGCAAGAAACATTTTTACTGCTCTGATAGTAGTCTTGAAATAACATTTTTGCATGGAAAATAGGGCTTCTTGGAGAGACGGCTGTCAAAGTCCTTTCAGTGGCCTGCAAGGCCCAGCATGATCTGGCCTCAACATAATCCTTAGCACCCACAGTACTTTCCCCATCCCTCACTCTGCTCCTGCCGCACTGATCATTCCATTTAATCTGGCAAATCACTCCTTGACTTTAGCAGTCCTGATCCCCCTTACACTTTTAATTTGTACTTTTCCATATACAGTAAAACCTTGGATTGCAAGTAACTTGTTCTGTGAGTGTTGCACAAGACGAGCAGACATTTCTAATAAATTTTAACTTGATAAAGGAGTGATGTCTTGCAATATGAGTAGTACGTGATGCTGAACGTCACATGATCACAACTGAGCCAACGGTTCCTTCTCTCTCTCTCTCACTATTGGAATGTGGGTGACTCTCTCCCATGCTCATATGCTCACTTTTAGGCCGTGGTGTTTGGCAGAAATCAATGATCTTTCACAACTGGCACTTGTGTATTTTTTGTCTCTTCAAAGCATCTATGGAAAGTCCTTTGCTTCTCCAGACAAGAGGAAGCTTAGGAATGCTGTGCTTTATTCTAGGTCAGGCTGCCTGCAGATATACACCCTTTCCTCTGCTGTCTTATTGCCAGTTACATTAAATACAGTATATGACAAGAGTTTATTAATACTGTACTGAAGTCAACAATCATGCGAGCCTATATAATGACCCCCATGCAGAAAAAGATTCTACTGAGCCAATAGATAGCAGCGATTCCGTTAGTGATAGTGAAAGTCATCCTACACTGTAACCCTCCTCTCTCTTGTCTCCCTCACGCTGGCCACGAAGGTTTTCAAAGGTAAGTGCAGGTTAATTTGTTTATTTTTCTGTATATTTTGTATTTTCTTTATTGTGTTGTATTCTCTTATAGTACTGTGATCTTTTTATATGAATATTTTTGGGTTGTGGAACGAATCATCTGAGTTTCCATTATGTCTTATGGGGAAATTTGCTTTGGATTATAAGCATGTCCCCAGAAAGAATTATGCTTTCAAACCAAGGTTTTACTATAGATATATAGATATAGATATAGACATAGATATAGATATAGTTTGTGTGTGTGTGCACATATACTGATACAACACATAATTTACTGTATAAGTCAAGTACTGACGACATAATTCTGTGTTAACAAGCTATCCCAAACCTCAGTGGCTTAAAACATCAATTATTTATTCTCAGTCACGAATCATTGGGTTGACTATGGGTTGGCTCCAAGCTGCAGCTTGGGTTTGATTTTCCTCTGTGTGCCTCTGGACCAGTGGGTTACCAGGAACATATCCTTCTCAAGCCTATGGCAGAGGCACAAGAAAGCAGGCCTGACTGTACAAGCACATTTCAAGCCTTTGCTCACACCGCCCCGCCCCCCCCCAACACTCCACCGGCTAAGTCAAGTCTCATGCTAAAAAATTCAACATTAATGGGTTAATATAAACTAATAATATGCTCTGTCTCTAGTAGGGGAAACTACAGAATTCCTTGGCCGAAGAAGTACAGATAGAGGGATGGTGCAAATTCAAAGACAATATTACTTCAACAGGCTAATTGTGTTCATTGTTTATTTGCTGTCTTCCTTGATCGGAATAAGTTCCTCAAAGGCATGTTTTGTTCATTGATATATTCCAAGTACCTAGAACAGTACCTGACACCTAAGTGCTCAGGAAACACTTCTTTTTTTAATGGTTATTTATTTATTTATTTATTGAGAGAGAGGGGGAGAGAGCGCAAGCAGCAGAGGGGCAGAGAGCGAGGGAGAGAGAGAGAAAATCCCAAGCAGGCTTGTCGTTGTCAGCGCAGAACCCGATGCAGGACTCGAACTCACGGACCGCGAGATCATTGACCTGAGCCGAAATCAAGAGTCAGACGCTCAACCAACTGAGCCACCCAGGCGCCCCGGTAAACACCTCTTGAATTCATATGTGAATGAAGTATTCCTGCCGGAATACCTTCTTCCTTGCTTCCCTAGCACCTGGTTTAGACCTCTCAGGGGTCTAAACTATCGGCGCATCCGCCTTGAACATGGCTTCTTCAGGGGACGCTATGGGACTGTGTATCTACTAGTACGCCCACACTCCCAGCAGCAAGGGGAAAAGTGCAGAGACCTCACTCAGCCTCCTACTCTGAGCCTCTTCTTCTATCCACACTCATTCCTTAAAGGATCCCACACATGCAGCATTCTTGCGATGACAAGTGAGAAACAAAGAGTCCCCTTATGACTCAAAAAGAACAACTGCAATCAGGATATAGAATCAAAGGAATGAGAAATGCAGGTGAGATCTTCCTATCCCCGAACAAAAATTAGCTGTGCCTTCTCATCCCTTCCAAGTCCTGTGCTATCCTAGCTGTCACACTGGCAAAGGTCTGGAAAATTTCCTCTAAGATGTTATTGAATGATGATGGCATATTATTTTACCTTCTTTGCAGATGAACAGGACGGGGATTTACCCCTAAGGATCTAGAAGGTGGGAAGGAAGCTAGGTGGGGACAAATGACTTTTCTAGTGCTCCTTGAATCATCTAGCAGGGTGCCTGGACAATAATAATAATTTTACATATATGCATGCACGTGTGTGTGTGTGCATGCACGCACACACACACACACACACACACACACAGATTGCTGAAACCCAACTACAGAGATTCTGACTTACTTGGTCTGGGCATTGAGAGTTTAAAAAGCAAAGCTCCCCCAGATCATTGTAACATGTGGCAAAGCGTGAGAACCGCTGCACGTGGCTTAACACATTTGTCACAAACTAGTAAACACCCAATGGATGGGGATGCTAAGACATTTCTCTCTACTGGATCTTTCCTAATAGCATAAAACCACGTTACTTCTCTTTAAGATGAAAACCTCTTCTTGACTCCATTTCTCCCCCGTCACACACACACACACACACACACACACACACACCATTTTTGTTTTCTTTTTCCTTAGGACAACTCTTGGAAAGGACTGTCTGTACAATCCTTGTAAGTTCCCCATTTCCATCTTCCTACTCTCTCTTGAACCCACTCTAATCAGGTGTTGGCTTCCACCACTTCTCCCAAACTGCTCTTTTCACGGTCACCAGTGACATGCACATGATTAAATCCAAGCATCAATTCTAAGTCCTCACCCCATTTGACCCATCTGCATCCATTTTCACAGCTAATAACCCAGCCCTCCTCGAAGTACTCTCTTCACTTGGCTTCTAGGATGCTACACTCCCTTCTTTCGCCTCTTACCACTATATGGCCACTTCTTCTCACTCTCCCTTGTTGATTTCTCCTCATCTTCCTGTCCTGTAAATGTTAGAGGGCCCAGGGCTCAGTCCTAGTACCTCTTCTCCTATCCACACCCATTCCTTAAAGGGTTCCAATAGGGGTCTTAATTTTATACTTACGTTTTATGTACCATCAATACAGTGATGACTCCAAGTACCTATTTGATATCCACGCTTAGAAGTCTGTTAGGTATTTTAAACCTTAACATGCACAAAACTCAGCTCCTAATATTCCTCCCCCAAACCTGTTTCTACTGCCATCCTTCCCATCTCAGTAAATGGCAACTCTTTGGTCCTTTGCTAAGATCCAAAGCCTTGAAGTTATACCTTACATCTCAACTATCGGAAAATTATGTTAACTCTACCTTCAAAGCTTACTGGGAATCTGACCAGTTCTCAGCACTCTGCTGCCATGGCCAAAGTCACCATCATATCTTGCATGGATGGTTGCAATAAGGCTTCTAAGTGATGTTCTTGCTTCTGCTTGGGCCACCTTAAGTCTATTCTCAAAATAGCAACTTGAGTGATGCTATTAAAATGCAAGCTAGATGGCACTCCCCTGATCAAAATCCTCCAACATCTCACTATCTCCCTGAGAGTTAAAACCAACATCCCGACTGTGACCTTCAAAGCCCTATATGATCTGGCCTTGTTCCCTCTCTGACCCCATCTCCTTACCGCTGTCCTCCTCGCTCTAGCCCCTCCAGCCACAATGGTCTCCTTGCTGTTTGTTGACCACACCAGGCACTGCCCCACTTTACGGCCTTTGAACTTGCTGTTTCTTCTGCTTGGAACACCTTTCTCCCAGATATCCACATGGCTTACTTCCTTGGTCCCTTCAAATGTCACCTTTTCAGTGAGGTGACCCTATTTCAGAATTGCGAATTCCACCTCCACCTCCATCATATACATATGATGTATATGATGCTTGATTTTCTGAACTTCCTCTGCTTGATCTAGCATAGTGTATATCATAATCTAACATATTATACATTTTGCTTATTTATCTTGTCTATTATCTTTCTTTCCTACTCCCCTCCCCCAAATAAGGGCGATTTTTGTCCATTCTTTTCTATTTTGTTAGCTGATGTTCCCCAGAGCCTAAAGCAATGTTTGGCACATAATCAATGCCCAATAAACACTTGTGGAAAGGAGGAATGAATGAAAGAGGCTGAGTTTTTTATTGATAACATTTGATGGTTACTGAATGAACTAACTAGCTCAAACCTGGATCTCACTGTAGTTTGGGATCAAGGCAGTTATCAAAGTGGTTAAGGGCCCAGGTTCTAGAGTGTGACAAACTGTATGACTTTGGGCAAGTACTTTACTTCCCTGAACCTCGGTTTCCTATTGGGACACATACACCTCAAGTGACACAATTCATTGAAGTGATCAGTTGATCTGCAAAATGAGTCAAAGTATGCTTTGCCTGATTCCACATATATGAAGTATCTAAAATAGTGAAACTCATAGAAGCAGAGTGTAGAGTGATTGATGAGGGCAGAGGAGAAGGAATCAGTGGGTGTAATGTTTCAGTAAAGCAAGATGAATAAGTTCTAGAAATCTGCTGTACAACATCGTACCTATAGTTAACAGTATGGCTATAATTCACTTTTAAAGATCTGTTAAAAAGGTAGATCTCATGCTAAGGGTTCTTGTCACAATAAAGTTACAAAATTAAAATTAAAAAACAAAGACCCAACTAAAAAAAAACCCTAAATTGAATAGCCTTGTAACTGTGAAATAAATTGATTTCTTAATTCGAACTCCCCCATCACACACAAAACACATGCTTTGCAAGCATGATGAAATCAAAGAGCCAAGGAAGTTCAAAACCATCAGGACCATGGGACTTAGATGCTAAGTTGAAGGAACATCTGTCCTAACTGGAACTAGGTATGCTGACTGATTCACCAAAAGCCAAGTTCTTTGAGTTTATATGTGAAGTAGTGAACAATGCACGAACTTCACCCATGATCTGGATTCAAATGTTAGCTTTATCATTATATGACCGTGATTTAGTTAGACTTAACCTCTTTGAGACTTAATTTCCTCCACTATAAATGGGGATAAAAACAGCACCTTGCTCATAAGGTTTTTGTGAGGAGTAAATGAGATAAAGCACACTTAGTTCAGTGTATAGTACATAATACTATTATAGTTACCATTATTTAAATCGCCATCATGCATTGATTTGGGCTTTATAAATTATTATTTATTATTAATTTATTTTATTTCATTTTTTTAGAGAGAGAGAGAAAGACTGAGCAGAGGAGAGGGGGAGAGAGAGAGAGAGAGAGAGAGAGAGAGAGAGAATCCCAAGCAAGCTCCACACTCAGTGTGGAGGCCAATGCAGGGCTCGATCCATGGCCCCGGGATCATGACCTGAGCTGAAATCAAGAGTTGGACGCTCTGGAGCGCCTGGGTGGCTCAGTCGGTTGAGCATCTGATGTCAGCTCAGGTTATGATCTCACATTTCATGGGTTTGAGCCCCGCATCGGGCTCTGTGCTGATGGCTCAGAGCCTGGAGCTTGCTTCAGATTCTGTATCTCCCTCTCTCTGCCCCTCCCCTGCTCACACTTTATTTCTCTCTCAAAAATAAATAAATAAACATTAAAAAAATTACAAAAAAAAGAGTTGGATGCTCAACCAACTGAGCCACCTAGGTGCCCTATTATTAATCTTATTTGGGGTTTTAAGGAACTGTAAAGCCTAATAAATATTAGATGCTGCATAAATGCTTATTTAATATATGAATCAATTTGAATCTGAACCAGGTGCATCTTCTTATTAACATGTACCTAGAACCCATCCACAGATTGTTTTCTTGTGCAATTATTAACTGTGACAAAGACACCAAATGCACCTTTCAGGATCATCAGAGGGCAGACAAGTGGTGAGAACCATATGGTTAGCATTTTTATTTATGCTTCTGAAGCAGCTGAAACATGAATGAAATCTTTTTTTTTTTTAATTTTTTTTTCAACGTTTATTTATTTTTTGGGACAGAGAGAGACAGGGCATGAACGGGGGAGGGGCAGAGAGAGAGAGGGAGACACAGAATCGGAAACAGGCTTCAGGCTCTGAGCCATCAGCCCAGAGCCCGACGACGCGGGGCTTGAACTCACGGACCTCGAGATCGTGACCTGGCTGAAGTGGGACGCTTAACCGACTGTGCCACCCAGGCGCCCCATGAATGAAATCTTTAACATTTGAGGAGAAGAGATAAGACCAAGAAAGTACAGAGAAGGATTAAATGGGGAGGGGGTAATTAGAATATTTTAAATTAAACTGAAATCTATATGACATCAAATATACGTTGGAAATGGAAGAGGGGTAGTAAGTAGAGTCCATTTTCAGTACGAATTCTTTAAAAAAATTTTTAATGTTTAGTTTTGAGAGAGAGAAAGAGAGCACGAGTAGGGGAGGGACAGAGAAAGAGAAAGAGGCAGAGAGAGAGAGAGAGAGAGAGAGAGAGAGAGAGAATCCAAAGCAGGCTCCAGGCTCTGAGCTGTCAGCACAGTACCCGACGCGGGGCTCAAACTCACCAACTGTGAGATCGTGACCTGAGCTGAGGTCAGACACTTAACTGACTGAGCCACCCAGGTGCCCCCTGTTTTCAGTGGGAATTCTTAGTGGCCCAGTCTCCTTAATGTGTTAATATCCAACTGGTACACAAATGGGAAAATTGATATAAAATTGCTCCTGAGGCTGCACTTACGATACCCGAACAGCTAGGATACCTAGGCAATGCAAAGAAAAAGTCACTTAGAACTCTGCTTGGTTACACAGTGGAAACATCTGGTTGGTTTAATTTTTCACTTTTCACCGGGGTCCTCGGGTGACAGGCAGACAAAGCCCAAATCTGCATTTTTTTTTCTTTTCATTTGTTTTAATATGATACCACGCTTTTAGAAATGGAAACATCTGAACCTCAATAGGTCACAATTTGTCATTGAAGCACCAGGAACACAGAAACCTAGAGACATTTTGAATGAAACCGAGAACGCCAAGCTTTAGCTTTGAGAATGGTTCTTGATGGATCTGCTTACTCTGATTTTCACATAATCATGTTCTTATTTTTATTAAGGAAGTGTACCTTGAAAATGAGTAGCTTTTTGTCCACTTTTCCCCCAAGGGACATTATCTCATTTGCTCCTGCAAACAACTTCTTGAGATGCATAAAGTAAAACTTTGCTTTCATTTTCAAGATAAGAAAACAGAGGAAGAGAACTGGTTAGTAATCTTGTTTAGACTAGAGCCCAATTTCTCACTGTGGGTCTGAAACTTTCACTAAACCTCGGTGCCTCCTGATGCCCTCACTGCTTTAACACATTTTCGTGAACCTGTCCACCATGATGATCCTCGTGAAAAGAAAAAGTTCTTCCAACAAAACTATACAAAATTATTTAAATCTTTTAAAAACCTCCTTAAATTAAAATGTGTTCTTCTTCCCAGACTCCCACCATCTTCTCTTCTGTATTAGCACGGCCTCCAATCCTCATTAAGAGACTGCAAAATGTAATAAGTAATTGGCTTTCGGCATTAAGGGCCTTTTCTCAAATTGTCTCTGATTTTGTCCGTTCTTCCCATTTAAAGGATAATTTCCTAAATACGATGTTGTATCCTGGGTGGAAGCCTGGGATGGAAAAGGGATGTTAGAAAAACTGGTGAGATCTGAATAAATCCTGGAGTTTAGTTAATAGTAATGCATCAGGGGTGCCTAGGTGGCTCAATCGGTTAAGCATCCAACTCTTGATCTTGGCTCAGGTCTTGGTCTCAAGGTCGTGAGTTCAAGCCCCATGTTGAGCTCCGTGCTGGGTGTCAAGGCTACTTTAAAAAAAATAGTGAGGGGGGGCGCCTGAGTGGCTCTGTCGGTTAAGTGTCCAACTTCAGCTCAGGTCATGATCTCAGTTTGTGAATTGGAACCGCGTGTCGAGCTCTGTGTGGACAGCTCAGAGCCTGGAGCCTGCTTCCGATTCTGTGTCTCCCTCTCTCTCTGCTCCTCCCCCACTCATGCTCTGTCTCTGTCTCTCAAAAATAAATAAACATTACAAAAAATAAAAATAAATAGTAGGGGAACCTGGGTGGCTCAGTCGATGGGGTGTCTGACTCTTGATTTTGACTCAGGTCATGATCTCAGAGTCATGGAATAGAGCCTTGTGTCAGGCTCTGTGCTGAGCATGGAACCTTCTTAAAACTCTCTCTTTCTCCCTCTGCCCCTCTCCTCTGCTCTCTCTCTCTTTCATTCTCTCTAAAAATAAAAATTAAAAATAAAACTAAAAAAATAGTAATGCATCAATGTTAATCTCTTCATTTTGAAAAGTATGCTAGAGTTACATGAGACGTTAACATTAGGGGAAACTGGGTGAAGGGTATATGGGAATTTCCTTATGGTCTTTGCAACTTTTCTGTAAATATGAAATTATTCCTAAATGAAAACTGTATTAAAATATAATTGTAGGCCACCTGGGTGGTTCAGTCGGTTGAGCGTCCGACTTGGGCTCAGGTCATGATCTTGTGGTTTGTGAGTTCGAGCCCCGTGTCGGGCTCTGTGCTGCCAGCTCGGAGCCTGGAGCCTGCTTTGGATTCTGTGTCTCCTTCTCTCTCTGCCCCTCCCACACTTGTGCTCTGTCTCTCTCTGTTTCTCAAATATAAATAAAAATATATATATACATATATATAATTGCAAGGTACAGTAACTTTAAAATTAACTTGTAGTATATCTCACCTAGAACTATATATATATATGTGTGTGTATATATATATATTTATGTATATGTATTTATGTATATGTATTATATGTATTTATGTATATATGTATATTTATGTATATGTATTTATGTATACAAATATATTATAAATAATATATATATAACTATATATATATAATTATCAGTACAGTATTTTACTTACCCCTCTACTTTTCCCTTCCAGTTTGTGTAACTCCCTTGTTGTTGGGCAGTGGAGGAGGTGAATTAAGAAATAAAATAGTATCCCCAAATAATTTTCCACTTCACTTTCTCCTTTGAAATACCTACCCAGCTGCCACCAAATGCTTCTTGGGGCTGTTAGCACATCGCATCAGGATGAAGAATAAGGTTTGTATTCACATTGCAAGTTACAGGCGTAGAAAACCGCCCACTGACTCAAGAAGAGAAACAGTGAGTATCACATACCCCACCACCTGCCAACAGGCTGCCTGATCTTTTCCCTAAGTCAAAGTTGTAAGCCATACACTGACAGATTGAAAGGAGAGAAGAGTCTCAAAGCAAACCCCATCTTTAATTTTGTAAACCACATAAACCACCTTCCTTCTTCTTACAAACACGCTTCACACCCAGAATCTGCAGTAAAATTCTTCATTTCCAGCATTTTGCCTCTAAATGGCACTTGTCAGTATCATGAGGTACCAAGTTGTGACAGAGAAAGGGAAACATGTTAAGAAATCTAGATTGGAATTGTGTTGGCACTAACGGTGGTGTAACTTTAGCAGAGTCAATGTTCTTTAGTAAATGGGGAGATAATCTAAAACATGACTAGAGGAATACTAATGGTAATGTTGAGCCAGGAACCACATTCTTTCTTAAACTTTCTCCGCCCCACCTAGCCTGTCTTCTGAGCAAAGCTATCAGGAGAAAGGGGAAGACAAAAGACGCCAACTGGTATACTGTGTTTTTACTGTAGAGACAGTGCTCCTACAAAACAAGTCGTTTGAGATGCTCTTTTTTTCAGGGACAGAAGGACAGAGAGAATCTTAAGCAGGCTCCCTGCCCAGCATTGAGTCCAACACGGGACTCGATCTCACCACCATGAGATCCTGATTTGAGCTGAAATCAAAAGTTGGATGCTTAACCAACTGAGCCACCTAGGCACCCCACTCTTTCTTTTTTTATTAAGTGAAACTATAGGCATTTATATTTATTGTGGATACAGCTATATTTGGGTTTACTTGTAACATTTTTTTTTGCAATTTTTCTCTTCTTTACGTTTTAATTTAAATTCCGGTTAGTTAACACACAGTGTAATATTAGTTTCAAGTGTACAATATGGTGATTCAACACCTCCCAACAACACCCAGCGCTCATCACAAGTGCCCTCCCTGATCCCCATCACCTATTTCACCCATCCCCCCACCCACCTCCTCTCTGGTAACCATCAATTTGTTCTCTGTAGTTAAGAGTCTGTTTCTTGGTTTGCCTCACTCTCACTCTCTTTTTTTCCCCTTTGCTCATTTGGTTTGTTTCGTAAATTCTATGTAGGAGTGAAATCAGATGGTGTTTGTCTCTCTCTGACTGACTGATTTTGGCATAATACTCTCCAGCTCCACCCATGTTGTTGCAAATGGCAAGATTTCATTCATTTTTATGGCTGAGTAATAGTCCATTGTATATACACCACATCTTTTTCATCTGTCTATCAGTTCATGGACTCTTGGGCTGTTTGCATAATTTGGCTATTGTAGACAATGCTGCTATGAACATGAGGGTGCATGTATCTTTTTGAATTAGTATTTTGTATTCCTTTGATAAATCCCTAGTAGGGCAATTGCTGGGTCATAAGGTAGTTCTATTTTTAACTTTTTGAGGAACCTCCACATTGTTTTCCACAGGGGGTGTACCAGTTTGCATTCAGTACCTGGGCTCAGCTGCAGGGAGCCGTCCTCACCTTCCCTTCCTCCTCAGAGAGCTTCTTTTGACCAATGAGTGTCATGCTTAGGGTTTGATTAGTTAAGAGCCTTTGAGTTTGTATCTGTGCAATTCTTGATATATTAACCAACCTGTGTTTTCCTTCTAGGAATTTCCTTTCATCCCATTATCCTTCCTCCATTCAGGTTGATTCATTCAGTCAGCAACCACTGCCTCAGAGTAGGGACATCACAGGATGAGTGAGGGGAGAAAGAACAGAAAGATACAATTGTTGGCTTTTAGAGTTCAAATACCCATCAATGTGAGCAGGGAAGAATCAACTGTGATATCTTTCTTCACAGGATAAAATACTGTACAGCCATCAAAATGCATGATCTAGGGGCGCCTGGGTGGTTCAGTCAGTTAAGAGTCCAACTCTCAGTTTCTTGATTTCAGTTCAGGTCATGATCTCACGGTTTGTGAGTTCGAGACTCACGTGGGGTTCTGCGCTGACAGCATGGAGGCTGCTTCAGATTCTCTCTCCCTCTCTCTGCCCCTTCCTCACGCACGTGGACACAACGTGTGCACACACACACTCTGTCTCTCAAAATAAATAAATAAACTTAAAAAATGGTCTGGAGTTACACACAACAAGACGAAGTTAGCAATGTGATACTAGTTGAAAAAAAAAATCAAGCCCTGAAAGACTTTCATAAGACATGATAACCCTTTAGTAGCATTAAAAACAGTCATGATTTTGGGGGGCTGGGGGGCTCAGTTGGTTAAACGTCCGACTTCGGTTCAGGTCATGATCTTATGGTTCGTGAGTTCAAGCCCCGCCATCCAGCTCTGGGCTGACAGCTTGGAACCTGGACCCAGCTTCGGATTCTGTGTTTCGCTCTCTCTCTGTCCCTCCCCCAGCTCACACTCTGCCTCTCTTAAGCATTAAAAAATAATTGAAAAAACCCATGATTTTAAAAATTATTTTTTGTAAGCTATGTAGATGTAATAAAATGATCTAAGAAGAAAGCAAGAGAATGATAAACATGGGACTCAGGATAATGGTTACCTCAGGTGGGGGGCAGAGATAGGGAGGGGTACAATGGGGATAGAACACATGGTTGGATGTAGGATATTGTTAAGCTTCTAACTTTCTAGCTTGTGTTTTGAATGGATTGCTTTGCATGTCTATTACAATTATGAAAAATAAATAAGTAGTTAAATCAAAGGGGGTCATGCCTGGACCAATGATGAGGATGTATCTTGAAACAAGGATGATGATGAATCCATTCCTTCCGATTGGAGGAGCCACAGAGTCAGCAAGGAAACTGGTAGTGAGTCAGCATAGGGAGCCATGAGTGGAGGTTCTGTGTCTGACACTTCACTAAGTGGAGTTCTGGGAGCAGGAGGAACTGTGGGTTTTCCAACCAGTTTAGGGAATCCAAGAGGAGACTGATCCTGTGGGCTTGGGAAGGACACAGAAGTCATTACCCACAGCCCGGAGGTATGTGGGATCAGAAGGAATGTCTACAGATGGGCCTGAAGCAACCCACTGAATTTTTTGCAGCCCCAAAGGGACAAAGAGGAAACCCCTGTCACCCACGGGCCCAAGGAGCATGGAAGTTAAGAGAGAGCTAGACAGGGAGGAGCTCCATGGCAGAAGAGGAAGGACAATGGAATAGTGAGACCTGCTTGAACCCACCACCAACAAGACAGAAGGCGTCACATGCAAGCAGATGCCAGGATCTCTCTACATGACCCCACACCCACATGTCCCCAACCTCAATTTGGCCAAACTCTGGAAGCTCCTCAGAACTTAGATACAACTTAGGAGAAAGGAGGAGGGACCCAAAATGACTGAGAGGACCAGAAGTGCCTAAGATTGAGAGTCTACCAAGGGCTTGAAGGAAGACTCGATAGAGAAATGAGGTTTTGTTGTGGAAGATTTAAGAACATTTCTTAAACAACTGAGCTTGTGGCCTAAGATATGCAACCCCTGCCTATATAAGCTGTCCAGACGAAACCTATGGCTCTCTGGGAAAATGAGATACGGGGACAAAGCACACAGAGTAGCCTCGCCTTTGTGCCGTAACTGGCTGTGTGACTTTGGGCAAATCCCTGGGCCGCCCTCTCATTTATATAAAATAAGGGTGGTGGCTAGATCCTAGATCAAGCTCTGACCTTGCCAGTAACTCACTGTGTGACCTTGGACATGTCTTTTTCCTTCTCTGGGTCTCTGGTTCCTCATCCACAATGCAAGGGAAATAGATGAAGTCTCACCTTCATTTTTAGCTCCAACCGTCTATAACTGAACTTTCACATGGCTTCTTTGGACTTCTGATGCGTCAGATGCAATGAATAGTCTCTGGTTTCACTGACTATTAATATGAAGGTAACTCTTACTTTCTTCTAAAAAGTTTACAGCCAGAGTGGGTTTATAGAGGCTCATTTACCCAAATCTATAGCCTGTCACTCAGGTGGCCAGAAACAGCTGAGATGTTAATATTTAACCATGAATAACCAGCAGGATTCCTCTGCAGAGCTAAATACAGTCCATTTTGTTATTTTTCTAAATATTATTGGCTTGGCTGTCTCTGCTTGAGAACGGTTTCTAGGGTCGTGAATACAATCAGACGGTCCTCCTCTTCTAAAGCAACCTCTAAAGCGGGAAGGTAGGTCTATTTATTTTTTTTAAGAGTCTCTGTATTCTTTTTGGCCCCTTGCCTATTTTATTTATTTGCCTGTGAAACACCATGAAGATGGGGAGGTGGGGAGAATGGAACATGGTGGGCACAGATCTGGTGAGCTAGGAATCTGGGGATAGGGAAGCCAGGGGACTGTCGATCGGGGGTGGGGGATGGGGAAAAGGAAAAGAGAGGCAGTGGTGCACACCGAGATGTGTGGCCTCACGGCCTGCAATTGTGAACACAGGGACACACAGATGGGTCGGGTAGTGACGGGTTAAGAGCACAGGTCTTAGATTCAGAGAGACATGGGTTTGAGTCTTGAGTAAAAGATGGGATGATAGTAATAGAACCTGCCTCATACGGTAGTGCTGAGGCCTTAAACAAAAGAATGCACGTAAACATACTTAACATTATGCCCTACACACAGTGAGTACCTAATAAATCATAGTGGCCTGATTATTAAAAATAATCACAATTCCCCAGAATGCTAAAACCGGAAGGGACCCCTGAGATCATTCAACTCAGTCCCTTGGTTGTACAGATGAAGATGCCAAGGCCCAGAGAGGTAAAGGAACCTGTCTGAGGGCACACAGCTAGCTGAATGACAGTATCAGGACTAAGGTGTGGTCTCCTAAAGTCTATTTCTTTTTCTTTTTTCTTTAAAGTTTATTTATTTATTTGTGTGAGAGAGACAGAGAGAGAGTATGCAGGAGGAGCAGAGAGAGAGGGAGAGAGAGAATCCCAAGCAGGCTCCGCACTGTTAGCACAGAGCCCGACATGGGGATCGAACTCACTAACCGTGAGATCATGACTTGAGCAGACACCAAGAGTCAGATGCTTAACCGACTGAGCCATCCAGGCACCCTGAAACAAGATTGCTGTTTTTCTCATGAAGATCACTTATGTTTTTTTTTCTATAAGCTTCTTCTTACCACCACCTGTAAGGAAGATATCGCCTCTTGATGTACTTAGGGTGGTATCCAAAGCCGTTAGTTTCTGGTCCAGAGTGGGCAAACGACCAACTGGAGAAGCTGCCAGAAGGCCCATGAACACTGGGTACTGAAAGCCTTCTGTTGGACCAGCCATTAACCCTTAAGCTGTGGGCTGCGTGGAGAGTCCAAGGGCTGCAGGGGAGGGGCAGGAGCGGTAGAGGCTGCAGGGCATACTTGGGGAAGCCCGAGACAGCAACAACTTACCCGGTGGCAAGGACGTATTTCAATGCTTTAACAATGGTACAACTGTACCGGAGCCCTGTGCGAAATGTCAGCCGGGTGGACTCAGGTAGGGCTTTAGGCCTGGGGCTCACAAGGGGCACCAGCCAGAGCTGGGCCTGGCACTCTAGAAGCTCACGTGTTAGACAACTGTGCCCGCGCCAGGGTTCGAAGACAGCTGGGCAGAAGCGTGAAACCCCAATCTGCTGGCAAGCGAGCAATTTACAGCAATGCGGTCATTGTTCCCAAGGTTGAGAAGGCTCCTCGCTGCCACTGCCTCGGCCTTCAAGGGTTTCAACTAACAAACAAGTCAGGAGACAGTAGACATTTATACATTCTGCTCACCGCTTTTGAGATGGGGTGTCCTTTTTGTGAGGGATTGACCCAGGATTGTTTTGAATAGGAGCCAAAGGGAAAGGTGACGCTCCGTGGACACCAATATATTTTTTTAACCCTGATGATTTGCCATGTAGTCACCCTCCGTCTTATCTTCCGTGCTGAGGCGTTCCAAGAAACTGCAGAAGCACTGGATCTCAAAATGACTCTCCAAAGGCATGTTTAGCCTAAGTTGTTATGAAAAAAAAAAATCGAGCTTGTCAAATGGGCTGTCTGAAGATGATAATTAAATTAAATGAAATTAATCCCAAGAACTACCATTATGGGATTGGCTGATTATATAGGTAGCTAAGACCCGCTAACTACCATTTTCCCCTGCTGGACTCAAAAATGGCATTTTTGTTCTGTACGAAGAAGTAGTAACAGCGGCACAGCCCTGTCCACAGAAGGAACTCCTCTTTACGTGTAGGGTAAATCGAGGGGCAGGGTAGAGTCCCCAGGTATGCTCTGGCCTGATGGCCTCCCCCCCGCCCCCGAATGCGCCTTGCTGTGCTGTTCCACAATTAATCAAGCTTTCTAGGTTTTAGTTAATTTCAGGACCCCAATAAATTGGTTTGTACTGGCATCAGTCCAGCCCTGCTAATTTCACAGCCGTGTGCTTGGAAACTGCTACAAGTTTGCACAGGACTTAGCAAGCAGGGAGCAGGGGGCAGAAAGCATAAAAGAAACTCTTGTTTGGTTTAAGTTCCATTAATATTGGGGAAAGCTGAACTTTAAGTGACAGAAAAACATAGCTGAGCACATGGACTTTGTAGCCGGGGGTGGGTTTCTCTGTGTTCTTTACGCCCTTCCCCCACTCACGGTGGATTTGAAAACAATAAAATGAAATAAACCCAAACCTTAGGTTGACATTTCTCTTTGTCTGATTGTTCTCAAATTTTTGTCTCTGATTTCACAAGAGTCCCTTGAGGAATAAGCACTGGAGCCCATAATCTAGTAAAAGGTTCATTTGGGTTTAGGCTTTTTATTTTTAAAGATATGATTCTTGGAGATTTTTTTTTTCGATTACAGCCGGTTTTTATGACTGAGAGGTTACCAGGAAAATCCAAAAGCAGCAAGAGAAGGGGTCCCTAATGAGAACAGACATTTGGGGCCGCCTGTGTAAATTAGCTGCTGTGGAGAATAACCCTGATTACCAAATCTTTCAGGCTTCCAGAGGCTCAGCGATGTCTCTGGCACATGGGTTGTAGAATTCCTGCAGCCAGAGAAACGCAGGTTGGAAGGGGCCAAGAGGTTGAGTGAATAGGCACCTAGAATATGATTTGACAAAGACTGCTCGAGCTTGAAGGAATGTGAGGCATCACGGAGTTTCATTCTTGCATTTTACAGATGGGAAAACTGAGGCCCACAGGAGGCAGGAGGTCGGGATACGAGCCATCCAATGCGGAGACAGGACTAGAGCCCAGAGTCCTAATTCTCAGTTCCGGGATCAGTCCAGGTTCTGATGCTGCTTCTCTTGTGTCAAGAACATCGTATTTTCTCCAATATGAAAAGAAGAAAAGAAGACGTGGGCACTTGCTTATAGAGTCAATGTGAGGGTGGCTCTTGAGGTTTTCAGACTGTCTTGGCAAATTCTCTGGACGTGCAGATTCCTTGCTAGGTTTTAAAATCATCTAGGGGAGCCTGGGTGGCTCAGTCGGTTGGGCGTCCAACTTGGGCTCAGGTTATGATCTCATGGTTCGTGGGCTCGAGCCCTGCATGGAGCTGACAACCCAGAGCCTTCGGATTCTGTGTCTCCCTCTCTCTCTCTCTCTCTCTCTCTCTCTCTGCCCCTTCCCCACTCACACTCTGTCTCTCTGTCTCTCTCTGTCTCTCTCTCAAATAAACATAAAAACATTTTAAATAATCTAAACACAGAGCAAACTGGAGATGAATGCTTGACTCTGTCTACACGATGCCTAAACAGACAGTTGATTCAGTCAAAAAATATTAATCATGTTGCTGGTTTGGAAACACAATCAGTTGGTGGAGTCAATCGCTTGCTTTTTAACTCCTTGAGAGGCAGTGTGGGGTAGAAAAAAAGCCTTAGACTGGCTGTCAGAAAACCTGGCATCCAGACCCAGTAGAGCCACTCACTCACCTACCCACCCAGCCCCAGGCCTCAGTTTCTCCCTTTGTAAATTAATACGACTGGGACTAAGCTGTCTCTAAGGGGCCTTAGAGTTTTCACCTTCGAGAGTACCACTGTATGCATACTCAGTCCTTTCCCAGTATGGGATGGGAAATGATCACGTTCTGCTTGCGGTCTTTGCCATATGCGTGAGGTCAGCAGCCCCACATTTTTAGTGTGAGAAGGGATTTCTGGGTGTAATTCACAGCCTACTTCCATTTCACTCCCAGCTCGGCTCCTAAGTAGGGCAGCTCACTGCTCTCTCTGGTCCCCTCCCTTAGGCTCCCTCTCATGAAGAGAAAAGGAGTCCAGTATTCAATTGATAGGAAGGACTCAGCGGTACTGTCGAGGGGGCCGGCACTTCATCATCTGACCTCATCATTCGAGTACCAACCGATCATCAGCCCACACCTCCCTCCTGGATTACCCATGCTCGAATGCTGCACAACTGGCCAGCGGGATTCCTTAAAAAGAGGTAAGGAACAAGCAAGTAGTGTTGACTTAATGATGGGTTCCATGTCAAGTGTTGAATCTGACGCTTTCTGGTTGATTTATGACTCTTTTTTTTATGTTTATTTAATGTTTATTTATTTTTGAGACAGAGCATGAACAGGGGAGGGTCAGAGAGAGAGGGAGACACAGAATCCAAATCAGGCTCCAGGCTGCCAGCTGTCAGCACAGAGCCTGACACGGGGCTCGAACTCACAAACCGTGAGATCATGACCTGAGCCAAAGTCAGAAGCTCAACCGACTGAGCCACCCAGGAGCCCCGATTTCTGACTCTTAATCTAAGAACAAGATCTTCTTGCATGTGCCCCTCACCATCCCATTTACTTCCGAAGCTTTTCTGAGTGGATCTAAGCCAGTGGTGTTCGGGTGCCAGCTCTCACCAGCCTGTGAAGGGCAACGAGGCACATCTCTTACCAACTCCACATTAAGTGACAACCCACCAGTAGGTTGAAACTGGCCATGCTGTGGGGGTATTTATAGAACAGCAATTAGAAATGTCTGTAAGTCAGGATTTTTTTTTTTCTCCCTAGGGAGCCAGTTGTTAAACACTTATCACTATATATCGTGATTCCAGCTCAGATACCTCCAGGAGCTAGAAAAGTCATCTGAGTGACTCAAATAGGCCTTATGGTAACAATGGGAACACAGTAGAAAGTGACAGGGACTGTGACAGTTGATGTGCATAAAAGCAGAAGCCATTACTCTCTTCTAGCCTATGCCACCACGCCGAGATGTCAGCACCATGGTGCTAACAATTCCAATTTTTTGAGAGGAACTGCAAATCAAGGTTTTTGTGTAAAGTCTCCGAATGTAAAAATTAAAGATTGTTTGGAACTAATTCATATTTTTAATTTTTTTTAATGTGCATTTATTTTTGAGAGAGAAAGGGACAGGATGTGAGCAGGCGAGGTGCAGAGGGAGAGGGAGACACAGAATCCCAAGCAGGTTCCAGGCTCTGAGCTGTGAGTACAGAACCCGATGTGGGGCTTGAACCCAGGAACCATGAGATCATGACCTGGGCCGAAGTCAGATGCTTAACCGACTGAGCCACCCAGGCGCCCTGGAACCAATTCAAATTTTGAAAGAAAAAAAAAAATCCCTGTTCAGCCTGTCCAGTGAACACCTGTGAACCTTGAGTTGGCTCTCCTTGACCTCTGGGTCAGCAGTTTGCCTGCCATTTTGGCTTTCTGGCCCCCCTGTTTCCTGCTCTTATTCCCTGGGTTTCAGCCCTGATGCTGAGTGGCCGCCATCATATCCTAATGAAAACCAAACTCTCATTCCTCCTGAGCGTCAAGAACAAGGGAGCTTCAGATCTGAGAATATCCAGGTGGCTTCTTACGATTCTACTCTGGCTTGTGTCGTGTTTTCTAGTCCACATGCCATGAAGCTAGAGAAGAGGATGTGAGGCCCAAATCTGTATGTAACATTTTGATATTTTCCCGGCACCAGGACCATCCCCAGTGCTCGTGCACCTGTGCGTGAGGAGAGAGTGGCTTCCATTTTGGCATCAGTCTCTTTGTTCCACCTGAAGGGCATGTCGGTACTCTACTCTCCAACTCACTCCCTGCCTAGAAGAGGGTGGGAAATTGGGCTAATTATTGGTTTTCTCTTCCTGCTTTTATCCCCACTCTCTTCTAAAGATAGGCAAACCAAAGCTCGAGTAGCTAATAAAGGACTTTACTGAATGGGGAATAACTCTCACATTTGGACTAAGTGGATGGGGGGAGGGAGGGTTACATGAGGCTGAAAGTAACTAATGAGCACCTAATATACGTCAGGCATTATGCCAGGCACTCCACATGCTGTAGACCACTGAATCTCCCTAGCAACATTATTATCCTCCCCTTTTGACACATAAGGCAGCAGATTCAGAAAAGGTATATGACTTGGCGGCATTCCGATTCAGGTATGCTTGATTCTAAAGCTTTGGTTCTTCTGAGTACAAGCTACCACCTCCCTGAGGAGAGCTAGACGCTGTGGTTAAGACAATGAGATAGTCACTTCTCTTGGTTCTCCTGAAAAATAACAACGGGCAGCTTTGCTTAAAAATAAAGGCTATAACCCTGGGATGTTTATGGTGGTTCTAGGGAAATGTGGGACCCTTGGGCCCTACAGGAAGCGACCTAAGCCAACGCAATTTAAAGTGATTAAATGTTATAACAATAGAGATTCTAGAAAGGCCATTTCTATCCCACCATACTGCATCTTTCTATGCACAGCCTGACCCTTGGACATATTATACCTCCAGTTTGTTTTAATGGAACCCCTGGTTAACAAGTTTTACACACCTTTGTGGGACTACTCAAAAAGTGTAGTCAAAAGGCTCAGTCAGTTAAGGGTCCAACTTGTGATTTTGGCTCAGGTCACGATTTCGCAGTTCGTGGGTTTGAGCCCCACATCGGGCTCTGCTCTGACAGTGCGGAGCCTGTTTGGGATTCTCTCTCTCCCAATCTCTCTGACCCTCCCCACTTGAGCGCTCTCTCTCTCTCTCTCTCTCTCTCAAAATAAATAAACTTGAAAAAAAAAAAGAAAAAAATGTAGTTAAACTATGTGAAACAAATCTCCAGTCAGAAGTGGGTGTATGTTATGCTCTGTCCATTTGACCCATTCATGGTTACTGTGGACACTACAGTTTTGGATGAAGGAGTGCACCCCCTTTCATGTTTTGGATATTTACCATAGTCCTGAACACTATGACGAGTTTACCTTGTTTTTAAAAATAAACATGTTTTGGAAATTTTCTCTAAATCAAAGCTTGCTTTTTTGATGGCCTTGATGATTAACCTAGAGGTGCACTCCTTGGAAATGTTTCCCTTAAAATACTTCCACAAATATTTTAAAGTCGCTTAAAAGGAAAATCATTTCTATAAAAATACTGTCAGATATAATACAAAGTACAAATTTAAAAAAATACCTTGGGTTCTTTTTGTTGGATACAAGCATAAAATGACAGCTTGACTACAAAGAATACACTGAACCTGAAAAAAACCCTGCTTCCATTAACTTTGTTTCCATGATCCTATAAGCTACTCTGCTGTTCTCTTCTGTGGCTTTCATAAAGTTCTAGAAAACAGAACCGTTTTTACTGGTGGTATCCGTCAGGATTGGCCAGGTTACGTCACACAAATAAGCTGCCTCTAAATCTCAGAAGCTTAATTCACAAAGTTCCATTTATTACTCATTTCAGATCTGCCAAATGAGACTGGTATGGGCTATGTTTATCTCAGTCACTCAGAAACCCAGGCTTCATTTGAATACATGTATTCATGATTCCTGTGGTAGTGATAAAGGGAAGGGGCAAATCATGCATTGGCTCTTCAAGTTTCCACCCAGAAGTGACACATCACTTTTGCTAAGATTTCAATGACCAAAGCAAATCGGATGGCCAGTGCTCAACCCCAAAGAGGGAAGGGGGGTAAAGTTCTACTGGGAACCTGAAAGGAAGAAAGCTGGAAATAGTAAATGAACCACACCAATGACAACCAATTCTGTATTTTAGCATTTTTTTTTTTTTAGAAATGACTAGCAGGAAGAAAATACAATAGACAGAAATTTAATAATAAACAAGAATACATGCAAGTAGTAAAGTGGCTCAGGGGCTTCTGGGTGGCTCAGTGGGTTAAGTGTCCAACTCTTGATTTCTATGCAGGTCATGATGTCATGGTCATGATACTGTCCCAAGTTGGGCTCTGTGCTAGGCGAAGAAGCAGCTTGAGATTCTCTCTCTCCCTCTCCTTCTGCCCCTCCCTTGCTTTTTCACTCTCTCTAAGAAAAATAATAATAATAAAATAAATGTTCTATAAGGGTCCTAAAAGGTCTATAGAGTGAAATGTCATCTTTCAAATATTGAATCAAGTATTCGATTAATACAAACTCTAGGTTGGTCTGATTTTCTGTATAAAGAAGCAAACCTATACCGTAATACACTCCTCAACAATTTTTACGTATCCTGCCACTTTTTAGAAAGGTAATCAAATAACCTGAGTATCCCAGGTTCCAATGGGACAAGAAGCATTTAAAAGGCTAAAACTTCTATCATCAGAACACTGTTCAGAATTAATCATTCTGAATACCTCTATTTTCACATTCATTTCTACCATTTGGAACAACATGGATGGACCTTGAGGGCATTGTGGTAAGTGAAATAGGTCAGATAGAGAAAGATGGTATGATCTCACTTGCATGTGGAATCTACAAAAAGCCAAACTCAGAGAGTAGAATGGTGGGTACCAGGGACTGAGAGGTGGGGGAAATGGGGAGGCGTTGGTCAAAAGGTTTAAACTTCCAGCGGTAAGATGAATAAGTCCTGGGGATGTAATGTACAACATGGTGACTATAGTTAATATTGTATTATATACTTGAAAATTGCTGATAAGGAAGCTCTTAAATGTTCTCATCACAATAAAAATTGTAATTATGTGAGGTGATAGATGCGGTAACTAACGTTATTATGATAATCACCCCACAATATATAAATATATCAAATTATCATGTTGTCCAACTTAAACTTATAAAATGTTATATGTCAATTATATCTCCAAAAGGCTGGAAAAACATAAAATGAGTATGAGTTCTGTAACACACAGTATTGTGACACAACAATCAATTGCATTAATATATACTAGCAACAAATCAAACCAAAATAAAAAATACAATAACATTATGGTGTACACCTGATGGAACATTGTGTGTCAACTACACTTTAATAAATAAATTTTAAGAAACCACAATAACATTTACAATTGCTCCAAAGAAAATAAAATATGTAGGTATGATTCTAACAAAACACGTATTGGATCTATATGCTGGAAACAACAAAGCACTGATGAATGAAATCAAAGACCTAAATAAATGGAGAGACACACTGTATTCACGGGTTGGCAAGATTGAACACATAAAAAAATTGTCAATTCTCCCCAGATTTATCTAGAAGTATAATGTACTTTCAATCCAAATATGAGAATGTTTTTTATAGACATAGATATGCTTATTCTAAAATTTATACAGGAAGGTACAGGGCCTAGAATAGCTAAAACAATCTTCAAAAAGAAGAATAAAGCGGGAGGAACCACTCCACTTGATAGTAAAACCTCTATATGACCACAATAATTAAGACCATGTGTTGTTGGTGGAGCACAGACATATAGATCAATGGAACAGAATAGAGAAACCAGAAATAGACCCACACAAATATGCTTAACTGATGTTTGACAAAGGTGTAAAAGTAATTCAATGGCAGGAAGATATTTTCTCAACCAATTATGCCGAAGCCATTGGATATCTGTAGGCAAAAAAGTGAACCTTGACCCAAGTCTCACACCTTCTGTAAAAACTAACCCAAAACAGATCATAGATTTAAAGGTAAAACTTAAGGGGTGCCTGGCTGGCTCAGTCAGAAGTCATGCAACTCTTGATCTTAGCGTTGTGAGTTTGAGCCTCACATGGGGTGTAGAGATTAAATAAATCAGCTTTTAAAAAAATGTAAAACTTAAACCCATAACACTTTTAGAACAAAAACAGAGGAGAAAATGTTTGTGATCCAGGGCTGGACAAAGAATTCTTAGACTTAACATTCAAACACAATTAATAAAAAGAAAAATTAATAAATTGAACCTCATCAAAGTTAAAAACTTCTGTTCTATGAAAGCTATTGGGAAGAAGATGAAAAGGGAAACTATGGACTGGGAGAAAATATTTGCAAATCACATATGCAACCAAGGACTAGTATCTAGCATATATAAAGAACTATCAAAATTCAACTGTAAGAAAACATTTCAATGACAAAAATGTGCAAAATACATGCAGAGGGAGTTCACTGAAGAGGATACATAGATGTCAAATAATTATATGAAAAGATGGGAGATATCATTAGATATTAGGGAAATGTAAAATAAAGCCACAATGAGATATCTCCATATACCCACCCAAATGGCTAAAATTAAAAGTAATGACAACAAATGCTGACAAGAATGCAGAGAAACTAGATTTCTCACCCACTTCTGGTGGAAATATCAATAGCGTAACTACTCTGAAAAGTATGCGGCAGTCCTTGCAAAATTAAACATCGCTCACCGTACAACCCAAATAAATGCACCGTTGGGCCTTTATCCCTGGGAAATGAAAAGTTATGTTCATGAAAAATCCTTAGACATATGTTCATAGCAGCTTGATTTGTGACTGCCAAAATTTGGAATCAACCCAGATGTCCTGTAATGGATGAATGGCTAAACAAGCTGTGATATGGGTCACCTGGGTGGCTCAGTGAGTTAAGAGTCTGACTCTTGATTTCGGCTCAGGTCATGATCTGATGGGTTTGTGAGATTGAGCCCTGTGTTGCTTTACACTGACCATGCAGAGCCTGCTGGGGATCTCTCTCTCTCTCTCTCTCTCTCAAAAGAAATAAATTAATTAAAAAAACAAGCTGTGATATATGTAGACCATGGAATATTAATCAGCCATAAAAAGGAATGAATTATTAATAAATACAACAACTTGGATGGGTCTCCAGAGAATTATGATAAGTAAAAGAAGCCAGTTTCAAAAGGTTACATACTGTATAATTCCATGTAATATTCTAAATGACAAGCTTACAGAGATGGAGAACAGTTTTGTGGTTTCCAGGGAGTAGGAAGATGGGGAGAGAAGCTGGTTGGGACTGTAAAAGAATAATACTGAGGAGGGGGGCTGGGTGGCTCAGTTAAGCTTCTGACTTTGTCTCAGGTCATGATCTTGTGATTTTTGAGTTTGAGCCCTGCATGGGGCTCTCTTCCGTCAGCACAGAGCCTGCTTCTGATCCTCTGTCACCCTCTCTGCCCACCCCCCACTTGCACTTGTTCTCGCTCTCTCTTAAAAATAGATAAAAATTAAAAAAAAAAAGAAGAATACTGGGGATCCTTGTGGTGCTGGCATTGTTCAGTATTCTGGCTGTGGTGGTGGCCATATGAACCAACACATGGGATCAAATTTCATAGAACTATACACACAGGCAAATGGGTGCATGTAAAACTGGTAAAATTGTACTAAGGCAGATGGATTGTATTGATGTCAATTTCCTGTTTGTGATATCATACTACAGTTATGTGTGATGTTACTATTGGGGGTGAAGGGTATTCGGGATCCCTCTGAATTATTTCTTATAATTGTAAATCTACAATTATCAGCAAATAAAATGTTTTAAGAAATGAGTATGAGATGATCTATGCTCTAATCCCCATTTAATAGGAAAAATATAAAGCATGGAGATAATCCTCACTGTAGTTTGGATAAGATCTGGTAGGAAGTTTACGTCTGGACTCACCCAAACTGCAGTTCCCAACTCACACATCAAGACAAACTAATACAGGGATCACCAGCATTTACACTAATGAAGAACTTTTCAGAAAATTCTGGCAGCACCCATATAGAGTTGCCAAGTGTCTAAGAGATCCTGAACAAAAACTGCCCAGTTGAAAAGAACTGTTTGATCACAGTAAATTTTTTTTGAGCTTTAAAAAAATTGCTTTCAGCTTTTAAGCCACTAGGTTTTGGGATGGTGTATTTTGCAGTAATCAGAATATTACATCAAGCACTGGGAGCAAGTGGTCATAACCAAATGGATAGGAGTTTTAAATTTCAGTGAGTCTACTGATTTTCAATGCTAGGATCCATCTTTGTCCCAGGCTGTTGTTCCTGAAACCCATTTTCCTGAATACATACTCTCCAGGCATGTTGGGACTGATGATGGATGGGGGCTGGGGAATGCAGATACAAAGGAAATTGAACAACCAGCCCTTGCCTTGAAGAACTCACAGTCTAGTGAGACAAAACATCAGCACATTAAACGGCGTGAGAACAGTTATAAGGCAACAAATCTGCAAGTTCAAACTAATATACTACAGCACAAATTGAATGCATGTGGCAATGTATGGCTACCCAAACAGCAGGATGGAGCTAGACATTTTGGACCCTGAAGGCAACATTTTAGAAAGGGCCCCCTTTCCTTTGTTAACAGTGAAATAAACATCCCCAGCAATGCAGGAGCTAGTTGGATGATATTAACACTTCTGAAGAAAGAAAAGGGAGGTAATTTCCCAGGACAGTTATTTTTGTTTCAATTTTCCCTTGTTCTGTGTTCCTAATATGTGATTTGGGGGCAAGCTACAATTTTCCTGAGCATCCATTTCCTCATCTATGGGCTGGAGATAGATAGCAATCAGAGAGTAGTCGGTTGAAAGTCAGGAAACCTGACTTGGAATCTCAGATCTATCATTTACTATGTGCATGACCTTGGATACATCACCTCCCTCCCACCCCCTCATCAATTTCCTCTTCTGTGACATGAAGACTTTGAGCTCAATGGTCCAGAAGATCCCTACCAATTCTGACACTCAAGGCCACAGACAGTTCACGGGTTGTTGTGAGGGTTTAAAGAGTAGGGATGATGAATATGAAACTACTCTGTAAGCCATAATATTATACAGATCCTGGAAAAATCAATATGATCCAGTTCAGCACTGGGTGCTGTATGTAAGTGATGAATCACCGGAATGTATCCCCGAAACCGAGAGCACACTGTAAACACTGTATGTTAGCTAACTTGACAATAAATTCTATTAAAAAAATAAAAAATAATAAAGTTATATTCCAGTAAAAAAAGAGAGAGAAAGAAAGAAAGAAAGAAAGAAAGAAAAGAAAGAAAGAAGAAAAAAAAAAGCAGCCCTGTAGCTCTCCTCCAAATTTGGGGGCTTTAACATATAAATGGGTACTGTCTGTCAAGGCAGAGCCTTTGGGGCCCTTACAGGATTCTGAGAATTCTTTGTAACTACCTCTCATCAAATAAACATAACTTTGTCTTAGTCCCTCTCAGCCTCACCAAGGCATCAGCAGTGCTATTGTGATTTCAAGGCTGGGTTCTTGGCCCAACTCCCGAATCAGAATCTTAGGGACTGGGAGAACAGGGGTGGCTGTGGTGGGTCGCTCCAAGTTTTCTTCAAGACCCTTACCAATTAGTAAAGGCCCTTTTCATGGGGGTGTTGGGGGGCCCTCTTTGTTGGGAGAAAGCAGATTTCTAACTCGTCCCCTCTCCCTCCACACACACACCCATCTCCACTCTGCCTTGAAGGACACCAACACTTTGCCACTTTTCTAACCGCAGTGTGGATTTGGGAAACGCCCCTAAGTGATAAGCAGCTTGCTGGGGCATAATTTGCGAGGCCAGCTCCTCTGGTGTCCCGCGCACCAGCTCAGGACCCGACCAGGTGCACCCAGATGGGCCCTGTGCGGGAGGAGAAGAGCTGCGGGCTTCCAGACAGGGAAGTCGGAGGGTAGCCGGGTCTCCGGGGCAGGCGCGGGTGGTGGGAAGCTCCTAGGTGCATTCCAGTGCACAGGGGGAGGAGGGGCCGGAGGAGAGGTGCGGTCCCTTTAAGACCCCAACGCTCGCTTAGCCAGAGGAGGGGGGTGCAGTGGGGGCGCTGCGTGATGGGAAAGTCGCCGGCAGAGCCTCACACTTTCTCCCGATTTCTTAACTTTCGGGCCCCGGGAGCAGAAGTAGAGCCGCCGGGCCGGGGCGGAGACGGGGTGCGGGCTTGCAGCCGCTGCGTGCCCGCGGACTTCTCGCCTGCGCCGGGCGCCCGGCCTCTCCGGCCAAGTGGGGAGCGGGCGGCGGGCGGGCAGGTGGCCCCGGGCCGCCGCGCCCGCGCCTTGGCTCTGCCCCCGGGAGCCGAGCGAGCCGCTGCTCCCTCGTGGTGTGAGGGCGGTGATGTTTTTTCCTCCCACCCACTTTTGAGTCCCCCCTCCCCCCTCGCGCGCACTCTAGCTCTCGCCACAACCTGCGAGCCCCAGACCTCGGAGGAGCGCCCCGGGGAGCTCGGAGCGCGTGCACGCGTGGAAGACGGAGCAGGCCAGTGGCCAGGTCAGTGAGCAGTGCCCGATGCCCGCTTCCTCTACCTTCCTTTCCAGCCTTTGCACAGGTGGGGCGTCTCCTGTTGGCCAGAACCGCCCCTGGACGTCCCCCCCCCAGTTCCCCCCCGCCCCCCTGCCTGACCTGCCACCCCTACTGGGCTCTCGGGTCCAGCTGCTAGTGGCCGTGGCCCGGCTGGAGGTGGGCTCCAAGGCGCCCGGGGCAGGTTAGGGACTCCGGATTCGAACTCACCACTTGCCACTCCCCGAGGGGCCTGCATATCTCCATGCTCTGGCGCTTCGGGGAAGGCCACTTGGGTAGCCACCTAAAGGGTTTTGCAGTCTCCTTAGTTATCTATCCCCTGAGTCCCGACCCTTCTTTCTCGCTTGCTGAAGTGCCCTGGACCAGAGGGTGATTAATACATGCTAAAGTTAATGAAACAGAGCGGACAGGCGAGAGGCTCCTCTGTCCTCTGGACATCTGTCTCATTTTCCGCCCAGACCACTGGGGTCAGAGCTTGAGACGCTAGGCTCAGGAAGCAACGCAGCCCTGCCAGAGAGCTTAGGGCCTGGAAAGCCTGCCTTCCAGACCCTCCCAGCCCTGCCACTAACTGTGGGAATGGGCAGTTGAGTTCTCTGGGCTCCAGGGTGCCCATTTTGG
Source organism: Prionailurus viverrinus (assembly GCF_022837055.1). Lineage (NCBI taxonomy): Eukaryota > Metazoa > Chordata > Mammalia > Carnivora > Felidae > Prionailurus > Prionailurus viverrinus. The sequence continues at coordinate 83,731,643 of NC_062579.1, read as the reverse complement.
AGGTGGAGTTGTAGGGAATGAAATGAAATGATGGATAGCAAGGTGTTTTGCAAGCCAAACGCAAGGCATTGTTTGTCAGTCATAAGCAGCAGTGAAGGCAAGGACTCTGGCGGAGAGAGACACCCTGGGTTAGAAGTGCCGTTTTTCTGTGGCAACCCACCAGCAGCGAACTGAGTTTTTTCTTGTTGGGTGGTAGAGTGGGGAGAGGATTTCAGCTGATGGACGTGGGCCCTGAGACCCCAGTGTCTTCTTGTTGTTTGTCAGAAAGAGAATTGCTACCCTGGGGACTGTCCCAGGAAGACAGTGAATGTGAGATTACAAGGTCAGTCAAGCCTCTCTGGCGGATTAAAGAGACACTGTGGGGCGTGGAGAACTGGCTGATGTGCTCATCCCTTAGCCTTCCTTTGGGAATGTCGCTTTGGTTCTCTTCTACCCAGGAGACCTCTTCTGAGAATGTCCAGACTTCTGACACTTGATGGCCCAGATTGCCTTGCAGTTTCAGCTGGGCAAGGAGCCTCTGGTCCCTTTGCTTGATGCAAATGAACTGTGTGAATGCTTGTTTCATGGAGGCACCTTCATGGATACACTTCTTTAGACACTGACAAGTTTCTCGGTCTCTTGTAAAGCCTCCTCCGCCCGCCCCCCTCCCCAGTGTTAGTGGTGGGATCTTGTTTTCTTATTGGCTTTCTTGACCGGGGCCTGGATCCCCCCAAACGTGTGTCTGTGGCCACATTTTGAAGGAACCTGGAAAAGAGTCTGTGCAAGTTCAATGGCACAACAGCCTGTGTGAAGCAGAGAGTTAATGCAGAAATAACTCCAGTTAACTGGGTCAAAGTATAATTTGAAAAATTAAGGACAGTTTGGCTCTTTGCAAGTATAAGAGTCGGCATGTTTGCTGAGCAATGCTTGCTTAGGTTTATTGCTGCAGTCCCCCCAAAAATGTCTTGAACCACATCTCTCCCCCCCCGCCGAAAAGAAAAAGTTAAAGGGATAAAGAGAAATTGAACGGGGAGGAGTCCTGGGGAAGGAATTCTTCTCAGTTTATATTTCTGCACAGAATACAAAGACAGGGCTTCAGATCTTGTAAATCAAAAGTGAATATTTATAAAGCGATTCATTTTCTGATGTTCTCCATCACAGCCTGGGAGGCCACACAGATGACAGGAACGCCAAAAGAGATTAATTGCTCTCTCGTCACCAACTTTTCTATTTGCTCATAACATTAGTCGGGACCCAAGAAAAGCAAAAAAAATTCTGAGAGCCGTTTTCTTGCCAGCTTGAGTTATGAAGCAATGCTACTGTTCACTGAACCGCCCCCCCCATCATACAAGAAAAATAACCCTGTTGGTTCTTGCATGGGGCGACCTGAAAACTGTGGTTTCAAAACTACCCCCTGAGATCCATATGTGATTGTGATAAATTGGATTTCAGCGGTTAGAAAATCTTTCTCATTTGAAGGCTTGGGGGATAAGCTTATTAAAGTAGGCTCAGAAAGAACTTCACTGGGGTGGGCAGCTGTGTTAAACTGTTCATGGAAATGATTTGCTTCAGAGGGCAGGGACGTTCTGAGTGATTGAAGCTGGGCCACAAGTTCATAGAAGGGACCAAGACATCAGAATCGAGGCCTTTGGGAGGCTAGGAACATGTTCATGATCAGTTCTTCTTTGGTTATGTAGCCGTAATTTCAAGCAATGGCTTTCAAATTACCCAGACAAGTTCATAGCATTTAAAGTATCTGCATCATGGCCCAAAAACCATTCGGTTCTCCAGAATGATTATGTTGTATTCCTGCCAACTCTTTATACTCAATATTTAGGTTGGCCCCTCAGAAAAGATCAATGCACTCAGTTCCCATCCAGGGTTAACCCCGGATTGAAATGTGGTGTTTTTTGAACATTTAAATATGTTCAGATCATCCATTGGAACGTTTTTGCAAACTCTAGTGTCTATGGAAATGACCTGTGACTGGATCTGAGCTCTAGCAAATGTTCTGTGTTCTAAGGCTCGAAGGTTTAAGAATTTCCACCCCTTAGACTAGAAATGCAAGTCTCCTGCTTTTCAGAATTATAGTTGCTCTGATGGCCTTTGGCACAGCAGTGTAAGGCAAACACGTTACCTATTTAAATTGGCCTAATTTCCTTTGAGGATGGCCCGTTATAAAGTTCCGTTCCACAGTGGACTTCATGTGAAAGCAATGTCTGAACGGTAAAGGTATTTAACTGCATCCATTTGCTAATTACATCTGTCTTTTCCAACATAAGTAGCCAAACTGAAGATCTTTATAGATCTTGTGGAGGACACAGGAGAAGTATTATTAACCAATTTGTGCCTCATCGCTGAAGCTAACATGGGTGAACTTTCATTTCAGAAATTGTTTGGGTCCCGTGCCTACTATTTTTATCTTGGTTGCCAAAGTAGCCGTTTTGCAAATCCATTTCCCTTTTCTCCCAAAGAAAATCTCCTGAGAAATCAACTCTAATTCTGTTAAAAGGAAGATTTCAAAATTTATTTTTATTTTTCTATGACTTGCCTGTAAGGATTTTTAGCCTTAGCATTGGATGGGAACGCCTGTTCATCTCCTTGAATTTCCCCCCACGATCTTTGCAAGACCGAAGAGGCAAGTTCTCTTTCTGACACGGGAAAACAATGCTTACGCTTACATAAGTTCTCCAGCATACCGCCCCCCCCCCCCCCTGCCAACACGTTAAAAGCTTAAGCATCAGTGATCTCCACCAGTTTCAGAGGATCTAAGCCTTTTTTTCTGCTTTCTCCCCAGGAGCTTGAATATACCGGGCCCTGACAGTTTTGAGTGGCCTCTTGCAGTGACCAAAATGAGAAAAAAGTGGAAAGTGGGGGGCACAAAGTGCATCTTTTCCTTGTTGCTGTTCTTTCTTTTCCTAGAAGGAAGCAAAACAGAGCAAGTAAAACGTAAGTGTCTCCCGTTTAAGAAACAAGATGCTTTCTTGTAATCTCTTTGAAAATGTGGTTATAATCTGTAGGGATTGAGATTTTGCCCTAATGGGGCCATATACCATTATTCTATTACTGGTTTATGCGTGAGTTGATACAACAACGAGAGCTTTGAATCGGGTCGACTCAATTTGGGGCTGTTTTTCTGATTATCATATAGTTTTCATCTCATAGAACGCATGACATATTAGCCTGTTTTCCTTTTCCTGTTCTAAACTGTACAAATCTCATTCCATTTTACGTAACTCTAGAAATATCTGACAGATGAGCTGGATTTTTTCCCAAATTTCAGACTCTTCAGCAAAGGTTTTCAGTTTATGAAAAAAAATAACACAGAAAAGAAAAAAAAAGAAAAAGAAAAAGTAAAGCAGGCCCTGCCTATTCCCTTATGCTGAAAAACGAAGAAGGAAAAAACCCTTCACATGAACTGGATTCAGATGAAAAATCCTTTGAGGAAATTGAGATTCCAGGGACCGTGAGCAAATTGGATGCCGTTTATTGAAAGAACGTCCCCGCAAAGCCAGGGAATATTTCTAGAAAGTCAGCGATCCGTGTGATGGGCTAACACATTGGAGAAAGCGGAGTGGCAGGAAGGGGGGATAATTAACCCTCCTTGCCTCCAGGTTCAGGAGATTTATGCGTAACTGTTGGCATCCCTGCTCTTGTTACGAGCTTTCTGCTGAAAGTAGGAGCCTCACCTTCTTTGGGCCACTTGCAGCCCTCTCTGAGGTGGACCCCTGCTCTAAATTTGAAGGAAAAGCCCTAGCTCTAGTTCCCCTTTTTGGCTGCATCAACAGAAGCACAAAATGGAGTTGGTCCAAGAGGGGCATTCTCTGCTCCACTGAACTTATTCATGAGAAGGAACCGTGAAAATTTTCTTGGTAGGAGCTGAAGCAGCATCTGAAGCCCATCGCTTAAACATTTATCTCCTTTATCAGCACAAGTTTCATAGATCAGGCATGAAGCTTGCTGACAGGGAGGACGATGTGTTTCTGCCTCGCTGTGATTTTCATAGTAATCTCAGTCTTCTTCCTGAGACAAGCGGTGCTTTTGATTAGGCTTCTGAGCATGAGTGGCCCGTGGTGATGACTTAGCATGATGGGGACACAGGAGGAAGTTTAGCAGGGCACAGTACCAGCAAGGAAACTTGGATTGGCCTCTCTCCTGTTTTCCTCCAATGACCTCCCTCTCCCTCCAGAAAGCCCTCCTTTAAGTGGACGTGATAGAAAAGTTGTCCATCCATTCTCAGCTCCACTTACAACCCAACTGGGCCTAAAATCCTTGCTCTCTTAGGAAGAAACTTCCCTTATGACCTGTTCGCGATGGTGTCATAGGGGAAGCTTGCAATTCTTAGAAGACCGTCTCTTCTGGGAGGTCTTCCATAGATATAAAGAATTGAGGAGTACTGTCCATGCAACTTGGAGCTTAATGAACCAACCAAGGAAAAATAGGACTTACAAAATATTTACAGACCCCAAACTATCACTTTGTAACATTTCCTGCTGCCTATGAATTTGTCCCAAGCCCATTGGATATTCAATTGGTGTCAAAAGGATTGTGTAGTAGATGGCCTAGGGCATCAGTTCTGTTCTAGTGTTTCAGGCTTTCGGTCAGATGATGAGGCTCATTCCCTGAATGAGCTGCTCAGCATCATTCTGTGTGGCCACACCCACTGTCTCGAGGACATGTACACAGTTATCTCCACTAAAGGAAATCTTAAAGCATATGCCCTCTGTATGTTGCCTCGATACACGCAGATGCACACACACACACACACACACACACACACGAGGCATGCGCAGAGATTTATACGGAAGCTCCAACAACGAGAAGGTAGAAGCAGTGGAAATGTCGGTCCATTGGGGAATGGTCATATAAACCATCTGTGTAATGCGCTGTCGTGCTACCATTGAAAACGTTGCTTATTACAAATTTGATGGCCCTACGCAGTGCTTAATTAATTTATTCTGAAATTTCCTAAGTATCCCAAAACTAATAATACTCATAGTACAAAACAATCTGAAAGCACCTGAGCTTTACAAAAAACACGTGTCCCTCAGCTACCAACCAGAGGCAGCCATGACTAATAGTTTACTATGTGTTCTTCCAAACTCTTTTTCTCTGTATCGTAAAAACCTACGTAAGTACAGGTTTTGTTTTCGTTTTTTTTCTTGGCGATTGTATGTATTTTTCTGTAACCTTTCTTCAGAAGTGGGTCTAGGACATCCTTCCATGTCAGCACGTTGCAATACAACAGTACCGTATTCTTTCTAATGCCTGCATAGTGTCCAGTTGTGTAAGTGTGCCATGGATTACTTACCCATGGTCACTAGCTGTAGACACTTAGAGTGTCTCCAGTTTTTGCTATTACAACTAAGGTGTTAATGAACATCTCCAGGCACGTAGGCAAGTATTTGTGGGGAGTCCTTTGGTCAAAGTGGGTGTTCAGTGTTAATCTTGGTAAGCACAGTCACATTGTCCTTCGAAGAAGTTGTTATCAATGTATACTCCCACCGTCTGTGTATGAGAGTCCTTTTCGAATTCTTTCCCCACAAGTATAATTACTCTTTGTATCTTGGAGCCAATTTAATAGGAGAAACCATACTTCAGGTTTGCTGCACTATTTTCTTATTCTGGAGTATCTTTGCAATGAGTTTTTAGAATATTTTTAACTGTTTATTTTATCTTTGAGAGTGCATTGCCTATTTTGCAGTTAGGTTGCTTGTCTTCGTGATCCATCAAAGCATACATATTAAGGTTTTGTTATTGCGAATCTTGCTCCTGACCTTTTCTGTTCAAAATATTATTTTCCCCTTTTGCCATTTGCTTTTAACTTTAAGTTGTACCTTCCCATATGGAAGGTTTGAATTTTTGTGTGGTCGGATCTGCTATTTATTTCCTTTACAGCTTCTGAATTTCTTCTTGTTTCTTGGGAGACCCTTACCACTCATTCTATTATATTTTCTTCTACTGCTTGCATAATTTGGGGTTTTACCCGTAGTTCTCTACTTCATCCGAAATTTATAGTCATGTATAGTGGGGAGCTAATTTTTTTTTTTTTATCTGTGACTGGTAGGTTCATGACTTACTTTTGCTCATCTTTGTGCTTCTGGAGTTTCCACAATTGGCAAGTATTACTTTAAATTCTTTTTTTAGTGTTTATTTATTTTTGAGAGAGAGAGTGAGAGAGAGAGAGAGAGAGAGAGAGAGAGAGAGCGAGCACGAGTAGGGGAGGGGCAGAGAGAGAGGGAGACACAGAATCCGAAGCAGGCTCCAGGCTCTGAGCCGTCAGCACAGACCCCTACTCAGGGCTCGAATCCACAAAATATGAGATCATGACCTGAGCCAAAGTCGGTCGCTTAACTGACTTAGCCATCCAGGCGCCCCTAATATCACTTTTAAAACAAGGATAAAAATCTGGGGAAACTCCAGGAAATGTGTAAGTGTAAGGGTAATAAATCCTCACGTCTCTTCTTGCTGCCTGATGCCATTTTACACAAGGAAGCCAAGGTTTTTGATCCTTTGTGGGTTGATTTCAGTGTAAGCTTCTAGGTCAATGCAGATGCTGTGTAGCCTGTTTCCTTCCTATCCTGGGCATCAGAGTGTTAGGAGGGGGCGTGCTGTTATGGTCAAAGATGCTCACTCGGTGTAGAATCTGAAGAGGTCTGCAGAAAATGCCGCATTTGCAGAAAGCTGTTTTCACAAGGAAAGTTAGGGGTGGTTGCTGCCACTTCCTAATAGCTGATTAGCCGTGGTTATGTTTCTGTCACAGGAGACGAGAAAGGCTCAGGAACCCGGGAAATACTGATGGTGCATTGCAATGGACGAAGGAGCCATTTGTGGCTTCTATAAAAGTTTGTTACTTTCCAGAATCAGCAAGGTTTGAGGTCTTTAGCTGGGGAAGAAAGTCTTTCTGTAACTCCATTATGCTCTGTTGTTAAAGTTGTCGTCAAAGAGGCCCGGAAGCTCTTTTGAAGTTCAAAGGAGCGTGACATTGAGTGCATAATATTCATGCAAATATGGGACAAATGAGCTCAAGAGTTTGCCTCTTCTGGCAGTTCTAACTTAGGTAATGAACTATTGATCAAAGTAGGTGGAAGAATTGAGTGTTAGGAATATTCAATTATGTATTTCAAAAGGGCCTGCCTGTGCCAAGTCTGGCAAAGGTTCTGGGGAGAGAGAGATTGTTCATGTATTTCATGGAGTCCGTTCCTGCTTTCTAAGGTGAGTTAGCTGGATCTTCTCAGTCTTTATTTCTCTTCAGGAGAAAAGATTCCCCACATTCATATATTGTAAAGATGGGCCTCCTGTGGTGCCTGCCCTGAGCTTCTCTGTTGTGAAAACCAACCAGAGAGGTTTGCGTTTTCCTCTTTCAGATTCTCTCTTGGACATTTGAGGTGATGATTGGACAACAGAAAGAAGCAAGGCAAAGAGTAGACCCATTCGCATCTTTGAAGCTTTTGTAGTAGAAGTGGGCGAAAGAGAGAATACTTTACATTTAGATACCTCGATGCTTTCCACAGTACATTCTTAATTTTTTAATGCTGGGGGTGCCAGTGCGGTTGGGTGTGGAGGCTCTGGTGTTATCCTATTTTTTTTAATTAAAAAAAATTTTTAATGTTTATTTTTTGAGAGGGAGAGAGACACAGAGTGTGAGTGGGGGGGGGGGGGCAGAGAGAGAAGGAGACACAAAATCCGAAGCAGGCTCCGGGCTCCGAGCTGTCAGCCTGGACCCCGACGTGGGGCTCGAATTCATGAACCGCAAGATCATGACCTGAGCTGGAGTCGGATGCTTAACCGACTGAGCCACCCAGGCACCCCTCTGGTGTTTTCTTAGATCCTAACCCCCACGCCGTGACTTGCTTATGTACCTTGGGAATGTGACTTAACTTCCCCAGCTGTACTTTCCTTATTACTACAAGAACAGGAAATCCTACCACGATGGCCATCAGCACAGTCACTTGAAAAATAAAGGAGATCGTGTACACCGAGGGCCCTGCGACAATCGCTGGCACAGTTAGGCTTGAATGAGAGGTAGGTCTGAGAGTAACTCTCTTGCAATCCACATGATATTATCCCTTTAATTTTTCAATGAGAAACTTGAAACCCAGCGAGGTCAAGTCCAAGCCAGGACCGGAACTAAAACCCAGGTCTTCAAATTCCGTGTTCTGCTCACTACCCCCCAGTTTGCCTCTAGCCGTTCTCTGGGGAAGCCAGTTCATTCTTTTGAAGAGCAGTCCAGTCCTTTGCACATGGCAGCCGCTTAACACATAAGAGATGATCCAAAGGAATGAATAAGGAACTTTGTAACCAGAATTCCTAAGAGAGGCAGTTTACTATTTGGGAGTTAAAAGGGACTAGCACTAACATTATTCAGGAACCTAAAATAAGTTAAGCCAAAGGAAATTTGTGAGGAAGGTTAAAAATATGTGCCTTTATGTCCATGCTTCTGAGATTTCCCTGACTTCTCAGTAAGATTGGAATGTCCTCAGAGTCCAGTGGAAAGAAGACTGTGCTTTAAATCAGGAGACCTGGTTTCTGGTCAGTTCTTTTTGCTTGCTGTGTGGTATTGGTTGAGTCATTCATGGTCTCTGAACTAAAGAGTCTCGACTTGTAAACTGAGGATTCTTGCTTTCTGGACGACAGAGTAAAGGACACCAGGATAGGCACTGAGGAGGTGGGACAAGGGAGAACAGGGCTCTGGCTTTTTAGGTGCTTGGAACACACCTGGAGTTTTATCATTGTCGCAGAGCCATTGCAAAGAGTACTATTTGTTTAAGATTTATAACCTGCCTGCATCTAAAAAGGTTAGATGCAGGTTATGTATGAAAGCATAGTTGCAAAGCTAACATTTTTAAAGATGAAATAAAATAGAGCCCCTTTGAAGAATGTAGGAAGAGTAGATGTTTTTAACACCTGGTTTGGTACATTAGAGTATTCACACTCTAAATTTGGCTTGTGCTTCTGGAAAGATAAAAAGAGGGGTTTGGGGGCTGTTGGCAAGAGAAAAATTACAGTTTCATCTACAGTGATTGTTCCCACCTCCCACCCACTCAGGCAGTATTGATCATGGGATGTTTGAATAAAGCACATTTGGATAGTACAAGGATTCCATCTGTAACCTTGGTTTCAGAGAAGAAAGAATGGCCTTTCTTCATTGACTCTCTGTAAAGGAAGAGGGCAACTAGTAAATTATAACTCAATAAAGGTCTTTCTGTAAGTGCTAAGGCAATGTGGTCCAGACACTTTTAACTTTGGATGATCTGGACGTACGTAGACTAAATTGTCAATTACAAGGCGCCCTAAGCAAGCTTTATATTAACGTGATTTTTTTCTGATTTTAAAATAGTTGCTCAAAAAAAGCTAAGTCACCTCTGAAAAATAAGAAAATAAAATAGATTCTCATTGTTACCATTCATTAAATTTTTTTATTGTTTATTTTTAAGAGACAGAGAGAGACAGAGTGTGAGCTGGGGAGGGGCAGACAGAGAGGGGGACACAGACCCCGAAGCAGGCTCCGGGCTCTGAGATGTCAGCACAGAGCCTGACGTGGGGCTTGAACCCACGAACCTCGAGATCATGACCAGAGCCAAAGTCGGATGCTTAACCGAATCAGCCACCCAGGCTCTCATTGTTAAGCATTCAGAAGACACATAAAAATAAAACAAAAGTCACTGGTAGTCTCAGCGTGTAAGGAAATAGCTAATTGGTATATACACTTCTAGTCTTTTTTTTTTTTAGAGCATTTTCCCACAATGCTTTTTTAAAATTTTATTTTTGATAGAGACAGAGCACAAGTGGGGGAGGGGCAGAGAGAGAGAGAGAGAGAGAGAGAGAGAGAGAGAGAATCTGAAGCAGGCTCCAGGCTCTGAGCTGTCAGCACAGACAGAGCCCGATGTGGGGCTCGAACTCACAAACCAAGAGATCATGACCTGAGCCAAAGTCGGACACTTAACCAACTGTGCCACCCAGGCGCCCCAAGTCTTTTTTTTAATGCTCAGCTATATGTGTGTATTTTCATACATACATGTTATTTTACAAAACGAAGCCCTGCCTTGGAACCAGTTTGGTTCATTATGTCACTTCACATCTGATTCTCTAAAATGCACCTGTAATGGTGATATATCCCATTCGTTTGAAGAAGAAAGCTGGGCGTTTGAGATATCTGTCTGTGGTAGGGCATGCAAAATCGATTCTGTTGTGACAAGTTCAAGAGCACACATCTTGAATTCTTGGCCAAATAGAAAGCAAACCTCCTTTAGCAGACACTTGTGCCGCTGAGGTGCTGATAGGAAGAACAAACAAGAGCTTTGATTTTTACCCAAAGTCCTGGGCCAGAGGACATGTAAGAGATGATTTTTGCCGGAAAAATATTCAGGTCAGGTTTTACTGGGCCAAGCAGCTTTTCTGTGTAAAAGGGTCTCCACGTGGCCTTATAGTAGGGACTAATGAGAATACCATCAACTCCCAGTTATCCATACTAATGGGAGCCTAGAAGAGAACAAGAAATCGAGATTTCATGGAATATCTCCAGTTCTTATCGTAGCCAATGGTGTGGTCTTACTCACGGTCAAACCTCTTGAAATATAAGCTCTTTTCTTCTCATGAGCTTACCCACCTGCTGGCAGACAATTGAAATGCCCCAAGGCAGATAGTGGGAGGGCCGTGATGGGCACAGGCTGCTCGATAGATATGCATTTGAATTAATTTTGGGAAAATGATCTGACAAGTAGGAATAGGGTAATTAACCCCAGATACACAGGAAGAAGCTGTATATATAGGATGGAGAATTTGCCTTCTTCCTGGCTTTTCTTTTTCACTGGCCTCCATAACCTGGAAATGAATTCTTAAAACTCTGAGGAAATCTCATAGAGACTTCAATTCCAGAAACCCAATTGCCAGAGAAATAGGAGACTTTTTTTTTCCCTGTAGCTACTATATCTTGTCTTGCCCTTCTTCCATTCTGCCTCACGTCTAATAAATGAAAGAAATATTTCTTCCTTTATTTTTCGGCCTTATTACAGTGTAGAGTAGCCTTTAACAAAATAATTAAGAAGGAATCTGTTTACTTGACTTGTCTGCTCCTATAACAAACAGCAGAGATTCATCTCTCTTTACACTGACTGTATGTGTTATAATAAAATAAATATTATTGGAATACTTGCATGATGATGTGTCTAGAGTAATAGCTCTTATCAAAAACAGTTCTTAAGAATGTTTTCTTGCTTTTAGATCAGTGATGAAGTTATTGACCTTTTGACCTAGTCCTGGGCGCAAGACAGCAATGATTGGGCAAAACATCAATGGCATAGTGGCACATCTCTGTTATCTACTTTTTATCACTGTTTCTGTGAACAGGGGCCCCAAAAGTAGCAGAGATGAGGGCCAGCCAAACCATCTGAAAAATAGCTATGATGCTGCAGGTTGAAGGTCCAACTCAAACGTTAGCTGCAGTTCCTTTGGGACCAAGTTCTCCTCGCAGATACCATTAGTCAGTGGGAAGTCATGTATTGTCCAGCTGGTATCTGTCAGCTACTGGCTAGTGATAAGCTTACTGTACTTGCCTGTATCTTCTAGAAGTTAGTGAGTCATCATCGTTTTAATAAAATCAGCTCATGTGTGCGTCTTGTCCAAGATGATCTACTGGGACTTGAGGTGTGTGCAGTTATGCTGCACAACTCGTTGAATTTTCCCCTGGGGAATGCCAAAAACTTTGGAAAAGTTTAAACTTAGGAGCATGCACTGAAATTGACTTTTATCATCACTTCTTAAGATTGATAACTGTTTGGCATACTCCTTGAGAAATCAACTGAGTAATGGTGCCAGCCACTCAATCCTAGACACCCATGGTAAAACAGGTCTTCGAACTTACAGGGTTTACTTTTGTTTTGTGCTTGAAAAAAAAATCAGTGCTGGTAATTGCAGAAGCTTTGTTTAGTGACTCCAGCGGCATTACTGCTCAACTCCTTGTCTGCCTCCAGTTCCTGAATTTGCTTCTTCCACGTGTTTGTTGGTTTCTATCTGGGGCATAATTGGCCAAATCCTATATTGCTCAGATAATAGGAACAATGACCCTGATGAAACACTATTATGTTTGCAGTTAAGACCAGGTTTCAATCAGAAGTTAGTGTTTGAGAAAGATATTTTCATCAAGAAGCATAGTTTGTAAGACACTGGTACCGTCATATGGAAGAAATGCCATTTGAGTATTATGAGGTTTAAAGAGAATGAAAAAGAACTTTCCCCTGGGCTAATCTATCTTCCCAACTAGATTTCAAACCCCTTAGCAGCATGGGTACTATTTTTTCTTTTGCCTTGTGAACACATTTTACAAATTATTGAAGTATAATTAGCATACAATGTTATATTTGTTCCTCGTGTACAACATACTGATTCAACAACCACTGTGGAAAACAGTATAGAGATTCCTAAAAAAATTAAAGATAGAATTACCACATGGTCCTGTAATTCCACTACTGGGTGTTTACCCAAAGAAGATGAAAACACATTCAAAAAAAAAAAATACGTACCTCTCTGTGTATCACAGCATTATTTACAATAGCCAAGATATGGAAGCAACCCAAGTGTAGATGAATGGATAAAGAAGATATAGAAAACACACACACACACACACACACACACACACACACCAAGGAACATTACTCAGCCATAAAAAAGAATGAGATCTTGCCATTTGCGACAACATGGATGGACCTACAGGGTGTTATGCTAAATGAAACAAGGCAGACAGAGAAAAACAAATACCATGTGGATTCACTTACATGTGGGATCTAAAAGACAAAACAAGCATGGGTGCTATTTTACACATCGTGCCTTTAGCACTGCAATAGATACAAAAAATGCATAATAAAGTCGGCCAGCTGTACCAGTTTCTACAGTCTATTTCGTTATGACTTGACTTTACCATGGACAACATCTGATTCTTTCAAAGGTGATCAAAGATGTTTCAAAGGTTTAGTGGAAGGGTAATTTGAGAAAGTGTTAGGCAAGAATGTGTGGAAGCCCTTTATTTTCCAATTTCTAAGAGTGGGTGACCCGTACCTTACAACTGTGTTACTGGAAAGGCAGAGTCCTACCGTGGTTACAGTCCTTGGGTCTGAAGCCAGACTAATTAGGTTTGAATCCCAGCTCCATACCCTGACTAATCATGTCAACGTGGGTAAGTTACCATATCTCCCTGTGCCTCAGATTCCTTATCTGTAAAATGGGAGTAATAATGGAAACTACCTCATGGGGTTGTTGTGGGAATTTAGTGAATTCGTATATGTAAAACCTTTAGAACAGAGCTGGGCTTTTATAGGAAAAGTGCTCAACGAATATTAGCTCAACCAACGCTGATTTTGTTATTACTGTTATCACCATTCTCATCTGGCTCTGCCACTTAGGACGAGGTTCCCTGGCTGCTTTTTACACTTATCAGCTACCTCTTAGACTGAGCCACATTTAGAGCAGGAAAATTCAGATCATTCAGATTTCACACTTTGTCCAGCAACACTCTTCAGAGACTGAATCTGGGGGGAAATGGAGTCTTGACTGAAACAGGTTATTTTTGGTTGGTCTATGGATTTCATGAATATGGTGAGCTCTAATATATTGAAAGGATCCACTTTATAATACTGTCTGTGAAATAATGTACCTTAAAGATATTTCATAAATGAGATGCCAACTTGCTTAATAGTGATATGTAAAGAATACCCTCCTTGTGGGGTAAGTATATACTGTTCCTTTGGAAACAGACTTTCCTGCAAATTAAAAAATTTTCATAATTTGGCTGTGAGTTTTAAAAATATGTAAATACACTTGAAACCCACACTTTGATAGCTTGGCTTATTTTAGTGGTTGCTTACTCTTTCAGGGATCTTTATCTTTTATTTGTCCCATTTTTTCCCCCAACTAGTAGGGAGTCAATCTCCCGACCAATTTCATATTGGAAGTAGGTAGGTTTTAATGTCAACCTCTGAGCGATCTAATTCAAGTGAGTGAAATAATCCAGAATCAAATGCATCAGACACAAGGTTCCAGCTTACTTTGCAGTGTGGATTTAACTCAGCAAAGTAATTTCTAGCTTCCCTCCATTTACATGTTAGTGGCTGCAGACCAATACAAGCAGGACTATTTATGCTAGCCTAATAATGCCCCTTAAATAGCCCCCCTTCACGTATTTGCTGCTTTTTTTCCCTTTTTTTTTAAATAAAGTTTATTTATTTATTTTTGAGAGAGAGAGAAAGAGAGCGAGCACAAGTGGGGGAGGAGCAGAGAGAGGGGGACAGAGAGAATCCCAAGCAGGCTCCACACTGTCAGCACAGAGTGTGATGTGGGGCTCAAACCCACGAACCATGAGATCATGACCTGAGTGGAAACCGAGAGCTGGATGTTTAACCAGCTGAGCCACGCAGGCGCCTCAATGGATTTGTCTCTAAGTGTATACCCAGGATCTTTGTGAAGTGTCTAGATAAGTTGTATATGTGAGATGTCAGGGGTTGGAGAGTGAGACTATAAATTTATTGTAGAGAAACAATCACCTCTCACCCACATGTGGAAGGTAGCTAACAGTGCCTCATTTGGATGTTTGTTTTGGGAAATTCATGATCATTTGTTATTGGTTAAAGATGCTGGGATTGTTAAAATATTTAAAGTATTTCCTACTCCATTTTAGAATATTGTAGATCGAGTCATTAATTTGTGTCTATAGCAAGAAAATCGTATTTCCAAGACTTGGCTCAAAAACACCCAAGTTCTGCCTAAAAAGTAATTTTGATTTTCTGGGTTCTTTCAGTTAATAAATGGTTTTGAACACCTACTCTTAGCCGATAAATGTAGATTAATATAACAATGCTAACAATAATAGTAATATCACAAAAGAGAAAATAAAAATACTTATTAAAAGTGAATATATATTCAGCCTTCCTGATAAAGAAAGAAATATTGGTTCTGTTTTTCACTACCAAATTGGCAGTTTTATTTTATTTTTCTAAATTTTTTAAATATTTATTTCTGAGAGAGAGACACAGCATGAGCAGGGGAGGGGCAGAGAGAGAGAGGGAGACACAGAATCTGAAGCAGGCTCCAGGCCCTGAGCTGTCAGCACAGAGCCTGATGTGGGGCTCGAACTCACGAACGGTGAGATCATGACCTGTAGGATGCTCAACTGACTGAGCCACCCAGGCGCCCCAGAATTTTTAATTTTAATTCCAGTATAATTAACTTACAGTGTTATATTAGTTTCAGGTGTGCAATATAGTGATTCAGCAATTCTATACATTACTCAGTGCTCATCATAATAAGTGTACTCTTTAATCCTCATCACATATTTCACCCATCCCCCACCCCATACCCTCTGGTAACCATCAGTTTGTTCTCTATAGTTAAGAGTCTGTTTCTTGGTTTGACTCTCTTTTTTTCCCTTTGCTCATTTGTTTCTTAAATTCCACATATGAGTGAAATCATGTGGTATTTGTCTTTCTCTGACTGACTTCACTTAGCATTATAATCTCCAGCTCCATCTATGTCATTGCAAATGGCAAAATTTCATTCTTTTCTATGGCTAAATAACATTCTGATATATATAATATATATACATATATCAGAATATTATATATATATGTATATATATATATATATATATATGTCACTATTGGGACTACATCAAAATAAAAATCTTCTGTACAGTGAAGGAAACAATCAACAAAACTAAAATGCAACCTACTGAATGGGGGAAGATATTTGCAAATGGCATATCTGATAAAGGGTTAGTATCTGAAATATACCCAGAAAACAAATAATCCAATTTAAAAATGGGCAGAAGACACAAGCAGACATTTCTCCAAAGAAGACATCCTTATGACCAACAGACACTCGAAAAGATGCTCAACACCACTCATCAGCAGATCAACAGGGAAATGCAAACCACAACTCCAATATCACTTCATACCTGTTAGAATGGCTAAAATCAAGAACACCACACACACACACACACACACACACACACACAGACACACAAAAAGATGGGGCACCTGGGTGGTGCAGTTGGTTGGGTATCTGACTCTTGATTCCTACTCAGGTCATAATCTCGCAGTCATGAGATTGAGCCCCGCGTTGGACTCCTCACTGAGTGTGGAGCCTGCTTGGGATTCTGTCTCTCTCCCTCTGTCCCCTTCCCCGAGCTCTCTCTCTCTCTCAAAATAAACATTCAAAAACAGAACACCAGAAACAACAAGTGTTGGCGAGGATGTGGAGTAAAAGGAACCCTCGTGTGTTATGTGTTGTTGGTGGAAATGCAAACTGGTGCAGCCACTGTGGAAAATAATACAGAGGTTCATCAAAAAGTTAAAAATAGAACTACCCAACAATCCAGTAATCACACTACTGGGTAGTTGCTCCCAAAATACAAAAACAGTAATTCAAAGGGATACCTGCACCCATATGTTTATTTCAGTATTATTTACAATAGCCAAATTATGGAAGGAGCCCAAGTGTCCAAATTGGCAAAGTTTTAAACAATTAAATGATCCAGTGTTGTGCATTCTCACCTTCTGCTGATGTGAGGGTAAATTAGAATAAGTTTTCTGAATGGCAGTGAAACACTACAGGTCAAGAATTTGAATGCATTCAAAACCTTTGACCCAATAAATCTACTTCTAAAAATTTATATTAAGAAAAATAACCATTGTTGCATACAAAAGGGTTTTTTTTTGTAAATTTTTTTTAATGTTTATTTATTCTTGAGACAGAGACAGAGACAGAGCGTGAACAGGGGAGGGGCAGAGAGAGAGACACACAGAATCTGAAACAGGCTCCAGGCTCTGAGCTGTCAGCACAAAGCCCGACGCGGGGCTAGAACCCGTCAACTGTGAGATCATGACCTGAGCCGAAGTCGGACGCTCAACCGACTGAACCACCCAAGCACCCCCAAAAGTTTACATACTAAGAATTTGTTTTAATTAAAAGAAAAGGAAACAGCCTAATCCCCCCAAATAGGGGATTGGTTGATAAGTTGTAGTTCAGCTGTGTTGGTGTAGAATCCAGTCACCAAGCACGAAGTATAAGGGAAATATTTAGTGGCCCCAAAATATTCATGGTATGTTAATTTTAGAATGTAGTTTACAAAACGTTTGTGCTATTAATTTTGTGATAAAACATTTATACAAACAATGCATAGAAAAACACTGGAAAGAACTTCTAGTTTCTGGTCTGACATGTAAAGAGCTTAGAAGTTGTCACCCCCATTGTCACAAGAAAAAAGCTGAAGGAATGACTCCTCTTAAATCAGTTAGAAAATTGAGGTCACAGGGCAAACTGCCCTATGCTTTTTACTCTGAAATCTGAAAGCCTGGTGAATGTAATCACCACTGCTGGATCCTGGTAAGAGCAAGAGTAATTGACTAATTGCTGGAGATCGAGTATGTACTAGCTTCAGAGAAAAAATTATTTTTGTGAGTTTCACCCCCAGGAGCCCCATCAGGGTCTCAGGGTGAAGACTGGAGAAAAATTCTTTAGTGCTGCAGGCACAGGAGGGAAAAAGTAACCATTCTGAAATAAGTCCAAAGCTCTTTGTTCTCCTTAATTAAGACCTGCCCTCAAGGGAAATGATTTTACCAGAGCCTAACAGATTTGCATTTTGTCAGAGCCTAACCAATGGGGAGAAGGAAAATACCCAATCCACTAGCCTTCCTGTCTTATCTACACTGGTGGGGGAGAACAAACCTAACTCGCAATTTTGAAGGTCACAGCTCAGAGACACAGGCTCACTAAAATACTGAAAACTAAGCATATAATTATAGAATGCTTCTCTCTCCAACCCCTGCCACAATTTACCACCATATCAGTTGGGGCCCTTGTATAATAACAGGCAATTACAGCTGAAAGAACTGCACACCTCAAACATTATTTAAGAAAGAGTATCTAGGGAAGCCCAAGACAACAGAAGGGAAATAAACAAGGACATTAGAGCAAATTTTACCTCTGACATCCCAGCTATGACAAAGAATTAACATGACCTAATTCCTAGCTAGATTAACAAAAAACCTCATGCTGAAGGCATATCTACCTTAGTTTCTTTTATCCAATACATCATGTCTGACTTTCAACAAAAAAGTAAAAGTCATGCTAAAAGGCAAAAACAAACAAACAAACAAAAAACCCAACCCCCCCCCCAAAAAAAAACCCCAAACAAACAAAACAACCACAGTCTAAAGACACAAATCAAGCATCAGAACCAGACTCTGTTATAGAAGGTATTTTGGAATTATCAGACTGGGAATTTCGAGTAACTGTGAGCAACTTTCGAGTAACTGCTTTAGACTTTAATGGGGAATGTGGCTAATATGCAAAAATATAAGGGGAATGGAAACAAAGAGATGGAAATTCTTAAGAAAGAATGCAAAGGAAATGTGAGAAATCAGAAACACCATAAGAAATGAAGAATGCCTTTGATGGGCTCATCAGTAGACTGGACATAATGGAGGAAAGAATCAGTGAGCTAAAGATATTCCGATAGAAACTTCCCAAACTGAAATAAAAGGGAAAAAATGAAGAAAAATGCAACAGAATATCCAGGAACTGAGAAAAAAAAATCACAGAAGGCTTAACATAATGTGTAACGAGAATACCAGAAGGAGAGGAAAGGAATGAACAAAATAAATATTTGAAGTAATAATGGCTGAGAATTTTCCAAAATTAATGACAGACACTATAGCACAGATCCAGGAAACTCAGAGAACACAAAACAAGAAAAATATGAAAAGATCTACACCTAGGCATATCATATTCAAACTGTAGGAAATCAAAAACAAAGAGAACGTCTTGAAAGAGTCTGGAGGAAAAATACATTACCTGTAGAGAAACAAAGATAATAATTACATTCAATTTCTGTTCAGAAACCATGCAAGGAAGAAAGTGAAATAAATTATTGAAAGAAACCCCCACCAACCTAGAACCTAGAATTCTGTGTCCAACAAAATTATCCCTCAAAAGTGAAAGAGAAAGAGATTTTCTCAGGCAAAAATGGGAGGATTTGTCACCTGCCTAAATGTTAAAAGAAATTCTTCAGAAAGAAGGAAAATGATATAGACCAGAAACTGGGATCATTTCCATAAAGAGAGGAGGAGCATTAGAGAAGAAATAAATTAAGGTAAAATAAAATCTTTTATTTTTCATATTCTGAATTGTCTAAGAAAAAAATTGTTCAAAGTAATAATAACAACAATGTATTGAATGATTATAGCTGATGAAAAAGTAAAATGAATAACAACAATCTTATAAAGGATGGGAGAGAAGAAAAGAGTACTTTGCTGTAAGATACACGCACTACCTGAGAAGTAATATAGTGTTTTATGGATTTAGATTAATTGGAAATGTGTATTGAAAACTCAAGCTCTACCACCAAAAATTTTTTCAAAATAAGTATAATTGATATGCTGAGAGAAGGGAGAAAATGAAAGAGTAGAAAATGCTCAATTAAAGCTATCGAAGGCAAAAAAAAAAAAGAGTGGAACACACACTCACAGAAAAGAGAAAATCAAGGTCAATGAATAGAAAATAATTACAGATATGGTCAATCTGAATCCAACTGTGTCAATAATCACTTTAAATGTGAATGGTCTATATGCATCAATTAAAAGAGAGTAACAGTAGATAAAAAAAAAAAAAAAACCATGTCCCAACTATATGTTTTCTACAAGAAACCCACTTTAAATATAAAGGTACATGTCGATTAAAAGTAAAGAGATGGTGAAAGCTGTAGCATGCTGACACTAATGAAAGAAAGTGGGAGTAGCTATGTTAATTTAAGACAAAGCAGACATTCAAGGCAAGGATGTATGTTATATGCACCTAACAGGGCATCAAAATATGTGAGGTAAAAACTTTTAGAGCTGCAAGGAGAAACAGACAAATCCACTGTGATAGTTGGACTCCCTATTAATAATTAAAAGTTACAGAAGACAGAAAATAAGGATATAATTAAACTAAACAGCACCATCAATCAACCAGATCTAATTGAGTTCTACACAGTATTTCACCCAACAGTAGAATACACATTTTTCTCAAGCTCATGTGGACCATCCACCAATGTCTGTTAAAAGTAATAGACATTATACAAAGTATCCTCTCAGACCATACTGGAATTAAGCTAGAACTCAATAACAGAATGATAGCTGTAAAATCCCTAAATATCTAGAGATTAAATAATACAGCTTCAAATAGCACATGGGTCAAAGAAATCTCAATAGAAATTTAAAAATATTTTGAATTCTTTGGAAAAAAATAGAACTTAATCAGAATTCACAGCATGCAGCAAAAGCAGTGCTTAGGGGGAATTTATAGCATAGAATTAATATATTAGAAAAAAAGAAAGATCTAATGTCAACAATCTGAGCTTCACCTTAGGAAACTAGGAAAATTGGAGTAAATCAAATTCAAAGTAAGTAGAAGGAAATAAATAAAAAAAAAAAAATAAAGCAGAAATCAATGAAAATGAAACCAGGGAAACAACAGAGAAAAATCAATGAAACCAAAACTCCTTCTTTGAAGAGATTCATATAATAAACATCTAGGCAGGTTAATTAAGAAAAAAAAGAGATAAGACATAAATCACTAATACCAGAAATAAAAGAAAGGCCATCACCACTATTAATCCATGGTCATCCAAAGGATAATAAAGGATTATAATGAACAACTCTGTGTCCACAAATTTAATAACTCAGAAACTATGAACCAATTCCTTGGAAGATACATTTAACAAAACTCATACAAGAAGAAGTAGCCTGAATAGCTTATATCTATTAAAGAAATTAAATCAATAGTTCATAATCTCCCCAAACAGAAAGCACCAGGCCCAGATGATGAACTGGTGAACTTGACCAAACATTTAGGGAAAAAATAATGCCAACACTCTGCAGTGTGTCTTAGAAGATAGAAGCAAAAGGAACACTTTATGTAACTCATTCTATGAGGCCATCATTACCCTAACACCAAACCCAGGAAGAGATGTTACAAGAAAGGAAAACCACAGGTCAGTATCTCTTATGTAAATATTCTTAACAAAATATTAGCGAATTGAGTCTAACAATGTAGGAAAAGTGCACAATTTATGGAATTTATTCCAGGAATATAAGGCTGTTCCAGCATTCAGAATCAATTAATGTAATCCATCACATCAACAGGCTAAAGAAGATAAATCCCATGATTATATCAATAGATGCATAAAAAGCATTTGATAAAATCCAATGCTATCCAGCAAACCAGGAATAGAGGAGAATTTCTTCAACTTCATAAAGAACATCTACCAGAAAATCTATAGTTAACGTCACTGCTTTTCCCCTAAGGTCAGGCACAAGGCAATGATGTCTTCTCTCACCACTCCAATTCAACATTGTACTTGAACTCATAGCTAATGCAATAAGATGAAAAATGGAAACAAAGCATATAAAGGGTTGGAAGGAAGAAATAAAACTACCTTTGTCCACAGAAGAAATAAAACTACCTTTGTTCAGAGATGACATAATTATCTATGCAAAAAGTCCTAAAAAGTCAATAAAAAACCCTCCTGGACTTAATTAAAAAGTCCATTGCTTAACTCTCTGCTAGCAATGAACAATTGGAATTTGTAATTAAAGACAATGCCACTTACATTAGCACCAAAAAAACAAAATACTTAGATATAAATCTAGGAAAATGTGCACAAGATCTCTGTGAGGAAAACTACAAAATTCTCAGGGAAGAAATCAAATAAATGGAAAGATATTCCAAGTGAATGGATAGGAAGACCCAATATTGTCAAGATACCAGGTCTCCCCAACTTGAACAATAGATTCAATATAATACCAATCAAAATTCCAGCAATTTATTTTTTGGAAATAAACAAAGTGATTCTAATGTTTTCACGAAGAGACAAAAGACTCAGAATTTTGAGCACAACATTGACGAACAGTAAAGTTGGAGGACTGACATTACCCAACTTGAAGACATGCTGTAGAGCTACATTAATCAAGACAGTGTGGTGTTATTGAAAGAAGAGACAAATCAGTGGAACATAATATAGAGCCCTGAAATAGACCCACACAAATACAGTGATCTATGACAAAAGGAATAATGAAATTTTATTGGAAAAAGGATAATCTTTTCACCAAATGGTGCCAGAACCACAAGACATCCACATGCAAAAAACAAAACAAAGCAAAACAAAACAAACAAACAAAAAGAATGTAGACCCTGACCTTAAACCTTTCACAAAAATAACTTGAAATGGATCAAAGGTCTGAATACAAAATACAGGGGTGCCTGGGTGGCTCAGTCGGTTGATCGTCCAACTTTAGCTCAGGTCATGATCTCACGGTTTGTGAGTTTGAGCCCCGCGTTGGGCTCTGTGCTGACAGCTCAGAGCCTGGAGCCTGCTTCGGATTCTGTGTCTCCCTCTCTCTCTGCCCCTCCCTCACTTGTGTGTGCTGTCTGTCTGTCTCTCTCTCTCTCTCAAAAATAAAATGTAAAAAAACCCCTTTTTTTAAATACAAAAGTATAAAACTTCTAAAAGATAACATAGGAGAAAATCTAGGTGATCTTGGATTTGGTAGTGAGCTTTTAGATATAACACCAAAAGCAAGCTCCATGAAAGAAAAAAAATTGATAAATTGGATTTCATTAAAAGTAAAAGATTCTGCTTTGCAAAAGACACTGTTCAGCAAGTGAAAAGACAAGCCACAGACTGAGGGAAAATATTTGCAAAACACTTATCTGATAGAGGGCTTGTGTCCAAAACATGCAAAGAACTCTTAAATCTCACGAAAAGGAAAAAGAAAAGAAGGGAAAAGAAAAGAAAAAAAAAGAAAATGACCAACCCAATTAAAGACCAAGGAGCTAAACAAACACCTCACCAAAAAAGATATACGGGTGGCAAATAAGTATATGAAAAAATGCTCCACATCATATGTCATTAGGGAATTGCAAATTAACCAATTAGACACCACCACACACCTATTAGAATGGTTATTACACGAAATAGACACCACCAAATAGTGGTGAGGATGTGGAGCAACAGGAACTCTCTTTCACTGCTGGTGGGAATGCAAAATGGTATAGTCACTTTGGAAGACAGTTTGAAAGTTTCCTGCCAAGCTAAACATCACCTTACTATGTGATCCAGCAGCCATCCTCCTAGGCATTATCCAAATGAACTGCAAACATCTCCACACAAAACCTGCTCACAAGTGTTTCTAGCACTTTTATTCACAATTTCCAATAATTGGAAGCAACCAAGATGTCCTTCTGTAGGTGGGTTAAGTAAGCTGTACATCCTCACAATGGAATATTATTTAGTGACAAAATAAGTGGGCTGTCAAGCAATGAAAAACCATGGAGGAACCTTAAATGCATATTTCTAAGTGAAAGGAGCAAGTTTGAAAAACCTTCACACCTTATGATTCCGACCATATGACATCTTGAAAAGACAAAACTAAAAAGACAGTAAAAAGATCAATGATTTTCAGGAGTTGGGGAGACAGAGGAGGGAAGAGATGAACAGGCAGAATTCAGGACCTATTTAGGGCTCTGAAACTATTCTGTGTGATACTATATAAAGGTGGATATATATCATTATACATTTGCCGTAACTCATACAACTATGCAAAACAAAGTGCATCCTTCGGTAAACCATGTGCTTTAGTTAATATATCACTATTGGTTCATTAATTGTAATTAATGCATTACAAGTGCATTACAATTTGCATTACAAATGCATTACGCTTAACATAAGATGTCAGTAACGGGAAGCTAGGGTGAGGTCAAGAGCGGATACATGGGAACTCTGTGCTTTCTGCTCAGTTTTTTTGTAAACCTAAAACTGCTCGAAAAAAAGAAGTCTATTGATTAAAAAAAATAAAGAAAAAATGAGAGTGACATTGTAGCATTATAGAATAGTAAACGTGGTAATCTTCTGGTAGCAGAATTCTATGTGATTTTTCTTTCCTCTCTATATTTCTTTTTATTGTTTTATTTAGGTGTAATTTACATGCAACAAAATTCACCCTTTTTCTAGGGTACCGTTTTGTGTTTTGACAAAAGCATTCTGCCATGATGTCACCATCAGAGTCAAGATAAAAATGGCTCAATCACCCAACAGATTTACTTTGTGTCCCTTTGTAGTTAAAGTTCTTACCCCACCCTGGTCCTTGGTAACTGGATCTGCTTTCTTTCCCTATTGTTTTGCCTTTTCTGGAATGAAGATAACTGGAATCATACCATACATGGACTTTGAGTCTGGCTTTATTAATTTAGCATAATGCTTTTGAGATTCATCTATGTTTGTATGCCTCAGACATTCATTTCTTTTTATTGCTGACTGATAGTCCATTATTTGGATGTTTACAGATTTATCAGTTAAAGGACACGTGAGTTGCTTTCAGGTTTTGTTGACAATGAATAGAGTCATTCTAAACATTTATATACAGGTTTTTGTTTGACTATACGTTTTTATTTCACCAAGGAAAGTGCCTAGGAGTGGGATTGTTGGCTTATATATACAGTAAGTGTAGGTTTAACTTTATAAGAAACTGCCAAGTTGTTTTTCCAGGGTGGCTGTACTATTTTGCATTTCCACCAGCAAAGTATGAAGAGTTGCTTTACAGTTGCTTTACATCCTCACTAGCACTTAGTATGGTTAGGTTTTTTTGAGTTAGGTGAGTAGTGATATGTCATGGTTTCAATTTGCATTTCCCTGCTGATTCATTATGTGTTTGATATCTATATATCTTCTTTGGTAAAGTGTCTGTTCAAATTGTATTCCTATTTTATTTTATTTTATTTTATTTTATTTTTGAGAGAGAGACAGGGAACACATGGGGGAGGGGCAGAAGGAGAGAGAGAGAGAGAGAGAGAGAGAGAGAGAGAGAAAGAGAGAAAGAGAGAAAGAGAGAGAATATTAAACAGGCTTCACACTCAGCTCGGAGCCTGATGTGTGGCTCGATCTCATGACTGTGAGATCATGACCTGAGCCAAAATCAAGAATTGGACGTTTAACCGACTGAGCCACCCAGATGCTCCTAAATTGTAAAACTTGTTTCCTTATTCTTAAATTTTGAGATTTCTTTATATATAAAGTTTTTACCAGAAATGCGATTTGCAAATAATTTCTCTGAGCCCATGGCTTTTTTTTTTAATTCTCTTAACACTCTTTCAGAGACACAAGTGCTTAATTTTGATGTGGTAATTTTTTGTAATATTTCTTTTATGGATTATAGTTTTGGTGTCATATCTCAGAAATCTTTGCCTAACCCAATATCACAAAGGTAGCCTTCAATGTTCTCTTCCAGAGTTCTAAAATATTAAAGTTTACGTTAAAGTCTATCTGTGATCCATCTTGAATTAATTTTTGTATGTGGTCTGAGATATAGATTCATTTTATTTCATGTTTTGTGTATGACTATCCAAACGTTCCAACAGCAGTTGTTGAAAAAAAATACTGTTCCTCCATTGAACAGTCTTTATACCTTTGTTGAAAATCAATTGACTACGTAAGTGTGGGTCTATTTTTTGACTCATCATTCTATTCTGTTGACTTATTTGTCTAATCTTTTGCCAAAACCACATTGCCTTAAAAAGCATAATTTTACATTAAGTCTTGAAATGACATCATATGTGTCCTCCCAAATCTTTCTTTGTCAGTCTACGGCCATACCACCCTGAACGCGCCCGATCTCGTCTGATCTCAGAAGCTAAGCAGGGTCGGGCCTGGTTACTACTTGTCTGGGAGACCAAATCTTTCTTTGCCAGAATTGTTTTGGCTATTCTCCTTTAACTTTCCATAAAAATTTTAGAATTAGATTACCAATTTTTACAAAATATCTTGCTGATATTTGGTATTGGGTTTCACTGAATCTATAAATCACTTTGTGGGGAATTGACATCTTCACAATATTGTGACTTCCAATCCACAAACAAGGTTTTTAGGCCTTCTTTGGTTTCTTTTATGATTGCTTTGTAGGTTCCTGAGTACAGGTCTGGCACATACCCTGTTAGATTTATAGCTCAGTATTTCCATGTTTTGGGGGAGGTGTTGCAAATGATACTTTTTCAAATTTAAGTTTCTTTTCTTTTTGAATTTATTTATTTTTGAGAGAGAGAGAGAGAGAGAGAGAGAGAGAGAGAGCATGAGCAGGGAAGGGGCAGAGAGAGGGAGAGAGAGAGTCCCAAGCAGGCTCTGCACTATTAGCATAGTGCCCAATGCGGGGCTGAGTCTCAGGAACCATAAGATCATGACCTGAGCCGAAATCAAGGGTCAGATGCCTATCCGACTGAGCCACCCAGGCGCCCCTCAAATTTCAATTTCTAATTATTTATTATAGAATACATTAGCATAATCAGCTTTTGGATATTGACCTTGTATTCTGTAATCTTGTTAAATTTTGTTACTGTTTCTAGTAACTGCAAATAGATTCTTTGGGATTTTTTTTTTTTTTTATTTTTCAACGTTTATTTATTTTTGGGACAGAGAGAGGCAGAGCATGAACGGGGGAGGGGCAGAGAGAGAGGGAGACACAGAATCGGAAACAGGCTCCAGGCTCCGAGCCATCAGCCCAGAGCCCGACGCAGGGCTCGAACTCACGGACCGCGAGATCGTGACCTGGCTGAAGTCGGACGCTTAACCGACTGCGCCACCCAGGCGCCCCTGGGATTTTTTTTTTAGAGAGCCGTATCTATGAATAGAACAGTTTTATGTCTTATTCTCCAATATGCATACCTTTTCCTTCTTTTTCTTTCCTGATTTCACTGGCATGGATCTCCACAAAGTGCTGGAGTGGGCATCTTTGAGTAACTCCCAATCTCAGGGAGAAAGTGTTCTTTTTCCATAAAGTATGCTGTTAGCTGTAAATTTTTTTAAGATGCCCTTATTAGGTTGAGGAAGACCCCCCTTCTACTTTGCTGAGAATTTCTGTCACGAATGAATATAGAATTTTGTTAAATGCTTTTTTTGCATCTATCGTGATAATTACATGATTTTTCTTCTCCTGTTTGCTGATATGGTGAATTAGGTTGACTGAATTGGGAACGTTGTGAATCTTGAATTAGCCTTTAACTTTCAGGATAAATCCCACCTGCTCACAAAATATTATCCTTTTTATTTATCCTTAGGTTTAATTTACTAAAATTTTAGTGAGAATGTTTGTGTCTGTGTTCAGGAGGGACGTTGGTCTGTAGATTTATTTTTGTTCTCATAACACCTTTATCTGGTTCTGATGTCAGTGTCATTCTCACATCAACGATGTAGTTGGGAAGCAATCCCTCCTCTTCATTTTTCTGAAACGTTTGGTAGAATGTTTGATAGAACTCACTACTGAGGTCATCTGGCCTTGGAGTTCTCTTTGTGACAACGTTTTGAACTACAGATTCAAGTTCTTTAAAAGATATATGAATATTCAGGTTCTCTAGCTCTTCTACTTTGAGCTTTGGTAATTTGTGTTTTTCCAAGAATTCATTCATTTCATCTAGTTTGCTAAATTAAGTGGCATAAAGTTAGTCATAATATTCTTTTTTTTTATCCTTTTAAAGAAATCCTCTCTGTTGTCCCTAATACTGGAAATGGGCATCCTCTCTCTGTTTATCATTGCTGGTTTTGTGAGTTTATCAATTTTATTGATTTTATTTTAAAAAACACATGGAATCTCACTGATTTTTTTTCTGTTGATTTTCTCTCTTCAATTTCACTGATTTCTGTTTTTTATTATTCCTTTCTTCTGTATGCTTTTGGTTTATTTTGCTCACTTTTTCTAGTTTTTTTTTTTTTTTTTTTTTTGAGAGAGAGAGAGAGAGAGAGAGAGAGACAGCAAGCGGGAGAGGGGTCAGAGGGAGAGGAGGAGAGAGAGAATCTTCAGTAGGCTCCACACCCAGCACGGAGCCCAACATGAGGCTTGATCTCAGGACTGTGAGATCATGACCTTTGCTGAAATGGAGAGTCAGCCGCTTAACTGAGCCACCGAAGCACCCCAACTTTTTCTAGTTTCTTAAGGTATTGGTTTGAGAGTTTTCTCCTTTTCTAATATAGGTGTTCTAGTGATCTAGGCCTTTGAGTACTTCTTTAGCCAAATCTCACTGATTGTGACATGCTGTGTTTTTATTTTCATTTGGTGCAAACTATTTTGTAACTTTCCATTTGATTTTTTTCTTCAACCACAGGCTATTTCTGAGTTACCAGTATATTAAAAGTGGTTGTCTTCATGCTGGAATTGCGTGTAATGTTTTTCACGTATATACATTTATGTGTTTACTTTGTTCTTTCTGGAACTTTGTGCAAGTTTTCCAGGTTTCTACATTAAGTATGCATTGCTTTTCTAAGACGAAAACAATTAATATAAAATGACACTCTACGTTTTGTAGTACTTCTTCATTTACAGAGTTTCATTTACTCCTCCAACCTCTGCTTGAGAAGCAGATAATCTGTATCCCACAGGTGTGGAAAACAGATTGGCAGGTTTTTTAATTTTGATTTTTTATTTTTTTTAAGACTGATAGTTTCAGTGACTTGCTCAATGCCACACAGGTAGAGCTGGTTTAGAATTCAAACCCAGATTTTCTGACTCTCCCAGCTCATTCTTCCGAAGAAGTTGGAAACAAAGATTTGAAAAGTAAATTGGAATTTATTTTTGGGTGGTTGGAAAAAAATCATTGGGGGTCTTGAGTGGCTTGAGACAATGATCTTAGTGTAGCTTTTTTTTTTAAATGTTTATTCATTTTTGAGAGAGAGCGTGAGCGGGGGATAGACAGAGAGGGGGACTCGAGGACTCCAAGTGGGCTCTGTGCTGACAGCAGTGAGCCCCATGTGGGACTCGAACTCATGAGTTGTGAGATCGTGACCTGAGCTGAAGTCTGACATTCAACTTACTGAACCATCCAGGTGCCCCTTTCAGTGTAGTATTAATCTGAATCTCTGATTTCTAGTGAGGTTGAACATCTTTTCCTATTTATTGCCTGTTCCCATTTCTTCTTCCCCCAAATTGTTATTCATGTCTCAGGTAAATAGATCATCTTTCTACTGGATTGGTTGGTCCTTTACTTATTAATTTAAATGATCAAAAGTTCCCGATACTCATAGTTTATTTGTTAGAAAGATCTTCTCTCAGTTTCTTGCTCATCTGCCTTTTCTTTATTCAATTTGCTCATCAGCGAAATGTGTACTGGAGAGTGAGGGAAACTAATATGTTTGCTACAAGAAGAGTCTTGGTTTGTTTTGACCTTGTGTGTTGGGAACAGGAGATAAACGAGGATGGGATTCGGTGAATCACATGTTTGGAGATTCATTTACCAGTCAGTTGTTAACTGATTGCATTTATTGGCCCCAGCGTAGTAGGCCATGTGATAGAGAGCAAAGAATAAATGTTGCCTGCTTTTTTGAAAAAAAATTTTAATGTTTATTTTTGAGAGAGAGAGAGCATGAGCAAGGGAGGGGCAGAGAGAGAGGGAGACACAGAATCCGAAGCAGGCTTCAAGCTCTGAGCTGTCAGCACAGAGTCCAACGCAGGACTCCAAGTCAGGAACCACAAGATCGTGACCCAAGCTGAAGTCGGATGCTTAACCGACTGAGCCACCCAGGTGCCCCAAATGTTGCCCGCTTTTGAGGAGCTTTTACTTTGATGGAGATATAAGACCTGTAAAGTAATACAAGAAACTGTGGCACAAGACAGGCTGTGTCTATGAAAGTTTCTTTTCATCAAAGGGGAAGAGGACATTACTTTGGAGCAAATGGGGAGTTGTTTGCATAAGAAACAGTCTTTGAGTTGAATGAGAGCAAAGACTACGGATATTCTTGCTCACCATTTATCCCCAGCAGTTAGCAGAATGCCTGACAATAAGTGTCCAGGGTGCCTGGGTGGCTCAGTCGGTTAAGCGTCCGACTTTGGCTCAGGTCATGATCTCGCGGTCTGTGAGTTCAAGCCCCACATCAGGCTCTTTGCTGTCAGCAAAGAGTCTGCTTCGGCTTCTCCGTCTGTCCCCCTCTCTCTCTGCCCCTCCCCCGATTGTGTTCTCTCTCTCTCTCTCTCTCTCTCTCTCTCTCAAAATAAATAAATTAATTAATTAAAAAAAGAGTAAGTGTAAAATACTTGGTTAATAATTGAATAATATTAGCATGCATGGGCAAAAGCCATTTATAGGAACTTAACACAGTGCTTTTCATTCATTACTCCTACATCACCACCGGGCAGCTCTGAGAAAGAGAGATCAGCATTTCAGACCTTAGCTTGCATTTCCAAAACAAGGAGCACAACTTCTTCCAAAAGGACACCCGACATGCTCCCTTATCTTACCATTGGAACAGAGCGGTAATCAGGATCTTGGCTTCACTGAGGCAAACCTGGGTTTGACTCTCATGTCAATTACTTGCTGGTTAGAGGACCCTTGATTTCCCTCATCTATGAAATGAGATTAATGGTAGTGCCTACCTTGTTCGATCATCGTAGGATCAAATAAGCAAAGCATGTGGAACACAGAGCTCCTAGAAGGGCTTCTAGAAATATCCCCTATGCCTCTTCTCTTGAAGTACCCTAAAACAGATGGAAAGTGTGATTGCCGTTGGATTTTATGACTTTGTCTGTGGTTTCTAACTGCCCTATTCTCCATCTCCTCCCTCACAGATTCAGAGACATATTGTGTGTTTCAAGACAAGAAGTACAGAGTGGGTGAGAGATGGCATCCTTACCTGGAACCTTATGGGTTGGTTTACTGTGTGAACTGCATCTGCTCAGAGGTACAATCCTTCCCAGCATATGATTACCCAGTTTGCTCCTCAGACATACTTCCTTTGCCTGAATGGCTGGGAAGCATGGGCAGTAAAAGCCTAAGAAAAGTTAGGAAGCAGCTTCTATGGAAAAACAAACATCTGACTTTTTCATCTTGTTGCCTTTTGGCTTGTTGCCTTTGGGATCCCTGAGTATTTGCTTGGGACAGATATTTATAGTCTCTTAGCCAAATGATATGGGACATGGTGGGAGAAGGTAGAAGAGTTTGATTCCCGGGAATGGGGAAGCAAAGCTCAATTAGAATACCTGGATTGTAAGACAAAACCGTTTTCCAAGATCATGTTCAAGGCTGGCCTTTAGAGAAAAGATGAGGACAGGTTATACACTGGTTCCTTGGGAGAGTGTATTTTTTGTTGTCTCCACCAGAAACTATAATTAGGATCGAGGCTGTGAAACCTTGGCCTGTACCTGCTGATGATTGGAGTTCTTTTGGCGTGGCCTTGGCTCCTGACCAATCATTCAGAGAGGTGTTTGGATACATTAAATGCCATCTTTGCAATAGACAAAACAGGCAGTATCTTCTTCTTTCCGTGGCCTTGACCCAGGGCCACAGGTGTGGTCCATCTTTCTGGATAAGCTTCTACCATCACATAGTAGGCCAGGGTTTCTCAATCTCTACACTATTGACATTCCGGTACAGATATTTCCTTGTTGTAGGGCCCATCCCGGACTGTGTAGGATGTTTAGCAGTGTCCCTGGCCTCTACCCACTAGACACCAATAGCACCAATCCCAGTTATGACAACCAAAAATGTCTCAAGATATGGCCAGAGTTGCTTGGGGAGCAAAATGACCCCTGGTGGGGACCACTGCACTAGGCCAATTGGGAAAGGAAGCCTTGCACCAGGCCTTAAGAATAGAGAACTCTGAGCAGATGGAAAGAATTTTCAAGACCAGCCTCTCACGTGAGACCTTGTGGAAGGACTGTATCTCCTCCCAAGTGCCCAGGTAGAACAGAAGCAGTCACTTGCAAGCCAGATTCTTTTGCCATTTAAACAGAAATTTGGACTTCTAGAATCTTAAGGCTGTGAAAATCTAAACTTGGGGCAGTAGGAGGTAATGTTAAGAGGCTACCGGGCTCCGGGGTCAAGACAGACCATGTTTCCAATCCAGGCTCTGCCACCTGTGAGCCGTGTTATGTTGGACAAGTTACCTAACCTCTCTTCGATCCCTTCAGCTTATTTTTCTTTAAAATGGGACCATGATACTATGTATTTCATATGGGTGTGGTAAGGATTAAATTCACTAATACATTTCAGTTACAACAGTGCTTGGTCACAGCATTCAAGAGACATCAGCTGCTGTCATCGTCATCGTCATCATCACTATCACTATGACTGTTATTTTTGTTAATCTATTAACTCTAGAACAGAATTCAGTTCAGTGCATTAAGGAGGCATCAGCATAGGCCTCAGCCAGAAGGAGTGGTTTCTGATGTGCTTTGGTGATTTCAGTTCAAGATGATACCACCTGGCTCTGAGGAGTGTGGCACAAAAGGAGGCTCTGTGGTGTTTCCAAATGCAACACTCCAAAAATTTGTTCTAGAAAGTCCATGAGAAAAGAAAAAGGTTTCTGGTAAGGTCATTTGGATTTGGATCAAAGAAGCCTGCCTCTTTAAATGGCCAGGGCAGGTGTCAAATAGGGCATCTGGGGACTGATTAACTGCCTGGTATGACAAGATTGTGTCAGATTCTTGACCCAACACATTGGAAATGGACAGCTAACCCTTGGGGGCTGAGCTTTGCTGTCTGCAGGGCAGGGAAAATGTTAATATGATCCCAAAGCCAACAGCTCAAGGGCTGGCATCTTCTCTTTCCACATCCTCTTTGTCACCCTCTTCCCCCACAAGAGCGTGATAGATGCAAGTAACCCTTGCTTGGAATGAATTATGGATGGAAATATGCTAATGCCCAATTGATTTCCAAAGGCCTCCCATGATCTAGCGAGGGCTGAGAGCTGTCAGAGCTAGGGATCTTGTCATTGTAAATTGGGCAGGGACCCAGTCACCGCCCTCCCCCTTCCCCCCGCCCCTGCCACCAGGCACACTAGGTAATCCTCTCAATTCCAAAGCCTAGCTTGTTCTCCGAAAACTTACGACTGAAACAGGAAAGGCGGAGAGGAGGCATTCAGCCTGCTGGACCCAGGCAGAGTTACGTGGAATCCAGGACCCATGTGTCAGGGATGTCTCCATGCCCAGGGGTGGGTAGCAGCTAAGGGGGACCCATCACTGGTTATCCCTTCCCTCCGGTGGTATTGAGCAGGTGATCGTGTAATTAGACTAGGCTCTTGTGGATGTGCAGCTGGAGCCAGAAAGGCTAGAAACACCACAAAGCCAGGCCAGGAGGAGCTTTTGTCCGCAGTTGGCGGGAGGCTTTGAAAACGAGAGCAGTGGTGACCCCAGCTTCAGAAAGATATGCCAGCCAGCTATCCACCAACCCAGCAGATGTGCTAGTGATGAGAAAAGGGAAGAAAATGCTGATTTCATTCAGCTCCTTGGGAATGCATCATTCGCTGTCTGGGTGAGTCTCTGCGTGCCTGTTTCCCAGACTGGCATGACCACAGGTGACCTTTGAAAGACATTCATTTTTTTTCTCGTGGTTGCCTCCTCTCTTTCAGAATGGGAATGTGCTTTGCAGCCGAGTCAGATGTCCAAGCCTTCACTGCGTCTCCCCTGTGCATATTCCACATCTGTGCTGCCCGCGCTGCCCAGGTAAAACCAGATCGCCTCTCTCTTTCCCCGCTGTGGTTCTCCTTCCTCCCTCTTCCACCCAACCCACTCCATCTGCCTAATTCCCCAGAAGGGAAACTTCCAGACAGAAATAACAATAGGACGCTTTTAGGCAGGCCATGCTGGCCCCTAAATGCTGTTTATAGCCCAAGCGGGGCCCATTCTAAGCTCTAATAAGTTATTGGGTACCCAGTAACAGATTTTCATTGGGCTTTTAATCATTTGAAGGTGGATGTCAGTTGGGGGAAGGGAATTGTGGCCCAGAGAGTTCGTGCCATAAACAGCCTCTTCCTGCCATGGGCAGCAGGCACCAGGGGAATTGTAGCATGGCGGCACGTGTCTCAAGCAATTAGTGCTGGGATTGCATAAATCAAAGGAGCTGAACCAGTGAGGTTTATGACAGTATAAAGCTGCCTGCCTGCTGAATAGTCACCTCCTCCAGACTGCACAGTTATTATGTACACATTGTTAAGAGCAAATCTAAGGGGGAGGCGGGCAGAGACTTTCACAAGGCCGTTAGAACCGTCTACTTTGATGGTTTGCGGCTAGGGTGTTTGTCTGAGGCAGCGGCTCCCTCAATGACACTTTGTTCACGTCTGACTGGGGCCTGGCTCCCACACCAGAGGCATGCAGGCGTGGAATGATTAAGAGAATGCTGTGGGCCGGACAGCAGGCCTAGGAAAAGCTAAGTGATGGCCTTGGGATCTGGGCAGTAGAAGCCTTGTGGTCCTGTAAATTGATCTTTTTTTCCTCTAGGATGGAGGTTCTCGAGGTGGAGTCCGTGGGTGGGCTTTATGGGGTCAGTGAACCCTCTAAAACGGTTTCATTTTTGGTGTAACTATGTCTGCATGTAAACTCCTTTAGAGACCATCCATAATCTTACTGGTATTTGTAAAGGGGGTGTACGTGACCCTACGAACACGAAGGACCACTCGTCTAGGGTGTAGGTGGTGCTTTTTTTAAGTAGTAAAGAATCTCCAGAACTTAAAAGAGAGGAACCCAAAGTGTCAGGGCAGCAATGGTAGGAATGGGGCTAGGAATAAGGTTCAATGAAAATGCAGTTAACATTTCAGTTATAGGGATGGAGGTGTTTAATGAAGAAGAAGCCCCCAAACCCTCTCGGTCACCCCCTTTGTGAACTACACTTTCCTGGATCAGAAAATACACGCTGATGAACACAGGGACTTCTTTCCCCCGTGGCAAAAGATCATGGCATGTCATACACTTATCATTCTGAGTATTGATGATGACAGTATGTGCTTCAAGATGTAAGAGACTGACCTGGCGGAAGATCTACCTGCAAGTTGGTTTTTGTAATAAATCCCTAAATGAGGCTTACAGGTTTGATATTTCTTTCTTTGCTGCTTCTACTGAAACTGGATTACGAAGGAGAGGTTTGGTAGGTGGGAGAAAAATTTCCCATTAAAAAGGCCAACCTGGAGGGGCGCCTGGGTGGCGCAGTCGGTTGAGCGTCCGACTTCAGCCAGGTCACGATCTCGCGGTCCGTGAGTTCGAGCCCCGCGTCGGGCTCTGGGCTGATGGCTCAGAGCCTGGAGCCTGTTTCTGATTCTGTGTCTCCCTCTCTCTCTGCCCCTCCCCCGTTCATGCTCTGTCTCTCTCTGTCCCAGAAATAAATAAACGTTGAAAAAAAATTTTAAAAAAAAAAAAAAAAAAAAAAAAAAAAAAAAGGCCAACCTGGAGATTTTTTTCCACTTTGTTTTCCACCGGAAGCCTCCAAAAGTGGTCTCATGCCATAGGAATGTATCGAAGCTATGTAGACATTGTTCTTCCCTGGGAAGGAGGTTGAGGCATGACCCAGATACAAAACACAGGGCCGAAGACGGTAGAGTGCACTATGGCTATCACCTACCCCAGCTGCAGAATAGGAAGCAAGTATTGAGAAAAAGCAAAGTATAAGCCAGCAGTTCCTTTGGGAGAAAAGACAAGTTTTAAAGGAATCGAGGCCATCGATACCGGAAAAGAGAAATTTGTCTTTAAGGCTTATTTAACAGTTCTTTCTGTGGGAGGTAGTACGAAGGTTCCTCAGTCCTTATATGCAAAAATGTCTTTATTTGGCCCTCATCCTTGAATGATAATTTGGCTGGCTAAAAAATTTCCCTCAACACTTTGAAGATACTAATAAATGGTCTGTTGACTTCCTTCCTTTGGGGATAACAAGTATGGTGTTGGATTGTAGTTCTTTTCTAGGCAACCTGTTTTCTCCTTCTTCCAGCTTTTAAGATTTCCTCTTTTTCTTTGAGGCACATGACGAACGGTGTAGATGTGGGATTTATTTTTCTTTAGCCTGCTCAGTCCATCATTTTTTCAGCCAAAAGACGCAAGTTTCTCTTCAATTTTTACTCATGGTTTTTCTGAACATTACATCTTACCCTTCTTTTTCCCTCGTTCTCAAAGTTGCCTTTGACATATGTTTTTGCAGCTCATTTAATTTATCCTCTATCTCTTCATGCTTCTTTTATTTTTTCTGTCTTGGCATACTCCCCATAATGATATATTACTTCGGTTCTGTCCTCCAATTCGTGAATTCTTTCTCAGGCCTTTTCATGCCTACTATTCAGGCCATCTGTTGGGTTCTGTTTGTTCTTTTATTTTCAATAACTGTATTTCCCCCTAAGTTTTTGAACTACATTTTAAAATATCTACATATTGCTGTTTTATAAACCCTTGTTATTATTTCTTGGGACCTTATTCTTTATTTCTTTAATGCATTTAAATGTGTATTTAGGGTCCATTTTAGATAGGTTAAATGTTTGTATTTTTTCCTGGTGTGAATTCTCAGTTGTACTGGGTTTCTTGACGGCTTTTCTTAGATCTGAATTTCCCCTTGTTTTCTAAAATGTTTGTTTGCTTGTTTGTTTGGATAAGGCCTTCCTTCCTGATGGAAAGATTGTTCCAGGCCACACAGTTCACTTAGCTCTGAACCAGGTGTTTACATCAGTGTTTACACTAGTGTTTACATTAGTGTTTCAGCTTGGGCTCCCTTATGCCTGGATGGTCTATTTCGACCTCTGTTTTCTTGTGCAGTGCTAGTCCCTGATAGTGATCTTGTACTGTGACCTCAGCTACAGCTGCCTACCTTGGGAGAGCCACCTCAGGTGGGCAGAGCTATGTCCATCCCTGTTTACATGTGAGGAGTGGGGCCCTAGTCTCCACCTTTACATGAGAAGCCACTTGGAGGCCATAGTTCTTGCCCGGCTGTCTGGTCCCAACTGTCTGTATCCAGTCTCAGCTGCCACATGGACCATACGGCTTTGGCCCCCTCCCTTTATTGCTGTACTTTTGTTCTATGTTTTATTCCACAAGGAGTCTTGTTTTTGTTTCTGGGCATGATTTTGCAGTTTCAAAGTTTTTATTTATTGGGGCACCTGGGTGGCTCAGTCAGTTAAGCATCCAACTTCGGCTTGGGTCATGATCTCAAGGTTCGTGGGTTCGAGCCCCGCATGGGGCTCTGTGCTGACAGCTCAGGGCCCAGAGCCTGCTTCGGATTCTGTGTCTCCCTCTCCCTCTCTCTCTCTCTGCCCCTCTCCTGCTCGCACCCTGTCTCCCTCTCTCTCTCAAAAATAAATATTTAAAAACCTTTTTTAACTTTTTATTTATTTATTTGTTTACTTACTCCCTCATTTATTTGCTCATTTTTCTTTATTGCTAGTTTTACATTTCATCCCTCACTCCTTGGTGGGAAAAGAGCAGGGAGTTCTCTCCTGTGCTCTCTGGGCCATATTGAACAGGAATGCAAACCACCTCTTCTTGCTATTGAAGATCAAACAAGAGTGAACAGGTTTAATTAAACCATAGCAGAGAAGAATGGAGTTTGATAAAGGGATGAACTTTGGGACACGGTGGCTGTTAAATCCCAGAATAAATGACTAAGGAGAATTTCCGTCTCTTTACAGCATATTTCTGTAAGTAAAAAGGTACCCACCCATCTGAGATAAAGTTGTCACTGTTCTGCTTTGAGACGGGGCACTGGCTGTGATGACTCCTCTGTATTCCTTCCGCCCCAGTGATTATTAGGCATGAGGAAACTCCTGCCTTCAGGGCCACAGGAATGTTTGGTCAAAGGAGGGGGCTCTAATTTTCTGTCTTAACCCAATGGAAGGCACTGTGATGAAAATGTTTTCATTGCAAAGGCCAGGATGATGAACAAGTTCTGTATCAAAATGAGAAAACAAATGAGGAAGCTATATACCCAAGGTTTGGCCTTGCATACCATTCTGTAGCCCTATTGACTAGGGACGTTCATATGGTTGGAGATGGATTCAGTGGGAGGGTCCTGCTAGATACGCCTGGAGCTCATCTTCCATTGGAGAAGACAGAAGAGCCTTTGCCCCCCATTTGTTTCTCTGTTCACCCTGGTTCTTGCTCTCCAAACTCCCTACCCCAGAAATTTCCGAGGTTCCCACCTGTATTTGGGGTTGTCTCCTGCAGTTCCTGTTGAACTGTGGCAATCAAAGTACGCACACTGCTTTTCCAGAATTACCTGAGAGAAATCTATATTGATTCCCATGAAGAGAAAACAAAAATTTTTTTTCATCAGGGCTTCCCCAAGTATCTGGGGCAGAGAGGTCAGGTCTTGGTCACATATGACAGCGTGCTCTACTGTGCCTGAAGAGGCAGGTGCTGCATGGAAGTTAGAACATTTCTTTTTTTTTTTTTTTTAGACTTATTTATTTTGAGAGAGAGAGTGAGCAGTGGAGGGGCAGAGAGAAAGAGAGAAGGAGAGAGAGAATCCCAAGCAGGCTCCACAGTGTCAGCTCAGAGCCCGACTCAGGGCTCAGTCTCATGAACCACGAGATCGTGACCTGAGCCGAAATCAAGAGTCAGACGCTTAACGCACAGAGCCACCCAGGTGCCTCAAATTTAGAACATTCTTAATGACAAAGTCAAGGCTGCACAGAAGTCAGAAGGGTCACTAAATCCATCCCAGTCAATAAGCAGGGCTCTCATAGTCCATGATATTGAGAGATTTATAGGAACAAAATTCCAGATCTCTTTTGGTGAAGTGGAGTGGTAAAGGGGGGAGGAAGAGAGAAAGGACAGGGCTCCTTTCCTTTTGTTCTTTATATATAATTTTATCATGAAAAGAAGACTTTTATAGGGACCAGGAGTCTAAATCATGATACTATCTACAATTGTTTTAATGGCTAATCTTAATTAATTCGCTACTCAGAATTCAGAAATTTGGGTTCCTGTTGGGGTTTTCTAGCATCCGTGGGTCATTAAGGAGCTGTTATAAAATTGCCAACATACCTGATTTTATCTCTTACCAGAGACCTAATCCACAGTGTTCCCTTTTGGCTAACGGTGAAAAAATATTAGTTCCATGATGTGATTTTAAGGGACAGTGATAGTGTGGCTTTACCAAGAGAGGTATCCCTCACCACACTCTTTTAAATTCAAGGGAGGTTAAAGAAATGACCTTTCCAGTATAACACTATAATCTGTGTGTTACTGTAAGGAGAAGCTGGAAACCCTATGCCATTTGTCTCTCTTTTTTTTTATTTTGAAAAAAAATTATTTTATTTTCTTGAGAGAGAGGGAG
This sequence comes from Prionailurus viverrinus, assembly GCF_022837055.1. Lineage (NCBI taxonomy): Eukaryota > Metazoa > Chordata > Mammalia > Carnivora > Felidae > Prionailurus > Prionailurus viverrinus. Next base: position 83,692,583 of record NC_062579.1, on the reverse strand, counting down.
GAGCATGAGTGGGGGAGAGGGAGAGAGAGAATCCTAAGCAGGCTCCACGCTCAGTGCAGAGTTGGACCTGGGGCTCCATCCCACAACTCAGATCATGACCTGAGCCGATATCAAGAGTTGAATGCTCAACCCACTGAACCATAGTGCCCCATCATTTGTCTCTTGACAGGAGTTGGGTTGTGAACTAGCTAGCAGATACAAGCATTTCTGCTATAATGTGATATGTGGATTTCTTAATTACATTTTCAAGTTTTAATTTAAATTCCAGTTAGTTAACATACAGTGTAATATTAGTTTCAGGTGTAGAATAGAGTGATTCAACACTTCCATTCAACACCTGGTGCTCATCATGACAAGTGCCCTCCTTAATCCCTGCCCCCTGTTTCCCCGCATCCCTCTACCTGCCTCCCCTCCGGTAACCATCAGTGTGTTCTGTCTAGTTAAGAGTCTGTTTCTTGGTTCGGCTCTCTTTTTCTACCCCCACGTTCATTTGTTCTGTTTGTTAAGTTCCACATATGAATGAAATCATATGGTATTTGTCTTTCCTCGAATGACTTACTTTGCTTAGCATAATACTCTCTAGTTCCATCCACATTGTTGCAAACGGCAAGATTCCATTCTTTTTGATGGCTGAGTAATACTCCACTCCATATATACCGCCTCCGCTTTGTCCAATTCATCAGTTGATGGACATTGGGCTCTTGCCGCAATTTGGCTATTGTTGATAATGCTGCTATAAACATTGGGATTCGATGGTACACCTGGGTGGCTCAGTCAGTTAAGCATTGGGATTCGTGTAGTCCTTGGAATCAGTATTTTTGGATCTTTTGGGTAAATACCTAGTAGTGCAATTGCTGGATCATAGGGTAGTTCTATTTTTAACTTTTCGAGGAAACTCCGTACTGTTTTCCAGAGTGGCTGCCATAGATGCGTTTTTGAAAATCCCCACATTCTGCAAAATTATATGCTGAAAAATAACAAGGCTCAAAGAACAAACAAGATTGGAGAAAATAACTGGAAACTTATGCAACTTTGTAACCAAAGTACTAACAAAAGAACTATATTAATAAACAACTAGCGTGGCTTAAAAAGGCATCTTGGATTTCTAATAAATAAAAGAATATTACAGTAAGTATAGACCTCACGTTTTAAAATGGTGTCATCAGCTTGGGGAAAGGGGGAAGAAAGAAGATTTGAAATTGCTGAGTTTTAGAGACGAGAAAAATGCACAAAGATCACAAAGAGTCTTGTTACAAGCACTTGCAAGACTTACAAGTATGGCCAAACTGAGCCAAGAGGAAGAATGTGGGGTGAAAGGGGATTGGGTAGATTACTATATGTTTTCACAACTTGCTGATTTCAGTTGTGTTCATGTTGTCCCTTGATGATGCTGCTGTCCCTTGATAATGCTGCTGTCCCTTGATGGTGCAAAATGTTAATGTGCCGGGGAAAGTCATGTATGAACCAATGCAGTTTCTACTTTATACCAATAGCATTCTCTCATTTACCACTCGCATCTGAACAAGATCGGATCATGCAAATCTGTACCATAGTGGAAATAGCCTTTATAAGATGAGATGGAGACACAGTGAGGGTTGCAGGTCACTCGGCCACTCTGAATCTGGTTTTTGACCTTTAATCGCTGAACTCTCTACACATTGTGTTCCCCTTCCTGTCCTATGACTACGTGCCCATGTCTGTGACTGCTAGTGTTAAGTGAATCAAGCAAACAAGGCTTGTTTTACTCCCTCCAGTGTTTTTTAGGGCAAAAGTTCAAGGGGGGGGGGTTCTTTAATTGTTATTATGGTAAAGTACACATAACCTAAAATTTATGATTTTAGAGTGTACAGCTCAGTGGCATTAAGAACATTCACAATGGGGGGCAACCATCACCTCTAATCTAGGTCCCCAAATTTTTCAGCACCCGAGAAGGAAACCCTGTGCCCCTTAAACGATCATTATCCCCTCTCTCCACCAGCCCCTGGGAACCACTAATCTGCTTTCTGTTTCTATGAATTTTCCCTATTCTGGCCATTTCATGTAAATGGAAGCATGGACATTTGGGTTCTTTCCACCTTTTGGCTGTTGTGAACAGTGCTGCTGTGAACATTTATGTACAAGTTGTTCTGTGGCATATGTTTTCAGTTATTTGGGGGGTATACCTGAGAGTGGGATTTCTGAGTCGTATAGTGATTATATGTGTAACTCACTAAAGAATCTCTTCTGGATTTCAAAGCCACCCCATCTTCTTTTGGTTCAACTCTTTGAGTATCCGCTGCCTTCCATCCACGTGACTGCTGAGTGCTGCTATTGCCATCATTCATGTGTGATCTCCATTGCTCTCTCCTCTCTCCTTTGGTTCTTTTCTGAATTCTGTGTCCCCTTTTGATTTTATAGAAAAAGGTCAATTCCTTTTAAACACTAACAGCCAGCTGCCATAGTCTTTCCATTTAATTCGACTCTGTATGCAAGATGATCAGTTGGGGGCCATTTCCTTGCCCGCAAAAGAAGAATGTATTTAAAAAAAAAAAACCTATCCAAAAAAGCCATCCCAAACCCTGAGGATTCTAGAACATTGGTCTCTGGATAGCAGGAGCTTTACTTTATTATTATTGTTGCTGTTAGTTTCTCTTTAAAAATTTTTTTAAAATGTTCATTCATTTTTGAAAGAGATATAGACAGAGCGCAAATAAGGGAGGAATAGAGAGAGAGGGAGACACAGAATCCAAAGGCGGCTCCAGGCTCCAAGCTGTCAGCACAGAGTCCAGCACGGGGCTCGAGCTCACAAGCTACGAGATCATGACCTGAGCCGAAGTCGGACGCTTAACCGACTGAGCCACTCAGGCGCCCCTATTATTGTTAGTTTCTTATACCAATGTTTGAGAGGTATCCACAGAGACAGTCTCTTTTGGTCACTAGACCCTCCATATCTATACAGTCTGTTCTTTCACATCATAGTGACTTTCACTGTCTTCCATGCTTTATTTCTATTATTTTCCTCATACACTTGGCCCTTGAACACAGAGTATGAAGGGTTAAAACCTCCTTCAGGAAAATGGTACCCAACTTGTCTCCTGTCCAGGTGAGGTGATCATTGTCTCTGGTAAACCCTGGGGATTTAGTTGCTTTTGAAGAAGAATGGGAGGGGGGCCAGGGTGCCTCAGTCGGTTGAGCGACCGACTTCGGCTCAGGTCATGATCTCACGGTCTTTGAGTTCAAGCCCCGTGTCGGGCTCTGTGCTGACAGTTCGGAGCCTGGAGCCTGCTTCAGATTCTGTGTCTCCCTCTCTATCTGTCCACCCCCCCCCCCGCCCCCGCTGCTTGCTCATGCTCTGTCTCTCTCAGAAATAAATAGTAAATTTTTAAAAAAAAAAGAATGGGATTTCCTGTCAGTATGTTGGAAGCCCTTATGTCATCTAAGAACAAGACTTTTAGGAAAACTGTGCCTTTGCTTCATAGAGTAAAACTTCTCTCTTTCTTTCAATGGACGTTAAGCAAAGCTGATCCCACAAAAAGATAAAGAATGTGGCACTTCATTGAGGGATACTGACAAGCCCCATTTGTCCGAAATGCATCTTCCATTTGTTTTCTATATTTAAGAAACCTCCACCACCGCAGTCACTCTTCTGGGTTAAAGCAGTGTTTTTCCAAAGTTTGTTGCAAGGAACACAATTGTATGGGATGGTAATTGAGCTCACTAGGGAAAACATTTACATGGGCAAATAAACTTGAGAGTTTCTGGGCAGATAAACTTTTTGGATTAGAGAAAGGTAAATACGTTTTGTTTGATGCAGGACTTCTCAGAGCCTTTAATATATTAATATACATTATGAATCTATCAGAGAGGTGTATGGAGTGCAATATTTTTCAAACTTATTCAGCTGGTTTTTTTCAAGGCACTCTGAAGGATTAGTGTTTTTTTACTGTATGTTTTAAGAAGTCTTGGATTATGCCATTCAGTTTCCAGAAGTCATTTATTATAGCAATAAGTTATAATAGAGCAGCTTAGTTTGGAGAAGTTCGTTAGGGAATCAGGCCCTTTTACAACAAAACCCCAAACTAGTGTTGCTCAAACTTGAGTGTGCTTAAGGACCACCTGGAGAGATTTGATAAAATGCAGACTCCCAGACCTAACACTAAAAATTCTGATTCAGTTGGGCTGCAGTGGGTATTCTATACTTTAAACAAGCACCTCAGTGAGGTCCGATGCAGTTGGACTGGGGACTGCCTGGAAGTCCCAGGGAACATTTTGATAAAGGAGGTTAAGAGCACTGCCTACACGATCCTCGAGTAGAGGACCCTGTGCATGTGCAAAGGGCCAGGGGCAATAGGACAACATTGTTTCTCCTGTAATAGGGAACAGAAGTACCTCAGAAACATACTTTGATTGCGTGACACGTTCCCAGGGTCAACCCTAAAGTCACATGTGCACACTGTTCCATGTGGCCAGCCTCCCTGCTTTCCCGGGGTTCCCACGTAAAGCTTTGCTCTTCTGCCGTCTTCCACATTCAGAGCCCCTGGCCGTTGTATCCAGAAAGAAGGACCCTCTGTGGGGAGCTCTCCCTTCTACCCCGCCCGTTGTCCATGACTTGTTGTTGGCAAGAAATGAATGGCATTTCTCGGAATTAGCCCAGGAATTTCTGCTGATAAACAAATGAAATTCTCAAAGGGAAAAGCAATCAACATAGTTTGAAATAAAATCAGTGTTTTCAGCTTAGTCTGTTTTCAACTTAGTTTGGAATAGGAGTCACATCTAGGGTATTTTAAGGAAAGGATTAGTAAGATGTCCTTTACTGAGCATTCTTCTGGTTGCAGGGCTGACTCTTAAACCAGGGCCTGCTTTCCGAGTAAGTTGGGCAGGAGATTATTACCTCGATTTCCCATCACCTGTGATTCCAAGACCTGTCCAGCCCGCATTGCAACAGCCTCCCCCTCTCCTTCCCCACTTCCTGCCAGGTTGCCTGACACCTGAAATGCTACCATTGTTACAGCTTCACCTTCTTAATTCAGGCTTTGATTCCTGAGAAGTCAATCTACCTTTGAAAGTGGGGTCTTGACTCTTATTAACGAGTTCAATTCAGTCTGCACACAGCATCTAGAAAGCAGAATTCGACGGTAGAGAGTGGGGGTGGCTGGGTGGGGGGACATCCCGAGGCCACTGGCCTGGGTACCTGGAAGAGATTTGGTGTGTGGGGGTTGAAGAGGGGAGGCTAGAGAGTCCGGCTCTACCCGTTCCACAGCCCTGCAGAGCACCACGCCTCTCTGTAATATCAAGGGCAAGTTCTTTATTCGTGGCAGAGGACACGGTGGTTTCTAGGATGAGTTGCCAGCTCTCCAGTTTTTCACTTTGGGGTTGTTAATTTAAAACCAATATGTTCTCGAAGTAACCAAATATCCTTGCTATCTGTTGCCTAGAGCCAAAGGGTTTCACTCCAGGGTTTTGGATGCAGCCACTAAGATAAATAACAGTCTTTATTAGAATGATTTTCATCTGATTTTTGTATTTAGAGTTTTACACTGTCAGCTATTCCCTAAAAGTGATTTAAGAAACTGGCAGACTTTAGGGTGTCAGTTATTGAAATTTGTTCCAAAATCCACCTCCTTGCAAGACTCCACTTTTGGCCATCAAAATAGTCTATTGTATAAATGGCTTGATGTTTGTCTCTTGTCTTTGCCACATAGACGCTAAGACCCAGAGAGTGGGAGGTGAGTCAGTAGTAGATGGGTGGCTGCTGAAACAGTTTTTTATAGGGTTGTACTCCTTGAATGGGAGAGACGCTATGAAGGATATGCACTGTATCTTTAAAGAAAGGGGTATCTATCTATCTATCAATCTATCTATCTATATTAATTTTAACTAGGCTCTACGCCCTATGTGCGGCTAGAACTCACAACCCTGAGTTCAGGAGTCGCATGCTGTACCGACTGAGCCAGCTGGGCACCCGAGAAAGGGATAAATCAAAGTTGTGGGTAGGAAGATGGTTGGTTGGATTTTCTTTTTAATTGGAGAGAAAGGGAAAGACATCAAGCTTGGGAGTACAAGTTACTTTTAAAACATAAAAATTAGGTAAGTGACCCTGTAACTCGAGTTTTCTTTCCTTTAGCAAATTCGTGCAACGTTGATTTTCTTTTTTACATTCACAAGGTCATGCCTTCAAGGATCTAAGGCCAAATCAGAGTCCACACTCAACATCATACCCTTTATATGGTGGATTCCTTCATGATTTTAATAGGACAGAAATGGGGAGTGAGAAGGAGGGGCAGGGAAATTTGGCTTGCTTTCTTCCTTGCTTTTTCTTTGTTTCCCTTTCTCTTTCCCTGCCTCTCACCTCTCTCCCTCCCTTCTTTTCTTTGTACTTTTTAATGTCTTCTTATGTAAAAAATTTTATTGTAGTAAAATATACATAACAATATTTACCATTTAACCACTTTTTAATATTTTTTAAATGTTGTATTATTTATTTATTTTGAGAGAAAGAAAGAGAGAGCAAAGGAGGGGCAGAGAGAGAGGCGGGGAAAGAGAATCCCAAGCAGGCTCTGCACTTTCGATGCAGAGCCCGACACGGGGCTCGATCTCACGAACCGTGCGATCGTGACCTGAGCCAAAATGAGTCGGATGCTTAACGGACTGAACCACCCAGGCGCCCCACCATTTTGACCACTTTTAAGCGTACAGTGTCGTGGCACTAAGTACATTCATGTTGTTATGCAACCAGCAGCACCATCCATCTCGGGGAATTTTTCATCTTCTCAAGCTGGAACTCTGTCACCATTAAACAAATCTACATTTCCCCCTCCTTCAGCCCCTGGCAGCCATCATTCTTCTTCCTGTCTTTATGAATTTGACTGCTCTAGGTACCTCCTGTAAGTGGAGTCATACAGTATGTTTCCTCTTGTGACTGCCTTCCTTCACTTAGCACAGTGTCTTCGACGTTCATCCATGGTGTGGTGTGCCTTTCTTTCTCAAATGCGGAAGAAGGCAGAGAAGAAATTTGACTAGAGGCCGGTGGCAGAGATGAGCAAGTGAAGTCAGAAGATGACCAAGGGGTCTTAGAAGAATCTAGCAAATGTCGATTGTCAGAACACACTTTTCACAGGATAAAGAAGGCTCCAGAGACCACACTGCCTTGAGCATTGACGGCCACGATAAGCGGTAACTGGCAGTAATGACCAACGTATTCCTTGTTAATGTTTCCTACAGAACTTCAGACAGTGTCATCTGTTAGCAGCTGATTGACCGGCAGCTTTTGTCGTCTTTTGGAGAAATCCATAGGGGCAGAGCTGTGTCCCTGTTTCTCTTGATCTAGAGAAGTGTATTTCCAAAAGGGCTGCTTCTGAGATTGCTTCGCTGAAGGAAATCATGTCTGGAGCCATTCAGTATGGTTTCATTAAAAAGATTATTAAAGGATCAGAGTATCAAACCTAAGAGGCAGTGTTGAAGGAAAAGTGTAATTACTGAGCCCCGTAAAGGAAGGATTCAAACATCCTTCTGAAAGATAAATAAATGGGTCCTAGAGGATGCTGATCAGCTTTTTTTCTTCCACCTCCAAAGGTGGAGAGTGGATAGAAATGGGCTGCAGGAGAACAATGTTAACTACAAGGAAACACAGTTGACCCTTGAATGATGAACTTGAGCAGGGGTGAGGGGCACTGATGCCCCACAGTGGAAAATGTGGTATAATTTTCAACTCTCCTAAAAACTACAAATAGCCTACTGCTGAACTGGAAGCTTTACTGATAACATGAACAGTTGACACATATTTGTATGTTATATGTATTAAGTGCTGTGTTCTTGCAATAAAGGAAGCTAGAGAAAAGAAAACATTAAAATCCTAAGGAAGAGAAAGCACGTGCATGGTACTGTACTGAGTTTATAAAAAAAAAAATCTGCATATAAGTGGACCTGTGCAGTTCAAACCCCTGTTGTTTCAAAGCTCACCTGTGCTTTTTGGCACGGAGAAGGGAGCAGAAGTCTTTTAAAAGTCGACATCTTACAGCTCAGGCTTGACATTGAGTAAAAAAGCAAGACACATGTCCATGAACAAGTGCATTCAGTGTGTTTTGATTAATATGAAGTTCACAACAGGCGAAATGAAACTATATTGTTTAAGGAAGTTACATACATGTGGTAAAACAGTAGTAAAAAGAAAAAAGGCAGTGATTGTCCCAAAAGTCAGGACTGTTGTTCCCTCCAGTGGGGAGAGAATGGGCCTTCTAGGGTGTTAGCCATACTCTCTTTCTTGACCTACATGGAAGTTACAAGGGTGTTTGCTTTATAATCATCAATTCTGCTGTCTGTTTATGTTTTAGATACTTAAGTTCTGTTTCCCGGCATAAAATACTTTATTTTTAAGTTTATTTATTTATTTGTTTTAATTTTTTTTTAGTGTTTATTTATTTTTGAGAGAGAGAGAGAGTGTGAACCACGGAGTGTCAGAGAGAGAAGGAGACACAGAATCTGAAGCAGGCTCCAGGTTCTGAGCTGTCAGCACAGAGCCTGATGTGGGGCTTGAACTCATGAACCATGAGGTCATGACCTGAGCTGAAGTCAGATGCTCAACCGACTGAGACACCCAGGCGCCCCAGTTTATTTATTTATTTTGAGAGAGAGAGAAACAGTGTGTGCAGGGGAGGGGCAGAGAGAGAGGAAAGAGAGAATCCCAAGCAGACTCAAACTCATGAACTGTGAGATCATGACCTGAGCCGAAGTCGGATGTTTAACCGACTGAGTCACCCAGGTGTACCCAGCATAATATATTTTTATTTCTTTATTTTTTTAATTTTTTTTAACGTTTATTTATTTTTGAGACAGAGAGAGACAGAGCATGAATGGGGGGGTTGGTCAGAGAGAGAGAGGGAGACACAGAATCTGAAACAGACTCCAGGCTCTGAGCTGTCAGCACAGAGCCCGATGGGGGCTTGAACTCAGGAACCGCGAGATCATGACCTGAGCCGAAGTCGGATGCTTAACCTACTGAGTCACCCAGGCGCCCCCATAATATATTTTTAAATGATAGTACGTTTTCCTTTGTTTTGGGATGGTTATGATTGGAAGCGAACGGTGACCAGAAAACTTTTAAATGTTACAGTTAAGCATAGGATTGTGTTTATGCATTTGGCTGTTTGGGACCTGTTATTTGTGTCTAATTGTTTACATTATTTTGGTCTTCTTGGTGTTTGCTTTGGTTTTGTTTGCTCTGGTCTGGTCTTTTCTTTTTCTTCCTCTCTTTTTTTCCCCCCACAAAGCAGATTAGTACCAAAGCCTGGAGAAAGGGCGTTTCCTCCCCTTGGAATTAATAAGAAGGCATTTGGGGGCATTTGGGGCTTTGCCCTCTGAACTTCAGAGTGCACCAGTAAGTTGATATCCACATGAAGCCTTCCGGCTTCAGGTCTGTATCACTGAGCAGAGGGCCCAATCGGCTTTCAGAATCAAGACCACATTTGGGAAGGGGAGAGAGCTTTGCTCCTGTGGGGTACACATTCTCTCCCCCGAGGTGAGGTTGAACTGTGCTATCATGGGAGCAGGAAGGCATAGGGCCAGAAGGGAGATGGGGGAATGACCCTGCTCTTCCCCCCATTCACTGTGGAACGTGTCCAGACCTAACTGGCCTCTGTGTGCCTGTCTCCTCAACTTGTAAAACGAGAGTGATAACTCCTGGTTTCTACTAAGGTTTGCATTGACAGTGAAAACAAAGTTGACATGGGAAATTGCTTTGAAAAGCATAAAGAGGTGCGTATATAAGCAAGGCGGTATCCAGCAGGGGAAAGAAGGAATTTGAACCCCAAGTCCCCAGATTGCATCATTAATAGGGAATGTGGGCAAAGCTTGACACTCGGGCATTTCAGTACGTGTTCCCGTAGATCCCAATGACAGCAGCTCCATAAACAGGCACTGACCATATGTCTCCAGCCTGAGGGAAAAGTTGAGGGTTGGGGGGGCTCCAAAGGAAACGGGTGACAGGTTTAGTGAGTGTCAGGCAAGAGGGGCAAAATAAATGGCATCCTCTCTGCCTTTCCTTTCTATTTCCCACCGATGAGATTTTCAGAGGTGCTGAGTATGCTGTGCTGCTCAGTAATGCTGATGCTCCCAGAGCAGGGTGAGCACTTAGCAGAGCCGTAGGGGCAATGCTGGGACGAGGTAACGATCTCCGGACTGCTGTGAAAGCTTGACTGGGTGCGTTTTTTCTTTTGGCTAGGCCTGCCCCTTGCCTCCAGTCACAAAAAAACATTGAGCGGGCTTCATTGCTCTGCGTTGTTGAGCGCTGATTAGGCTGCCATAATTCCTCTTAGCAGGCCGGGAGTGCTTCAGTCTACGCTCTTACGAATTCATGTTCTGGCTGGAGCCTGTCATCCAGCATCTCGTTGCAGGGGGCCTCTCTGACCACCAGGCTCCGGGCAAAGAGCTCTTGCGATAGTGTTGCCTCCCAGCCCCGGAGGAGCAGCGCCCCCGCCCTTCTCCCAGGGCTTTGGAAATGTTGGGGAACTATTTTGGTCATCACAGCGACTGGGCGATGTCCTCGACATTGACTAGGCAGGAACCAGGGATGCTTCGTGTTCCACGGTGTGAGTGGGAACGCAGTGCAGTGAAGAAACGTCCCGTCCGAATTCCACCGGTGGCCCTATTGATAAACACTGGACCGCAGCCTTATTCAGAGGAGGCCAGGGAAGAGAGTCTCCTCCCGGCCAGAAGTTGGCAGTTAGTGTCCACTCACTCACTCACTCACTCACTCACTTATTCCTTCATTTCACAAACGTTTCCAGAGTACAAGCTTTGGGCCAGGTCCCATGAATGGTGGTGAGGTTTCAAAGTCCCTGCCTCAGACAGCCCACAGTCTCAGTGGGGAGACAGGCCTAACGAGATCACTAAAACATAGTGTGATGAGTACTTCAGTAGAGGTGTGGACAGGGCTGGGCAGACAGAGAAGGGAAGAGGAGAGACACTCTCCAAGAGCTAAGAGCCAGGCTCCTCAGAGAAATGTCACTACTCAAGCTGGGTTCTGACAGACAAATGGAGCTTTTCCAGATGGAGGAGGAGGAAAGGGAGGGCACGTGCAGAGGCACGTGTGGGACCGTGACTGGAGTGGGTATGGTCTGTGAGGGAGGAGGCTCGAGAGGTCAAATCGGTGGGGACCGAGTCTCAAAGGGCCTCGCATGCCCTACAGTTAGAAGTTAATTTTGGAGAGCTGGTCCACCGCACACATCGGGAGTACATGAAGTTTGTCTTCAGTGCCCCCGGACATTTTTTTGTTCTCTCTTTCAGTTCCCCAAATCCTCACATCTGTCCATACCACTCACCTCTCATACAGGCACTAACGTCTGAGGAGAACGAGGCTGAGTGATCCCTTCCAGGGAGGGTTCACCCTGTAGCAGCAGAAAGGTCAATACTTCACTTAAAGAATTCCCAACAGATAGAATTCTGGATGTCAGGGGGACAGACTTGGGGGAGAAGACTTTTTGAAGAACTTAAGCACTGAGGAGATAGTGCTGAGGGTCTTTCTTTGTTCAGTGACCACACACTCATTGCGAGTATGAGAGTATGTGACGTGCACGTGTGAGTGGGTGGGATTCTGTGTGTGTGAGCAGGTGTCTGGGGATAATAAGAGCTCCTACCTTGAAGGACTGTCGTGAGGATTAAATGAATTAATACATGTAAGGGGCTTAGCACCAAGCCCAGTCCATAGCCCGCTCTCAAGAAATGCAGGCTCCTTTTATACTTCTTTTAATGTTTATTTATTTGTGTGTGTGTATGTGTGTGTGTGTGTGTGTGTGTGTGTGTGTGTGTGTGAGAGAGAGAGAGAGAGAGAGAGAGAGAGAGACAAGAGTGTGAATGGGGGAGGGGCAGAGAGAGAGGGAGACACAGAATCTGAAGCAGGCTCCAGGCTGCGAGCTGTCAGCACAGAGCCTAATACGGGACTCAAACTCACAGACCACAAGATTATAACCTGAGCCAAAGTTGGCCGCCCAACCGACTGAGCCACCCAGGCGCCCCTGAGAGTGCAGGGCCACACAGTGGAGTCTGGGGAGGTGAGAACATGCTGGCCAGGATGGAGATAAAGATTTGATGCTAAGACTTCATGGCTCTATCTGGCTAGTTTCCAATCTGTGCCTCGCTAGGCCACATCCTCAACCTGGAACGATATAATCTCTTAGGACGTCGCTTATCAAACTGTCAATTTTCTCAAGTGGAGGCATAGCATTACTTTGTGTATGTTTGGGTTTACTTTCTTCACCTCCACTTGGAGGGCATGCAAGGTGGGAAGCTGTTGTTTCACAGATGGTGCAAACCTGCCTTTAGGCCCAGGTCCCCCGTCCGTTGTCCTCCTGCGTGGGTTCACAAAATGGAAGAATCACAGCACTTAGGGCCAGAGCCGGGAAGATGCATTAGAAAGAAATTAACTTGGGAGGGGCTGGATGAGGGAACAAAGTCTTAGCTGGAGAAGGGAAGCAGCAAAAGGGGAAAAAAGAAAACTGGGACAGGATACATAAAGATCATCCAGCTGCCCCCAAACTGAACTTACAATGTTTTCTGTGTTCCCTTTGGAAGGCGGGTTGGCTTGTCCAGCATTCAATGGAAACTTGTTGATTGACACTGAGTTGGGCACAAGTTCAATGTGAGTGTGCCTTCAGCTATTTATTTGATTTTTTAAAATTGCACCCTTTGCAGTAAGACTGTTCCGTTTCTCCTGGCAGCCGCAGGGCAGTGAATTTGATTGTTAAAGTAGCAGCCGTTAACACTATCTGTGTTATGACACTGTCCTCCCCGCCCCCCCCCCCCCCCGCCTTGAGACGAATGGGGCAATGAGGTTGTCTGACAAAAGTTGAATTCTCCTCTCCCCACCAAGAGGAACGGAGACTCCTCCTCTGAGTCAGAGATTTGCCTAAGCGCCCTCGCTCTGCAAGCCTCCAAGTTTGCCCCCCCATCCCCGCTCACACACACATGACCCTCACAAACACAGTCTTGCTACCCTTACACTCACACCCACACCCATCCCATGAGCTAGAGGAACCCTGGGTAGCCCCTGTGACTGTGTTAACTCTTCTTCTGTTTTGCTTTCCTTTATTTGCTTTGTTTTGATTTGAAATCAGTCTTGGGGATTACATGGGATGATTTTTTTTTTCATGTTATTAAGAGTGCTGTGGAGGGAGCATGTAAGGACTTTATCCTCAGTCTTGGCCATGCCTGCTTCTCCCAAATAATAAATACAGTGCTGATCAATGGAACTGGTCCCTGTCAGACTTTACATACCGTAGCTCTTGCAAATTGCCCAGGGAACTCTAAAAGATGCACGCATTGTTGGATTATCTAGATTATTCATATGTCTGTTTAAAAGGGAATTTTTCATGAGAGGACTGGATGGCTGTTGGCTTTCCTAAAGGCCCTGCGAGAAGATCAAAGGAGCAGAGTCAGTGCAGGAAGTGTAGAGCAGCTGAGCTCTCTGAGGAAGGCAATAATGGGGGCCAGAGCACAGCCCCACCGTCGGGGAGCGTCAGCATTGGTCACAGCTGGACAGGCACGATGAGCCCAGACCTAAAAGGCACAGAGGAGCAGTTCTGTGTTCTCTGGTTATCTTTGGTGCAAGTTGTCTATACCGGTGCTGTCCAACAGAACTTTTTGCAATGATGGAACTCTTCTGTATCTCTAGCATCCAATATGGCAGCCACAAGCACATGTGGCCATTGGGCTTTTGAAATGTGACTAGTGTGATTGAGGAACTGCATTTATTTATTTATTTACTTACTTATTTACTTATTTATTTATTTAACAATTTTTTAAAAATTTACATCCAAATTAGTTAGCATATAGTGCAACAATGATTTCAGGAGTGGATTCCTTAATGCCCCTTCCCCATTTAGCTCATCCCCCCTCCCACAACCCCTCCAGTAACCCTCTATTTGTTCTCCATATTTAAGAGTCTCTTATGGAACTGCATTTAAAATGTTATTTAGGGGCGCCTGGGTGGCTCAGTCGGTTAAGTGTCCGACTTCGGCTCAGGTCATGATCTCATGGTCCGTGAGTTCGAGCCCCGTGTCGGGCTCTGTGCTGACAGCTCAGAGCCTGGAGCCTGTTTCAGATTCTGTGTCTCCCTCTCTCTCTGATCCTCCCCTGTTCATGCTCTCTCTCTGTCTCAAAAATAAATAAACTTTAAAAAAAATTAAAAAAAAAATAAAATGGTATTTAACATCAGTTAGTTTAAATATAGACAGGCACACGTAATTAGCAGCTACTGTAGTGCATAGCATGGCTCTGTACCGTTCATCGGGTACTTTTCTGTTGCATCGAGTTTAATTCCGTACCTTCTGCCCGTCTGTTCAGTGTCTTACAATTATTTATTTGTTGAGGACAGGAATGGTAGATTCTAAAACCACAGAAAATCATGTCTTGAAGAGATTCTTTTGTCCAGCCCCTTCCCCTCACATTTGTCAAGTGGGGAGACTGAGAAAGACTGTAATTTGCCTGAAACTACAGCGCTCATTATAAGTAGCTGAGCCTGGAACCTGGATCTCCCTGCTTCCTGGACCATGCTTCAGAAAAGTAAATGCCCTTTTTCTTTCCACTGTCTTCACTCTTTATAACTGAGATTAGTGCCCTCATATTTGAAAATAATTTGGACCCCAAGTCTGTCTTTATCTCCTCATGTGCCAAGGCACAGTGTAGGCTCTGGACACACGTTCATGGGATGAATGAATTCTCGAAGGCCTTCCCATTGTCTGTTCTTTTTTATGTTATATTTTCCGAGAAATTCTGTTTCTGTCTCAGACGTTCAGTGTGTTTGAGTCGGCTCGTGCTCATGCTGTCTCAGCCCAGGGAGGCAGGGCCTCTACTCTGTGGACGTGACCATGGCTTGTGCAGGCACTCAGGTACAAACTAGGGCACCTCTGGAAGCTGCCTTGCAGGCCAGTGAAACTGCTGTAGCCCGTTGTGCTCTAGGGCCTACTTGCATTCTGAATCCTCTAAACTTGATGGTAACCAGGAACATCAGGCATAACGCTTTCCCTTCTCCACTTTTCTCCAGCAAAACACAATCAATCACCTAGAACAAAAGATCCCTCGAGTAGGACTTGAGAGCAATATCTTACCGGTCCACTTAGAAACTGAGAGGAAACATCCAGTCCACACTGACTTCAGAATCGACTGCTAAAAGAGGACCATTCAACTCCTAAGTCCAAGTGAAGTATACATTTTCATCTTCTTTTTTCCTCTTTCTGTTTCCCACCCCAGGCCTTTGTCCCCAACCCAGAGCCAACCGACAGTAACTCAGAAATAGCTGAGTTGAAGCAAAACCTGTTAACAGCCACCAAAGGCTGAGTCTTAGCCAAGCAGCTGGCTCCTCCAGGTGGCCCTGCCAAGAGCCAGTCTGAAGCAAGGGAGCAAATGGCCTGGGTCCCATCTGCAGTGGAATGGCCAGCTCGTTTGTTGGTACCACCTAATGAAGGAGTGATCTGGTATTGAGATAGAAGGCTTCCAGGGACCCGCCCAGCCCTAAAAATCTTAAGCCCAAGTATAGTCATTGGATGCCAAGGACACTGGAGAAAATCTTTGGAGCATGTAGAACACCAAGCCAATTGGAGTGCCTGCTAAGTCAGTCCAGGATTCCTAGCATTCCAGCCACGCCGTATACACCCCCACCCCCAGAGGGCAGCCAGTGGCCACAGCGGAGGCTACATCCGCCCAGCAGGCTGAGACCCTCATCAGACCTTCCAAGAGTCTGCTCCCTTGCTTAGGGTCGGCCTGCTTGCTTTGTGCTGAGTTCAGGGCGGTGGACAAACCGTACAGCCCAGTTTAGCCTAAGAATCTCATTTGCCATGGAATCTCCAGGCAGTGAATCATTTCGAGCAAGCACTTAAGCAACTTTCCACTGAGTCATCCTGAGGACTGTCAGGTTCACTAATCCTGACATATACTGTGTATACCCTTTGTTCAGATCCTGTCCCCATCGTGATACTGGGGTCAGTAAACAACAGAGCTTTAAAGATGTGATTATTGGAGCTCATCTGTACCAGGGCTACCTTTGCCTACCTCCAAAAAGGCCCGAAGCACCACTCTTGGCCCGAAGCCAACTCTTGATCAGTGTATACTCTTGGTTACACAGCTACCAAGAGTGCGTTGTCTTAACTGTGAGTGGCACGGCATGCTGGATTTCTTTTCCAGATACTCCATGGATCTGTTTCCTCTTGGCTTCTTCTAGACCAGGGGTCAGGAATTTTTTTTTTCTGTAAAGGTCCAGATGGTAAATATCTTAGGCCCTTGCAGGCCACACTGCCTCTGTTACGATAACTCTTCCATCGTAGTGTGAAAGCAGCTGTCAGCAACATGTGAATGAACGGCCATGTCTGTGTTCCAATAAAACTTTATTTACAAAAACAAACTGCAGGTCAGATTTGACCCATGATGCCTCTTCTAGACATAAGGTGCCAAGTCCAATGAGTAGGAGAGACCTGTTTTCAGCTGGTAGAGTGTTTATGAACATCCCCTTGGGAAAGGGACCCCTCAGTTCATTTTGGGAAGAGATGTAAAAATTGTGGGAATATGTTTCATCTCATTTTGAATACGAAAGCCCATTCTTCACCCAATGTTGGATGCCCTATGGCAATCAGAATAGGCTAAATTATGCTGCAGTCACAACCAACAAATCTCAGTGGCTTAAAACAAAGGTTTATTCCTTATTGTGCACCTTAAGGTAGCACATGGCTTTCTCATCCAGGGACACTGGCTGACTGAGCGTTGCCATCTGGAATTTAGTTCCAGTGACATGGGAAGGGAACTTAGCAAATTTTGCCGTGGTTCTTAAAGACTTCTGCCTGGAAGTAACACAGATTACTTCTGCTCAAATGTCATTGGCCAGAGCAAATCACACAGCCATGTTTTGACTTCTAGGGGACAGGGGAGTGCAATACTATCATGTGTCTGAAAGGAAAAGAATAAGAATGTTGATGAATAGCCCTAATGACTACCACGCTTTCTAAAAACATTTTTTTTCAGGTTCTTCATATCCTCTCTTGCCTAGCCCATAGGTCCTCTGGCCTATTTGCCTCTTTTGCCCAACCCTGGCTGACTTTGTTCAGTCCTGCTGGCCGTTGACATTAACATGTGAAGGAATAGCTTAGGAACTAAAAGCATTAGGACAGCAATTATTCCTTAAAATGCTATGTTGACCAGCTATGAACATCACGTTGGGCCTTTGAGCCAGGTCCGACATGCCATTAGACCTAAGGATTGATTGTCACTGGGCAGCGGGCCTGAGAACAGTTTGACTTCCCATGCCTCTGGTTTTGATTTGACCTTGGTTTGCTTTTAATGGGAATTTGAATCAGAGGGGACGTTCTCAGCATATTGACTCTGGGAAGTTCCTGCCCGTAGTGCTCTGGAGGGCAGTTGTCATGATGGAAGAGGGAGGTGAAAAGCGAATGGTAGAAAATGATAACAATGCAATATTACAGGCTGAAGTGAAACTTTTGGCCCATGATCTTGGAGGAGGGAATATATGTGTAAAAACAAAAGAATTAGTCGGGATCAGCTAATTGCTCTCCAATCCCAATAGTTCAGTGGCTAAACACAGTGGAGGGGGGAGGCTATAGGGAAGGAGGGCTCTGCTCCATGTTGTCATCCGGGGATCCAGGTCCTTTTCAGGGTAGTGGCCTCGCCATCCTCTGTGGCCTGAGAGTCCTCCACAGGATCGTCCCCATGTGCCCCCACCCCCCCCCACCGCCCAGTCTAGGGGAAAGAAAGAAAGGAGGATTGTGCATTAGGTTATGCAGGTCAGGCTTTAGAGATCCGTATGTCAGCTCTCACCACATTCCACGGACTAGAACTCATTCCGATAGCCCTACCTAACCACACACGAGGCTGTGAAATGCAGTGTATCTGGGTGTTGGGGACATGGGTGGGATGGAGAGGAGGAAAGCGGGTTTGATGGGCACACAGCACTGTGTGTATTACTGTATACTTGTCATTTTTAATGTTTATTTTAGAGACAGAGCACAAGCAGGGGAGGGCCAGAGGCAGAAAGGGAGAGAGGATCTGAAGCAGGCTCTGTGCTGTCAGCTGACAGCACACAGCCTGAGCAGGGCTCGAACCCACAACCTGTGAGATCATGACCTGAGCCGAAGTCGGACCCTTAACCGGCGGAGCCACCCAGGCGCCCCACTAGGATATACTTGTCCTAATCAAGGGTGACTTTTCCTAGGAAGGGGTCAAATTGCCGAGTCTTTGATTGAAGTCTTCACCAACATTCTCTCAACATTGAAATGTTTGCCACTCACAGAGCACTGTAGGCTTTCGTGCAGTAAGAATTAGTCTTTCCCTCACAGAACTCGTATTATAAATAGACATAAATGCACCCCCACCCCCAGATCTCACATTTTGCATTGTGCTTCACACAGCCTATAGACTCATAGGTAAGGGCAGTTATATTCTTGCTGGTACAGAGGCTTGGAATATGTGTGCTAGGGGCAGAGAAGTGAGAAAAGATGACATTCAGTGAAATGATGATCAGTGATCCTGGGCAACTCATTCCGAATCCTAGACTGTTCGTAAATCACTATAAGAAACAAAAAGGTAGGCTTTAAAAGGGGAACTTTTTGCCCTGGCTACCAGGGAACTCAGAATCTTCTAAAGCTCACATACAATAATTACATTAACTCTATCGGTTGGTAGTTCTTATAGCTACTTCTTGGTTCATGTTTTTTCTAGTTTAGCTTTTTGTTTTGTTTTGTTTTAATGTTTATTTACTTATTTTGAGACAGAGAGAGTGCAAATGCATGTGCATGAGCCAAGTAGGGGCAGAGAGAGAGAGAGAGAGAGAGAGAGAGAGAGAGAGAGAATCCCAAGCAGTCTCCATGTTCACCGCTCTGTGAGGAGCCCAATCCTCAGGGCTCAATGCCACGATCAAAAGCTCATGACCTGAGCCAAAATGAAGAGTCAGATGCTCACCCGACTGAGCCACCCAGGCGCCCCTGTTTTGTTTTTAAGTGGACTTCATTACCAGCACAGTGCCCAGTGTGGAGCTTGAACGCATACACCTGAGATCAAGACCCAAGCTGAGATCAAAAGTCGGACGCTTAACCCACTGAGCCACCCAGGCGCCCCTCTGTTTTAAACTATGTCATGGTGTATGCCTTCTCTCGTAGAGAGGAAAAGGCGAAGGTATTTTTTTCTTGTTTTATTTAATGCTGAGTTTGAACGTTAATATTTGCAAAAAAGGCTTTTGGGGTGTATCAGTGGCTTCTGAGCAGTTGCTTTTACATGGTGTAGTTTTGGAGATGAACCTTGGGTTGAAGAAGAAGAGCCCAACTCTCTAAGCCAAAAAGGAGTATATCACTCCTTCAAGGGCAGCCAGAGCTATTGTGTTCAACCCATAGCTGTTGGTCAGAACGGAGAAAGCCCTTTCAACAAAGTTCCCTTTCTCCCTAGTTTTGTATCGAGTATTTACATGTCAGGTCATTTGTTTTTATTATTTCCTCTGGTCCAGGGTTTCTCACCTGCTTTGGGGCCAGGTAGTTTTTTGTTGTCACCGTCCCGTGTACTGTAGCATCTTCCCCTACTTGTGACAACAGAAAATGTCTCCAGGCGTTGTCCAACGTCCTCTGGGGGTAGCATTGCCTTCAGCTGAGAATTATTGCTGTAGTCTCAAAGTATTTGGAATCTGCATAGATAGCCTCACTTCCCCGGGATCCTGGTCTTGCATTAAAGGCATTTTGCCATTTCTCATAGAGACAGCAGTTTGAGACAAAGGTTGTGAGTGGCAGGGAGTGCAGTTCTAGGATTGCTTGCCTACTGCTCCCAGGAGGCAGAGGTTGAGGCAGTATGGAACAAATGGCACATGTATATGTCCAGAACTAGGAATAAAAAAGCGTTCTCTGCCTGGGTAGCTCAAATTGGATGGTTAAGCGTCCAATATTGGCTCAGGTCATGATCTTGTGGTTTGTGGGTTCAAGCCCCGTGTTGGGCTCTGTGCTGACAGCTCAGAGCCTGGAGCCTGCTTCAGATTTGGTGTCTTCCTCTCTTTGCCCCTCCCCATTTGTGCTCTGTCTGTATCTCTCAAAAATCAATAAACATTAAAAAAAAAAAAAAAAGCTTTCTCCAGGTGCCCAGGTGGCTCAGTCAGTTGAGCATCTGACTCTTGATTTCGACTCAGATCATGATCCCATGGTGGTGGGATCGAGTCCCTCATTGCACAGCGTGGAGTCTGCTTGGGATTCATTCTCTCTCTCTGTCTCTGTCTCTGTCCCTCTGCCACTCTCCCACGCTCTGTCTCTCTCTCTAAAAGTTAAGAAAACAAAAAATTAAAAAAGCCTTCTCAGTACCTTTGAGAAGCTGACTCCTTTTCTAGGGTATTATTGAAGGTTTGGAAAACCTTCAGTGAGCTTTAGAACCGGAAGCCCTAAAGCAATGCCTCTCAGAAGTGTACTAAATGCATGTGAATCCTTGGGAATCCTCTTGGGGCACAGACGCTGGCTGATTCGGTAGGTCAGGGTGGGGATCTGAGATCCTGCATTTCTGACCACTTCCCAGGGAACACTGATGCTGCCGGTCCCCATACCACGCTTTGAATAGAGAGCGGGTGGTTTCCGGGACGCTTTGCCAGCTCCTGATGCCATTCTCAGGTTCTGTAGAGGGAATCGTTCCATTCCGAGATCATTTCACTGGCCCAGTAACCACGAAGGTAATCTGTAGTTTGTGACCATCCCCTCTTGCCGCCACTGTCAAGAAAGCACAGCCCAAGGTTAGAGCCTCCCCCACCCGCTCCCGCACACTCTCCCTAAAAACCATGTGAGGTTATCATGAGGGGAGGTAGTCACGTGCTTCCTTTTGGTCCTTGTAAATTTTTTTTAGATGTTCTTTGTGCCAGCGAAAGAGCGGGCACGCAAGTGAGGCAGGGGGTTCTTCCCAGGGAGAAGAACTTCGGAAGAGCAGTTTGAGTGTCGCAGAGGATTTTGTGTGGGTGGCTGTGTTGCCCAAGCGGTGGCTTCACGTAATGCAGTATAGAGATCTCGAGAGGAATGTAGTGTAGCTCCGCTTCTGGGGCCAGACACCATGGTTCTGGCTCCAGTCTAACCACTTTCTTTTTTTTTCTTTAAAACAATTTTTTTTAATGTTTATTCATTTCCTGAGAGAGAGACACAGAGAGCAAGCAGGGGAGGAGCAGAGAGAGAGGGAGACACAGAATCCGAAGCAGGCTCCAGGTCCCGAGCTGTCAGCACAGAGCCCGACGCGGGCCTCGAACTCATGAACAGTGAGATCATGGCCTGAGCTGAAGTGGGATGCTTAACCGACTGAGCCACCCAGGCGCCCCCAGTCTAACCGCTTTCTGACCTTAGTTTCCTCATCTGTAAGGGAGATAACAGCAAGACCTACCTCATGGGGTGGCATCTGGGAGAACAGGGCTGATGGACACGCACATATGGTGCCGAACGCAGAGCCTGCTCAGTGTAGGCACGAGTCAGTAAATAGCAGCTGCTAATGATATTGATGCTATCACTGTAATTATCAGAACTATGGCTCTCAGATTCGTTTCTGTCTCCGAAATGTCTGCATATGCCACACTCCCATCAGTGACATCTGTCATTATGCTCAAAGGTTCCCAGTTTGGGGTGGGCCAAGGTGTGAACCTTGAAACTGCTCCCATCAGAAACTCTCGTCGTCATGAGAATTAAGGCACCCTCTTCTTTTGATAATGATGGGCCCAAAGCAATGATTGAACCTCGTATTTGCAGTTCCAGTCCTGCTAAATCCAAAGATGGCAGCAAACCTTATCTCCTTGCCTCATCTCCGACCCCTACAGTCACGGTTGCTTGTGATCACATCACTTGGAAATGAAGAGGGGGGCCACCCTGTGACTGTTGTTCACGCCTTCATTTCCTGAGGACTACTCGCCATCCCAGGGCGATCTGTGGTGCAGGTTTTTTGCATCCAGATTCCCTAAACACTTGCTTTTCAGTCTCTGTTTTGTATACTCTTACGTGTGCTACCCTGTGCCCAGCAGGGACTTCGGCTTCCATACTTGAAGGTTCTTCTTGGAGGGAAACGGCATACTTCCTTTTTTCCTCTCGTAGTTCCATGACAAGGCTGACGAGCCGCCTCATTTAGTCTCCAAGAAGAAGTGGACTGACTTTTCCTAATAGCACTCTGACTGCTCCAAGCAGCCTGGAACCTTCTCCGTTTGCCACCGCCTTCCCTCTGCCTCTGCCAATGGCCTCTGGGGACCACTCTCTGAAGCCTGCCACTAACACTTTTCCAAACACAACAAAATGCGTGTTGGGGGATACGTTTTCTCAATTAATCCTCAAGTACTGAATGCCTCTTTTCTTCCGTTAGGTTCTTTCTCCAGCCTCCCGACAGGTCCTGCCTCCAACCCCGTGGTTTCCTTCAGTTGTCCTAGGCCAGTCTTTCAGCAATACTCACCTCACCAAATAACTTTACTGCTGAAATCACTTCACTGGCTTCTCCTCCTCTACAGGAAAAATCCAAACTTCCTGGGCTTGACTTCTTTCACTGCCCACCTCCCCCCATGCCTGATGTCACTGGGTTGTTGTTGCAAGTGCCAAACTGTATGGTTCAAGTTAATAACACTATCCAGTATTTCATAGGGGGTGTTTTCTCTTGTTTTACAGGGCCCGCTAATGAAAGAAAAAAGAAAAGAGAGGAGAGGAGAGGAGAGGAGAGGAGAGGAGAGGAGAGGAGAGGAAAAAGATGCAAGAGGTGCTGTATAGCTACCCAGGAGAAATACGTTAGGTCTTAGAGGAAGGCTGAGTGACTGAGGGTTGGGGAGCAGGGTCCTGAATTCAGTAGTGTCCAGCTGTCCACGAGATGGCAAATGTCCAGATCCTCAAAATACCCAGTTATGAGTCTTCCTCGGGTGGTCATAGTTATCACGTAGATGAAAACAAAAGTGCAGCAGTTCAGGAAAATCAGTCTGAGAAGATGTGGGGTCATACTGAAAAACAGGTTTCTTTCTTTACTGCGGGACTTCTGATATCCTTTAACACACCGAGAGGGATATTGTGAGCATAGAATATGGATCTTTTCCCAACTTTATTTGAAGCACGGAATTTTTGTTTGCACAGAGCATCTTGCCGAGTAGTAGTGCTCCGCAGAGCAGACTTGGGAAATGCTGGGGTAGGCAGTACAAAGGAATGCTTGACTGCACTCCCCACTGTCTCGGCCAGATGCCTCACATTGTTTCTGTAAATGCTGCTTGAGGGTAGTGACTAATTTGTCCATTTCAAAGGGTCATTGACCTTCAAAAAAAAAAAAGCCTAGCTCCCAAAGGATTAGAACTAACCAAGTAATAGTAGAACTCATTCTTAATTTATTTAGGGAGAAGAGGAAGGCAGTGAGTGACACGTGTTACTACACAACCTGCCATTAACAATCCGGTGTCATGCAGAATAGTTGATTTAACATTCCCATTTCAACTACAAGTCCATTTATCCCACCATTGGGTAAATAAACCAATTTTAAAACCTATTGGATAGTAGCATAGGAATAAGATAAGAAAATGCTCTTTATGTTTGGCTACATAACCCGAGTTCCATTGAAGACTTGGGATTTGGAAGTTGGCCCCTGAAAACAGAAGGATTTGGTTTTCTTCTTTCCCAGTCATTGGACTAGATTTTAGTGGGCTTCCCTAGCCCTCAAGTTTTGTGGCTCTCAGTAAAATGAAGTTTGAGTTGTTGCTTTGGCACTAAGTAATGGTGTCCATTCCACTCTCATTACCTAAGCCTTCTAGGGTCTCCCATGTAGATCTCCAACAGGAAGCTGGAAATGGCTTCCTCTCTGGACAGATGCAAACGAGGCCCGAATGAGATTGGAATGGTCCATGAGGTGAATAATGGAGCTGATGATAAAGCTGGTCAGTAAAGTGGAGGAAGACATTTTGACAGGACAGGACATGGAGAGGTTCCCTGCAAAGACTGGATTATGGGAAGCTGTCACTGGTAACTGCTCTTAGCCTCCAGAAAGCAGAAACCGAGCATGTGTGACCCTAGAGCCTGAGAACTGGACTGAACTGCCAGCAGGGTTCCGGTGCCGCTGAAGTGAATCCCACAGGCTCCTGGCTTTGTGTTCAACTAGCAGAGGCATCTCTTTTCGGTCGTGGAACACTTTGAGAGAACCCATGGACCCCCTTCTTAGTCATACTTCTTGCTCTATGAGAACAGCCCTGCTTTATGTGAACGGAATTAATAATAGACTTGCAGCATTTGAGCATGTGTTGCTATTGCAACGTCGATCATTTAGCAAATAGTACGCTTGTTATCAGATGCTACACTGTAGGGTACAGACAAGTGGGCCATTAGAGCAGCCACAAGAAATCAGAGCATGCTGGATGGATGGTGAGGGTTGGCTACAATATGAGCAAGCAAAGGTTGGTCTCTGATGGTGGTTGGGTCTAGGGTGAGCCAGGGCAGAGTTGCCAAGGAGCACAGTGGGGGGAGGGGGATAACGACTGGTTGGTCTGAAGGACAGCATTCTTAATTTTTTTTAATGTTTATTTGGGGGGGGGGCAGAGAGAAACAGGGAGACACAGAATCCGAAGCAGGCTCCGGGCTCCGAGCTGTCAGCACAGAGCCCCACGAGGGGCTCGAACCCACGAACTGCGAGATCACGACCTGAGCCGAAGTCGGACGCTTGACTGACTGAGCCACCCAGGTGCCCCTGAAGTAGAGCGTTCTTTAGCCAAGGGGATGCATCTTTGAGATGTGCTTCGTCACCCTGGCTGGATCATGCCATGAGACTGCTCCATACCTATAGCCTCAACCCTTGGGTGCTCGCCCACAGACAGGAGACTGACACTGCAGGGCCAGGACTGCCGCCTGAAAGGCAGCAAATCACAAACTGAGGGGCCTTTTCTGAGTCGGCAGAACCATCATGAGATGGAGTAAGTTCTGGACACTGGACCACTGGAGCCGACTCAGTGACAGATCTCCGTGCCTTCAGGTGCTTATGTACCTGGTAAAACTGGAGACAGTCATCATCAATGGGTTGTGTTGGCTCTAGCTTCTTTCCTCCCGGAGCCTTTTCAAAACATGGAATCTCGTTCGCTCCCCTTATATCCCCGTGAAGTAGAAGCCGATGAAATGATTGTCCCCAACAAATACACATACTCACAAATGCGGAGAGTTCATCAGAAGCCGTAGGCCCAGAGATGCAGACCAGCACCACTTGCTTCCTAGAGACACGGGTCTTCCCTCCGGCGTAAACCCTCTCCTCTAGCCGTCATTCCCGGCATCCGTCTGACAAGAGGGCACATCCCGGCAGGGTCAGCTACTGACTGCCAACAGTTGAAACATTAAGGGAAGCGGGATGAAAAACAGCCCACAGATGGGTTCCGGGTGAGGAGGGAAGAAGCAGGATTACACCGGGGTGTGAGCTTTCAGAAAGCGCTTTCTTCCAGTTGCCTGTCCAGCTGGACCGGCAGATGACTGTTTCCTCTCACTCGGCACCTTCTTGCTCGGGACAGAGTGTTGTGTCTCTGTCTCTTGAGCTGCAGAGTGATCTCCTGAGTCTGCCACAAGAATTTCCTGCCCTGGGACCCCACTGGGGGGTTGGGCTGGGGGTGCGAGTAGCGAGGCCACTAGTCTTGGTGTGGGCCCAAACATGGTCTTCTTGAAGATTCCAAGCGGGAAAATCCAGCCCCGCATCAGCCCTTTCCTTTGGCTCAGCTGCCTGGCAGGCCTATCCCGCCTCCCAAGGTGGGTGCCCTGCGGCATGGCCACGGAGCACCAGACCAAATTATGACTTCCCATCGACCTCCCCATCCCAGCCCCCAGACCCCTTTGTGGGTTCTCCTTTCCTGTTTCATTTACCTTTCCCTTCTTTGTCTGCCTCCCTGTCACCTTACACAGCACCTTCATTTTGCTTAAGCCTGTCCCACTCGGGTACCCAGCCCCCCGTGTCCGCGTTGTAAGGGCATTTAGTGATTTCGTTGTAACAGCTTTATTGAGATACAATTCACTGTGGATTCAGGGCAGTTACAACGTACCACCACCGTCACCACTGTCCACTTCCAGAATATCGTCATCACCCCAAAACGAAGGCTCATACCCCCTGGCAGTCAATCCCCCATTCTTCCCTCTCCACAGCTCCTGACACCCACCGATGTCCTTTCTGCCTCTGTGGATTTGCTTATTCTGGACATTTCATCCAAATGGAATCCTATGTCCTGTGACCTTTTGTGTCTGGCTTTATTCCTTAGTCGAATGTTGTCAAGGGTCATCTACTCCAACTGAGTAACATTGCACTGTATGGATATACCGCTTATTGTTCATCCATTTATCCACTGATGGACACTTGGGTTGTTTTCACCTTTGGGCTTCTGGCTCCTCGGAATGATGCAGCCGTGAACATCCGCGTACCGTATCTGTTTGTTTCCCTGCTTTGACTCCTCTTGGATACACGCCCAGCAGTGGAATTACTGGTTCATGTGGTAACTCTATATTTAACTTTCAGAAACTGCCAAACTCTTTGCCAAAGCAGCTATACCACTTTACATTTTTATACCCCCACCAGCAGTGGAAGGGGGCTCCGGTTTCTCCACATCCTTGCCAACACTTGGTGTTCTTGTCTTTTTTATTACAGCCTCCCGGGTGGGTGCGAAGTGACAGCATGCTGTGGATTTTTGTCCCCTGCCCCAAGGCCTTGCTCTTCATAGCGGGACTTTTCCAGTGTTCGGTACTCATTACTACAAACTCATTGAACCTCTGAAAACAGCAAAGCCCTTTTCTAGCTAATGCTTAAACCTGGGGCCATGTCAGGCACTCTGGCAGAGCAAAGAGGAAGCGAGCTGAGGGACAGAGTGGACTGGCCACCTTTGGAAGTATCGATGTGGCAGGAACAGTCTGCTCTACCAGTCCACCGAGAGCAGAGGCATAAAAGGATTCTTAGTGAATGTGATGGCTCAGAGGTGACTTTCTAGTCACCACTCAGAATCCGGCTATCTATCTATCTATCTATCATCTATCTATCTATCTATCTATCTATCTATCTATCTATCCGTGTATCTATTTATTAGACAGCGAGTGGGGAGAGGGGCAGAGAGAGGGAGAATCCCAGGCTGGTTCCTCACGGTCAGCACAGAGCCCGATTCGGGGCTTGAACTCACTACACCGCGAGATCATGACCTGAGCAGAAAGCAAGAGTTGGACACTTCACTGACTGAACCACCCAGGAGCCCCAGAAGCTGGCAATTATTGACAAGTTCTACAAGGCAGTGGAGAACAGTTGTCTTAGCGTGGGCTGCTAGAACAAAAATACCATGTTTGCTAGAACAAACATTTGTTTCTCACAGTTGTGATGGCTGAGAAGTCCAAGATCAGCGCGCCAACAGATCTGGTGTCTGGAGAGACCCCACTTCTTGGCTTATAGACCCACCTTCAGGCTGCTTCCTCACGTGCCGAGAACAAAGATCATCTCCTTCCTGTGTCTTCTGATAAAGGCACTAATCCCATTCCTGCGGGCTCTGCCATCTTGACCTAATCACCTCCCAAAGGCTCCCACCTCCTTTTTTTCTTTTTCAAGTTTTTATTTAAGTTCCAGTTAACATACAGTGTGATCCTAGTTTCATGTGTATAATTTAGTGATTCAGCACTTCCATACAAAACCCGGTGCTCATCACAAGTGCACTCCTTAATCCCCATCACCTATTGAACCCATCCCCTTACCGACCTCCCATCTGGTAACCATCAGATTGTTCTCTGTCATTAAGACTCTGTTTCTTGGTTTGTCTCTCTCACTCTTTTTTCCCCAATGCTCATTTTTTTTCTTCAATTCCACATATGAGTGAGATCATACGGTCTTTTTCTTTCCCTGACTGACCTATTTTACTTAGCTTAACACCTTCCAGTTCCATCTACATTGCTACAAATGGCATGATTTCATTCTTTCTCATTGCCAAGTAGTATTCCATTGTATATATAAACCACATCTTCTTTATCCATTCGTCAGTTGATGGACATTTAGGCTTTTTCCATAGTTTGGCTATTGCCGATAGTGCTGTTGATAATGCTGCAGTAAACATCAGACTGCACATATCCCTTTGAATTAGTATTTTTGTATCTTTTGGGTAAATTCCTAGCAATGTTATTGTTGGGTCATAGAGTAGATCTATTTTTAACTTTTTTTTTTTTTTTCAACATTTTTTTTTTTTTATTTATTTTTGGGACAGAGAGAGACAGAGCATGAACGGGGGAGGGGCAGAGAGAGAGGGAGACACAGAATTGGAAACAGGCTCCAGGCTCCGAGCCATCAGCCCAGAGCCTGACGCGGGGCTCGAACTCACGGACCGCAAGATCGTGACCTGGCTGAAGTCGGAGGCTTAACCGACTGCGCCACCCAGGCGCCCCTATTTTTAACTTTTTGAGGAACCTCCATACTGTTCTCCAGAGCGGCTGCACCAGTTTGCATTCCCACCAACAGTGCAAGAGGGTTCCTCTTTCGCCACATCTTCACCAAGA
The DNA here is from genome assembly GCF_022837055.1 of Prionailurus viverrinus. Taxonomy (NCBI): domain Eukaryota; kingdom Metazoa; phylum Chordata; class Mammalia; order Carnivora; family Felidae; genus Prionailurus; species Prionailurus viverrinus. The sequence continues at coordinate 83,664,132 of NC_062579.1, read as the reverse complement.
CCTGTTGTTTCCTGCGTTGCTAATTTTAGCCATTCTGACTGGTGTCATGTGATCTCTCACTGTAGTTTTGATTTGGATTTCCCTGATGATGAGTGATGTTGAGAGTCTTTTCACATGTCTGTTGGCCGTCTGGACGTCTTCCTTGGAAAAGTGTCTGTTCATGTCTTTTGCAAAGGTCCCACCTCCTAATACCATTACGTTGGGAGATTAGGTTTTTAATACATGAATTTGGGGGGCGAGGAGGACACAAACATTCAGTCTAACGCAGGCACTGTAAAGATTAGGCAGCCCCACATCTGCTGCCTTACCAACCTACTTTCTACCTTCCAAAAATCCTGTCATTTATAGCTGATAGTAATATTACAGTAACAACATTTATTAAGCATGAATATGCACCCAGTATTATGCCAAGCTCATTATGCATCTTATCTTGTTGGTTCCTCACAACAACCTATGAAGTAGGTACTGTTACGAGCTCCATTTTGTAGATGGTGGAACGGAGGCTCAGTAATACGAAGTGACTTGCTCAGCTAATAGGTGGTAACTAATTAATAGTGAGCCTGGAATTTGAACCCAAATGGAAAACCCTGAAGTCAGGCCTCTCCTCCCAACAGGACATATTGTGGAGGCTGTGTTTTCAGTAATCTCCACCACATAAGCCCAACATTCTGCAAAGCCAATAGCTTCAAACATCAAAGGGCCATGGTAACAATTTAATTATCTAGAAAAATAACCTGTTTTCAAACATTTCCTTCCATTGACACCTTAGCATAAATTACTGAGGTAAGTCCTATGCCTCCCTATATAAGGACCTCAATGTGGTGGGCCAGAGAAGAGCTAAGTCTTTATGGAAGAGGAGCGTTTGGAGAAGATCTGTAAGTCTTAGGTCTCTGTCCCAGGAAAGCCGGTGCATTTAAGTCATCGCTTGGAGAGGCCCAGGGAAAAAAGAAGCGGGAGCGGTTGGAGCATGGAAAGGAAGAGATCTGAATGGTAGGCATCGCTGCTCTGGCCGCTAGACCCACTTGAAGCAGTACCTTCACTTTTACTGAGCATCCCAAAGAAACAAGACACAGCACCCCGCTGTCCTTCTGTCACTACAGCAGCACTCCTTGATGGAGCATAAGTGGTCTCCCATGAGCATCCTTAGCTGTCTGCTTTCTTTCCATCTGGGCCAAGGCCTAAGAGCCATCCCAAATTTACACACTCTAAAACAGTGTGTTTTAGAAAGCACCGCAGTAGTTCACACTTGCCCCAGAGGTGCAGGATAGTGTCAGTGGCAAAGAACCATCTCATTATGGTCAGATTGGGAACACACAGTCCTGACTAGAGTCTGTCCCACTAGTGGGAGGACAGCTGGGCTTCCGTGACAAGTTTTGTAGGATTGTCTTTCTCTGGTTGGAAGACACCCAGAATAGTCACCTAGTCTAGCCTGTGGCCTTCAAGTAGAATTTCTTTCCAACAGAAACTTGAAACTTAATTTTGGAATGAGAAATACAGCTTTCTAGTGTCTGACTGAAATCGTTAGTGATGCAGGTGGTATTCCTTCCCACTTGGCATAGTTTGCCAATTTGTGATAAATAATCTGACCTCTCTTCTAGCCTTCACCTTTATGACTTATTTAAATATGTTCTCATTTAACATCTTTTTGTGCCAGCCCCTCTGAGGACAGCAGGGTTCTCCTTGAAGTCAGGGGCATGCCTTATTTACCTACCGTACACATAAACACAAAGCAAACGTCGTTTAATTAAATGTCCAGTTATCCATGGAAAGAAGGGAATCCCTCTATGTTCTTCGGGTTTTTTCAGGGTGTGTGTGTGTGTGTGTGTGTGTGTGATCATAATTCAAGGGAAGGTAACCTCTTCCTTCAAGGCTTGTACCTTCATCTCTCAATTCCCCACCCACCACTACCTCTGGCACGGTCTGCATATGTGCTGGGAGCCGACCAGTTGGATGACAGAGAACGAGACTGGACACATTAGCACCAGGCTGAGCCATCAAGAGTAAAGTAGGAACCTGAGTAATGGCAGCAATGGCAAAAGAAGGGAGAGGCTTGGAGACCAGGAGATTGGCAACTGGGAGCTCTGCAGGGGTTTGCATCTCTCATAAACACTGGGACCTGATTTGTCTCCTGACGTACAAGCGACCTTTCTGAGGAGCCAAGAAGTGGCCCACTAAGAAAATAGAAATTTGAGGGTAGGGAGAGTGGAGAAGTCAGCAGCTGGCATGCGGACTTTGGGTTCCCGAGGGTGGGAAGAAGGCTAGTGCCAGGAGGGGAGAGAATGGTGTACCAAAGGAAGTGGGATAGGACCACAGACTTCTTGGTTAAAATGTGTCAGTTTCTCTGAAGAGAAACAAAACAAAACCAAACAAACTTGTGGCAAGGCTATTCATACTAAGATGTTCCTGACAATGTGTAACCTCTCGTAGCAGTATTGGGATTATAAAATCTGATTGCCCAAAGACAACCATTTACCCCAAAGTAATGGACTTCTAATGATGGCATTTGAGGTAGCAGTGAGAGAAAAGGAAGGAAGAGATATTTAGGATAGGAGAGTGTTTTTTGAGCCCCCCGGAAGTCATAGTTCTGCTATTTATAAGACCATCCCTAATGGGATGGGGGGGTGCGTGGAAGCAGTAGTTTCTATTCCTGGCATAACTATAGTCAGATGGCATCGTGCTGGTCTGCTTACCCCACGATGTCCTTGCCCCGCCTCTCCTCAGAGTAGCACTCCACTGAGAGACTTTGAGGCCAGCTATGCTTTGGACGCATTTTCTGCCACTTTTCAGCCAGGAACACCGAATGTGTTCCAAGGATAGTTGGTTAGAAGCCCGGCCAGCTTGGAAAATCGAGGAAGGCAGAGGGTAGAGTACCAGGTGGCCTTCCTTGCTTCTGTGGTTCCTTGCATGCTGTGTTGGCCTTCTAAAATCCAAGGCAAGGGGCACCTGGGTGGCTCAGTTGGTTGAGCATTCAACTTTGGCTCAGGTCATGATCTCACGGTTCATGAGTTTGAACCCCGCATCAGGCTCTGTGCTGACAGCTCAGAGCCTGGAGCCTGCTTCGGATTCTGTGTCTCCCTCTCTCTCTGTCTCTCTCTCAGTCAAAAATAAATACACATTAAAAAACAATTTTAAAGATGTAAGGGGAAATTTAACTCCCACGTCCCATTCTTTTTTTTTTTTTTTTTTAATGAAACAACTACCCATTTTTATTAGATAAAACTTCAGGTTCCGAATCACTTCCAAATCACTTCTCCAAACTTAATTAATTAATTAATTTCTAAGAATTCATTCTTTCCTTTGCATTATAAATGAAGAATGTAAGGGCCTTGCTGTTCCACTTTACTGTGCAGCTAGCATTTGAGTCCATGCCTGTTTAGTTAATTAATTAAGTAATTATTATTATTAGTTCTTATAGTTTTAATCCACTAAATTTTGGGGGCGGCTTTTTAAATATATGTTTTTAAATTTTAATTCCAATATAGTTAACATACAGTGTTAGATTAGTTTCAGGTGTATGATACAGTGACTCAACACTTCCGTATGTCCCATTCTTAGAAAAATTGAGACCCCTTGGGGTGCCTGGGTGGCTCAGTCAGTTGAGCATCTGACTCTTGATTTCGGCTCAGGCCATGGTCTCATGATCATGAGATCGATCCCCACATCGGGCTCCACGCTGATAGTGGAGCCTGCCTGGGATTCTCTCTCTCTTTCTCTACCCCTTCTGCACTCGTTCTCTTTCTCTTTTGCTCTCTCTGTCTCTGTTTCTCCCTCTCTTTCTCTCAAAATAAGTAAATAAACCCTAAAAAAAAAAAAAAAAAAGAGAGAAAGAAAGAAAAATTGAGACCCAGAGGGGTAAAGTGGCTTGTGTAAGGTTGTGGAATGTGGATACCTAAGCTGGGATTTTTGACTCAGTGGTCTTTGTCTCCCAGTTTGAAAAACATTCTTTTCTTTAGTAAAAATTGTATACATTTAAGGTGTACAACATGCTTATTCGTTATACATAAACAGATTGAATTGATTACTGTGGTCCAGCTAATTAACATCATCTCCTCACATAGTTCGCATTTGTTTTGTGGTGAGAACACCTGAAATCTTCTCTCTTAGCCGATTTCTGGGACCCAACACAATATTATTAATTATAGTCATCATGCTGTACATTAGCTCTCCAGCTGTATTCATCTTACATAACTGCAGCTTTATACCCTTTGACCAACATCTCCCCTTCTCCCTGAACCGCAGACCCCGGGAACCACCATTCTACCTTCTGATTCTATTATTTGACATTTTTTAGATTTCACCAAAAGGGAAATCATGCCTTTTTTTTTTTTTTTACCTCTGTATCTGACTTATGTCACCTAGCATACTGTCCTCCAGGTCCATCCAGTATTGTTGCAAATGGCAAGATCTCTTTTTTAAGGTTGAATAATAGTCTGTTGTGTATATATACCATGGTTTCTTTTTCCATTCCTCGGTTGACCGACACTTAGGCTGTTTCCATATCTTGGCTATTGTGAATAGCACTGCAATAAACACGAGAGCACAGATATCTCTTGCATGTACTGATTTAATTTCTTTCCTGCCAGCCAGTTTTAACACCCACTCTGTGTAAAGAAAAACATACTTCGAGACAGGAAAACTGTATGTCTGAGTTGGGCTTCCTATTAGATAGCTGTGTGGCATGGGCCAAATCTTTTGGGGTACCAGTAGCCTCACTTTCATAATGCCCCCACCACCACTCCATTAGGGATATTAAAAGAATGAAATAAGAATAAATGGAAAGCTATTAAGATAAATTTATTGTGTAAACCTAGCATTAACTTGCTCATAGTTGGTTTCTTTTTCTTTGATTCTGTTTTGTCTTTCTGTCTTTTGCTTTCTCCCCATCTCCTGTTGAGTAGATTAATAGACTCCATGCCAGGCCGCTATGCAGACTATTGCAAGAAAGACTCTCAAGGTCATGCTTCCCCTGGAAAACCTCACCCTGCACTTGCCCCCCCCCCCCCCCCCCCCGTTGATCCCTTGGTAGAAGGCCCAATTCAAAGATCAATCCACATTCTTCTGAGGCAAAATAATTCCAACCCACTTTTTCTTCTTTTGGTATTCCAAAGATCTGTCAACTCCTGTAAGAGTCACGGTAGATATTATTTTGTAGGTCATCCTAGTTTTCCTTCGCCACAAAGTACAGATATTTGGTGTAATTAGAGCCCAGGGGGGTGAGTGGGCCCTGCTCCTGTCCTTTCTCCAGTGAGTTTCATTCCTGTCTACCAGCTAAATCTGTCTGGTTGTGTCCTGTTGTGGGCAGGGGCCAGGACTTAGGGTCTGCTGGTAAGAAATAAACATTTTCTAGGAGCTGAGGCTTCTTTTTAAGGAACTTCTTTTGCATCCTGTAAGGGGTCATTAATAAGCAGTTCACACCCAAGGAGTAAGTTACTCAGAAATTGAAGCTAGATCAGTTTATATAGCAAAGTATAGAATTGAGTTAGTTATAGAAATCACTGAAGCCAAAGTAAGTGTGATATCAGTTTTCTAGGTATTCTAGGCCAAAACATTGTAAAGGAACAACATAACCTTCATGTTCCATTGATTTTGGTTTTTAAATCGAATGGCCCCTTCCTTGTTCCAGGGTTGATGTGATTGATAGCCTCCTTGATAGTGGCAAGGACGGATGATTCTAGAATCAGACATCAGTTCAGATTTTGGTGCTGCCACTCACAAGTTGTGTGACCTGGGGCAAGTCATTTAATTTCTTAAACCTTAGTTTCCCCATCAGCAAAATAAGTAAAAGCCAAGGAGAAAATGCATGGAAAAGCACTCACCATTGTGCCTGGCATATTAATTAGGGCTCAATAAATGTTAGCTGTATTATTATTATTATTTTTACCATTCACCTTTATTATTTTCACCAACATCCTGAGGACAATTTTATTCTGTTTTGTTTTATTTTGTTTCAAGTTTTTATTTAAATTCTAGTTAGTTAACATATAGGAAAATATTGGGTTCAGGAGTAGAATTTAGTGATTCATCTATTCTGTTTTTTTTTTTACACTTGATCTTAGCCAAAAGGCCGAGAAGCGATCTGTTTTTTTTTTTTTTTTTAAAACAGTCGTACTGAGGTATAATTGACCCATAAGATGGACTCATTTTCATTATACCTTTCTTTCTATTTTTAAAAGTTTTACTTATTTATTTTGAGAGAGAGAGAGAGAGCATGAGCAGGAGAGGGGCAGAGAGAGAAAGAGAGAGAGAATCCCAAGCAGGCTCTGGACTGTCAGCACAGAGCCCGACATGGGGCTCAAACTCAGGAACCGTGAGATCATGACCTGAGCCGAAAATCAAGAATTGGACGCCCAACCAACTGAGCCACCCAGGCGCACCTTCAGTATACCTTTGACTGATGGGAAGGAAAGGACGCTTTCACTGTCTGAGCCTTCCCTTAACAAAACACACAACTCCTCTGACTTCTCTTCTTCCACTATTCTACAGAGGGCACTTTCCCAGCTCTTTTTATATCTATTGTTAATTTGTACATCAATGATTAGCTTCATCTGGGTTGTTTGGTGTGTGTGCGTGGGGGGGGGGGGGAGGGCGGGTGCGTGCACACACCCACCATGCATCCTAAGGAAACCCAGTAAAAAGACTTTTTGAGGCCATTTAGAGTCCACTCACCAAGTGCATTGGTGCATTGAGTTTTTGCTACATGGGAACCCTGCACTAGACCCCACAAAGGAAAAAGACACGTAAGGCAGCGTCCAAGTCCTTAAAAAGCAAAACCTGCATATGTGTACATAGGCTGATAGAAAGAAGATGGAATTTGGGGCCATCGCTCACTACATTCGTGACTTCAGAAGAGTCCACCTCAGAGGTTTGTTACCCTCAAATGAAAAATGAAGTTCAAGATCTGCCTTCCTTGATTGATAGGGTTGTTATGAGGCTCCGGTGTAATAATCTGTGTGAAATCACTTCGTAAATTGTTGGCTAGATGACTATAATTCAAGAATATGAGATACAGTAATATTCAAGTCCCAGACTGTGTGCTTCAGAAATCACATGTTTTGAGAGGTCCAGATCATGGGCTGGAGCTATTGGAGAATGCTTTGCAGAAGAAAAGGGACTTTTCCTGAGACTTCAAAATCGAACAGGACTTCAGCAGGTGGAAAGAGTGGGAGGAGGGGGGAGATCTTGGTGGTGGAATTAAAAATAAGCAGAGACTTCGTGTGGTGACTATACTTCAATAAAAAAAAAAAAAACAAGCAAGGACCCCAGGGGCCAGAACAAACATACAAGTACATACCAAGTGATATAAAACATGGGAGGGGATAAGGTTACCAGGGTAGTTATAATAGATGGTTCGTCTTCTGAAAGGACTCCCTCCTTCCAGGCAAGTTAACACGTTATTCATCTGGTCTGTTAGCTCCCTCAAGGCAGGAGCCTTGTCCTTCTCTGATTTCTCTCTAGTACCCATTCTAGTGCCTGGCACATCATAGGTGCTCAATAAATGCTCACCAAATAAAAGAACAGATGGGTGATCATATCAGTTGCTGTTCTTGTCTGGTCGCTTTAATATTATCTAAGGTCATCGGCCACTGAATTAGAAACTATCTGTAAAATTCTTTTAGTGTTTATTTTTGAGAGAGAGAGAGAGAGACACAGAGCATGAGCGGGGGAGGGGCAGAGAGAGAGGGAGACACAGAATCCGAAGCAGGCTCCAGGCTCCGAGCTGTCAGCACAGAGCCCGACGCAGGGCTTGAACCCACCAGCCGTGAGATCACGACCTGAGCCGAAGTTGGACGCTTAACCTACTGAGCCACCCAGGCACCCCGGGGCTATCTTTTAACTCCCTCTATATGGTACAGCCCTGTCTGCTGTTGGGATTTATGACATTCTTTGCAATGATGCTAATACTCGGTGTGGATTTTCTCCACCCTGTCCCAGAAGACTCCTTAACCCCAGCGAACAACAAGGTGACCAGCAAGTCATGTGAGTACAACGGGACCACTTACCAACATGGTGAGCTGTTCATGGCTGAAGGGCTCTTTCAGAACCGGCAACCCAATCAATGCACCCAGTGCAGCTGTTCGGTAAGACCCAGCATTTTAATGTCCCTGCTGGCCCCTACCCCAACACCAGAGCTTTCTCTGTGCTTACACCTTTACTTTGAGCCTACACCGTGAGGTGTTTGAATGGAAGATGAATTGCATTTGAATCCTAAGCCTCCCTGTTGATCTACTCCCTGATCTGCATCAACCCTGAACAACCCTGACCTGTGTTAAAGTCAGACCCAGTTATATGCTGGTCTTGAAGCTTTAGGACTGTTTAAATAGACAAATATCAGCTGACGGTCTTCATTTGTCCTCCTTTTCTTAATAGTCACACCAGCAAAGCCTTCATTAGAAGGACTCAATGATTTTTTTATGTTTACTTACTTTTGAGAGAGAGAGAGAGAGAGAGAGAGAGAGAGAGAGAGAGAGAAGGAGCACGCGTGCGCACACGCGCGAGCGAGTGGGGAAGGGGCAGAGAAAGAAAAGAGAGGGAGACACGGAATCCAAAACAGGCTACAGGCTATGAGCTGTCAGCACAGAGCCCTATGCGGGGCTCGAACTCACGAACCGTGAGATCATGACCTGAGCCGAAGTCGGATGCCACCGACTAAGCCACCCTAGTGCCCCAGTTCACAAGAAAAGGGGGGTATCTCTTGGATCCCATCTCTGATGTATTCTCCAAACCAGTTTGTCCCTGGTGCCGTGCATTGAGAACTCTCTCAGCAAAACATGATTATTTCTGTGACATTACTTGTCAGAACTGTGTATACCCTAGGAGTAAAGTAAATCGATTATATCTTCACGTAATCGTGCAATCCAGAGAATGTAATAGGTAGAACCAGAAAATGGAATAAAATGGCCATTTAACCTGAAGTGAGAGGAAATGAAGTTAGATGTAGAAACTTTTTATTGCCAGTAACGGCCTTAAACACTGGATTGCCAAGGGACGTTTGAGAATCTCTTCCCCTAGGGACTTGTAGTAAAAATATGGTATCTCAGTAGTTTGGGAGAATTTGGTTGTGGCCTTGCCTTCCTAATGACTTTTTAGGGAGCCTTCTCGCCCCAGAATTATTGCTTCTAAGAATTAAGAACAAGGTGTAAGGAAAGATGTTTGGAACCTAGAACTTTAGGGAGGTGGAATCTATGTAAAGACAGACCTAATAGCAAGTAAGTTTGGTTCTCTCGCTTGCCTTGTGCTGAATTGAGCTGTCCATTCCGATCAGCCTGTGTAATTTTGCATTCCCCCCCTGGACCCCGAGACAATTTGTCTCCCTGGCTTGGAGATTTATAAAGAAGGGGGGCTGTCATGCAAATCTGCATTCCCTGAAGTCCCAGTGTCCAGCTGGGGCACTATGGGGACCAAGGGATACAATGCAAAGAGAAGAGAAGGGCAAGACCATATTTAGGGCTTTGGCGGGGCTACGGCAGCTCTCTCACTGACTACCCTGTACCACCTCAGGGGATCCCCAGAGAGGATTGCCAACTCTTCCGTGACTTAGTCTCTGGCCTGGAGAAATAGTAAGCAGGAAAAAAAAAATAAAGCATAATCAAATCTCGGAAGTACCTAGAACTAACTATGCGAGGGCACTGGGAAGGAGTAGCCCATTTTGAGTCCCTACTCATCCCAGGTCACAAGCTAAGAAGCCTTTACTTATTCCTAGATCCTTCTGACCTTAAGTTCTGTTTTTACTTGGCAGGAGGGAAACGTGTATTGTGGTCTCAAGACTTGCCCCAAGTTAACCTGTGCGTTCCCAGTCTCTGTTCCGGATTCCTGCTGCCGGGTGTGCAGAGGTAGGTACCCCGTATCCCAAGAGGTAGGGATGCTGCTGGATTTGGAAGAGAGGAAAATAGCTTCCCAGCGTCCTAGGATGGGAAATTTTCTATGGTAGCCTTAGTTTAGAGCCAGGGGATGGGGTGGGGGCAGTTGATTCACAAAAGGGAGAAAAACAACACTGATTAAAAAAAAAATTTTAATGTTTATTTATCTTTGGAGAGAGAGACAGAGTGCGAGTGTGGGAGGGGCAGAGAGAGAGGGAGACACAGAATCCAAAGCAGGCTCCAAGCTCCGAGCTGTCAGCACAGAGCCCGACGTGGGGCTCAAACTCTCAAACTGTGAGATCATGTCCTAAGCCGAAGTTGAATGCTTAACCGACTGAACCATGTGGGGGCCCCCCAAAAACACTGATTTTAAGGGCAACCACCTGAAAGAAACCATGCGGGAGTGTGGCAGGAAAGAAAGAGTGAGCATCATCTACTGAGAAAGTGTCTCTGTCTCTTCTCCCTTAATCTCTTCTAGCTTTTACTGTGTTGTAAAACACAGGCCATTTCCATGCACAGCCTTGAAAGGAAGATTGGGCCTTGAAAAGCATTGACATGACCACTTTGAAGACTGTGCAGGGCAAATGTAGATATATTCTTTAAAACCCCACCGTCCAATGGTGACAAACTCAGCAAAAGCACATTGGAAGGCATCGTCTTCTCAAATTATAGCCCAAATGGCATCAGTGTCTTCTCAACCCAATTTTTTTCTTATTTGGTTTCCATTCCTTTGATAATAGCGCCATTTTCCACTCTGGGTTCCTAAGGTCAAGCATAATCGCCTTTAATTTCTCCTTTATTCCCTCTTCTGAGATTACTATATCAGCAGTATTCGATCTGTCTCTTTTCTGGCTGTCTCTAGCAGTATTCTAATTTTGTCTTCTTTCCGTCCATCCAATCAACATATTTATTGAGCATCTACTTACCATATGCTCAGCCCTGTGCTAGAAGCTAGATACATATTGGTAAATACAGTGAACATACAGGGCACCACTAGACTATATGGCATCTGTATGCGAATTTAAAAAAGAATCCTTTTATTTAAGACACTTTACTGCCATTTGCCAGAAAATCTTTGCGAATGCACCCCCTTAACGGCAGCACTTTTGTGCAGTACACACCCTCTACAACTGTATGTAGCATACATAGCAGCAAAGGTATGTTCTTTGCTCTTGTGGAACTCACATTCTACCATAGAAGACAAATCATAAACAAACAAGTAAGTGAAAATCTAAATATAAATATGTGAGTGCCATGAGGAAAACAAATAAAAGACTGAGGGGATAGCATTTACATTGAGTGGGAGGGAAGGCCTTGCTGAGGTGACATTTAAGCTCTCACTTGAAAGATGAAAAAGACCCATCCATGCAAAGATCCTGGGGGAAGAGCATTCCAGGCAGAAAGAAAAGAAAATTCAAGGGCCCCAGCAAGGAAGAGCTCAAAGCATTCAAGGATCTGAGGACCAGTGTAGCTGGAATACAGTGATTATAGTCAACTGGCCTGAGATGAGGCTGAAGAAGTGAACAGGAGTCGGACCACACAGGACTTTCAAGGCCACGGGAAGGAGTTTGTATTTCAGTTCTTAAGTACATTGGGAAGCTGTCAGAAGGTTGTGAACAGGGCATTACATGAACCAGTTGATGTCTTAAAAAGGTCTCATTGGCTGTTGTGTCCAGACTAGATAAGAGGGAAGCAACGAAGCAAGGGGAGAGGAGAGGGAGAAGGCAAGTGGAGGAGTGAGAGTCTAGTGTGAGAGGGCAGATGCCTGGTTTAGAGACACAATATAGAGTAGTGGTTCAGACTGGAGCCTCTGGAACCAGGCTGCCACGGTTCTAATCCCAGTCCTGCTACTTTCTCGCTGGATAATCCTGAGCAATGCATTCAACCTTTCTAACAATCTTTAAAGGGAGGATAATGTTAGCACTGACCCCCAAAGGGTTGTAAGGTTTAAATAATGCAGGAAAAGGACCTAGCACAGTGTCTTGCATATGGTGCGGGCACAATAATGAGAAATGGACAAGTTTGAAATATATTTACAACATTGCTTCTTGACCGTGTGTCTATATTAGAATTACCTTGATAAATTTGTGTCCAGAGTGGGGGTGGAGGGGAAGAGAGGTGATTCTAATGTGCAGCCAAGGTTGAGAATCACTGAGTTAGAGGGACAAAATTATAGGATTTACTGATAGGGGATGGGCAATTGACTCCTATACATTACTTCTAGGTTAATCTTCCGGAAACCTAACCTTAACCATACCACACCTCTACTCAAAAGTATTTGTGCTGGGGCACCTGGCTGGCTCAGTCAGTAGAGCATGTGACTCTTGTTCTCGGGGTCGTGAGTTCAAGTCCCATGGTGGGTGTAAAGCTTACTTAAAAAAAAAAAGTATTTATGTTGACACATATCGTACCTACTAAATGCCAGTCACGGTTCTAAACGCTTGATATGAACTCATTTTCTCCCATGAGGATGCTGTGTGGTGAGGATGGTTAGCATCCCCACTTTATGGATAACGAAACTGAGGCAGACAGAGGTTAACAGCTTTGTCCAAGGTTATGTAGCTAGTGAGTCAAGGGGCTAAGGTTTGAGTCTTGGCTGTCTGGCTCCAGGCTTACCCTCTTCACTCTGGCACTGAAAAGAATGGCTGCCTGTTGCCAGTAGAAAACACGTGAACCCATGTTGTAGCTTCAGCTAAACCCTTGAGGCCCACATTCTTCCATTTGTGTACCTCAGGTTCTACTTACAGTGTTCCTGTGCTCTTTTCCCTTTGTACCTTCGCTCTCCCCCTCAAGATTTCTCCAACTCCAGTGTGCTTCAGAATCACCTGGAGAACTTTCAGATCCCCAGACAACCACTACAGAGATTCTGATTCAATGGCTTTGGGGTGGGGTTCCGGATTGTGCTTGTAGATATAGGCCCCACTGTGCACTCTGAGACAGGTGGTCCATACGCCCTGCTTTGAGAAGCCATTCCTAAGACCGTGTAGGTGACTGGAGGCGGCCCCAAACAATGGTTTACATTTGAGCTTAGTGCACTTAAATTGAAACTTTTAGAAGTCTGAGACCTGAAAGCAATAGAAAAGTAACGAATGTCACTCTCTGGTCAGAGCATCTAATTCCAGTCATATGGCAACCAACTTTGGGGTGAACGAGTGACAGCTGGTTCATGGTAAGGAACTGGGGGGAACAAAATGGCGGCCTAGGTAACAACTGCACGTGTACAGCAAGATCTGGGAGGAGGGAACACCACCTCTTTCTGGATAACCCTTTTCCGTCCATCTCTGCCTGTGGAAATCCTACAGGTTTCTCAAGACGTACCTCACATGCAACTGCCTGAAATTCTGATGCAGGCGGTCTTCTGGTCACGTTATGATAAATGCCAGACGGAAGGCCTTTCTCTCTTCTTTGCCTTCCCACCTCCATCCCTAATTTCTCCACCCCCAAGCCCTGCTTATCCAACGGCCAGCCTAACTGCCCCCTCCTCCATGAAGCACTTTTTAAAAATCCTGTACGTTAGGGGTAAAACTCCTTCCTTTCTGAGACTCCTCAGCATGTAACTGGCCCTTCTCCAGTAGCATCTATCACTTTGTTACCTTTTGGTTTTCATTATGTGTGCCCATGTCTTATCCGCCCTACCAATTATAAGCTCCTTAAGGTAGAAACTATTTCCGATTTATCTTTTTCTCCCCCTCACTGCTCTAGGGAGAGAAATGCACACTAGCTTGGAAGTATTGCCAGGAAGTTATAGTTTGAATTAGATGCAATGAACATATGGTATTATTGTTGTGTTTCCTTCCTCTGAGTTACTGGTTGACAGTGGTTGGTGGTGCTGGCTATCTATTGGCTCGTGGTCAGTAGGAAATCACCTGGTGTCATGTCTGATCCCCAGGTGGTTTTTCCTCCCCGTTGCACTTCAAGACACTGTGATTAATATTATTTTAGAAAGAAATGACCTTGTTTTGAGTGCTGATCCCCTCTTTTTTTGAGGTGGGGAGGGGCAGAGAAAGCCGGAGAAAGAGAATCTTAAGCAGGCTCCAAGCCCAACATGTAGCCTGATGCAGAGCCTGATATGGAGTCCCATGTGGGGCCCGATGTGGGGCTCGATCCCATGGCCGTGAGCTGAAATCAAGAGTCAGAGACTTAATGGACTGAGCCACCCAGTCACTCCTCTGTGTATCCCTTTTAATATGTTCTGTTTAGTGGTTGTCACAAGTCAGTGTGGATTTAGTCACAGCCTGATTTGGTTTGTGCTTCAGTAAGGCCCTGGATCTTTCGGTAGCGGTCTCTCCCAGTGTGTGTGTCTGTACGTTAATACAGCTATTACATTTAAGCCAGAAAAGATGGGTATTTTGTTCCTCGTCTCTCTGCCCATCTTTGCCCCAACTGAGTCTGCTCCAAAGGGAACAGAGTCCATACAGAGCAGAGGTATACATGTGGTTGCTAATATAACCAGCTCGTTGCTCCGGTCCAGTTGTCAGGCTGAGGTTATTTTGTTTGGGGCAAAGGCTACAATGACAAATCTACACTGAAGGACAATTAATAAAAGAAAGGAAACTGCCACAAGACATATTTTGCATCTGAGAGACAACGTGGCACAGAGGACATAGGCTCTGAAGTCAGAAGGACACAGATTTGCTTTTACTCAGGTTTCACCTACTCGTGGTGTTACCTCGGGCAAGCTGCTGGCCCACATACAGCCTTGTTTTCTTTTCAGCTCTGAAAATGGAGACATGTAATATCTATCACCCATGGAAAGGCTGTAAAAAGTAACTGAGATGACCTGGAGATCTTGGAGGGGGGAGAGTTGTCTACACCCTCCCCTCTGTATCTGATAGTCTTGCCTCTTTATTTGCTTAATCTCTGTTCACAGAGTCCCCATCTGCTGAACACTTCTCTCATCACAATTTACATTTCTTTTCTCATGTCCTCAGAAGCAACACATAAAAGCAAGGTATTACCGATCACGTGTTGTCCCTTCACACAGCTGACGGTTCATGAAGTTCTTTCTCCGCCGTCTCTTCTGCAGCCTGAATAAGTCATTCTCTTTCGTCTTGCCCTATGAAGACTGAATCCTACACTTCCATAAAATTGATGCCTTTTTCTCAGCCTTTAATTTCTTTACATCTTTCAGTTGTATATAATGTGATTGAATCTCCTTTGAAGTCCTCATTTTTGAAGCACCTTGTTATTTTTTTTTTCTGTCGAAATGTCGTGTTTTATAAAGGTATGTCTTGTATAAGCATGTTACTCATGCAGCAGAGAATGCAGACACGCTTCTCCCCTATGCTGGCCACCCTAATTGCAGGCAAAATACTGCGGAAGAAATAACCTTTTGAGTGCCGGACCTGCAAACCTTCATATAAAGGGCCCCATTGAAACCGGCTCTCTGAACTCTCACCAAACACTAGCGTGTGCCTCTTTTCCTGCGTCAGATAGCGATAGCGGCCACAGATTGAATCTCCACCCCAGCCTCCGTTATTTAGACATGCCCCTGAGCCTAGGACAGTCAGGAGAGTGTCGGCACGGGGCATGTCATTGCTGGCACTTGAGCAGACCTCATCTGGACTGGAAGCGGAACGCAACCAGCCACTGGAACCTTAAGGGAAACTTTATCAGAAGGAAAAATCTCTTTGGAGATCGTACGACTGCCACATTCTGGGCAGGCAGGCCTCAAGCCCAAACCTGGCCCCGGTTTCCCTCTACCGCTTATCATTACTGCTTCCTGTCTCCTGCCTATCTTGCCAAGGCAAAGGGGAAGGCTGTGTACTTGGACTCTAGACAAGGGAGAGGTTTTTGGAGTGGGCTCTTGGCCACATCGAGAGCCAAGCCTGCATGGACAGTGTATATAGGTAGCGCTGACTATGTGCCAGGTAGTGGTCTAAGCCCTTACGTGTGTAATACCCTGTTTAACCCTCACAACGGAGTTGAAACAATTATTATCCCCATTGTATGGATGAGGAAACCGAGTCACAGAAGTTAAGCGATTGGCCCAAGGATCCGTGGTAGTAAGTGGCAGAGCTAGAATGTGAACTTTGCCGGCCTGGCTCTAGAGTCCCAAGTTCTTACACTACCTGGCGGGAGCCGTTCATAGGACACTGACAAGGGACCTCTCCCAGTTCAAGGAAGTAAAGGGGCAGAGAGAACATGCCTGGCACATTGGCATAGGCAGATAATCCTAGGAGGGTAACCACACTACTCAGCTTTCCCCATCACGGCCTCATCCTGCCCACTCCCAACCACAGGGGAACACCTCTGTTCCACCCCTCTCCCTTTATAGATTTAAAGAATGTAAATGTCTACTTTCTTTCATCCCGCGGACATTTCTGGAGCAACTGCCAAGTACCGAGCGCTGTGCTGGTGCTGGAGGTGCAGTGGAGAACAGAACGAACATGGAGCCTACCCTTGCGGAGTTAAACGGGCAAGACACCTTAGCAAATAACGGCACAAGCTAATATAAAATTACAACTGTGCCGCGTGCTACAAAGAAAGGTGTCGGAAAAGGCAGTAAGTAAGAGGGGTCAAGCTAGTCAGGGAGGTGAAGGAAGATGCATAGGACGGTCTCTCTAGCCTCAACTCACACCATATTCCTCTTTGCTGTCTGCACCCCAGGGTAAGGGAGGATTGACTCGAAAGTTAGGGACACAGCTAGGGGTAGTCTTACCCTCCCAGGATCCCCGACTTCTTATCCCACCATGAAACCAGCCACCCTGGGTTGTAGGAGTGTGAATAACTGTTCTTTCTTCACTGTACATGTGTGTCGTGCTCTAGCCCAGGCTTTTCTTCTTACACAACTATTGATCATATTGGTCAGTGCCTACCGTGTCTTAACCACATTCGCCAAGGTGAATCCTTCAGATGGTTTTTATGTATTTTTATTTTTTTAAGTTTATTTCTTTTGAGGGAGACAGAGACAGTGCAAGTGGGGGAAGGGCAGAGCATGAGGGAGAGAGAGAATTCCAAGCAGGCTCTGCGGGGTTCAAACCCACAAAATTGTGAGGTCGTGACCTGAGCCAAAACCAAGAATTGGATGCTTAACCGACTGAGCTACCTGGGAATTCCCTTCAGATTGTTTTTTAAAGGTACTCTATAAAGCAATCTGACCCTTCCTTAACCTACTACTCATCCTCATTTCTCGGACACCAACACACACACCTTCTATTCTAGGCTGGCTCTTCTCTGTGTCCTAAAATATGCCATGTTCCTTCCCACTTTCTCTCCTGTTATGTGCCTCTCTTAGCTCTTACTCCCCACAAGCTTGGAATAGCTTCCTTCCTCTCCTCTATGGGTTGGGATCCTACCCATCTTTCAAGATCCCAGCTAGAGGCTCACCCCTTCCAAAGAGGCCTACCTGATCACTCTAGTAGTCATTGGGCCCCTTCTTGGACCACTTTCAGGGCTTAGTCTGGTTTGTAGAGTCCAGCATTTCAAAATATTTTCTTGGATTGTTCCTCATTTCACAGGTCTTGGCTCTTCAACTGGGAAAGAACCACCTGATTCCTCTGTTTCCCCTAGCATAGGATTAAGCATATCTTTTGGTGGATTTGTGAAAAAGGAAGAGACATACAGCTATGGAGCGCTCTTGACAACATTCCCCAAGTGCAGTCCTAGCTAGGGAGGCAGGACAGATGGCTGAACTTGCAACTTCCTTGACCCAAGCTCATTTATCCAACACACTTCTAAAGAATCCAAGGAGAAAATGGAATCTCTTCTTATGAAGTTGAACCATTTCTACAAGCTCCCTTGAGGTGACTGAAACCGAAAGCAACTGTTTAAAGGCAATTTGTCGGTGCCCAAGACAACGTAAATCTTGAGGGCAGTGGTGTGAGCTATAGTCCATTTTTTTGAACATGGTACAAATCTACCCAAGTTGTCAAAGTTTGCCAAGTCAACCAAAACTGGAAAAAAAAAATAACAGCAGCTCCAAGTATAGATCCTTTAGTGTTGTTTCTGATTTAGTCCACATTTTCTGCAGAACACTACCATCTCCAGGTCATGACGATAGGAAGGAAACATCATTAACGAGACACACTTCTCAAAAAAATAAATAAAAGTGAACTCAGTCCTTGATGATTTCGGGTTGGGGTTCTCTCACCTAAACTTCAATATGCATTGAAACACTCCGATCTTCTCAGAGCTGCAGAAGAGTCTGACCACCATTAGTAAGCCCTGTCTTCAGGTGAACTGTTCAAGTTCATAAAGAAAGGACCACCTTAGAGCTCTCCCACCCTTTGCCTTCCTCTCTTCTTCCAAATCCCAGCTGGAAGCTTTCTTTTGCCACGGAAATTTCCCAGGTTGTGTTTGGTTCTCTCTCCATACTCTGTGCTCAGAATTCATCTTTATGAGCTTTTTGACACTCCCAGGACTCCATCCCCTCTGTGGTCATTGTGTTCCTTCTTAGCATGTCTCTTATGTGTAGAGTGTGTCTTCTTAGATAGAAAGCCCTTTAGACAGTGTATGGGACAGCAGTGACTTTCATACTGAGCTTAATGAACAGCCCTGATTCCTAATTGGCTGTGTGGAATCAATGCCCCATCCTACTCTGGGATTGGAGGGTTATTCATATGTATAGGAGTCTGGTTCTACAGTAAAAATAAGGAATTCCCCGTGAAGCATTTCGGAGCAAGTATTTCTTCCCAGGTTAGAGCCACTCTGCCTTCAGCCCTGTCCTTCGAAGCACTTCACAGGACGCCATGATTGCCCAGAAACCCATGGCCATGTGTATCCATTATTCTCATTGGAACACTCTTCATGAGCCAAGACCCCGGTATTTATAGAAATGAGTCTGATTCATTGATTAACAGGAGCAAGAAGAGCAACTATCTGACAACTGTTAAGAATTTACGACTGCTTTCCAGTCATCCCCAGGTTGACCAGCAGCAAATGTTGATGGATTCCTGGGCTTCTGTTTTCCATCCACATTCTCTTTTCCATTTATGGATGCGGTAACACAGGACTCTCTTTCTTTGGGTACTTGGACTTTTGTCACTCCACTTTATGACTACAAATTTCACTGTCTCCCAGTGAAGCAGATATCTGTCCTCGTCAGTCTCATTTGAAGCCAAGAGAGAATACAGGATCGCATTCAAACCCAAGCGCATCTTTGAAAATGATGAAAATGAAGACAGGGCTAGCACAATTATGAGACCATCTAAACCAGTTCAGAAGCCATGAGCTAAAAGAATCTCTGTGGCTATTTTTTTTTTTCCTGTATCCAGGATCCTGGCTTTCAAAGTGGAGTGATTTAGACATGAAATGATTCCCTTAAATCATTTCTCTTAAATGTGTACAAGCATAAATGTTTCCCTTACTGCTAGGTTTCATTTGTTTGTTTAATCTGGACCCTTTCCTTGTTAGGTACCTCGCAGGCTCATGGGAGTCTCTGAGGTGGGGTTTTCCCCATAGGTAAACTACTCTTGAGGAGGACGAAAGGATGGGAAGAATAAGGGGAATAAAACCGACACGTAGCACTTGGTGTGCCAGGCACGGCTCTCAGCTCTTTGTGCATACGAATTCTTTTCATCCTCACACATGCCCCCCACCCCGGGTAGGCATTATTGTCTCCATTTTAGCAGTAAGCAAACTAAGGCTCCGAGAGGTTCATCACTTGCCCAAAGCTGCACAGGCAAGAAGGAGCGGAGCCAGGATCCAAACCCAGGCAGTCTGGCTTGGGTTGTTCTCTCAGCCATGACTGCTGTGTCACCTCTCAACTTGGGAATGTAGAGAAACTTTGGGGAGTCTGAAGTCTGAGGCTACTGGGAGGAACAGACTTCGTGACAGCTCTGCTCCCCAGGGGCCAGATATGGTAACACTTCCAGCAGATTTATTGTGACGACTCAAAGACCCCACTTCATTAAAAAAAATTTTTTTTAATGTTTATTTATTTTTGAGAGAGAGAGAGAGAGAGAGCGCGCATGAATAGGGGAGGGGCAGAGCAAGAGGGAGACACAGAAACCCAAGCAGGCTCCAGGCTCTGAGCTGTCAACCCAGAGCCCAACGCAGGGCAGGAACCCATGAACCACGAGATCATGACCTGAGCCAAAGTCAGACACTTAACCACTGAGCCACCCAGAGGCCCCTCCGAGACCCCTATTATAATAAACTTGAATTATTTATCCACAGCACCATTGGAAGAGCAGAGTGGGGGCTCTGTTTACCATCTCGCTAATAGCTTCTCTCTTCTCTCTCCCATGATTTCCTCTTGCAAGCACATGCAACTCTCATAATGGTCTTTTTTTTAAAAAAAAATATGTATTTCTGAGTTTTCTGGATAAATGCTTTTGTATTCCTCTTCAGATTTGGCTGGCTACTCCTGGCAGGAGGTCCTCCTTGTCTGTGTCTTAACATTTCTCAAGCAGATACTTTCTTTAAAATGCTAAGAGCTTGTATCGATGGACAGCCCAAACAATGAAGTGCTTTATTTGACAGTGAAGTATTTTCTAGAAAACGTGACTATCCACAAGACACTAGAGGACTCCTTGGAAGTACTGTATATCATTCTTGTTAGCTCAGACGTCTACCAGCGGAGAATCCTTATACCCCAGTTCTTTAAAGCTGCGCTCAAATTTCAGCCCGCTTGCTCCCTCTCAACAGAATTTGTAGAATTGGATGTTTGGCAGAGGCCCCCAAGTCAGCTGTTTCCACTCTGTCTTTCATCTGCAGCTAGGGTATTGTCTACTGGCTATAAAGTGGCCCATCCCAGAACCTGGCACATAGTACGTGGAGATTTCGCGATCAGTGTCTTCCTCTCTGCCCTCTCTCGCTGTCCCTCAAAAGCCCTTTAACTGTGTGCCCTGATTCCGCTGATTAGGACGTGTTCCTCTGAAAGTGCAGAGATCGCTTTCCCTGGTCCCAGTGATCACTCCCATCCCTCCATCTCAGGGATTCATTTCATTTCTGTGCGCCTTATGATTAGAGCAACTTTGTAACCCAGCATCCAAATCAAGACACTTCTGAAAGTGAGAGTGTAGTCTTACTACTTTTGCCTGGCAGAAAAAGAGGCATGAAACTGGGTTGTCCCAGATAAATCGGGGCCTATAAGCATGCGGTTTATGTTGTTGTGTGTGGTTCAGAAGCGGCCACATGCTGGCGTAGTTTTGCTTTCTGAGGCTTATCTTCATGGACATCTAATAATCTCGCTGTACACTTAGTCCTTCTAAGAGGACACGGTTTACTTCTGTGACCCTACTCAAGCCAACTGGAGTTTAATGGAAGCAGTGGGAGTTATAAACAGTCTGAATTTTAGCTTAGCTCTTGACCATTTTTCAAATGCTTGTTCTCCATTTCTCCAATTATCAGAAAGCCATTTGAGCTCCATAGGGTACCACTCAGAATATAATTGAGGTTTGAATAAACAACACATGTGGCTTTTAAGGTTAAACGAATATTGTTTGACATACGGTACACTAGAGTTGTTTTTCATTTTGGTTTTAAAAATTGGTTAAAATTACATCTTGTTGCTTCTCGGAATTAACTAGAATCCATCTGTCTCCATTAGAATCACTGTTTTGGGGGGTTTTTTGGTGTTTTTTTTTTACATAAAGCCTTGATGGAAAAAAGCATCTCCCTCTTAGGGAAGATAATTTGCCCGGTGAATCAGGAAAAAAAAAAAAAAAAAAAAGCAAAGGAGTAGGTTTTAGGGTAGTGCAGCTTCCTTTTTTCTTGTATGTATTTTGTCTCTTAGGTATATCTGAGATGGTAAATGAACATGCCTGTTATCAGCTATCTGGACAGACTTTGCCCAGGTCTAGAGAATCACTTAAAGGTGTACTAAATGGAACATCTAAGAAGATTCTTCCAATTTAGCTGTGGTCCAAATTATATGGAATAACTTCTTACTTACAGAACATTCCAGCTTAGAGAATACCATTTGGGTGACTTTGAAAGCTCAAAGCCATAAAACTAGTAGTCATTCATACTTGAGAATGTGTGTGTGTGTGTGTGTGTGTGTGTGTGTGTGTACAGAAGTAATGGCTCCAGTAGTTTTTTGTGAAGTGAAATAATTCAGATTTAGGCGCACATGCCTGTTTGCCATTAAATGCTTAGGTGTTGCGACACTTTCTTCTTGAACTTGTGTTACAGGGTGTTACACAAGTTCATGCTAAAGCCCTGTGCTTGTAGGAACCTCTACATCAAGCCTTCATGCTTGATCCTGGCTTGTTTCTCCGCTCACTTAACAGGGACTATATGCTTCAAGATTCTGACTGGACTATAAGTATTTCAAGACACTATCTAAAAGCCCTTTGAACACTCTAGGGTATAAATGCGATAAAGTGAACTTCTCAGAAGGTCATGCTAAGTATATGTTCCGTGCCAATACCAATCATTAAATCTGTGTTTACAAACGCCATTTGATGCAGAGAGCAAATCTATCCTTTTTTCTTTTCTCATTTATTCTCTTTGGGGTCCTTAGATTAGGCTTGAAAATACATCCTATAACTTTTACATTTTGTTCAGCTGTTTGCTGGGGAATCTCTTCTGGTTTCCAGTCTTCTCTCTGGTCCCATATTTTCATCTGGCTTCATCAAGGACATTGCTTGGACCCACCACTGCCAGCAGAAGTGGAACAAGTAAATTGAAGTTCATCCTCACTCAGTCTCTGTCAAAGGCAGTGTCATTTCCCAGCTGTCCAGATTTGCAACCCTAGCGTCATTTTATGTTGTTTTCTCCTTTGCCAACCTCTTCCATTACCAAATCTCCCATTGGGATCTTAACATTTCCTTTTTATCTGAAGTAGTCTTATTTGCCCCTTCTCCATTATTTTATAGATTCTCAGGGCCTGTCACATATTAGTAGAACAGCCTCTTGGTTGGTTTCTCAGATTCCAGTTGCTCCCCAACTAGGTGACACTCGATTGTCAGGAGAAGCTTCCACAAATACCATTTTTACTGCAGGAACCTCTATGTAAAAATTGGTAACAGGCTAAAATGTGAATTCTTCGACCTCTTTCTGAAGTCTACAAAGCAATTATTTACCAGCCTTATATACCTCAACAACCAGTCTCCCTCCCCTCCTGTTTCTTTCCTGCCCTCTCCTCTTCACCCACTACCCCCCTCCATTTCCTTCTTCCTTTCTTTCTCCCCACCATCCTCATTTCTCTTGTTTCACATTGGAACTTTTTACTCAAGCCACACCTTGCTGGCTGTCTCCAGTATGTTACTTACTGTTTCCAAAGCTCTGCCCCTTTGCAAATGCCATTCCTTTCAGTTGAGCCACCCGCTGTCCACGTCACCATGTGTTCGTGCCCTGTAGCATCTACTTCTAAAAACATGACTAATCCTTTTGGGAAGTTTTACACAATTCTATCTTACTGATCACTCACCTATTCAGTATCTCCCAAGCACATAGGTTCATTTGTATTTCCAGTTGTTACTCTGTGTGTGTGTGTGTGTGTGTGTGCACGTGTGCGTGTGTTAGGCTGTTTCCTGTGCTGACTTCCTGTCACCTCCAAACATGTTGTAAAGATCTTGAGGGCAAGGGCCCAGCCTGATTTCTCTCCACCTTCTGCCTTAGTATCAGGCTTTCCACCCAAGAAGCATCCAATACATATTAACTGACTTTTGGGCATTGTTTTCTAGATGTAAACAAAGGTGAAATCATCTTCACTCTTTCAGGGTCACTCAGGGTTTCCACATAGTCTGGATGCAGTCTTTGTCTGCCATCTTTACTCAGACTTGGAATAACTAGGAAGAAGCGAATTTACTATTGGCCAACTACTTGATTCTGTATTTTTGATTGCAGTTCAATTCAGTACATATACTGAGCACTTGATGTGTACCTAGGAACATGCTAAGTGCTCCAGGCCAAATATTTTCAAATTCTTGTACACATCAGAATCCCTGGGAGGGCTTGTCAAAACCGATATCATTGCCCTCCCACCCCAGAGTGGCTTAGTAGGTCTGGGATGGGGTCCCACATTTTGCATTTCTGACAAGTTCCCAGGTGATGATGCTGCTGCTGCTCCAGAGACCACACTTTGAAAACCAGTGATCTAGGCAACACAGGGGAATGTCTAAGACATGGTCCCTAGTTTCAAAGGATTTGTGGTCTCTTCAGGGGGACAAGGAAGACTCAGAAAATATTTTACAACAGAGGATACTGTACATTGTTTTAATGTTCATTCATTCAAGAAATATTGAATGAGTACCATGTGCCCAGTGCTGTTCTAGGTGCTGGGGTTATATCAGTGAACATGATAGACAAAAATCCTTGTTCTCATAGGAGAATTCTAGTGGAGAGAGCAGAAAATTAAATAAACAAACTGTATAAACCGTAAGATAGTGTTAAGTGCTAAAAAGAAAAGGCCAAGATGGCAGATAAGAACTATCAGAGGAGCGTTGAAATTTTCAATATGTCGTTAGAGAAGGCCTCTCAATTCCATCATTTGACAAGTATTTTATTGAGTGACTACTATGTGTCAGGCACTGTTATAGATGATGGTGATACAGCCATGGATAACACGAATAAAAAATCCTGCCCTTACAGAATGGATGCGCTTATTTGGAAGCCAGGAAATCTGGGGTTTGGGGTGTTAATGCTCATCAACTCATTATGTGACTGTGAATGGCTGCTTGCCCTCTCCGAGCCTTTCTCCATCTGTGAAATGGAGCAGTTGGACAAAAACTAAGACTACGGGATGCTAACTAAGTCCTTTAGGCAACCAGAAATATGTAAGAGCGCTTGAGGAAGATTTTGTACAGGAGGCAGAACTTAAATTGTTTGCATAGCTGTACGGGAGGTATGGGTGTGGGAGATGGGAAGATAATTTCAGGAGAATAACATGAGCGAATGCATGGAAGCAAGAATAGGAGCCACATTTTCCATAAAGAGCAAAGGGGTCAAAGGGTTCTCATAGTAGAGTAGCTGAGACAGTTCGGGAAGAGGCAGGTACTCATAAAGATGGGGGGGGGGGGCTAATTATATCCCGTCTCGGATGGGAACACATTGAGGATTTTGATCACAGAATGATAAAGTTACACTATGATTAATCTAGTAACCAGAGTTAAATCTTGACAATTCATAATTTTTTTTCCATAAGATGATCTTTAAATCATGAAGGGACTAAAGCCATAATTTTGTTATATGTCACTACCTGATGATAATATTGCTATCAAAGGAATTTCGAGGTCTTTTTCAAGTCCTAACAGCCAATTTTCCCTCATAGTACTATCACATCCTTGAACTAGTAACATGTTACTATGTAGCCATGGGTTTTGAAAGCTTGGGGGATAAATTAAAATAGAAAGTTCTTAATGCTGATACTTTTGGGTATTTCTTATTATCCCATGAAATATATGGTTGATCTGATGCTAATAGTCAGACCAAGCTCTTCCCATTGGCTTGTTTGGTCATAGATAACACAAGGGAATATCCTTGGAAATTGTCCTGTTGTTCGTGATCTTTCTTTGGCTGAGGAATATCACCATCTTGTGCTGTGTTTGTTGTTCTCAAGGCTAAAAGTAAGATCTTTCTCCCAAAAGCAGTTACTCTGGAAGATGGCAGTGATAAGGGTTCACTATTCAAAGAGTGGACACAGAGACCTAGAGGAAGGTATCTTAGGCAACGGTAGAAGAGTACATCTTGGATACTGTTTATGTAAACCCTCCAACCACCGCAAGCTTTACCTTAACTTTCAGACCAGGTCATACCTACTCAGAGACACAATGGAAAATTTAACCAATTATGACAGACCACATCCTCAAAACTCTCATTTTTAAGGGTAGTTTAAACACAGATTACACATGACCTGCAAAAAAGTTAACTGTTACGGAAATAAAATAATCAAAAGGGAAGCTGATGGCTGTATCACAGCAGAAAGTGATTTTTTCCCTTTTGTTTCCCAAATCTTATACAATGGTGATGGGCGGAATCTTTTAGAAGGTGGCAGCTTTCTTCAGAGCTGCTTTGAAAACTGAGGCACACCCAGAGAGAAATCTTCCGGGCTCACTTTTTGAAGGACAGCCATCTTAACAACGGTCAAGCTGTCTGGAGAAATTTGGGATCATAGAACCAAAAATGTTGCTAGGTCACAAGGGTGATGGTTTTCCCTTCTATGTATGTATGACTCTTTTCTTATTTTGTAATAAACAGGGGATGGAGAATTGTCGTGGGAACATCCTGATGGTGATATCTTCCGGCAACCTGCCAACAGAGAAGCAGTAAGTGTGAATAGCTCAAATAATTCAACACTCCACAGCACCAAGCCAAACTTTCCTCTCTCCATGGCTGTTATCCCAGCAACTCCATAAAAGGGCCCATTTCTAACACCATTTCTCTTTCCTTTCCTCAGAAAATTAAATGGCATTATCACCAACCTATTACCATTTAAGTACACTGCACGATTGGTAACCGGGGCCAGGACATGTGCATAAAGAAATCATAGCCCCCGCCCGTAGGTACCCCTTGCCTAGATCAGAAGCTGGTAGACTTTCAGGATGGCTTGGCAAATCTCTGCCTTCTGGAAGGAAGGCAGGTCACAACCTCTGTCCTCAATAGTGAGAACCTTCTGTGGAATTGTAAGGTAGGTCCTCCCATCCTTTTGACAGGGGTACTGTGGACGCGTCTCCACAAACCCTCTCTGAAGCCTTAGGTTTACAGCTGAAGGAGAGCAAAGGTAGCAGGTTGGATATTCCTTCCCCACCCTACAATATCTCATTCCCATGCTCAGTGCTAACCTCATAAAAAGCCTCTTTATGTATAGCAACAGTATCTCTTCTCCCTTTGTATTTTGAAGTAATTAACAAAATGCAATCCCTCTCTAAAAAACATATGGCCAGGGGGGCCAGGGCTCCTGGGTGGCTCCGTCGGCTGAGCATCCAACTTCAGCTCAAGTTATGATCTCTTAGCTCTTGAGTTCAAGCCCCGCGTCGGGCTCTGTGCTGACAGCTCAGAGCCTGGAGCCTGCTTTGGATTATGTGTTTCCCTTTCTCTCCGCCCCTCCCCTACTCGTATTCTGTCTCTCTCTGTGTCTCTCTCTCTCTGTCTCTCTCTCTGTCTCTCAAAAATAATTAAAACATCAAATTAAAAAAAAAACATATGGTCAAGTACAGCGTAAATACCTCGAAATTCTTAAAATCTGGAAAGATGTTCCAGTTCAAGGAATCTATCCTATTGAAGGGCTTATAAAAGCACGCAAAATGTACAAAGGCATTCATGGCACATAAATGGGCATTCATCAAACCCCCGTACAGAAAAAGTGCATGGGGCATTCAGTGCAGTATTATTTTCATAAGAGCAAAATAAACGGGGCAGCAACCTAACCATGAGCAATAAGGGCGTGGTTAAACACACCCCATCTATGGCACATGGTGCTGTTGTTACAGAGTGCAAGGCATCGAAATGGACCAAGGTGGAGAGATCCCCAACATATATTATGTAAACAAAGCAAGGTACAGGACACAACTTACACTAGCATCTCCTTATGCAAACATTGTGTGTGTGCATGTGTACATACACATGAAAAGGTCTGGGAGGTCCTAAACCAAAACGTCAAGAGTGGGAATCCCAGAAGGGTGGAAGTTGGCAGGAGGACAGGGAGCGTTGGATTTTTCACTTTATCTTTTCTGTATCACTGGCTGTTTTTCAATGAGCATCGATTTGCTTTGCAATATATAACATTTATTTTTTGAATGTTTATGTATTTATTTGTTTATTGAGAGAGAGAGAGAGAGAGAGGGTGCAAGTGGGGGAAGGGCAGAGAGAGAGGGAGAGAGAGAATCCCAGGCAGGCCCTGCACCGCCAGCTCAGAGCCCAACGCAGGACTCGAACTCATGAACTGTGAGATCATGACCTGAGCCAAAATCAAGAGTCGGACGCCTAACCGACTGAGCGACCCAGGCGCCCCTGCAGGATAAACATTTAAATGATTTTTTTAAACCCGTGGAATTATTTCTCAACCAGCGTTTTATAGAAGACAAGAGTCTAGGGAATTACAGGGCAAGCCCTAGGATACGGAGGGTGTAAGGAAGGTGTTGGTGGGGACATAATAAAATGGCCACTATAAACATCTCAGTGTTGCTTAGGCCATGTTTCCTGGTCATCACACGCGCCACTCTCGACTTGCCTACATCCAGCTGGCCAACACCCTCAGCAATGAGTTGAAGTGATGGCCGTTGGCTTTATTCTATAGTCGTATTATTTTCTAGACGTTGCTGTTTCTGAATGAGTGTAGAACGATTGTGGGTGGGGCAGAGAATACCGGGTGTCTCAAAGAGAGCGACACTCCTGTGAGAGAGGATGGGCCTCCCAGTTCCCGGGTTAATATGGAGCCCGAAGGTAAGTGAAATAGATGGATGGGGATTAAGGAGGGCACTGGGGATGAGCACAGAATGGTGTATGGAAGTGTTCGATCACTAGATTGTGCACCTGAAACTAATCTTACACTGTATGCTCACTGACTGGAGTTTAAATACCAACTTTAAAAAAAAAGAAAGAAAAACAAGATTTTCTCCATCTAGCTCTATCTGCTTTATAGTAAATCAGATTCCTCCCAGATCTGGACAGGAGATGATACCAGTCTCCATTTTTTGTGTTGTGAATTTCCTCTTTTTCTCAGGGCTCATTTTTTTTTATTGTGGTAGAAAGTTAAGAATGACTAAATCTGTGGCTGTCAACCAGATGGTATTCTAACCAAATTTGGCCCTGAGATACCTTAAACTGGGTGCCTTGGTCCCCAAAGCTAAGCGTCTGTGGCCAGCTCGGTGATCCTGCTGGGAATGCCATTAATTAGCCCTTCTTCTCGCCCTCATATTTTATGCTGCCTCCAACTCTACCCTGGCCTTTCCCTCTTGTCCTTTTTCCTAAACTGCTGGTGATAGGGCTGAACTTGATCCCGTACTTCCTGTAGCAAAAGAGGTCAGGTACAGAATGCAGGGCCTTGAAATTGTTATTGATTTTCAAAGGAGTTCAAGACCTATCTTTAGAAATAAACATTTGGGCCTAGTAGACCAAAATGTCCAGATGGTTCCACTTTATTATAAATAAATATTTTCCTTTGTTCTAAAAGGGGTAGATATTGTGGGATAGGATTTGCAATAATAAATAGCATCTGTAGTAATAGAAGAATATGTACCTGGCACATAGTAGGCACCCAATAAATCCGTGTTGAGTGAATGGTTGTAGAAGGTGGGGTGAAATGTGTGGGAGGGGCTTTTCATGAACGTGAACGCACAGGCATTTGGCCCACGTCAAAGATGCTTCACACTTGTTGCTGGCCCTCGAGCAGCCAAAAATCAGAAGGTAGGAGAACGCCTTTTGAATATCCTGTGCAGGCTCAGCTTTCTCTATGGGATCACAAAAGGCAGGCCTCACAGGACGTTGCCAGTTCAGCAGACTGTCACTTTAAGGGACCGTCCCTATTCACAGGGAACCATCCAAACGTCAGTTCGATAGAAACACAGAGGTTTGCTTCATTTTGCCACGTGGGTTGCAATCCATCAGTTTCCCAAGTTTTACGAAGTGCACAGGAGGAACCAGTGCCTCAATTGCAGCTCCTTTGTCAAAATCTGAAATGGTTTCGGTTCGGTTTCCAGATCATAATTTCACATGCACTGGTCCTAGTACCGTAGCGGGGTGTGTGTGTGTGTGTGTGTGTGTGTGTGTGTGTGTGTTATAGGGAGGGAGAAGTAGACACAGGGTGGAAAGCCAAAACATGAAAGCAAGCACAATTTTGTTTTGGACAACAGCCAACGTCTTGATTTTGCCCCTGATAGATTACTCAGAGACTTACCACTCGAAAAGTGAAAGATTTAGAGATAGAAACAATAGGCAACAGATAAAAATCCACGCCTCATTCCTACTGTCAGAATGGTGGGTGGGGAAGGAAACTGGCCCAAGTGTCTCCCAGACAGGGATGGTCCCAGGGTTCCAGTGATGAAGATACAGACACTCAAGGTTGTGTGGATTATGACACATTCTGAAGACAGTCTTTAAGTTAAACTATATTTCATGATAACTTTAGACTCACAGCCATGAAGGCACTTGGAGGGCTCTCCCGGAACTGTCCTGTTTCCCCGTCTCTGCCAGTAAAACCCATATTAGACCTTAGAACAAGTAAGGAAGAGATTCCTGGGGAACTTTCGACAATAATGGAGATTTTCCACCATCAGGAAAGAACTGTGTGGGAACCACTTCAAAAGCCTTAGTTATCGACACTTTGAGTCAGGAAATAAAATAATACCAAAATATTGAGCAGAATAAAACAAAGTATAGCTATATGGCCATTTCTACCTAACAAGTCTTGACCTCTTCTCTTGAGCAGGCTATTCACAGCTTGTTTTTAGGATAAACTCCAATTTCATTTACGACTCCAAGGTGTTAATCCCTTTTCCTGTCTTGCTATAAGTTACAAGGTCAGAATGGTCCCTGGTAAGCCTCTTTCATTCGCTTGTTTATTTTTTTTTTTTTTTTAGTGTTTATTTATTTTTGAGAGAGAGAGAGAGAGAGAGAGAGAGAGACAGTACGAGCAGGATAGGGGCAGAGAGAGAGAGAGAGGGAGACAGGGAATCGGAAGCAGGTTCCAGGCTCTGAGCTGTCAGCACAGAGCCTGACACGGGGTTCGAACTCACGAACCCTGAGATCATGACCTGCGCCAAAGTCTCTCAACTGACTGAGCCACCCAGGCGCCCCTCGTTTGCCTGTTTAGGGGAACAACCTCTATAAAAGAGCCATGACCCTCAAATCAAAATCACACTTCACCACCCTCCACCCCCAGGTTGTAACCACTGTCGCCGACTTTGCTATCTGAGCAGACTTGGATATTTTCTTCAGAGCAGCTTTCAGCCAAATGTTTGCAGACCACTGGGCTTGACCACATGTTCCTTCTCCCACTTTCTCCTTCCTTTCTTCCTCCTCCTGTTCATCCTCCTCTCTCCTCCTCTCCTGCCATCTCCAAAAACTGCAAATTCATGGTCACCCTAAATAAAACCCCTCTCCTGTCTAGCCTGTTTCTCTGAAAAACGCAAGACTTTAACAAGGCAAGGTTCTGGGGGGCTGATCAAAATCCTTGAGTCTGTTTGTTTGGTTGGTGTAGAATGTTTTTGTCTCTTACTGTATGTCCAGGGTCTGAGTCCCTGGCACCCAAGGCCAGCATTTCATTTTGTTCTCACCCTCATGAATCACAGAAATTCTTGTACTTGCAACTCATCCTGGGTTAGCGACCTTCTCTCTCCAATTCTAGCTCTGTGGGACTCCCTCCTTTTAGCATCAGGGCACCCACCAGCCAGACTGTCCTCTCTGTGTTCCTTTGGCAAAATTTTGCCAAACTCCAGAAAGGACAGAATGCTCTGTAATGGTCTTTGTGGAATGTAAGTGAAAAGGACATCTGAGCCATTGTGGGAACGAAAAATATTTGCGCTGAAAATCCCATCTGTGTACATGATAATAAGTTGATGCAAATTCTTACTTGTGTGAGTTTTTATAGCAATGTACCAGCGTGGACGCTTCTTAGATTTAGGGAATCATGTTCTCTTTCTCTTACTCTGACTCCTATTCTCTCTCCCCTTCTCCCACCGGTGCCTCCCCCCACAAGAGAGTTAATACTAATTCTCAAAGCTAAATTTGCAACATGTGTATCTATGGACCATAACTGTAATAAATGTTTTATGGGATGCTGGGGTTAGGGGATCCCATAACTACCTTCCCAAGATCCCCTGCTATATCTAACACTGAACATAAGGATCTTCCTTTTTAATTGCCTGTGAAATTACTCACGGGTCTCCCCTCCTTTACCCCAAACAGTTGCCCCTAAAACACAATGTTATTTGGCTTTTTGCCTTAGGTTCTAGCCTTCATTCATTCCATCCTCCTCTGCCTTCACTCTCCCTCAGCTCCTGGGAGAATAGTGGGCACATCACGTGTCAAAGCCTTGCTGACAGAGGAATGATTGCATTATTTGTAGTACAGGACTCTAAGCTTTCATTGGGGACAACAGCTTTCATTCATTCATTCATTCATTCATTCATTTTTTCCTTCAAGTGTCTAATGAGCACCTTCTAGACACTGGATGCTGTTTGGGGCACTGGAGGCATAGCAGTGAGCAAAACAAAGTCCTCCCCTCTGGCTGACATTCTGGTACTGTCCTACACGGTCAGTTCTTTTATGCAGTGTCTAGGGTGTCTGTACCCTGCTCTGTGACCTCATGCCATTGGCTGCATTTTGAGTCTCCGTGCCTCTCATCTGGCCTATCCCGTCTCTTCATTCCATCCAGCGCACCGTATATATAATCAGGTATCAGTGCTTGGAGACACAGTTCTGATTCTGATTATTTCCCTGCTTCAAAAAAAAAAAATCCATTGAAGGCTTCCACACCCTCACCTCTGTTGCCTACCAAATAAAGTCCTCACCCCTCAGCCTGTCATTTAAAGTCCTCCATGATCTGGCTGCAACCCAAATTTGGAATGTAATCCTTTAGCAGTTCCCGTTTTTGGACTCTATGTTCTCTGCTACATGTTCTCAACTTGGAAATCGCTACCTGGAATATTCCTCACCAACTCTGCCTGTGAAAAGCCTCTCCAGCCTTCATGGCCCACCCAGGTCACACATTCCCCATGACTGGAAAGTTCTCTTTGTCTTCCTAATTTGTACACCATTTCCCACTTTGTCCCCTTCAGCCTCGGGCTGCAGGCCACTCCCTTAACTCGTAAGGTTAAGGCTCCTGAAGAGTTGCAAATGGCTCCTTGGGAGCAGCTAAGGACGTTTTGTTTACCCTTTTGGGCTGTTTGCTCCCTCAGGTGAAACTAGTCCAGTCTTCTGCAAGCAGAGAGAAAAATCTCGGCATGTTGTCAAGGCTACTCTTGCTTCAGGCGCAACCGTATGTCTCCACCAGTGTAGGCGGACATGTGGTTAATTTAAGATCCGAGCTCATCACTTGAGGTCATCACATGGCTTCTAAGTGTGTTTAAGTCCACTTGGGCCTTCTCGCTGGTGGATCTGGGGGACTGAGTTTGTCCTTGTCACTTTACAGAGACATTCTTACCACCGATCTCACTACGACCCCCTACCAAGCCGACAGGCTGGAGGTCTGCCCCGCTTTCCCGGGGCCAGAAGCCACCGAGGAGCTCTCATGGATTCCCAGCAAGCATCGGGCACCATTGTGCAAATTGTCATCAACAACAAACACAAGCACGGACAAGGTAAGGGACACTCTCGTTTTGGGCCACGTCCACAGTCCCCTTCTTTGGATGGCTGGGCCTGGGAAGGGCCCTGTCTCCCATGCATATCACACATTCACATGAGGATGACTTCCCATCAGGCCTCAAAGCGTGTGTGTGGACAAGCGACTCCAGCCGACTGTTAGGACTTCCCTAAAGGCAGCCCAGAGAGCTTAGTTTAGATTTCAGGTATACCTGCCCTTACTTAGGACAAAAGAAAGCCCTGAGCTTAATGCAGCCTCCGGCATTTTCTCTGTTGCCCCGGGGGGTTGCAGGTCATTTGGGAAAGTTCCTTGGATCCTTAACAGAAGAGAACTTGTGTGTTGTCGAAGCTCTTAGCCCCATACCTTCGAAGTAGCAGTGCTTACACTGCAGTGCACCCAAGGCTCTCCCCTGGCCTCTTGCTAAAGGTACATATTCCGGGCCCCACACTCGGAGATTCTAATTCATATGAGATTGTCATTGGAAATGAGTAATCCAGTAAGAAATCCAGAAACCTCCTGGCTGAGCACCAGGAGGACTGATCAGGTTAACACAGATATGCAGCCCACTCACTCAGCCGACCAGCTGGCTACAGCAGGCACCCACACACGTCCGTGGCCAGGTCCTTCCTGCTCAGAGTTCCCTGGCCTCCACCCCCACCCTAGTAGTGGGGGTGGGGGGGAAGAAATTCAATCAAACAATTGACTGCTTCTTACTTTTTTTAGGCATCGTGTCAACCAGCTCTTCAGAGCAAGAGCTCAGCTGGTTCCTTTTTACGAAACCACAAACATGTTTTGTTTCCTTTAAAGGAAAAACAAATCAAAGCCAGTTCTCTGAATGGGTTAAAAGTAATAAATTATTAAACCAAATGATTGAATAACACGGGTGAAAAACAATCCGTTACAAAGAACTCCTACTATAAATCTCAACAAAGCTGGTCAAACCAAAGCGAGTTGATCACAGCTGTTACTAGTTAGATGTAAATTTCAGATTACAGATAAAAAACATTGAATCGCTTTTGAAACTAACAGGCTTAAAAGAGGAACATGCAAAATAAAAGTCTTGATAAAAAAATGGCGATATATCAGAAGAATTGGAAATATTTACTATCGATCTGGGTTTGATTTGAAGCGTATTATTTTTGAAGTCCAAGGCATCCTCATATGAATTTATGAAATGAGGAGGAGTATTTCAAAGCCTAAAAAAAATCCTGTGGGGAAATGGACTTTGAAAATCTTAAATCCCATAATTTCCACAGGCCTCTTCATTTCAGGGCAGAGGCTCATCCCTTGATTTTCTCTGTGTCCTACAAAAGGCTCAGCTGGTTTACATTTTTTCATTGCTCCCATTGATTTGGATGTAGCAGTTCTTTCCTGACCTTTCTATTATAGTTCACTGGAGAATCACTTGCCCCCACCCCCAACCCACAACGCCCAGCTGGATGATTCAAAATCATCTTGAGAGTTTGTTAGTGGGGAGAAGACTGTGTTTCCCTCTAGAGGGTTGATCTCCTGTTACTACATCTCAGAATGTAGACTCTCACCCGGTCTAGATTGTCCCCTTAGTCCCAATACTTAGGGGAAAGTGAACCTAGCTATATAGCACAGGAGTCCTGCCCGCCCTTCTCCTTAGTGTTCCTGCTAACAGCATGCTCCTCTGAGTCACATGTCCTTGGTCCTCTGCTTGAGTCAAAGAAGAGAAGCGATAGGACTCCACCATTTTGAACTTGAGTCCAGCATCCGTTGGCATGAAGCAGACAATGTACCCACTTGACCACATTGTCTAGAAGGCAGTGTCACGGTCTCTGGAGATGACAGGAGAGATGAGGGCAGGAGACAGAATGACACATCCGGCATACCTTGTCCTGGGATTCCGTCCACAGTCGTGAGCCTCAGAGTCCACATGTCAAGTTCCTGTTCCATCTCTCCGGAAGGTGGGGAGCTTCTCTGGTTTGGGTGCCTGTGTTCTTGGAAATCTTTGCACGGATGGACCCTGCTAGAGTGCCCAGTACTCTAGCAGTTTTTGCAAAGGACAGGAAAAGGCAGCCAGCATCATCCATATTTCCTAATGTGACCCAGTGGACTTGAGGAGAAAGAAATAGCCCAATGATTCATCCTTCTGAGGCCATTGTCTTGCGGCCAAATCAGCCAATTCCTAGAAACGCCCCAAGTGGGGCTACTTCTCCCACCCTAGCCCCGCCTTAAGTGATACAACCCACCCTAGAGATGTTGTTGATTGGGATGCCGACAGGTCTCCCTGGGTATGATGAGGTGATGGGAATAATGAGAAACACACCCAGTCCCAGTCATGGCTTTAAAATCTCCAGAATGTCTCGGCACTTTCAGAAAGGGAGAGAGCTTATTCTCCGCCCTCCCCGCTCCCAGCCCTGTATAGTTCTTAATCCTGGAGTTCGGCTCTATGCCTTACGGGAGGAGCTGGGCATGTTTTGGCTGGTCTGCATTGGAGGATGTTCCCGTCGCCCCTTCCCTTCATAGCCACCCCCACAACTCCCCCCTCCCCGAGCCTGCAGCTCTTCAGATGCTTGCTCCTGCAAGGCCCCTCACAAAACGCGGAGCCAGTGACTTCACTTCCGGCTCAGGAAACGGGAGACCACTGTTGCTGGACCCCTTTAGCCACTGTGAGACAGGGGCCAGAGGACACTGCCCAAAGTGTAGAGGCACGAAAGGCTACCTTTCACAATCCTTTCCCTCTTCATCTCATTTTAGTGCCTTCCTCCCCACACCAAAGAGTAGGCAGGTGCCATTACCTCCATACCCATCTGTGTTGGTGGATCAGACTCTCCATAGCATTTGATTTGCTTCAGGATCTGGAAGAAATTGGCCCTTTGGGAAGAGCGGTAGTTTCTTCATCGAGCTTCCCTGGGCAGCCAAGCTCTCTGGGCGATTTTCATGCCAAGAAGCATATCCACTCGAGCCGCGTACATCTTTTATGAAACTGCAGGGATTAACACTACAATCTCTTAGAGGTTCCTTATCGCAGAGATACCCAGGACAGATGGAACCCTGCTCTCATGCACTAGTACATTCCTCCATTTTTAAGAAATATTTATCAACTGCTCGCAAGGTGCCAGGCGCTTGTGAGCATCCAGAAGTCGCTGCTGAAGCACCTGAATGGTTGCTAATGGTAGAATAGGAACCAGGATGGGGATTTTTGTGGTGACAGAGACTGCTCTGTACACGTCCACGGCCATGGAAAGGACAAAGGATGCTTGATGTCTGAAGGGGTTCAGGGCTTGGGTTCTGAGCACAGAGGCCCATTTCAGCACCCTAGCCTTTAATTTCCAGCCCTGTGTTCTCTTCCAGTGTGTGTTTCCAATGGAAAGACTTACTCCCATGGCGAGTCCTGGCACCCCAATCTCCGGGCATTTGGCATTGTGGAGTGTGTGCTGTGCACTTGCAATGTCACCAAGCAAGAGTGTAAGAAAATCCACTGCCCCAACCGGTACCCCTGCAAGTATCCTCAAAAAATAGATGGAAAGTGCTGCAAGGTGTGTCCAGGTAAAAAGGCAAAAGGTGCGTTGGTTGGAAGCCCTGCCTTTCGTTGAATGAGCTCCCCACGTAGTCCTTCTCAGTGTTCTTTGAGTGTCAGAAACCTAATCAACCTGCCATATCCTTGTAATGATGCTAGTTGTAACAATGAACTTCATTCTCTCCTCCCTTGAAGGGCTGATAACATGGTTGTTTGGAAGAAATTTGTAACTCAGAAATAGACTGGGTTTTTTTTTTTTTTTTTCGTATCTACTACACCTTTGGCCCCACATAGCCTCAAGTGCCAGACTTCAGCCTGGCCTTTCTAAATTATAGAGAAATTGGAGTATGAGGATTATACAGAAGAACAGTAGCACCTTTCATTGATGTCACTATTTCACTCGTCAAAGCACAATCACATCCATTACCCTTTCGAGATAGGATGGGAGGCACGTGAGGTAGAGTGGAAAGAAAGTGGGTTCTGGTCCTGACCTAAGTTGCTGTGTGACCTGGGAAAGGTGACAGACCTGTTCTGGCCTTCATCAGCCTCATCTGCACAAGGAGAAGTTTGGAAGAATTCATCTCCAAGCTCCCATCCAACACTACAATTGTATAATGATATCGTTACGGAAGTGCATAGAGTGATTTGCTCTGAATCCCACAAATAGATAACAAAACCGAGGTTTGGAATTCAGGTCACGTGTAGCTCATTACCTTTTCCAGGCCAGGAGATAATATTAACCGATTTCCTAAAAAGGGAATCCACAGTGGTTCTAACACATATGAACTAGATTAAAATGTAGTCTGTAGTGTGGGGACTGACAGCACAGGGGATCGGTGATCAAGCATTCTAATCCTGGCTCTTCTGCTGGTTTCCTGTGTGACCTAGAAAAAGTCACTTCACCTCTCTGAGCTTCAGGTTCCTTCTCTGCAAAATGAGGGTTAGGGTAGAGGATTTCTTAGGGCCTTTCCTGCTCCAGCATTCTAGGAGTGAATGAGTCACTCCCATGCACATGAATTCATCGATTCATATGCCTACCTGCAAAGCATTTTTGTAAACACAGATGAAAACCCAAAAAACTTTAGAAGTAGGCAGAGAGCTCAAACATTTATTCCTTCAACTTAGGCAGTTAGTTCGTCATGATTTGCAGGCAAACATGAACTTAGCCCACGTATGTTTTTTGAGCCATCTTCATGTAAGCCAGTGGTTCCCAAACTTGTCTGCACATTGGAACCCCCAGGAAAGCTTCTAAAAATACCTGTGTCCCATCCCCAGAGATTAGGATTTAATTGATTTCAGGTGTCGCCTGGGCGCCAGAATTTTTAAAAGATCCCCAGGTGGTTTTAATGTGCAGACAAGCTTGAGAGGCACCTGCCATAGGCCCAGGGTGGTTTATGGCCTTCCTACTCTAAGTGTGGTTTGTGGACCAGAAGCACCTAGAAGCTAGTTAGAAGGGCAGACTCTCAGGTCCCCTCCCAGACCTACTGCATCAGAATCTGTATTTTAACAAGACCCCCCAGTTGATCCCCATGCACGTTAAAGTATGAGAAGCATTTCTTTATGGCACAAACAAAATCTTCCTCCCAGAGTAAACAGCAGGTAGGATTGGCTAGGAAGGACAGGACCTATCTGATCTGGAGTAGGGAACTGGGGCATTAAAATTGGTGAGATAAATGTCACTGACTGGTGAATGGATAAAGAAGATGTGATATGTATATACAATGGAATGCTACTCGGTGATCAAAAAGAATGAAATCTTGCCCTTTGCAACAACGCAGGTGGAACTAGAGTATCCTGCTAAGTGAAGTAAGTCAGAGAAAGATGAGTATTCTATGATTTCACCCATGTGGAATTTAAGAAAGAAAAGAGATGAATATAGGGGAAGGGAAGGAAAAAATAAGATAAAAACAGGGAGGCAAACCATAAGAGACTCTGAAATACAGAGAACAAACTGAGGGTTGCTAGAGGGGAGGTGGATGAGGGTGGGCTAGATGGGTGATGGGCATTGAGGAGGACACCTGTTGGGATGAGCACTGGGTGTTATATGTAAGTGATGAATCACTAAATTCTACTTCTGAAATCATTATTACACCATATATTAACTAAGATTTACATAAAACTAAAAATAGTTTTAAAATAGTAAAATAAATAAAATCTTTAAAAAAAATAATAAAATTTATGAGAAAATGCACTCATTAGAGATAGGGAGAGAGCACATTCTGAGCGTGATCCGGACAGGGGGGCCACCCAAGTCACAATAACCTGTTGTGACTTCCAAGTCTGTGATCTTGCCGGATCCTCAAACCTTTCAGTGTCACTTTGGAGTAATTCTACCAACACAATTTCATTTTATGTTTTCTGGTTTTGGCCAAGGGTGGAACACCTACAGTCATATAAGTAATGTAACATGATATTTTCAGACAAAACTAATCATGATCTAAACTACCCCAGGGAAGGTAAATCCTCCCTGCTATATAATATTCCAATTTCAATCTCAGATCTTCAGACCAAATCTCATTTCATTGTAATGCTTAGTCGTTTAGAGATATAGGTGATTCAAATAAGTGAATGTAGAACAGGCATTGGCTTTTAAATAGTTGGCTTCTCATGTTGGCAGTATTTATTAAAACCTTTACGTTCCTACTCTTTGACTAAGTAATTCACTCCTAGGAATCCTAATAAAGTAATAAGAGGGATACACAGATACACAAATAAGGATTTTTTTCTTCAATGTTGTTTACAGCAGTAAAAAATCGGAAACAATTTGAAAATCTACCAATATGGGAATGGTTAAATAAGTTATGGTATAGCTGTACCACGGCTTATCAGATGGCCATTCAAAATCATTGTAGACTGAGGTCCCTGGGTGGCTCAGCTGGTTGAGCATTAGACTCTTAATTTTTTTTAATGTTTATTTTTGAGAGAATGAGAGAGAGCACGAGCAAGCATGGGGGAGGTGCAGAGACAGAAGTGGGGACAGAGGATCCGAAGCAGGCTCTGCACTGACAACAGAGGGCCTGATGTGGGGCTCAAACCCATGAACCGTGAGATCATGACCTGAGCCGAAGTCAGACGCTTAACCAACTGAGCCACCCAGGCACCTGAGCATCCGATTCTTGACATCAGCTCAGGTCATGATCCAAGGGTTATGGGACCGAGCCCTGCGTTGCGCTCCATGCTGAGTGTGGAGCCTGCTTGAGATTCTCTATCCCTCTGCCCTTCTCCCCCACTCTCACATTCTCTCTCTCTCTCTAAAAAACTAATTAAAAAAAAAAACATTGTAGACCAAGACTTAATGGCATGGAAAGATGTTTGTGACATATTTGTTAAGTGCAAAGCTTTGCTCCAAAACAATATTTATATTGTGGTCCCACTTACTGTTAAAAAAAGAAAGCACTTGTAATACACTTAAATTAAGAATACACCCAGGTGGCTCAGTCAGTTAAGCATCTGACTCTTTGGTTTCGGCTCAGGTCATGATCTCACGGTGCATGAATTCGAGCCCCACATCAGGCTTTGTGCAACAGTGCGGAGCCTGCTTTGGATTCTCTCTCTCTCTCTCTCTCTCTCTCTCTCTGTCTGTCTGTCTCTCTCCCCCCCCTTTCTCTGCCCCTCCCTTACTTGTGCTCTCTGTCTCTCAAAATAAATTAATTTAAAAAAAGATAACACATGACAGAAACACATGACAGAGAAAAAGGGACAAAGAGTGGAGAGGGAAGAAGATCGATGTAGAAAAGAACAGTAAATTCAGCTATTTGTGTTGAGAAGGGAAAAGAGATAAATCAAATTCACTGATGATCTAGCCAAAAGTTTCCTTAGAACACATGATCACAGCCTCCTCCAGTCACAAACTAGGGCCAAAATTAAGGATGTGAGTTTTACTTCCCTCTCTTGCCTTTGCTCTGGTAGAGGCTGGCCTGGCCTTGCTTATTAGTGGCCACCTACAAGATTGTGTAGGACTTTCACTTCCTGAAGGTTCTCCAACTCCACTCCCATCCCCACCACACCACCCTGGTATCTGGAATTCCTATAATTACACAGTCCTTTCTGCATACAGTGTAAAACACCCCTGTTAAGACTTAAAACTTATCTGGGCTAATACATCCTCATCAGTCATTACCACCTCCATAAGGAAATGCTTTGTCAATTTCTTAGTTGTGGAGAGCTCGGGATATGAGCATTCTCAAGGGAGGTGGGTATGGCCAGAAATGACTGTGAACATAGCAGGCTTCCTTGGAAGGAAACGCAACTAGGTGAGCATGGAGTGATCAGAAAGCACCTTGATGTGGAGGGTGTGGAACGGGGAGGTTGTTGCCCACTGGGTAGCTTCAAAGACACACTTTGTTTACTCTTAATATTTTCAAGTGCCAGCCAGGGTTGAGTCACTGATGGGTTTTGTTGTTCATAGAGCCCTTCTGCTGAGTCCATTAAGCTCTCGGTGGGGGTGGTGGGGGGTGCAAGACAACTCTTCAGGACACTAGGAGAACTTTTAGTACATGACAGGTATTTACAGAGCCATCATGGATTTCGCATGGCAGTTAACAGCTG
Organism: Prionailurus viverrinus; assembly: GCF_022837055.1. Taxonomy (NCBI): domain Eukaryota; kingdom Metazoa; phylum Chordata; class Mammalia; order Carnivora; family Felidae; genus Prionailurus; species Prionailurus viverrinus. The sequence continues at coordinate 83,623,112 of NC_062579.1, read as the reverse complement.
TAGCCAGTATTAAGCTGGTGCAAAAAAAAAAAAATTAACAACTGAACTCAGCTATCATTCTCAAGGTGATAAATACACAGAGGTCCCTGCGAACTCAGAGACCCACTTCTCTGACTGGCAAAGTGCTAGCACACGTCCCTTAATTACCTAACATATTACCACAAAGGACTGGCCCACCAAGCAATTAAATAACTAAAAAGGGCCAAAGGAGAAAGGAGGCTTGATCCTAGGATGATCTACAAATTGAGTAGTTCCACCTGGAGTCACCAAGAGACGACTTCGATTTTGTCCTTACACTGCCAAGATGGTGGTGGAGGGTGGGAATCAGGTCAGCACGAGATGGGCAATAGCAATTTGACTACAGCCTCTGGTCCCGATGCATCTGATTGGCTAACAATGAGTCTCCCTAATTAGAGTCACAGATCCAAAGAACCCAGCACTCAGTGGTTTCATCAGATAGTCTTACACATGACTTCTGCACATATTCAAAGTTTTCAGGGTGTCCGTGGCTTCTCTTTGTTCCTCCTCATGCGAGGGTACACTTTAAAGCCATAGTTGAAGAGGGTGCTGCTCATGAAGCCAGCAAAGAAACTTAACTCACAGATCACCAACTTGGAAAAACTTTTTTTTTTTTTCTTTTGGTAGGGGGCCGAGGGAAGAGAATGGTGGAGCGGAATGGGAAGTTTGAAGGGGCTGGTATCTTTATGCCTGGAAGCTGAAATCCAGCAGTTTAGTTTATACTTTAAATGATCCATAGTTGAGGGATTTGACCAATTTTTTGTGTCTCCCAGCCGTTCATTTGGCATAGCATGCATATGACTAATCTGACATCTAGGTTTTGGCACGGGTGCTGATCCGGTATTATCGTTCCCCTCACAAACAAATCAAAGAGCATTCAGAAATGTCAAGCCAATTTGGATAGATCCTTTGGGCAACTATATGCACATAAATGAGGGTCATAAAATGTTTTCTAAGTATACCAAAGTGATGTCAGGGAAGTTAAGCAAGACCCTCTGTCAGCCCATTCCCTGGGTCTCGGTTGGTAACACTGTGCTAAACAGACCATGATCCGGACCCAGCATGGAAAATCCTATGTACCCTGATGTGCCTAAGAGATTTGTACCTGGCCGCGTTCTTCCTCCTCACGAAGGTCTACTTCTCCTGTGGTGGTGGGTGGATCCAGTTTGGTTTGTGGGCCAGTGTTCTGCACATCTATGGATTCTGTCCTCGTGTAGACTTAAATCAAAGGTCATGTGGTCCTTTGTGATTTGGTGGCTGTTACAGCGCAGCTTAAACTGAGCCAAAGGAATAGGGGTGGAATTTCTAACTCTGTAAGAATGTTCTCGCTGATTGTCCACTTTCGATGAGCGTGAGACACTATGAACAATGAGATACCTGCTTCCCGATTCCAGAAGAACTTCCGGGCCAAAGCTTTGACAGTAAGGGCTACTTTTGTGGAGAAGAAACCATGCCTGTGTATGAATCTGTGTTCATGGAGGATGGGGAGACCACCAGAAAAATAGCCCTGGAGACCGAGAGACCACCTCAGGTGGAGGTGCACGTTTGGACCATCCGAAAGGGTGAGCAAGACAATATTAATTCCTTGTTATTTTTTTTGTAAGGGGCGGGGGACCAGGGAAGGAGGGGAAGACTCGCCTTAAATTTGCTTCAACCAGCTCCTCCGTTTGGGTCAGTTTTCCTGATCGCTCAGCAACTACCACATGACTGACACGGTGGTGATTGTGACCTTTGACCTTTAACCATGACCTGGTCCAAAAAGTCAGCGTTGGCCCTTGGGGCTTGTTGTCTTTCTTGTACCAACAAAGGCTGGAGGAGTTCTTTGCAACCCTGGCTGCACATCAGAATCACGTGGGAGAGGTTTTTGTGAATACCAAATGCCTGAGCCTCCCTCCAGGGCTGCTGATTGATCGGCCAGGGATGGGGCCTCGGCATACGTGTTTGTTTGTTTGTTTTAAACGTTTTTTATTTATTTTTGAGACAGGGAGAGACAGAGCATGAACAGGGGAGGGTCAGAGAGAGGGAGACACAGAATCCGAAACAGGCTCCAGGCTCTGAGCGGTCAGCACAGAGCCCGACGCGGGGCTCGAACTCATGGACTGCGAGATCATGACCTGAGCCGAAGTCGGCCTCCCAACTGACTGAGCCACCCAGGTGCCCCACAAAAGTGTTTGTTTTTAAAGCTCCACAGGTGATTCTAATGCACAGCCACGACGGCAGCCTACCAAACTGTAGCCTACCCATTCTTTTCCCATCTGAACCTCAACAAACAGGAAAATCCATCCATTCAGTGCAAAGCTGCGTCTCTCAAATCGCGCTATGTACTCTGGGGTGACACGCACTGAAAACCTCATCCCCGCCCTCAAGAAGCGTCTCGCCCAGAGGAACAATCCCTGTCATTCTGTCCATCCAGTTCCTTTTCTGATCACTCACCCCGACTGCCATAGCCAGCCACATCGTGTTCATTGTGATCCTACAGCCCTTCAGACCATCCCACAGATAACGAGGCTAGTGTTGATCTAGGCTGGCCACGTTTTCTAGGAATCCAAGTGAAGAGGTAAGATTTCAGCTGGGAAACAGCGCACGTCCTTTTTCTCCTGGCTCCTGCGTAAGTAAGCCTCGAGAGTGCTCCAAGTTTACATACCATGTAAAGGAGCCAGTTTACAACACAGCTCCCTGGCCCCATCCAAGAGACGTGAATTCAGTAGACCTTAGGTAGCACCTCAACACGTAACAAACGGCCAGGTGATTCTAATTCAGGCAGCACTCGGGCCATACTTTGAGAAACGATGGCTCGAGTATTTCTAGGGCTTCTTCCTCTCCCTTTTCACAACTTCTCTTGCCTGAAGGAATGAGTTCCTTCCCACTCCTTAAAAAATTATGCTAGAACACACATAGGTTTCTTGTCTGTGTTCGTTTTTGCTCTATACCTAGGAATGTCCATGTTCCATCTCTAACTCCCTAGCTCCTCTGTAACTGGTCACCTAGGACTAAGCCCTGTCCTTTTGGCTTCCCTAACAGTGGCCCCAATATTTGGTTGCCCCACATCGCTCACCCCCTAGAGGCACGTGGATATTTTTCTATGCTTGCTGGGGTAGCATCTGAAGGACTTCTTGTTCAGGGCTGGGCAGCCACGGTCTGTGCTCGGTGAGCAGAGGATAACCCAGGTTTCAATTACGTTGCCTTCTCTAGACCTCTTGAGGATTAAGTAGGCTGGTAACACGTTGCTCTTTAACTGCAAGGCCATTTGCAGTTTATGTGTTATTCTGATAAAAACTATTCAGGCAAAGTTGAGACTGTGTCCCCCCCCCCCCACCTTTATTTTAACTTTCCCCATTTTCTGTAAGGGAAAGCCAAAGGAGCTGTGAAGATTTCCCAAAGGAAAATATGCTTTTCAGTGAGTTCAAGAACAGGGATGGCTTCTCCATTTACACAAACAACCTGTCTTCAATCCCACTGCTGGCTCTCACTGCTTGGCCAGAAGGGCAGCCCAGTGGTTTGGCAGGGACATAATCTACCTGGACGTGGGGCAAGGGCAGAATTTCTAATACTGCCTTTGGCTATAACAACTCCCACCAGCACCCATGCCCGATTCCATGTGGCTTTCCCTAGGAGGGGGTCCCATGGTCAGCAACACGATCTGCTATATCTCTATCCTCTGGAGAACCAAGGGGAGGCCAGTGAGCCAAAGAAACAGATGGAGTCAATTATAACCCTTGAGCCATCCAAGTTCCTGGTTAAGCACATTACACAGCCCAGCTCGATACTCCTAAGCCCCTGTAATGAGATGATATGCCCAGCCCAAGCAGAAAAAGGGGGTGGTGGTTCCAGATAGGGAGGGCCTGACCACCTGCCCCCACATTTTACTTGGTTCCAGGCATCCTCCAGCACTTCCATATTGAGAAGATCTCCAAGAGGATGTTTGAGGAGCTCCATCACTTCAAGCTGGTGACCAGGACAACGCTGAGTAAGTGGTACCTGTCTTTCTTCGCTCCTCTCTGGAAAACGCCTCCAGTCTTCAACGTAGCATAGCCCCAAACAAGGTCCGCTTGTGTTCTTAGTGAACATTAGCAGTGCTCAATGTCAACCTTAGAGGCTGTTGTGTCTCTTCTCCGGGTGACTCGGCAGTGGGGGGGCGGGGGGTCCGAATGTGAACTGAAAAACTGGGACCCGATGAATACAAATCCAGATGTAGTCTCAGCATCAGCTACCTCGAGTCAAGGTTTCCTGAATATCTTTAATGAAAACTGCTAACCCCAGCGTGTCAAGAAGGTCAGAGAAAGCTCACAGGATTCCAGGGCTGGTACACTTGTGGAGACTTGACCTCTGGAAGGATGTGTCCTCCAGCGGTGGGGGTGGGAGATGGAAAAGGAAAGCGTCTCAATTCCTGTGTCCTACCAAGGTCTGTTTGACTCTTTGAAACTGCTCCCAGGGGGTCATGTTTCTTTAAAAGGACTCAAGCACGTCGGCAGCTTTCCCTCTTTCTAATGCAGGATGGAGCCTAAGGACTAGATACTGCTAGGCGCTGGGAGGTGGCGAGCACTTCTGAAGGAATCAAAGGCCCAGAATTTGTATCCACCGGGTATTCTAATGGGCCAGACAGAACATGAAAATACCTTCACCGTGAATCAGCCTAGCTCTCAAGAGTTAACTACCTGAGTACTCAGGGGAATCTGCAAGGCACAATGAGACAAGAGCCAGGTGGGCTTCGGGGAGGAGGTGTGTTTTGAAAGAGAAGGGTGTGTTTGTGCAACAGGTCAGGAAATCAATTCAGGGAGAGGGTGCTGCCTAAAAGGAGACTCTGCCAGGAACAAACAAGAAATGTGGGGGGTGGGCAGCCCTGGAAGAAGCCGGTGAGAAGTTCACATGGAAGTCCAGTCGCGTTGGTGGTTGCTGCAGATTTACAAACGGCCTACTGATATCAAAAATGGTGCTCTGCAAAGATGTCTCTTGGCTAGCAGATGGATTTATGGTGTACCTACTTTGATGAGGTCATATCCCAAAGAGCCCATTATGCCATGCTGAGAAGCTAGACTTGATTGCCAGGCCAGAAAACCCCAGGGGAGGACTTTAAGCAAGTGCACGGTGCGTGCACATATGTTTTTTAGAAAGAGGTGCCTGCTGTGTGGACTGGAAAGTGGACTGTCGGCGGTAAGTAGCTGATGGTAGTCTGAATTAAAATACTGTATTAAGTCGGTTGGACCAGGGAAGAGAGGTCATGGTGAGGGACACCTCTGAGTTTAAATCATCAAGATGGCTACAAAGAGAGAAATGAGTTTGGAATGACTCCAGGAGTAACAATTTTACAGACCGGGTGAATAGTGATAATTTGCCAAGGGGAGGCTCTGGAGAACAGGCAGGTACTGCCGGGGAGAAAAAAAAAATGTGTTTCATTTGAAACATGTTTACATTCAGATACATAAAGGCCATCTGAGCAGAGTTTCGCGGTGGGCAGCTGGAAATAGGGTTAACGAGGTTACTTGTGTATTCTGTAGGAGACTGATAGACCATAAACTGCCCGGTAGGAGAATTCATATGGAGGGGTTGGAAATGAAGGGGGCAGAGTCTAGGGTCTGGTATGAATGATGTGATTTTTTTAAATTACCAATGAATTTCAAAGAACGTGTTTTTGTTTTTACTGTGAGAAAGGCCCTATGCTAGGCATAATGGGATTGAGGGTGTATAATGGAAGTAGATGGTGTGTACCCCCAACTGTGTGCAGCTGAAGGAAGTGGGTAATGAGACAATCCTGCAGGGTCACCTGGGGACAAAGAACAACAAGCCTGGCCCTTTCTGTCATGTGGCTCTCAGATCCTGGCACACAGCAGGGCTTCAGTACAAGGTGGTTCCTTGCCCGACCCTTCTCTCCTTTCCCACTGAGTTGGAGAGAACAGAGAAAAGTGAAGAACCCAAGAGACAAAGGAGCAGGGAAATGGAGTCCTTAATGAAGAGGGTCATGTTCTTCTGTGGCTAGGGAAAGAAAAGTGGTTCAAAATTGGCTCTGGATTGAGAGGAGCTCGCTGACCTTGGACTAGGGGTTCCCTAGGCTGTAACACCATGAGAGCAGGGAGAAAAAGACCCAAAGTGGGTATCCAGGGTGGACGGTTTGTCATGAAGATTCTTTGCCATGGCAAGATGACACTAAGGAGAAGGAAGATCTTGCCACTCAAGGACCAGGACAGTCAGAAAAGGGACGGTTGAAAAAAGAGGTGATCTAGAATGGTTTCCAGTGCTCAGCACGGGGAGTGCACTCAAGACTGTTCGTTCAGTTGGCATGATGGAATGGGGGAAGAGATGAGCTGGTAAGGACATGCTGGCAGGGAGAGGAGAAAACAGAGAATGGGAGGGATCCTAAGAGGGGGGTGTTAAGACAGCATGTGAGCACAGGAGAAAACCGAGGTGGGCAGTTTTTTAACAAAGGGCAGGAATAGAAAAAAGAGCACTAAATAATCGAGTCACCTACACCAGTATCTTGCCCCTGAAAAGTAAGCGGGACCTCGGGAACGCACAGGTACTGTTTTCCAAAGTGCCTTATTTGACCTGGTCCCAAGGGAATCACCTAAAGCGCTAACAGCCCGATAGTGGAGCATTTTACAAATGCTAAATATACTGTAAAAATTCCAAAAATAATACTTAGGTTTGACTCTGGAGGCAATTACCTATTATTCTTGGGATTCTTACAAATACTGTGTGTTGAAATGAACATTCTGTGGCCCACTTTCCATATCTGTCCCCAGAAAAGTGTTTTGGGCGCTGTTTTGCTGAAACCCCCTGACATTTGGCTTCCAGCTCCTCCCAGCAAGTGAGTGGGTAAGGATCGGGTTAGGTTGGTCACACTCCTAATTGGCTCTGCTCTTCTCTTACCTCTCTGGGCTGCTTTGTGTTTGCTTTCTAGGCCAGTGGAAGATCTTCACCGAAGGAGAAGCTCAGATCAGCCAGATGTGTTCGAGTCGTGTGTGCAGAACTGAGCTTGAAGATTTGGTCAAGGTTTTGTACCTGGAAAGGTCTGAAAAGGGCCACTGTTAGACGAGACAGGCGGTATTGGATAGGATAGAGCAAGAAAAATCAAGCCGCAGCTGGACTGCAGGCTTATTTTGCTTAAGTCAACAGTGCCCTAAAACCCCAAACTCAAATGCAGTTTATTATTCACGCCATGCACAGCATAACTTGCTCCTTTATGTGTCAGTCCTTAAACATGTCCTCCAAAGAGACTGGGAGAGTCTTGAATTATTTGTGGGAGGAAGAGGGATAGAACACCACAGCACTGCTCTAAGTTTCTGGGAGAATCACATTTCTTTACAGGTTAAAGAGTAAACAAAACCCTAGGGTTTCTATCTAGAAAGTTATTCCAGTGAAAGAAACAGGAGAGAAATGCTTAGTAGGAGTTCTGTAGTACAGAGAAAATATTTGTATGAAATCATACTCTTTGAATTTTAGAATGTCTTGTGTTTTTTTTTAAAAATTAACACCCCATCCTCACACACACACACGCACACGCACACACACACACACACACACACACACACAGACTAAACTGCAGTCTTCATTCTGAGGCACAGCTAGCATAGATTCCCCCCTCCTTTCTCTTGCCTGGCTCCCAGGTAGCTTTGAAGTTGTGGGTACTCAGGAAGATAAAGAAGGAATTGTGAGCAAAAGGCTCAACCCTTAGGTCAGTGGTGTGGCTGCTAAAGTCACCGACTCTGATGGAAGGGTGAAGAACAAAAACACTATTTCACGGTCGCATTCCCTTGGAAGCGATAATTAACATTTCCCTGATGAGACCGCTTCGCTTTTCTCCCTGAACCTGTGGGGGCCCCCGTCAAAAAGTGAGAACTGGGTAAAATCTTCAGAAACCGAATCCACGTAAAACAAAATAATTGTTGAAGTAAACGGTTGGTCAGCTAATTTCCCTGATGCCCTAGTTCGGTAGCCCAAAAATTGAAATTAAGTGATTAAATTCTAGAAGCTCCTTAAGAGGGCAATTTTCTTCCTTCTCCAGTTACAGGAGCTGATTTTGACTTTGCAGAGGGGCCCAGTCCTCCCACATCTTCTGAATGTTGCCTCTTCAGTTAGGAGAATTACTGCTCCTTTGAGGAAATGGAAATTCTGATAAGGATCTTTGTTCTAAACCTTCCTACCACTCTCCTCTCATCCACCAAGCCCAGATCTGAATCGTGAATCCTAATCCAGGCTGCTCTGAAAACTGTCTCTTTGCAGCTCAATCCCAGAAGTAGAAGCTCTCCATTCTGAGGCCTGGCTTTAGAAATCATCTTTGTGACAAAACTCTGAATTCTCCACAAGGATCTCAAGCCTGCCTCCTAGATTTATCCCTTCTGAGGGGCATGAATGAACTCTAATGAAGACTCAGAAATATCAGGGGCCCAGAAATCCTGTATTTCCCACTCCGTGACCATAGGGGAGAGGAACACTGGTTTCCTTACAGCATTTGACAGCAATCGGGCCCAGTCTTTATGGCAACCTGGCATAAAGGAGGCTGCTCTCCTAAATTAGGAGACACAGGAGCGCCTCGTGGCCAGGCCTTTATGGGATAAGCCTCTTACAAACCTTTCCTTCATATTCTCCGCGGGAGAGGGTGGTAGGACATCCAGGGGCTGAAAGGCCACAGAGCATTATTGCGGAGGAGGGGGATGACAGTGTTCAGCAGCTGCTGCCTCCCTCCCAGAGGTGGCAGTATTTCCATAGTGTGGAAACAAGTAACTGAATCCCAAAGCAAGCGGTGGTTTCCCCTTCTGGGTGACTCACCCCAAAGCCTTCCCACCCAGGTGTTCTCTGAAAGCTCAACCATAAAGGAACACCCAGAGAGCTTCCCTAGATAGACTTCTGCCCCCGGGTGCTGGGACACACCTTTACAAAGTGCCGTGTGAAGCACGAGCTGGGGAGCTGTGCTCGGCCAACGTGGAAACCCAGCGTTTGGTGTCGTGTAGGCAGTGGGACGTGGGGAGATGAGGCCGAGCCACCTGTAGTTAGGAGAGGAATGGATGTGGTTCTTCTTGTATATTTATTTGTATCATAAACACTTGGAACAACAAAGACCATAAACACCACTTAGCAGTTGTAGGCATGTCATAGTTAACTCGTGTACACAAGTAAGAGTAACGTCACAGTATTAGCCCTTTACTCTTCTCACGGGACATGTACCTAAATAGGGTACTTATTTATGTAGTCGCTGTATTTCTGGATTTTTAAATTAATAAAAAGGTGAATTTTGAAACATCATCTGCAGGAATGCTGCGTGAGTGATTGACTCTCTGGTCGGTGCTGACCTGGGACTGGGTGGCAGGTGATGGTTGGGCCCGGCTGTCTCCCACTTGGCTGGACACCCCTCTCAGGCTGTGGCATCGTCAAGAGTGGGGACTTTGCAATTGGCCTACCCGTGTTTTTGATCCCAGCTCTGTGCTTAACAGCTGTGTCAGTGTCCCCATCTATAAAATGGGGATAATGGGGAGCCTGGGTGGCTCGGTCGGTTAAGCCTGCAACTTCAGCTCAGGTCACGATCTCATGGTTCGTGAGTTCGAGCTCTGCGTCGGGCTGTGTGCTGACAGCTCGGAGCCTGGAACCTGCTTTAGATTCTGTGTCTCCGTCTCTCTCTCTGCCCCTCCCCTGCCCACGCTTATTCTTTCCCTCTGAAAAATAAAGAAACATTTAAAAATATGATTAAAATGGGGATAATTGTGGTACTATTGCCTTTTGCTTGCAGTTGTGCCATGAGACTTAATTATCCAGCGCATGTCAAGTGATTACCAAACGTTCATTTATGACCATGGATATTCAAGAAGGGCATGACAGTGAAAATGGCCATTTATTTCTGGCTTCTACTTTAGGCCAAGACATTTAAGAGATTGGGGGAAAGAAGGCCATTGGCTTAGGTTTCAGGAAGGCCTCAATTTCGGTGTGCTGCTCGGTGGCACATTTTTATAGGAAGCAAGGTAAGAGTTTCATCGTATATGTTGATCCAAACTAAGTTCCCTCAGACCCCTAACACTGGTTAAATTTGTGCCATCACAGACATCATGAGAGCCGAAATGTCAGATAATATAAGGACAGAAAACTGCGCTGGTGCTAGTAACACAGAAGTCATTGGTGGTGAGATGTTGGCAGAGGGATGGGAGCAGGGGCCAGCAGTGAGTGGAGGAACCACCCTTTGGAGAAGCTTCATTACAGAGAGTGGAGAGCTAAGGTGAAGGAAGTAGCTGGAGAAGGATACGGGGTCAAAGGAAAGTTTTTGTTTTAAATATGGGAGATACTTGACCATGTCTGAATACTAAAGGAAGGGATCCTATAGAAAGGAAAAGATTGAAGGGTATGGGGGAAAGAATGTTATCCTGGTGTGTGAGGTGTGTGGGAAGCCATTTTCGCATGCTGAGCCCTCGAAACCCACAATTCTTGACCTACGACCTGGACTGAATTTTGGCTTCTGGGTGCCAACCCCCTACTGTGCATTAGCTCTACCTAGTTCCCCTCATCTCTGTTAGCTTGCCCCCTACCCTTACACCCAGCATCTTCCGGAATGGTGGGTTCAAAATCCCAACATTACTCCACCTCCAGTGGGAGAACCACATAGAATTCAAACCCGATAGCTGGGTCCCTCTGGCACTCTTCCCTTTCCCTCACCCACGTTCAAATTTCACTGAGTCCTAGCCATTTGGTCTCCTAGACGTGGCCCATCTTTACTGGTTTTTGCATATCTCTCCTCTTGCAGGATCTTTTCGTCTCTGTAGTCTCCACCTCCCGGTGATTCCCAGGAAGTCCCAAAGATGATCTCCTCTGGCCTCAAGGATACGTCCTGCTACCACATGTTACCCATGCTTTCATTCCTTTCTTGCTTTGGACCCCCACTCTGTGATGGGCACCTGCTGGAGAACATGGCTGCCCACTGCTTCTACCACTGCCCACCATGATATGACTGGTGGGTGCTCCTTCTGCAGGCCTAGAGGTGCCAGCAATGGTGGCGGTGCCCCAGAATCCTCAGTCTTCCCCAGTGGCACCGTATCCTGTGCACAAGCGGAGAGAGTGTCCTCCTCCTTCCCCACCTGTGATGTTACACTTTGCCACCTTATACTGAACCACTTTAACACGTAGTCCTTGAGTTTGTGTTACATAGACCAAGTCAGGGTCTTCTCGTGCCTCAGAGTCTCCTGGAGTTTGCGTGCAAACGAGTCCTTCAATTTCCAGTTGCAGCCATTTTGTCAGGGTTCAGCTGCCTGTAGGCAGAGCCTGTGCTGAGTATAAGCCTCTGAGACAGACATGAGACCATCCTCCTAATCCTTCTTCCTTATGGTTCACATGTACTGCTTACGTTCCCCACTGAATCCCTCCTGCGGATTGAATGCAGGGCCCCACCCCACCAGTCAGCCAAGCAAGCTCAGATACCCCCGAAACCTCTCCATGGGAGACAGGACTCCCTAAATGCAGAGCTCCAGCTCCAGAACACTGTCTCCCAAATATTTCATACACATTTACAACTTCAGGCCTTTGTATATGCTCTTCCCACCACCAGACTGTTCTTCCCTCGCCTTTGGATGGCAAACTCCTACTCATCCTTCAAGAACCCAGTCGAAATGTTACCTCCTCTGTGGAGCCTGGCCTGCTCCCCTTCTGGTTTGCTACCATATATCCTTTCTTCCCTATGTACTGTATCCTTCTACCGGGCCAACTCTGATATTCTGGAACTTATCATGTCCTTAGTACTTCTGTGCCTTTGCACGCAGCTCCCTTTGCCTGGAATATTCATCCCCTGATGTTTCTACTTAATGAACACCTACTCCTCTTTTAAAAATTGCATTGCTCATCTCAGACCTGGTCCACCTGTTTCAGGCACACTTCGTGTACCCTCCCACATGCTCTTATGAAATAACCAAGGCACTTCCCTCGTGCCTGTCTCTGTAATGCAATCTGTTGACCTGCATGTTTTCTTAGTTAATCTTCACCACAGCACTGTGTGGTACATCCCATTACTGGCCCTATTTTAGAGATGAGGGTTGGGGCGCCTGGGTGGCTCAGTCGGTTGAGTGTCTGACTTCGGCTCAGGTCATGATCTCACGGTCCGTGAGTTCGAGCCCCGCATCGGGCTCTGTGCTGACAGCTCAGAGCCTGGAGCCTGCTTTGGATTCTGTGTACCCCCCTCTCTCTGACCCTCCCCCGTTCATGCTCTGGCTCTCTCTGTCTCAAAAATAAACATTAAGAAAAAAATTTAAAAAAAATAGAGATGAGGACATTGAGGGCATTCACCTTGTACATGCCATTACAGTTGGCCGTTCAATAATTTGGGGGTTATAGGTGCCAGCCCCCCCCCACGCACAGTCAAAAATTCACATATAACTCCTGCAAAACTTAACTACTGATAGTCTACCGTTGACCAGAAGTCTTATGATAACACAGCCGATGAACATATATTTTGTGTGTTATATGTATGATGTACTGTATTCTTACAGTAAAGTCAGCTAGAGAAAAGGAAATGTAAGAAAAACATAAGAGAAAATACATTTACAATACTGGATGGACTATGCAAAATTTGCATATTTAAGTGGACCTGTACAACAAACTCATGTTATTCAAAGGTCAACTGTATGCGTAAAAATGATGGATTTGCTCAACCGTACTCTCCCTGATTAGACTGGAGAGCTCTGAAAGGACAGAGACCCAGGGGCCAGCACTTTTAGACATTCAGTAAATATTTGGCAAGTGAATAGTCAATCTAATGAGATTCTTTCTCTGGTTGAGAAAGCAAGCAGTCCAGAGATTACTTAAATATCCAGGGGCTACCCAGCCCATCAGAACATCTTCTCTGTAACCCCCTCTAAGAAAAACTAATAAAATCTTGGTTAACAAATACAAATGAAAAAGTGTTTGTTTGCATTGCAAAGTGATTTGCCATAAGGCGTCTTTTAAAATAACTCCCCACCACCTCATCAAGATAAAAAGCTTCTGCACAGTGAAATGAAAAGGCAACCAATGGGAGAAGATATTTGCAAATGACATATCAGATAAAGGGTTAGTATCCAAAATCTACAAAGAACTATCAAACTCAACACCCAAAAAACAAGTAATCCAGTGAAGAAATGGGTGAAAGACATGGATAGACACTTTTCCAAAGAAGACATCCAGATGGCTAAGAGACACATGAAAAAAATGCTCAACATCACTCATCACCAGGGAAATACAAATTAAAACCACATTGAGATACCACCTCATACCTGTCCAAATGGCTAAAATGAACAACTCAGGCAACAAGTTGGTGAGGATGTGGAGAAAGAGGATCTCTTTTGCACTTCTGTTGACAATGCAAACTGGTGCAGCCACTCTGGAAAACAGTATGGAGGTTCCTCAAAACGTTAAAAATAGAACTACCCTACAACCCAGCAATTGCACTACTAGGTATTTATCCAAGGGATACAAGAGTGCTGTTTCTAGGGGCACATGCACCCCAATGTTTATGGCAACACTGTTAACAATAGGCAAAGTATGGAAAGACCCCAAATGTCCATCGACAGATGAATGGATAAAGATGCTGTGGGGGGTGCCTGAGTGGTTCAGTCGGTAAAGTGTCAGACTTCAGCTCAGGTCATGATCTCATGGTCCGTAAGTTCTAGCCCCACGTTAGGCTCTGTGCTGACTGCTCAGAGCCTGGAGCCTGCTTCAGATTCTGTGTCTCCCTTTCTCTCTGCTCCTCCCCCACTCACTCTGTGTCTCTGTCTCTCAAAAATGAATACATGTTAAAATTTTTTTAAAAAGATGATGTGGTATGTATACACAATGGAATATTACTTGGCAATCCAAAAGAATGAAATCTTGCCATTTGCAACAACATGGATGGAACTAGAGGATATTATGCTAAGCGAAATTAGAGAAAGACATATATCATATGACTTCACTCATATGTGGAATTTAAGATACAAAACAGAGGGCCATAAGGGAAGGGAAGCAAAAATAATATAAAAACAGGGAGGGGGACAAACCATAAGAAACTCTCAAATACAGAGAACAAACTGAGAGTTGCTGGAGGGGTTGTGGGTGGGAGGATGGGCTAGATGGGTAAAGGGCATTAAGGACTTGGGATAAGCACTGGGTGTTATACATAGGGGGTGAGTCACTGGAATCTTTATGGCACTATATGCTAATTAACTTGGATGTAAATTAAGAAATAATAAAACAAAGCCAAACAAAACAAAACAACATAACTCCCTTCCAAAAAAATTTTTTACAAAAGGGGGTGCCTGAGTTGTTCAGTCAGTTGAGCGTCTCTTGATTTCGGCTCAGGTCATGGTCTCACGGTCACGAGCTGGAGCCCTGTGTCGGGCTCTGCACGGACAGTGTGGAGCCTGTTTGGAACTCTCTCCCTCCCTCTCTCCCTGCCCCTCCCCTGCTCTCCCTCTCTCTCTCAAAAAATAAATAAACTAAAAAAAAAAAATTAATAAAATAACTCCCAAATAATCAGATTTACACATAGATTTTTTTCCACGTTTGAGGCATAGGCCTCACAGCGGTGAAGCATTCTCACTAAAAATATTATCAATATTGTGGATGACAAGTAGTATCTATATTTCTACATAGCTATCATACTGCAATGTAATATTTAGAAGAACTGTAGTGCATGTTACAATACTTAGATCTCTATCCGTGTGTGTGTGTGTGAATAGACTCAAACATGGTATGTGTGGAGCTTTCACAAAATGGACAATACAAGAACCCAAAGCCTGGTTTCAAGTTAATGTAGATAACAGTGCGGAAGCATTGCCTCCAAGTATAAACAGTCCCCAATCTAGGAATGAAGTATTGACCCCAAAGTTAGAATCCGGCAGGCATTTTCTTATAGAAACATCATTTGATTTGATGCTTGGATTCCCGGGCCAGTCCACACAAGCCTCTTGAACCCTGAAGGTAACCAAGTTATATATATAGTACTAATTAGTACCTGCTTAAGCTCAGTCCTGGGGGCAAGGGCGGGTGGTGAGGAGTGGAGAGGAATGAGCTGGGAGGTTCCTTTCACCTTTCTGGGTGGGGCCGCTGCGAGGCGGTGAGCAGCAGGCTGTAGGCAAAATGTCAAAGACAAGAGTTTGTACTTGAAGGCCTCCTGTTTTACCACGCACTCTCCAGTCCAGTGCTGTCATTCTGCCCTTCACATCCAGCTATCCCAGACCCAGGCCTGCCTTGCTCCGCAAAGAACCACAGGCTCCACCAGTAAGGACCTCAACAATTAGACCCTGAATGCCTTCAGGACAGCCGTCTGGGCCTTAGGAAGGAAGCACATTTAGTGAAGTGAGAGAGTTGCTGAACCCTCAGATACCATTTTACTTGTAAAGACTTTATTACTCTTGGGCACCTGGGTGGCCCAGTCGGTAAGCAACCGACTTCGGCTCAGGTCATGATCTCAAGGTCTGTGAGTCTGAGCCCCAGGTCGGGGTCTGGGCTGGCTGCTCGGAGCCTGGAGCCTGCTTCGGAGTCTGCGTCTCCCTCTCTCTCTGCCCCTCCCCCAGCTCATGCTCTGTCTCTCAAAAATAAATAAACATTAAGGAAAAAAGTTTTTGAAAAAGCTGGGTTTGTTAAAAAATAAATAAATAAAGACTTTGTTACTCTTTATTCCCCTCAAAATGAATTCCCCAATTACGAAATTACAGGCAGAGGGCTTAAGTCAGTGAAAACCTTCTGACAACAGAGGCAGTAGGAGGGAGGTGTGTGTGTGTGTGTGTGTGTGTGTTGGGGGTGGGAGAGCAAGGTTTGCTAGGCGGGGGGTAGGGGCTGGGGACGTAGGCAGCTTTGCCCTTTTACTTCCGAACGTACCAATTCTCTGAAATGCCCGGGTTTGGGTTTGTTTCTGGTGGGATGTAGCAGCTTCCACGGTGGTGGAGGCCTGGTGAGGAGGGAGGGGCTGCTCCTCTAATGGCGTTGTTGAGAACTGTCTGTGCGGCTGTCCATTGGCACTCACCTGGCCGTGGCCATGAGGTAGCCCTGGAAGGGGGCACTTAGAAATGAATTCTGAAAATCGGGAATGTATCCATGTAGGCAGACAGCTTCATCAGGAGGTAGACTGAGAAAAAAAGAAAAACCCTGTAGAAGGGCTGTCACCATTTGCAGTCTTGCAATCAAGATGTTCACCTCTGTTCAAAGAATCACCACAATTAATAATAAAATCAGTGGCAGATGGTGGCTCTGTTGGTTGAGCATCAGACTCCTGATTTCGGCTCAAGTCATGATCCCAGAGTCATGGGATGGAGCCCTACATCGGGCTCTGTGCTGAGCATGGAGCCTGCTTAATATTCTCTCTCTTTCTCTCTCTCTCTCTCCCTCTACCCCTCCCCCCCACTCTTTCTCTCTCCCCTCCCAAAATAAATAAATAAAAAATAATAAAATTACATCAGAAGCTTAAGGTCAATCCTAGTGAGGGCTCCACTCCCATCAGGATACCAAGAGAAGACAGGGAATTAACACATGCAAATGATTCACATTTCTTTCCCTTTCTCCCTGTTCCCTACATCTCTTAAGCTCTGATTCCCTATCTGCAAAATGGGATAAGAATAGTCTCTGCTTCAGAGTGTTGGCGTTAGACTAAAATGAGATAATGTACTGCGTTCGTGATAGTGACGAGCCCATAGCAAGTGCACAGCAAATTCCATTTTTGAAAATTCGGTGAACCATTTGTTTTTGAACTCCCATAGTCCAAAGAAAGGGGAAAGCAGCCAAGGCTTGGCTTTTTTTCAGGCAGAAAATGGAACCTGCGCCTTGTCTGGAAGGAAGTGCCAACCTGGGATAACTAAAAAGGCGAAGCCCTCTGGGGGTCCTGGTATAGAAAAGGAGAGAGGATGTCCCCACCGGACTTCAGCCAGGCTTGAGTAAGAGCAAGAATCTGATTTTAGCACCACAGAGAGGAGGAATAAATCTACCCACTATAATCCGGGAGTTGTGATCGCTGCAGTTGGTTTTAAAATGTAATCACGTGACTACAAGGTAGGAAAGCCTGATGGACCACGTTTTTTGTTCTGAAAAAAAAAAAATGACCTGGGGATTGTTGATGACCATAATTTCAATAAAAGCCCACAGTGTGGCATGTGTCATGGCTATTACCAATGTGCATTTAACTTACAGCCTGTAGTAATAGAAACACTTCCATTTTAATGTTTTTTTAAAATTTATTGTTGACAGAGAGAGAGACAGAGCATGAGTGGGGAAGGGCCAGAGAGAGAGGGGACACAGAATCGGAAGCAGGCTCCAGGCTCTGAGCTGTCGGCACAGAGCCCGACGCGGGGCTCGAACTCACGGACCGCGAGATCATGACCTGAGCCGAAGTCGGACGCTCAACCGATTGAGCTACCCAGGCGCCCCAAAGCACTTCCATTTATACGTTCATTTATGGAACACCTCCAGAGGACCATGTACTGTGCTTGGTTCTGGGTTTCCGATGGTGGACAAGGGAGGGCTGGTATTTGCCTGCACAGAGGTTATGGTGTACCAGAGAATACAGACACTGAACAAGTAATTCCAAGGGGAGTGTGAAAGGGCAAGACCGAGGTACTATGACAGTGTAGCTCATAAGGACTTGTCCTTCTCATGCGTGGAGGAACAAGGAAGATTTCCCTGAGGAAATGACACTGAAGGTGAGGCTTGAAGAAGACTTCGGAGTTGGGGTTCCACACTACATTCTGTTTGCAAACAAGGTTTCACTGCTTTGAGAGAGTTTGAACAAGGATTGGACTGCGGCATGGATTCTTCAGGTGACTCCTGTTACAATGTAGGTGCTCCTGGTAGGGGACAGCTGGGTACCCACTGTAATTCCTCCCCTATAAAGAAATTCCGCTGGGGCCCCTGGGTGGCTCAGTCAGTTAAGCGTCAGACTTCAGCTCAGGTCGTGAGTTTGAGCCCCGCCTTGGGCTCTGGGCCGTCAGCTTACCTCAGATCCTCTGCCTTCCTCTGTGTCTGCTCCTCCCCACTCGTTGTCTGTCTGTCTCTCTCTCTGTCTCTCTGTCTCTCTCTGTCAAAAATAAATAAAAACATTTAAAAAATATGAAAAAAGGGGGAAAAATTCCACTAGTGAAAATAGAGAGCAGGGTCCTAAGGGGATGGAACACAAGACATAAAGTTTGAAGGAGGAAAAGGATATGAATCTGAAGTATTGCCTGAAAACTCAGCCTTAAGTGCGACTCTCCTGAGGGGATGAGGGAACCACATGGGTGCTGCCGTGGAGGCAGCGTGGAACCAAAGTGGTTAGTATTTTATCACTGACACTGTTTAGAATTTACTGGAGCATGGCGATAATAAAAGCCTGACTAATTTTTCGTTAGTTCTACTATTGTTTTAAATTTCCTGCCAACAACGTACCTCCTTATTGATTGTACCCTGTGGACTGCTCTCACCCGCCACCTCAGCCCTCCCCCTGCCCTCCCCGCCGCCATATGTCATTAGGTGGCAATTGGAAAGAGGTTGGAGAAAGGCAGACCCAGTTTTCAGTCCGGTTCTCAAGAGCTTTTTACCCTGCAATTCTAAGAAAATTAGCTCTAAGAAAATTAGCTCTCTCTTGGGATAGGGCCTCTTCTCAAGCGACTGAAGTCGCTGTACACTTGCCTTATTAGGGCCAAGGAAAGTAGCCACTTATGGCTCTGAGGTCATGTCAGGCAGAGAGGACAATTGAGGCAATCAGCTGGTTTTGGGCAACCCAAAACCCCCTTCTGCAGGGGCTGGCCAATTGTTTCCTCAAATGTCTCTTCTGCTTTGGCTAGTGGGGATCCAGTCTGAGTATGATTACTCTCCTGGATCTGAAACAAAGACACAATCACATGGGGTGGGATTGGAAAGGACCAGATATTAACCCCAAGCCACAGGCAGGGGGATGCCTGGAGCAACACAACAGGCCTGAGGAGGCTCTGATGCAATGCAACGGGGAAGGAGGAGGGTGTTTGGTTGAAAGGAAAAGGTCAGTGTGCATTTGAAGTCAGAACTGTGGCTGATGGGACGCCCTGAAGTTTTGGAAACTGAGGACAAGCTCCAAGAATATTGAGACATTCTGGCAACTTTGGAGAGGGAACCCCTCCAGAAAAACACAAGACAATTCAAGCTGATTGAACGGCTTTGGATAGAAAGCGGGACTCTGGGTTGGATGGGATGGGGAAGGTTTGCAAACAAGTAGAAGGGGAGGAGATTCTGGGAAGGAACAAAGGGAAAGGAGAAGCTTGAAAGAAAAGGAAGTCTGAAGTCATCTGCTAACGTTTGAGAGTAGATATTACTATCTCCTCGCCCTCCCAACAAACGAAGAAGTGGGCCGATTTGGTCTTGATCACATATTTGGCAGCTTCCTCCTTTCTTTCACCCTCCACCCCTGGTGCTCAGTACCTTCTTTTTTCCCCTCGAGTGTCTTCCAACACTCAAGAACATTTAGGGTTTGGCTCTTTGGAGTGGTACCAGCCAAACAATAATCCATCAAACTTTGGCTACTGTCATAAATACGAATACAATTGATTTCCCCAAGCACACATGGCACTCCAAGTGCTGAACTCCTTAGCCCACTAGACCTGCCTGGGACCATTCTCATCCCCACTCTGCTTTTAGGATGGGATTGTTCAATGGCCTGCCCGGAAGCGATCCAATTAATTAAGATCGTTGTGTTAATGCCTGCTGATAAGTTGACCCCCTACCACGTGAAAATTTTATACCCTCTGAAGAAGAGTCTTTTTTTAACTCAGTGGTTCCTCCACTTTTTTGAGTCCACGTGACTTCTTTGGTCCATCAGAACTTTCTCTGATTATCCCGTAATGGTAGTTGCACTTTTTGTATCTGCTGATTAAGCAAGTATATAATGAAAAAAAGTTACTGGGGATTCAGCCACCTGTTTAGGAGGCTTTGCTGTTTATTAATCACATCAGCCATGCGTGTTTTTGTCGTAGTAGTGAATACATGTGTAAAACAAAATGCCTCCTTCATAAGCCTTTGGTTAACCTGGCTGTGACCTCAGAGTAGGAACCAGTGTTTTAACAAGAAGAAATGATTGAAACAGGAAGCTTAATCTCTTTGAAAGTTTCATACTGAAGATACTTTTGTGCCAGCAGGGTAGGGTGGAACCTCTCCCATGTACCTCACAGATCTATTTTCTGTAGGAGGTCTGGGCAGGGCCAGTTAATAGCTGACAAAAGAAAAATGAAAAAAACGCTCATGTTTCAGGGAGCCACCCTAAATGTTCCTTTGAATGACTTCCACAAAGACCAACGCTGGAGGAAGCTGGTGGAACATTCAGGATTTGACTTTTTGGAGCAGAGATGGCCATTAGTCAAAATTGGGCCAATGTCACAAATACAAAAGAATCCAGTTCCCCAAACAACGGCTAACAGAGACGAGCTGCACAACTCAGAATATACTACTTAAAACCACTTACTTGTACACTTGACTCATCAAAGGATGAATTTTATGCATTATAAATTATATCTCAATAAAGATGTCATTTAAAATAAAAAAACTCAACCACAAATGTCATCAGGAGTATTGAGGTCAACACGATTGCCATATTAAGCTCTCCATAACTGAGCCCCTGATACCTCTAATATCCAGGGACTGTAAATTTGGCCTGTCCTCAGGCTGGACATAGAAGGCTGGTTCCTATTTTTTTTAATGTTTCTTTATTTTCAGAAGCGGGGGGAGAGAGAGAGTAAGCAGGGTAGGGGCAGAGAGAGAGAGAGGGAGAGAGAGAGAGAATCCCAAGCAGGCTCCACACTGTCAGCACAGAGCCCGATATGGGGCACAGTCTCACCAACCATGAGTTCATGACCTGAGCTGAAATCAAGAGCCAGCCACTTAGCCGACTGAGCCACCCAGGCACCGCAAAGGTGGTTCTTGTTCATCCCATCTATCTGACTTTGTATATTCTGTGGAGATGATTAAAAACATCAAGTAGTAAAATGGAGTAGAGTGGTGAAAACACCAGCACTGAAATCAGACAGCCCGAGTCCCTGGCCTTGCTGTATAACTTTGGGTATGTCATTTTCTCTCTCCCAGCTTCATCTTACTCACCTTACTGTTTTATCATATTACCTGTTCCTGTCGCCTAACATTGCTTTGAGAAATAAATGGGTTAGAGAACACAAAGTGCTTAACATACTACTTAGCTAATGCAAACTGACGTAAGTCACTTGGTAATGCAGAAATAGTATTTGGTAAATACGGGTAGCTGGCAGAGAAGTTGGAGGTGGTGAGTGAGGTTTAGCTACTATTCTGTGTTCTCCCTACAAGATTACAATAAAAACAAAGGCTTATATAAAATTTTGCCTCACGCAGACATTATTCGTTCGCAAACTAGGTACAATCATAAAACTTTTATAAGCTTGTTGAAGTCCTAGGTTTCTGTCCCTTTATGTGCTCTGAGCACATCCTTATGAAAGATGCAGTACATAGGTTTCTAGTTTGCTTCATACAGTCAGAAAACCTGCTAAACTAATGGCAGAGCACAGGACCCACTGGGGATCAAGTCACTAGTGTTATTCTATGGAGGATATCCATAGGTGTGTTCTTTTATATATATATATACGTATATATATATACATATATATATGTATATATATATATATATACATATATATATGTATATATATATACGTATATATATATATAATTTTTAATGTTTATTTATTTTTGAGACAGAGAGACAGAGCACGAACGGGAGAGGGACACAGAGAGAGGGAGACACAGAATCCCAAGCAGCTCCAGGCTCTGAGCTGTCGGCACAGAGCCCGACACAGGGCTTGAACTCACGAACTGTGAGATCATGACCTGAGCGGAAGTGGGAGCTTAACTGACAGAGCCTCCCAGGCGCCCCTCCATAGGTGTATTCTTATGCCCTGTTCAAGTGAAGATATGGAGTATCTTCTGTTTTAGCTAATCCACATATATTGAATACTTTGAGGTTTACAAATAAGAGCCCTTCTCTAGCATTCACCCTAACAGTATGCCATTCATTTCACCAACAAAAAGATTTGATGTGTGATCTGCTAGTTAGCAAAATGTCTTGAGACAGCAATAGCAAAAGGACTTGTAGTTGCCACCTCTGTGGTGTCATCCTTTCTAATAAATTCCCTCTGACCTCCCTGGATTATGTGCTGACTGTATATTCAGTTCTTTAATGAATATAGGACTATTCAAAGTCCATTTTGTCTAAGTTGAAGAATTATAGGCATAGAGTTCTTTACGGTGTCCCTTTATTTTCTTTTTCATGCCTATAGGTTCTGTGGTGAGATTCCTTTGTTCGTGACTGATATTGGTAATTTCTGTCTTCCCTCTTGTTGTGATGGTCCATCTGGCCGGAGGTTTGTCAATTTCATTGATCTTGTAAAAAAAAACTAGCTTTGGTTGGATTTATTCTCATTCTTTTCTGTTAATTTCATTGATTTGTGATCTTATTTTTAATCATTTCTTTCCTATGCTTTCTTTGGGTTTAATATGATCTTCTTTTCCTAGTTTCATGAAGCGGAAGCTGAGATTACCGATTTTAGATCTTACCTATTTCTTTTTAAAAAAAATTTTTTTTTCAACGTTTATTTATTTTTGGGACAGAGAGAGACAGAGCATGAACGGAGGAGGGGCAGAGAGAGAGGGAGACACAGAATCGGAAACAGGCTCCAGGCTCTGAGCCATCAGCCCAGAGCCTGACGCGGGGCTCAAACTCACGGACCGTGAGATCGTGACCTGGCTGAAGTCGGACGCTTAACTGACTGCGCCACCCAGGTGCCCCTGATCTTACCTATTTCTTGCATCAGCATTAACTGCTATGAATCTCCCTGTTAGTGATGCTTCGATCGCATCCCACAGCTACAACATGTATTTTTATTTTCATTCATTCAGTTGAGAATATTTTTTAGGGGTGCCGGGGTGGCTCAGATGGTTAACTGACTTCTGTTCAGGTCATGATCTCACGGTTCTGAGTTTGAGGCCAGCATTAGGCTCTCTGCTGTCAGCCCAGAGCCCACTTCAGATCCTCTGTCCCCCTTCTCTCTCTGCCCGTCCCCCACACTCTCGCTCAAAAACAATAAACATTTTTAAAAAGTATTTTTAAAAATTTCCCTTGAGATTTCCTCTTTTACTCCTCAATTATATAGAAAAATTTTCTTCCATTTATGATTATTTGGAGATTTTCTAGATATCTTTGTTATTGAATTTTAGTTTGTTTCTTTTAGGATCATTGCATTGTTTTTATTCTTTGAAATTTCTTTTTTTAAGTTTATTTATTTTGAGAGAGAGAGAGCACAAGTAGGGGAGGAACAGAGAGAGAGAGAGAATACGAAGCAGGCTGTGCACTGTCAGCACAGAGCCCGATGTGGGACTTGAACTCACAAACCATGAGATCATGACCTGAGGCAAAATCAAGCGTTGGACGCTTAACCAACTGAGTCACCCAGATGCCCCAATTCTTTGAAATTTTTTAAGGTTTGTTTTGTGGTCCATATTATGCTCTCTCTCGGTATATGTTCCATATGCATTTGAAAAGAATGTATTTCTCTGTTGTTGGGGGATGTGCTCTATAAATGGAAATGAAATCAAGTTGTTGATAGTGTCATTCTGTTTTTCTGTATCCTTACTGATTTTCTGTATCATTGTTATATCAATGGCTGAGAGAGGAGTGTTGAAGTCTTCAAGAATAATAACTGTGGATTTGTCTATTTCTCCTTATTTGTTTCCATTTTTGATCAAATATTTGAAGTTCTTTTGCTAGATACATACACATTTTAAAATGCTGTATGTTCAGGGAGAATTGAAGCTTCCTTTTTAGTGTTTTCATGATATGTCATATTCCATGCTTTCACTTTTAACCTATTTGTCTCTTTATACTTCAAGTGGGTGTCATATAGACAATATATAGTTGGTGGATTGGTGAGGTTGCTCCAAAGAAACAAAACCAGTAAGATATAGAGGTATGTCTGTGTATGTTTTTTATATATCTGTATATCTATATCTATATCTATATATCTATATATCTACATCTATATACACACACATATACATATAACAATTTAGCAATTTATAAATGCTGAGAAGTCCCACAATCTGCCATTTGCAAGCTGGAGGCCCAGGAAAGCTGGTGGTGTAATTCAGTCTGAGTCCAAAGGCTTGGGAACCAAAGCAGCCAACGGTGTATATCTTGGTCCGAGGGTCAGACAGAGAAGAGAAGATAAAATGTCCCAGCTCTTGACTCTAAAATCAGGAACAAGATAGAGATGTCCACTCTTGCCCCTTTTATTCAACATAGTGTTGGAAGTCCTGGCCATAGCAATCAGACGAGAAAAAGATAAGAGGCATCTGAATTGGTAAGGAAGAAGTTAAACTGTCACAATTTGCAGATGATATGATACTGTACATAGAAAACCATAAAGACTGCACAAAAAATATATGAGAAGTAATTAATTATGTAAAGTTTCAGGGTACAAAATTAATATGTAGAAATCAGTTGCATTTCTATACACCAATAATGAAGTAGCCGAAAGAGAAATTAAGAAAATAATTTCAGGGGCGCCTGGGTGACTCAGTTGGTTAAGTGTCCAACTCTTGATTTCAGCTCAGGTCATAGATCTCACAGTTGTGAGAGCAAGTCCCACATCAGGCTCCACGCTGAGCGAGAAGCCTGCTTGGGATTCTCACTCTCCCCCTCTCTCAGTGTCTCTCTCTCACTCTTTCTCCATATAAACATTAAAAAAAGAAAACTATTTCATTTATAATTGCACAAAGATGAATAAAGTACATAGGAATAAATTTAACCAAGGAGGTGAAAAACCTAGTGAAAAGTATAAAACACTGGTGAAAGAAATTGAAGGCAACACACAAATGGAAAGATATTCTGTGCTCATGGGTTGGAAGAATTAATATTAACATTTCCATACTACCCAAAGGAATATACAGACTCAGTGTAATCCCTATCAAAATACCAATAGCATTTTTTACAGAACTGAAACAAATCGTCCTAAAATTTGTATAGAAACACAAAGACCCTTAATCGTCAAAACAATCTTGAGAAAGAAGACCAATGCTGGAGACATCACAGTCACAGATTGCAATATATGCTATAAACCTGTAGTAATTCAAATAGTGTGGTATTGGTACAAAAATAGATACATACATCAATGAAACAGAGTAGAGAGCCCAGAAATAAACCCACACTTATATGGTCAATTTATCTGCAACAGAGGAAGCAAGAATATACAATGGGGAAATGATAATCTCTTCAATAAATAATTCTGGAAGTACTGGACAGCTACATGCAAAACAAATGACACTGCACCATGTTCTTACACCATACACAAAAATAAACTCAAAATGGATTAAAAACCCAAATGTGAAACCTAAAATCATAAAACTCCTAGACGAAAACATAGGCAGTAATTTCTTTGACGTCAGCCATAGAAACATTTTTTTCTAGATATGTCTTCTGAGGCAAGGGGAAAAAAGCAAAAACAAACTATTAGAACTACATCAAAATGAAAAACTTTTGCACAGTGAAGGAAACCATCAGCAAAACAAAAAGGCAACCTACTGAATGGGAGAAGGTATTTGGAATGATAAGGGGTTAATATCCAAAACATATAAAGAACTTTTACAAGTCAACACCAAAAAACCCCAAATAATCGAATTAAAAATGTGCAGAGGACCTGAATAGACATTTTTTCAAAATAGACATACAGGTGGTCAATAAGCACATGAAAATATTCTCAACATTACTAAGGGAAATGCAGATCAAAACCACAATGAGATAACATCTTACACTTGTCAGAAATGACTAAAATCAGAAAGGCAAGAAATAACAAGTGTTGGCGAGGATGTGAAGAAAAAGGAACCCTTGTGCGATGCTGGTAGGAATGTAAATTGGTGCAGCCACTGTGGAAAGCAGTTTAGAGGTTCCTCAAAAAATTAAAAATAGAAATACCATTTGATCAAGTAATTCCATTACTGGGTATTTACAAATATATATATATGTTTATTGCAGTGTTATTTACAATAGCCAAGATATGGAAGCAGCCGGAGGGTCCATTAATTAGATGAATGGATAAAGAAGTTGTGGTACACACACACACACACACACACACACACACAATGGAATATTACTCAGTCATTTAAAAAGATGAGATCTTGTCATTTGCAACAGCACGGATGGACCTAGAGGGTATCACATTAAGTGAAATCAGTCAGACAGAGAAAGACAAATACCATGATTTCACTTGTATGTGGAATCTAAACAAAACAAATGAATAAACAAACAAAAAGCAGAAACATACTCATAAGTACAGAGAACAAACTGATGCTTGCTTGCCAGAGGGGAGGGGAGCAGGGGACAGACAAAATGGGTGAAGGAGAGTGGGGGATGTAGGCTTCCAGTTATGGAATGCGTAAGTCACAGGGATAAAAGATAAAGCACAAGGAATATACTCAGTGATATTGTAATAGTGTTTTATGGTCAAAGAGTTTATTTTCACTTCTGGCAAGCATAACATAACATACAGAGTTGTTGAATCACTGTGTTGTATACCAGAAACTAATGTTTTCTTGGTTGTCAACTATACTTCAATAGAAAAATGAATAAATAAAATAAAATGTCCCAGCTCAAACAGTAAGGCAGGAAAAAAAAAAAAAGGAAAATCCATCCTTCTACTTTTTGCTCTATTCAGGCCCTTATCAGATTGGATGATGCCCACCCACATTGGGGAGGGCAATTTACTTTACTGAGTCCACTGATTCACATACTAATATCATACTAAGTGGAAACACCCTCACAGACACATCCAGAAATAATGTTTCATCTTGGCACCCTATGTTCAGTCAAGTACACACATAAGATTAACCATCATAGATAAGTCTCGTGGTTTTATGTAATCTGTTAGTCTCTGTCTTTGGGAACATTTACATTTAATTTAATTATTGATATGTGTGGATTTAAGTCTGCAATTTTATTATGCTTTTATGTCTGTTGCCCTTTTTTTCTCTCCTTTCTTTTTTTTAAATTTTTTAAATGCTTATTTATTTTTGAGAGAGAGAGAGAGAAAGCACGAGTGGCGTAGGAGCAGAGAGAGAGGGAGACACAGAATCCGAAGCAGGTTCCAGGCTCTGAGCTGTCAGCACAGAGTCCAAAGCGGGGCTGGAACCCACGAATTATAAGATCATGACCTGAGCCGAAATCAGACACTTAAATGACGGAGCCAACCAGGCGCCCCCTCTCCTCCTTTCTTTTGTATCATTTGAGTATTTCTAGTGTTACATTTAAGTTAAGAATTGAATTTTAAATAAATCTCTAAATAATTTGAGTGGTTGCTCACTGGATTAAAATATACATCCTTGATTCTTCATGGCTATAGGGTTATAATTAATATTTTACCAATTTCACTACAATGTAGAAACTTTGTCACCATGAGTTGAGTCCCTATGCACTCCCTGCTGTATGTTGTAGCCATTATATATATACATTTACATACATTGGAGTCTCCATCAAATAGTTTTATAATTTTTGCTTTCAACCATCATAACAGATTTTTTTTAATTTAAGAGAGAACAATCTATTATATTTACATAGATATTTACCATTTCTGTTGGTCTTCCCTCATTCTTGAAGATCCCAGTTTCCTTCTGGCATTATTTCCTATTTACCTCAAGATTTTATATTTGGTTTTCAGAAGTATGACTATGATGTGTCTATGCATGGTTTTACTTGTATTTATCCTACTTAAAGTTCACTGAACTTCTTGAATTCTTCAACAAATTTGGGACATGTTTAGCCATTGTATTGTCAATTTGTTGCCCCATTCTCTTCTCTCTTCCTAGGATTGCAATGACATTTATGTTAAACCATTAAGTATCATTCTATTGGTCTCTAAAACTTTATAAAGCTTTTTCCAATATTATTTCCCACTTTGCTTCAGATTAGATAAATCTTATTATTCTATCTTCATGTTTATAGATTCTTTCCCCTGTCATTTACATTCTGCTTTTAAGCCTATCCATTGAATTTTTATTTCGTATGTTGTATTTTTTGATTCTAGAATTTCCATTATGTTTTTAAAAATAACAATGTATATTTTCTGCTGATATTTTTTATCCCATGATTAATCACAATCATATTTTTCTTCACTTCATTGAGCATAGTTATAGTAGCTGTTTTATAATCCTTGTCCACTATTTCCAGTATTATGGTAATCTCTTGGCTGGTTTCCTATGTCTTTTTTTTCTTGAGACTGGGTGACATTTTCCTGGGCTGGTTTCCTATGCCTTTTTTTCTTGACACTGGGTGACATTTTCCTGTTTCTTCACGTGTTAAGCAGTTCTGTATTATAAACCTGGATATTTGGAATGCTAGGTTGTGTAGGCTTTGAGATTCTGATATTTTCCCCTGAAAAGTATTGATATTTTTGTGTTGGCAGTAAGTCAACTCAAACTGCCAACTCTGTTTATTTAGCTGGGCTGGTTTGCCTCTGTCCATATATGCACGATTCAGTGGTAAATTAGAAACTTGGGCAGAATTTAATATTCCTCATCGACAGCTCTGTCCTTTCTGGAATTTCCCCCTCACTTCCCAGTGGCTGTGGTTGACAAAAACATTGTCCTCCAATTCTTCAGGACAGAAAGACTGCTAGCTTTCTATTAGAATGTTAACTGCCTCACACTTCCAGGGAATATGGCAAAGTAAGAAGATCCCAAGTTCACCTCATCCCACGGATACAGCTAGATAACACTCATATCGGTGTAAATAACCCAGAAAACGAACCAAAGACTGTCAGAACAGACTTTCCACAGCTAAATATAGAGAAGAGGATACAGTGAAGAGGGCAGGAAGGGCAGAGACAAGGTTGGGACAGACCAGTAGGACTGTCCTCAGGAGGGAGAGAGGACACAAGCATGAAGAGAGGAGAGAAACAGACTCTCACAGTATGTGCCCAAGGCATGGAGAACTCATATGGGGAAGACGAATCCCTGCAACATTTGGCTTTGAAAACCAAATTCCTACACATGTCACAAGTTCTTACCATTAGCACGGTTTAACACCTGGAACTTTAAAAATCAGCAGACTTGGCTCTGGGAGGACCAGGATGACCATAGGAAACTGAGGCCTGGCCTTTAAAAAGACAACACAACAAACAGCCCCATGGAGATACAGCATAGAAGCTGCAGTTTGAAAAATGCCTGGGATGTATGGGAGAGATATGGGTTTAGTAATCTCAGAGCATGTGCTAAAGGGGCGAGGATCTTTGGGAGATTTCTCCAAGAATAAAATAGCTGTCAGGAACCCTTTTCCTCCCCTAGGCCCCAGCCTAGATACATGGACACCTGTGGGAACCAGCTCAGTGCCAACTAACTTGCTAAAAACATGCCGCACCCCCACATTCTCCCGTAAAACTGTTGAATGACTATATTGTACACTTGAAGCCATTATTACATTGTATGTTAACTAACTCGAATTTAAATAAAAGCTTTAAAAAATTACTTTGAATGCAAATGGACTAAATGATCAAATCAAAAGACTTACACTGACGACAAGGATTAAAAAAACCTACCAACAAACAAAAGTCCAGGACCAACTTCACAGGTGAATTCTACCAAGCACTTAAAGAAGAGTTAATACCTTTTCTTCTCAAACTATTCCAAAAATACGGAAGAAAGGAAAACTTCCAAATTCACTTTATGAGGCCAGCATTACCCTGATACCGAAACCAGATAAAGACACTACAAGAAAGAGAACTACAGGGCAATATCTCTGATGAACATAGATGCAAACATCCTCAACAAAACATTAGCAAACTGAATTCAAGAATACGTTTAAGAAAAAATCATTCACCACAATCAAGTGGGAATTATTCTGCAAAGGTGACTCAATATTCACAAATTCACAAATTCACAATATTCACAATATTCACAAATCAATGTACTAGACTCAGCAATCAGAAAACAAAAAGAAATCAAAGGCATCCAAATAACCAAGGAAGAGGTTAAACTTTCACTATTTGCAGATGACATGATACTACATATAGAAAACCTAAAAGACTCCAGCAAAAACTACTAGAACTGATAAATGAATTCAGTAAGGTTGCAGAATACAAAATCAATATGCAGAAATCTGTTGCATTACTATACACTAATAATGAAGCAGCAGAAAAAGAAAGCAATCCCGTTTACAACTGCACAATAATAAAATACCTAGGAATAAACTTAACCAAGGAGGTGAAAGACCTATACCCTGAAACTATAAAGCACTGATGAAAGAAATTGAAAACAACACAAACAAACAGAAAGATATTCTACGTTCATGGATTGGAGGAACAAATACAGTTAAAATATCCATACTACCCAAGGCAACCTACAGATTTAATGAAATCCCTATCAAAATACAAACAGTGTTTTTCACAGAACCAGAACAAATAACCCTAAAATTTGTATAGAACCACAAAAGACCCCAAATAGCCAAAGCAATCTTTAAAAAGGAGAGGAAAACTGGAGGCATCACAATCCCAGATTTCAAGATATACTGCAAAGCTGTAGTAATCAAACCAGTATGGTACTGGCACAAAAATAGACACAGAGATCAACAGGATAGAATAGAGAGCCTAGAAATAAACCCATGATTATATGGTCAATTAATCTTCCACAAAGGAGGCAAGAATATGTGATGGGAAAAAGTCTTTTCAACAAATGGTGAGAAAACTGAATAGCTACATGCAAAAGAATGAAACTGGACCATTTTCTTACACCATACATAAAAATAAACCTCAAATGGTTTAAGATCCTAAACGTGAGACGTGAAACTATAAAAATCCTAGAAGAGAGTACAGGCAGTCATTTCTCTGACATTCATTAGCCATAAAAATGTTTTTCTAGCCATGTCTTCTGAGGCAAGGGAAACAGAAGCAAAAATAAACTATGGGGATACATTAAAATACAAGCCTCTCCACAGCAAAGGAGACAATCAACAAAACTAAAATGCAACCTACTGAATGGGAGAAGATATTTGTAAATGACATATCAGATAAAGGGTTAGTATCCAAAATACAGAAAAAACTTATGCAGCTTAACACACACACACACACACACACACACACACACACACCAAATAATCCAATCAAAATGTGGACAGAAGAGATGAACAGACATTTCTTCAAAGAAGACATACAGATGGCCAACAGACACATGAAAGATGCTCAACATCACTCTTCATCAGGGAAATGTAGATCAAGACCACAACGATGATCATTGATGTGAGATCAAGACCACTGTACACTTGTCATAATTGCTAAAATTGAAAACACTAGAAACAACAAGTGTTGGTGAGGATGTGGAGAAAAAGGAACCCTCTTGCACTGTTGGTGGGAATGCAAACTGGTACAACCACTGCAGAACACAGTGTGGAGTTTCCTCAAACAGTTAAAAATAGAACTGCCCTATGATCTAGTAATCACACTCCTGGGTATTTATCCAAAGTATACAAATTCAAAGGGATGCATGCACTCCCATGTTCATAGCAGCATTATTTACAAAAGCCAAATTATGGAAGCAGCCCCAATGTCCCTCCATAGATGAATGCATAAAGAAGATGTGAGATATATATAGAGATAGATATATATATGGATGTATCTATCTATACACACACATATACATACATATATACACACATATATACACACACACACAATGGAATATTATTCAGCCATAAAAAAGACTGAAATCTTGACATTTTCAACCACATAGAGAGATCTGGAAACTATAATGCTAAGTGAAATAAGTCAAAGAAAGAAATACTGTATACTGTCACTCATATGTGGAATTTAAGAAACAAAACAAATGAACCAAGGAAAAAGAGACTAACCAAAAACCAGGCTCTTAACTATAGAGAACAAACAGATGGTTCCCAGAGGGGAGGTGGGTAGGGGATGGGTGAAACTGGTGATGGGGGTTATGAGTACACTTATCATAATGGGCACCAAGTAAGCTATAGAATAGTTGAACCACTATACTGTGCACCCCAAACTAATATAACACTGCATGTGAACTATACTGGAATCAAAATTTTTGAAAATAAAACAAAAATTAAAAAAGAGCATTAACTGCCTCACACAATCCCATCTTTGGCCTACCCTCAAGTTAAAAGGGATTTAAAATAGGAAACACACTCCCTACTTCCTTTTTTCCAAGTGTCAACATCTTCTCTCTTACCAATGCCTTGATGCCATGATTTGTTTTATTTTGTCTAGAGCAGATGATAGCAAGCTTTTTCCGTGAAGGGCCAGATAATAAATATTTTAAGCCTTGAGGGTCACGTATAACGACCTGTCACAACTCATGAATTCTGCCATTATAGCATGAAAGCAGAAATTGAGAGCATACAAATGAATTGCCATGGCTGTGTTCCAATAAAATTTTATCTACGAAGACAGGTGGCTGGATAGATTTGGTGTAGGGGCTATAGTTTTCCAAACCCTAGTCTATTATTTGCAAGAGGGTCAAATCTTATAGGAGCTTACTTGGCTATACCACTGGTTGAAAGCTTTCTACATAATATTTTCTATTTTAGCTCATTCATTTTAAGATACTCCCATGTAAACTGGCTAAATAGAAAAATTCAAATTAATAGAATTTACAGTGTGGTGTGGGTGTGGGTGACATGAGACAAAATGGTCAAAGCGTTTATAAACTTCCAGTTATAAAATAAGTCATGAGGAAGAAATATACAGCATGGTGACTATAGTTAATAATATTGTATTGTATATCTGAAAGTTACTAAGATAGTAGATGTTAAAACTTCTCATTACAAGAGAAAAGTTGTAAATACTTTTGGTGATGGATGTTTATAAACTTGTTGTAGTGATCATTTTGCAGTATATATAAATATCAAATCATTTTGTTGTATACCTAAAACTAGTATGTTATGAGTCAATTATATCTCAATGACAACAAGTTAAAATAGAAAAAAGAGGGAAAAAAAACCCTGCAATAATGTAAAAGAAATCACAAGGAGGATTATAATGATCTTATTATAATTATGTGCAAACTTAATGAATATGATTTATAAGTCAATGTGTGATTATTATGCTAATTTTGGGTTGCCTGACTTAGTGTTAGAAAGGACAAGATCCGTTAATTCATCCAAAAGAAAATGTTTACTGAGCATATATTCTGTGTCAGGCATTGTGATAGGTACTGGGGATGTAATGGTGAGCAAAATATCATAGCATAATGGTTGACAGTATGGTTGACTCTGGCACCAGCCTCCCTGGGTTTGAATCCTGGCTAAGTCATTTTTTAGTTTTGTGAACTTGAGCAAGCTATTCTGCCTCTCTGGGTCTCACTTTCCTCTCCATAGATGGCAATGATAATGCCTCCTGGAGTTGCCATGAGAATTAAATGAGTTAATATTTGTAAACTACTGAGCAAATTGCCTGACACGTAGTGAAAGTTGCATGTGTGTTTTTTAAACAGCAAAGACTTTGACCATCTCTGTCCCTAAGGAACCAAGAGTTCAGTGGGAGAACTAACTTTAATCTAAAAAGCACGCCAAGTAAATGTGCAAGCACAGTCAGTGCTACAGAGAAGACTTGCATGGATCTATGAGAGCTTGCTTTCTGCGGATTTGACCAGAGAAGGGATCTCTGAGGAAGTGATATCTGAGCTGAGGATAAGCAGGAGTAAATTAGGCAAAAGCCATATTTTTGGAGGAGCATGATGAGTGACTGTGTGTTTCCTGTCTGGCTTAGTAGTCTGTTTCATGAGGGTGTGACCCTAGTCTCAAACTTCTACATTCTCCATCATGCCCGTTAAGCATGATAGGCATCCCGGACAAGTCTAGTGATGTTTGTGAAAATCAAGAGCTGCCATTCTGGAGGCTAATTCTTTCCTCCTGCCTCACTCCCCCAAATCTGGGAAAATCTTCACAAACCAACTGCACAAAGAGTGTTTGTGGGTGTTAAAGCACTCTTTCTAGAAAGAAGTCAAGGCCACTGAAGGGAAACAGCGTTTGGATGATGGATGTTAACTCTCTTTGTTAGCATATTGGTTGCTGTATTCTTTCAAAAAGCATTTGCTCTGTGGACTCAGCCTTGGGAATCTAAGAAGCTGTGCTCATCACAGAACACTATAGGCTGAGGCTCCTCTTGCTTCCCTGTGGTGTTCAATTCTGAAGCCCAGGATCCTCTAGAGGGGCATTCTTTACAAACTGAAGTCTCCATTTCATCACATGTGGCTAAAGGATCGGAATCATCAGGCACCTGCAACAATTTTATTTCCAGGATTCTTTCTCTTGTCAACTACAGATCAGGAAACAAATGTATGAAAACAGATATCTTTTTTCCTCATCCAAAATTGGAGCAGCTGACATCATTTGCAGTCTGGAACCACTGAAAACCTTGAACAATCCATTTCAGGGCACTTTCTAGAGAACGTTTCCATCCGGTGTAGAGATTGTACCAATTCAGCCTCAGGACTCACTGTGTTGCTTACAGCTTTGCAGTTTATTTTAAGAGGTTTTGTGTGTACTTGTAAAAAACAATAAACAGATAAAAATAAACAACAGTGCATCACTTAGGATTGTATTCTTTGTTTGCAAGCCACTGAAGACTCAATTCAAATTGTCTTAACCCCAAAAGGGGAAATTACTGGCCAATGCCACTGTATATATAGTTCAAGAGTAAACCCAGCTTTGGGTGAGCTTCATTCTGCTCAGTTGCTTGCTCACTCTTCTTCTCTCTCCATTTCTCAGCTCCACTCCATTTGTTAGGACTCCATTCTCAGGTAGAGTCCCCCTTCTTGCTCCAAAGAAGGACTTAGCTGCTACTTCCAGGGCTACATACTACCTTGTCATGGCAAACAAGGAAGAAGCTTACTTTCCTCAGTATTCCCAGCCAAAGTCTTCAGATTACGTCTTATTTGAACAGCCCAAATCATATACCACCCCCAAAACAATCACCGTGGACAAGGGATGAAATGAGCGGTTATCCTAGGTCATGTGTTCCACCTGGGATAGAGTCAGCTGCTTCAAAACAGCTTTCCCCAAATGGGAATCAGGATTGGTGGGAAGAGACAAAAATGGAAATGCATAGTGGGAAGTCAAACAACAAACACCCACTTTGTGCAACAATAACCGTTGCTTGTATTAGATAAGTGTTTCCACTTTAAACTTGAAGTCCTTTTCTGTTCATTAACACACTGGAACCTTGCAACAGTCCTTGAAGGGAGCTAAGACTGGACATATTATTCTCATGTAGCAGAGGAAACTGAAGCCCAGAGGAGTTGAGTGAATTGGATAAGTCTGCACAATTGCATGGTGAGTGACAGAAACACTTGACTCTCATCCTATAGAAATCTGTATTTTTGGAACATCAAATCCACATATTGGGCTGTGTTTATTTTATCTTATTTTCTAACCCCATATCTCATTCCCATCCCCCTCTTATGCCACATACCGGTAACCATTCTGGTATGTTTAACGTGTAGCTTTTTTTGTTCGAATGTGTTTTCAAACTCTGTGTTCTTGTTTTGTGAGCATGTATTCTTTATATAAGTAGTACTGTGCTGTACATCTCATTCTGTTTCTTACTTTTTTCACTCAGCATGTTTTTAGAGCAATCCACATTGCTGTGTGTATATTTAATCTGTCACTTCCAACTGCTGCATAATTCTCTATGGCACGTATCCACCACATTTTATCTATCCACTCTTTCAGTCAAGGATTTCACTGGAATTCTGCTGAACTTCCACCAGCACAAATAACACTGCTATGAACATCTTCATACATGTCCCTCTACAGGCTTGTTTTGGAATATTTCCACATATGCAGGAGCAGAATTGTTGGGTGAGAGGACATGCGTGTGTTTAATGTGACTACGTTAACTATGTAACCCTCAGGCCAGTGAGGCTTTCCTTGGCCACTCTTTTTTCAGTTTCAACTCCTACGGAACATTTCGTATTTCCCTTTCCTGCTTTACTTTCTCTGCTTAGCACTTATAATTATCTAATAAATGAAATATTTGGATATTATCTTTATTATCTTGTAATAATTATAAATATATAATTACATCATATAATTATATTATTTAATTATATAGCAAATATTATGTTATAATAATTATTATAATATGTAATATAATTATATATCAATATAATTCTTATATTATATTATAATTATTATTCTGATAGTAAGAGTCCAAGAGATTTGTGTCTGTGTCATTCACTGCTTATATCCCAAGCACCTAGAACAGTTCTCGACACATGAACGGTGTTCAATAAATATTCACCGAGTGAATGGAGTAGTGCCAAATTGTTCTCCAGAATAGCTGAACTAGTCTACATTATGCAGAACATAAGATTTCTTATATCCCCACATCCTCATCAATACATTATCGACTTTTTAATTTTTGCCAGCCTGAGAGCTGCTTAGTTAACTTGTGTTTCTGTAATTACTAATGAGTTTGAACACCTCTTCATGGACGTCATTCTAAGTGCTGCCCTTGGTAGTGAGCTCTTTGTTACTACAGGGGAAAATCAAGCACTATCAAAGATTCCCGAAGAAATGCCTTGGGCTGCACGTCTACATCCTTAGCAAAAAGCAAGCACAGTCAGGATGTCTATCTATTTTGCAAAGAACACTCTAAAACCCAATACAACAAGAGTTTCAACTCTACCTCCCAAATCATGTATCATTTGGCTGCTAGAAACTCATCAACGGAACCTGTGGAAGAAGTCAAAATTCCCTGGTGTTCTTCGCTTAATGAACATAAAACTGTCAGAATAGCCATGTCCCCTGCCCCATTGACCCCAGTTAACATACCCAAGGAAGTATGTGTCCCAGGATTAGCTCATAAATGAAGCTCAACTTTCATATGCCACACCCTCCCTTTCTAGACCCGTTCCACATGCTCTCAGCCCACAGTAGAAGGCAGGTTTTTAGCTGCATCTTCTTCTCCGGTCTAAGCAGCATGGTTTGCCAAATGGGCAAAAGCTTAGGATCAAGCAGACAAAGCTCTGAAGATTATCCATTTCACCTTTATTAATTGTATAAGCAATTATATTCAGAGACTGCGATAAGGTTTATGCTGGAAGGAAGAACAGAGTGTTGGAGTGCACAGCAGAAGGTCGCTTGACCTGGTCTGGGAAAGGAGAAACGGGAGCAGATGAGACAGAAGGAAAGTTCCTTGGAGGCATATCGCTTGAACTGAAACTAGAAGATCAAGCAGAAGCGTACCAGAAGGATTGGGGGAGGGAGCCAAAAAGAACAGCATGTGCACATTCCAAAAACTTATAGGTAGCTCACTGTGGCTTACAATGAGAGGAGGAAGGTGTGGTAATAGACATTAGCGCTTTTTGCCAAATATCCCAGTTTCTCTCCTACCCCATTGTTCTGAGTGCATGGTAAGATAGCAATTCCTGTCCCCCTTGTCGTGCCCAGGGTTGGCCGATGAACTGTGAACAGAAGGGATGCCTGTCATTACCAGGCTCATCATTTCGCTGCCAGAGTAAGAGCCACCAGGTTATCTTTCCTCTGCTGTGGTGACAGGCAATGGTCCAGGTGAGGGAGGCTCCATCAAGCCTTTGTCCCAGAATGGAGATGAGGTAGAGCAGAGTCCCTGCTGACTTGCAATAGACAACTAGCTGGGTGAGCAATAAATTTCTGTTATTCCATATCATGAAGGTTTGGGGTCTGTTTGTTACTGTGGCATAACCTAGCCTATCCTGACTAATACAGAAGTGAAGGGTAGCAGCAGTAGGCATGGAGCTACAGAGGCAAACATGGGCCTAATCACAATTAACTTCTTAAGCCACGCTAAGACACTTTATCTTGTGGTTATTATGCCCTGTTCTGCAGAACCATTGGTACCTCAGGGAAGATAAGACACAGAATATTCAGGGATCCAGGCCTCTGTCCCCCACTTCGATAGAACATTTTTCTGCCTTTACCCATTATGCGTTAGGGTTTATTGAAATATTTCATTTTTAAAACAGGTCTTCACTGGCAACAACGACAAAAATGAATGAAAACTCCAGGTGAGGGGAACGGTTGAGCACCCAATTCTTGATTTCGGCTCAGGTCATGATCTCACGATTTGTGGGTTCGATCCCCGCATTGGGCTTGTGCTGACAGTGGGGAGCCTGCTTGGGATTCTCTCTCTCCATCTCTCTCTGCCCTCTCCCAACTCGTGTGCTTGCTCTCCCTCTCTCAAAATAAATAAACATTAACAATTTTTTAAACCCCAGGAGAATTGTGATGAGACTTGATTTTAGAAAGATTGCTCTCGATAACTCTTTGGAGAATGGATTGTAAACAGGCAAGGCTGGAGGGAAAGAGATCACTTTGGAAGCTACTGCAGGAATCTGGATGAGAGATATAGTGAATTGAACAAGGGAAGTGGCAGTGGGGGTGAGAAAAGTGAATATATTTGAAAAAATATTTAGGGGACAGAGTCCACAGACTTGGTGGTAGATGGGCTGTGAGGAGTGAGAGAGAGAAAGGCATCAGTGAGAACTCCAAGATTTCTGCCTTGGACTGAATGTCAGTACCATTCCCTAAGGTGGGAATCACAGGAGAAGAAGCAGGTTAGCTGATGAACTCACTTTTGAATACGTTGATTGCCCCAGACCTGTGAAACAGTCAAGGAGGAAAGAATCTCATGAGAGAGGTCTGGGTTCAAGGAGCCCCAGTTCCACTGCTTTGTGGGAACTTGAGCAATTCCACTCCTCGAGCCCCAGTTTCCTCATCTGTAAAATGGGCTAAGAATATTCAGCTTCATTATGTTGTTGGTTTTATCAAATGCCAGTGTTCGTTTAAGAAGCTGCTAGGAAGGGGCGCCTGGGGGGTTCGGTCAGTTAAGTGTCCAGCTCTTGGTTTGGCTCAGGTCATGATCGCATGGTTCATGAGATCAAGCCCTGCATGGGGCTCTGAGCTGACCGTGTGGAGCTGGCTTCGGATTCTCTCTCTCCCTCTCTCTCTCTGCCCCTCCCCTGCTCTCTCTCTCTCTTAAAATAAATAAACATTAAAAAAGAAGGTGCTATGGAAATTCTCAAATGCCACATGAATGATAATAAGTAGGCGCTCAGCCATTTCTACTCCTCCAGTGTGGTGCGATTTTCCGGCCGAGGTATGACACTCACAATTGCAGACGTGACTGAGGCTGATGTAAATCTGAAGGCCTACCCCCTCATAGACACCCACCTCACCAAGAAAGCCCTGGCCCTTGTTCGGCAGTCCTGTAACTACAAGCAGCTTCGGAAAAGAGCCAGTGAAGCCACCAACCCCCTCAACAGGGGCATCTCTGAGCTCACGCTGACGGCCGCAGACCCAGAGCCCCTGGAGATGACCCTGCACCTTCTGCTGCTGGGGGAGGATTAAGAATGTGCCCTGTGCATTCATGCACTCTGAGCAGGCCCTGGGGCGGGCCTGTGGGGTCTCCAGGCCTGTCATCGCCTGTTCTGTCACCATCGGAGAGGGCTTATGGCTGAAGCAGCAGTCCATTCAGCAGTCCACTGAGAGCCTCTTGGTCTAAAACCAGTGGCCTCTGCCCCACTCGTCACTGAGTCCTCAACCTGGGGTCGTGTATCATATTGTGTGTGTTAGCGCGTAGTATCTCCAGCTGCCCTCTCTTGTGTGATAGCACTGAATCTGGTTTTTGCATTCCTGTATTGTTTTTGTTTTGTTTTATAGGTTGTTGTCCATATAGTACCCCCCCCACACACACACACCCCAATCTCCCTCTCTACTCTCTCTCGGTCTCTGCCATTTTATCCTCCCTTTTGAGAAACAATCACATGTCAAAACAGGTGGAAGCAGAGTGATGACACCATTCAAAGGCAGGGAAGAGCCAGGAGAGAGATTTGGTTCCAGCTTTCAAGCGCTAACTTCCTGTTGTGTGGGGGGCATGTTGGAAGTAAACGCTGTTCGCTTTGTCTCCCTTGTTCCTAGAGTACAAAATCCTTCCATACATGTCTGCTCTCTAGGGGTTTATGTACCATTCGGGGAGAAAAGCATATATCCCGTGAGGTTGCTAGGTGTATGTCCAAGTGTCATTTGCTAATATGCCCGTGCTTTCTGCTTTGGAGATGTGATATTATTCCCCCCCCCCCTCCCCAACTCCCAACTGTGCCCCTGAGGGTGGCAGGGCAGCAACATACCAAAGAGATGTGCTGGAGAATCCCAGAAACTGCCTGGCTGAGTTAGACATGGGACAGTTGACTTAGGTCTTGAAAGAAAGAGTCAAGAGTGGCAAGAAAAAAAAAAAAGGGTCAACTGGTACTGGAATGAAGAAGTCTGGGCAAATCATGGAGACTTGACTGGAAGCTATAACAGGATGCCAGAATCCAAAGGAACATCCTCTCTAGTGGATGGAGATGTCTTCAGGGGGTACTTGGTACCAGCTCCGAGAGCTCTTACTCCTGTTTCCTGCCACAATGTGGGTCAGATGTATGTGTTCTTTATCACATCAGAAGGACGGTGCTAGCGTGTCATTCTTGTGAGCATCGTAATGTAGAAATATAGTCATATTCTCCCCCAAAATGGTAATAAGTATTTTCACAGGGAACAAAATAGACATAAGGAGGAGGGGAGAGTTGTCAAGGGACATTCAGGAATTCTTTGGCCTGAAGAGAAACTACAGAGCTTTGTCTGATTCATGGTGGCATCAGTAGGGACTTTCCAATTTCTGGGAAACTTAACCCTACAAAGAAATTATTTCCAGTGGCTTGGTGTTGTGGAGATTTAGCTGACTTGAGCCAGAAGTAGGGGATTTGGAGGAAGTCTGCCTATTCGCGGGCAGTGGGAAATTGGGATAGAGCCAATGTAAATGTGGCAGGCTGGGAAACATTTTTGCAGACAGAAAGCATTTAAACAATTTTTTATTGTGGTGAAATATACATAACATAAAATTTACCATTTTAACCATTTTTAAGTATTCATTTCAGTGGTATTAAGTACATTCACATTGCTGTGCAACCATCACCAATATCCATCTCCAGAACTTTTTCATTATCCTAAACTGAAGCCCTGTATTCATTAAACAACTACTCTTCATTGCCCCCTTCCCCCCCCCCACCCCTGGAGACCACTATTCTACTTTCTGTCTCTATGAATTTGACTATTCTTGGAACTGCATGTAAGTGGGATCAAATAGCGTTTGTCCTTTTATGTCTTGTTTATTTCACTTTGTGTAATATCTTCAAGGTTCATCCATTTTGTAGGATGGGTCCAATTCATTCCTTTTTAAGGCTGAAAAAATACTGCATTGTATGTATATATCACATCTTGTTTATCCAGTCATCCATTGATGGACACGTGAGCAGTTTCCAGCTTTTGGCTCTTGAGAATAATGCTGCTATGAATACTTACTTACAAATACCTGTTCAGGCTCTTGCTTTCATTTCTTTTGGGTATATACTTACAAGTGGAATTGCTGAGTCGTACGATAATTCTATTTTTCTGAGGAACCACTATTTGGTTTTCCACAATGGCTGCACCATTTTACATTTTCACCAGCAATACACAATGGTTCCACTTTCTCCATATCCTTACCAACACTTGTTATTTTCTGTTTTTTTCTTTTTTAAAAATTTTAAACATTTTATTTAAATCCAAATTAGTTAACATACAGTGTAATAATGATTTCAGGAGTAGAATTTAGTGATTCATCACTTACATATAGCACCCAGTGCTCATCCCAACAAGTGCCCTCCTTAATGTGCATCACCCATTTAGCCCATCCCATCACCCAACACCCCTCCAGCCACCTTCAGTTTGTTCTCTATGGCTAAGAGTCTCTAATGGTTTACCTCCCTCTCTCTTTCTCTTTTATTTTTCCTTCCTTTCCCCTATGTTCATCTGTTTTGTTTCTTAAATTCCACATATGAGTGAAAACATAATATTTCTCTTTCTCTGACTTATTTCACTTAGCATAATACATTCTAGTTGCATCCATATTGTTGCAAATGGTGAGATTTTGCTCTTTTGGATTGCCAAGTAATATTCTATTTTATATATATATATATATATATATACACACCATATCTTCTTTATCCATTGGTCAGTCGATGGATATTTGGACTTTTTTCCATAAGTTGGCTCTTGTTGATAGTGCTGGTATAAACATTGGGGTGCATGTGCCCCTTTGAATCAGAATTTTTGTATCCTTTGGATAAATACTTAGTAGTGCATACTATTTTCCAGAGCGGCTGCACCAGTTTGCATTCCCACCAGAAGAGCAAAAGGGTTCCCCTTTCTCTGCGTCCTCACCAACATCTGTTGTTGCCTGAGTTGTTAATTTTAGCCACTCTTACCAGTATGAGGTGGCATCTCATTGTGGTTTTGATTTGCATTTCCCTGATGATGAGTGATGTTGAGCATCTTTTCATGTACCTGTTAGCCATCTGGATGTCTTCTTTCGAAAAGTGTCTGTTCGTGTCTTTTGCCCATTTCTTCGCTGGATTATTTGTTCTTTAGGTGTTCAGTTTGATAAATTTTTTTTATATAGATTTTGGATACTACCCCTTTATCTGATAAGTCATTTGCAAATATCTTCTTTCTTTTTTATTTTTTTTTATTATTTAAAAAAAATTTTTTTAACGTTTATTTACTTTTGAGACAGAGCATGAATGGGGGAGGGTCAGAGAGAGAGAGGGAGACACAGAATCTGAAACAGGCTCCAGGCTCTGAGCTGTCAGCACAGAGCCCAACGCGGGGCTTGAACTCACGAACCGTGAGATCATGACCTGAGCTGAAGTCGGACGCTTAACCGACTGAGCCACCCAGGCACCCCTCTTCTTTCTTTTTTAAATAGTCATTCTAATGAGTGTGAAGTGGAATCTCATTATGATTTGGTTTACATTTCCCTAATGATTAGTGATGTTGAGAATCTTTTTACGTGTTTATTGGGCATATATATGTATATATATATATATATATACACACGTGTATATATATAAAATTTCCTTAAGGAAATATTTATTCAAGTCCTTTGTCTATTTTTGAATTGGGTGCTTATTTTTTGTTGTTGAGTTGTGGGAGGTTTTTTTTTATGTATTCTGGATAACAGCCCCTTTTCAGATATAGAATTTGCAAATACTTTCTCTCTATTCATAGGTTACTTTCTCACTCTGTTGAGA
The DNA here is from genome assembly GCF_022837055.1 of Prionailurus viverrinus. Lineage (NCBI taxonomy): Eukaryota > Metazoa > Chordata > Mammalia > Carnivora > Felidae > Prionailurus > Prionailurus viverrinus. The sequence goes on along the minus strand of NC_062579.1, from coordinate 83,580,011 downwards.
GTATTCTTTGTAGCACAAAAATTCTTAATTTTGGTGAAGTTCAATTTAGCTGTTTTTTTCTTTTGCTGCCTGTGGTTTTGGTGTTATGTCCAAGAAATCATTGCCAAGTCCAATATCATGAAAATTTTCCCTGTTTTCTTCTAAGAGTTGTATAGTTTTAGCTCTTATGTTTAGATCTTTGATACACTTCAATTTTTGTATATGGTGTAAGGTAAAGCTCCATCTTCATTCTTTCATATGTGGATATCCAGTTTTCCCAGCACCGTTAGATGAAGGGACTGTCCTTTCCCCACTAAATCGTGTTGGCACCTTTGTCAAAAATCATATGATAATATACACTAGAGTTCATTTTGGGGGTCTCAATGATATGCCATTGATCTGTATATCTGTCTCTGTGTTAGTGCCACACTGTTTTGATTACTGTAACTTTGTAGTAAGTTTTAAAATCAAGTATGAGACATCCAACTTTGTCTTTCTCAAAATTATTTTGTTTGTTTGGGATCTCTTGAGATCCTATGTGAATTTTAGGATGGGATTTTCTATTTATACACACACACACACACACACACACACACACAATATTGTTAGGATTGCCTTGAATCTTTAGGTTGCTTTGGAAGAAAGCATTTAAAAAAATCATTTCCACAAGTGATTCTTTATTGTTAAACCAACCCTATGTTTTATTTGTTGCTTGTTTAAAGCATGCTTTTAAAAAATATTTTATTTTTATTTTTATTTTTTTAATGTTTATTTATTTATCTGAGAGAAAGAGAACAAGGGTGGAATGGCAGAGAGAGAGGAAGAGAGAGAATCCCAAGCAGGCTCCAAGCTGTCACCACAGAGCCTGACACACGACTCAATCTCACAAACCATGAGATCATGACCTGAGCTGAAATCAAGAGTTGGACGTTTGACCCACTGAGCCACCCAGGTACCTTATAAATATTTCAAATTTATTTTTGATTGAAGTAGAGCTGACATACAATATTATATTAGTTTCAGGTGTGTGACATAGTGATTTGACACTTACATACATTACGCAGTGCTTGCAATAAGTGTTGTTACCATCTGTCACCATACAATGAAATTACAATAATATTCACTTTATACCTTATGTTGTACTTTACACCCCTGTGACTTACATACTTTATAAGTGGAGGCTTGTATCCTTAATCCACTTCACCTATTCCACCCAGACTCCCAACACCCTATTGTCTGGGAATCACCAGCTGGTTCTTTATATTTATGAGTTTGTTTCTTTTTTGTTTGTTTGTTGTTTTATGTTTTTACATTTCACATATAAATGAAATCATATGCCATTTGTCTTTTTCTATCTGACTTATTTCATTTAGCATAATACCCTCTGTGCTTGTCCGTGTTGTCACAAATGTCAAGATTTCATTCTTTTTTATGGCTGAGCTATATATATATATTTATATTATTTGAATTAGTGTATTTGTTTTCTTCGGGTAAATATCCAAAAATGGAATTACTGGATCAAATGATATTTCTGCTTTTAATTTTTTAAAGAACTTCCTTATTGTTTTCCAGAATGGCTGCACCATTTACATTCCTACCAACAGTGCATAAGGGTTTTTTTTCTCCACATCCTCACCAACAGTTGTTATTTCTTGTCTTTTTGATACTAGTCATTCTGACAGGTGTGAGGTGACATCTCATTGTGCTTTTGATTTTTATTTCCCTGATGATTAGTAGTGTGGAGAATTCTTTCATGTGTCTGTTGGCCATCTATAGGTCTTAAAGTATACTCCTCAGTAAAGAATTTAGAAGAAGCAAAGAAAATAATAATGATAAAAATATGAAGAACAGAGCTCTGGGTAGAAAGTCAGACATTTTCAGTTTTACAATATGTTTATGGATGCAGGCTGTGTCCTTTTGCAAGTCATTTGCATGTCCTATGCCTTGGTTTCCAACTGCTTTCAGACCCAAAGGATGTTACAGTTACCTCAAAATGGCATACAACAATCAAGAATCTTGATATTATATGTAGAACTATAGAGCTATACAGAGATTTCATAGAAAAGCTTTACTAATGATTTATAGTTTCTGTTAAATTAATCACTTTATTTGTTTGTTTGTTTGTTTGTTTTAGAAAGAGATTATGAGTGAGGGGGCAGAGAGAAAGAAAGAATCCCAAGCAGACTCCACACTCAGCATGGAGCCCAATGCGGGCTTGATCCCATGTCCCTGGAATCATGACCTGAGCCGCAATCAAGAGTCAGATGCTCAACTGACTGAGCCACCCAGGTGCCCAATTAATCACTTTGTTTAAATCAAAGGAAATGAAGGAACCATATGTTTATTGACATGATAGTATAACTGCCTTATCTGATGAAGACGTCTACAAAGCTTTGAGGATTATCCAGAAGGAATAGTTTAAAAAGCTGAGAAGAAGTTTGGAACAATCTGCTGTATCCCAAAGCATAACTCACCCATTCCAAACCTCCTTTCTTAGACAAGCTATTTCTTCTTGACCATATTACTTCCTATTGACGCTACAAACATTTATAACACCAACCTAAAGTCAAGTGGAGTCAGAAGACAGATGATACCCCCATATTACTATCAGCCAAATTTGGGCATTGCCTACTTAGGGACAAGAGGCAATACCTACAATCTTATGTCTAGATAATTTCTTCTAATTATTGCCTATATAAGTCGTTGCCTGTCCACCTCCTATATTAGTTATCTATTGCTATGTAACAAGTTAGCTTAAAACTTAGTGTCTACAAACAAACATTTATTGCATCCCAATTTCTGGGGATCAGGAATCCAGGAGAAGCTTATCTGGGTGCTACTGGTTCAGGGTCTCTCATGAGGCTACAATCAGGATAAGGGAAAATATTTAGGAATCATATATCTGGCAAGGGATTTATATACAAAATAGATAAGAAGTCGTACAGCTCAGTAGCAAGAAAACAAATAATTCCATTTTAAAATCAGCAAAGGACCTGAATAGACATTTTTCTAAACAAGATATTCAAATAGCCAACAAGCACATGAAAAGGCACTCCACATCACTAATGATGAGGGAAACATACATCAAAAACAACATTGAGGTATCTCCTCACACCTATTTGAATGGCTGCCATCAAAAAGACAAGAGGTAACAAGCGTTGGCAAGGATGTGGAGAAAAGGGAAGACTGTACATTGTTGGTAGGAACATAAATTGGTACAACACTGGACAACACTATGGAGGATCCTCAAAAAATTAGTAATAGAACTACCATATGATTTGGCAATTCCATTTCTGGGTATATGTCCAAAGGACATGAAATCATTATCCTAAAGAGATACCTGCACCCTCATGTTCATTGCAGCAGTATTTACAATAGCCAGGACATGGAAACAACCTAAGTGTTCATCAACAGATGAATGGGTAAAGAAAATGGGACGTATATGTGATATATATGTTATACGCATATGAATATTATTCAGCCATAGGAAGAAGGGAATCTTGCCATTTGTGACAACGTGGATGAACTCTGAAAGTATTTTGCTACATGGAAGAAGTCAGACAGAGAAAGTCAAATACTGCATGATCCCACTTGTGTGTATGATCTATAAAAAACAAACTCATAGAAACAGAGAGCAGATTAGTGGTTGCCGGAGGCAGCAGAAGGATGATGGGGGAAACAAGTGAAGTTGGTCAAAGGGTAAAAACTTCTAGTTTGAAGATAAGTTCTCCTCATGGGGCACCTGGGTGGCTCAGTTGGGTAACCATATGACTTTGGTTTAGATCAGGATCTCACGGTTTGTGGGTTTGAGCCCCGCATCAGGCTCTCTGCTATCAGCACAGAGCCCACTTCAGATCCTCTGTCCATCTCTCTCTGTGCACCTCCTCTGCTCACACAGTCTCTCTCTCAAAAATAAATAAATGTATAAAAAAGAATAAAAGTTCTATCACAAGAAAAAAATGTGTAACTGTATGAGGTGATGGATGTTAACTAAACTTATTGTGGTGATCATTTTACAATATATACATATGTCAAATACACCTTAAACTGTACACCTTAAACTTGTCTGATGTTACATGTCAATTCCGTCTCAATTAAACTGGGGGAAAAGAAACAAATTATAAATTTCATTAGGAAAAGAAGATGTTCACATGCTTGAAAGTGACCTTATACTTGACTTTGTGAAGAGAATTGCCAGCCTGCTCTAATGAGCTTGAAATTCTTGTTCTTGGAAAGAAACGTCACTTTGATTCTTAACACAGGTGTAAGCTATACAATCACTATTGTGGAAACATTTTCTGTTTAATTATACTAAACAGCAGACATTCTAATCTGTCTGGCTTGCCCTAGTCTAGAAGCAGGAGATTGGTCAGCATGGCCTCTTGATGTCTTCTTTGGTTCCCAGGATTCTAAGATATCAGTCTTCCTAATCTATCTCCTAGGCAAGTGACGGTGATGAGGTTGGGGCTAGAAAACATCAGCTGAGAGAGACCAGTGCCTCTGGAGCATCTCCTGAGCAGAGCACCTCTAACATTTGAAATCAATCATTCCTGAAGGGCAAGGCCGGCTCTGAGGTGGAAAAGAGCAAATGCGCCCTTTGTGCCCATCTGTCCTACTCATTCTCTGAGGAGCCTTTTAAAGGAAGGAAACAGTGAAAGGGCTCACTTGCCACAGAATAATTATTCAGGCTGATAAGGAACAAAGAGACCACTGTCGGTGGGGTTGGCAACCAAAGACCAGGAGCTTGGAGCTGGATTTCCTCCAGTGTCCCTGGGCTGCTGGAAGATTGGATCATTAAGAGTTTATGGCCTCATGGAGCTATTTTAAGCCTGTTCCATCGCTTGATGCTAGCCTCGAGTTCAAGCTGCCACAGATTCTTTTATCCCCCAGGAACTGTGGCTTGGGCTGAACAAAAGAGAGGCTGCTCCTTTGGAGGGAGGAGGGCCTGGGGCTGAGAGATGGGGTTGCAGAGAAAAGGGTTTGTTGGACCTAATGAGCTGCCTGTGGTGCTGCTGTCACTGCCATTGCCACCACAGCTGTTCATATGCTGTTCCTATTCTCGGGCAGCTGACCGGATGGGGCATGCTCACATGGAATCAAAAACAACCGCTCTTACTACTCTGAGTAAGGCAAAGTGGTACCAAGTAAGAAAACTATGTCCTAATCTCCTTGTTTGGAGGTAAGAAGAGTAGAGAATGAGGAAGACAGGGCCCCTCCAGGGGCTAATTGGTCATTCCAGAAGCAAAGCAAAGCGTCACATTTGACCTGAGGTATCTAATAGCAGAGGACCACCATGCCTTCTGCTCAGAGACCTAAAGTCCCAGGCTTTTCTTCTTGGATGTTCCCTTTTAGAGGTGTGTAGAACACGTAACTGTCTTGGAAAAAAAAAACACAGCAAAACATAGTAATCATGTTAGTGAGTGTTCCCGGAGATTTTCAAGATCCATGGGTCCCCACTAGAAACTAGATCCCAATAAGTAACTCAACAGAAAGTTTTTGAACACCTACTATATGCCAGGAACTACCCTAGGCCAGTTGAATATAACAGTGAACAAAGCAGACAAACATCTTTACCCTCACGGAGCTTCTACCCTAATAGAGGGTGACAGACCATAAACAAGATAATTTATTAAATAAATACTGTGTCAAATGATGATGTATGCTCTGAAGAAAAGAAAATCGGAGTTGGAAAGGATGGGAAGCACAGGCTGGGTGGTGGGGGTTATGATTTTAAATAGGTCAGGGAATATCTCATGGAGATGGGGATATTTGAGCAGAGACTTAAAAGAAGTGAGGGAAAGATTCATGTAAATAGCTGTGGGGAGATTGCTCCAGGCAGAGGGAAGATCATGTGCCAAGGTCTGGCATAGTTCAAGAACAACATGGAGACTAGTGTGGTTGAAATGGTATAAGGGAGGAGTAAAATGATAAGAGTTGAAGTTGAAGAGATAACAGAGGGCCAAATAATGGAGTGCCTTATAAATTAAAGATTTTAATTTTATTATGAGCGAGACGGGAGGCCATTGGAACGTTTTTGTAAAGGAGTAACATAATCTTATTTATGGTTAAAAACAATCATTCTGACTGCTTGAAGAATAGACTATAAGGAAGAAGGGTAGAAGTAGGAAGACCTTTAGGAAGGAATTGTAGTAATCCAGGCAAGAGAGTATGGTGATGTGGGCCAGTGAGGCAGTGTAGAAAGATGAGAGGTGGTCAAATTCTGATATACTCGAAAAGTAGAGCTGACTGAATTTGCTGTTGGATTGGATATGGATGATGTAAAGAAAGTAAGTTAGGGGTCATGAATGACTGCAAGACTTTTGGCCTAAGCAATTGGAAGGATAAAATTCAGCAACAAGATGGTAAAGACAAGTAGAGAAACAAATTTGAGAGGTGCAAGAAAATCAGAGTTTGGTAATTAATGGACTTGGGTTTGCCCAGGTCTGGAGGCACTAGAAAAAAGGTCAGCAGCTGGTGGCTGCACTGGATGGGTCATGGTGGAAAATGGATTGGAACAAACCTCAGCATAGCTGCAGATAGAGCCAGCTGGGGGTGTTTTGGGGAAATGGACCCAGGTGGACATGAGCTGCTCTTCCTCTGCTCTCCCTTCTCCTGCCTGGAGTCCAGTGCCTCCACTGCCCCCACTCAGCTCCATACCGCTTGGTCAATCCCTCACATCTAGTCTTGGGGATGATAAGCTTTCTGTAAAGATCAAGATACTATTTTAGACTTTTTGGGCTGGTTGATCACTGTTGTAGTTACTGAACTCTGCCACCGTAGCTCAAAATCAGTCATAGACAATGCGTAAGTCAATGTGTATAGGTATGGTCCAAGAAAATTCTATTTTCAAAAGTATAGCATGACTTGATTTGGCCCATGAGCCAAGTCCCCATGCCCTGGTCTAGATCTATGAAGAGCTACCCACAGAAACACAAGTCTCACATGGCCACTCAGCCTTATAACACATGTACAATCTAACTCCAAGATGAAATATTAGAGAGGTATCTCTGGGTAGCTATCTCTCAAAGATGGCTGTATTTTAATGTTTTAGTGGCAGAACCAATGGTCTCACTGGCATGCTTTTACTCTATAAAGTGACTAACCAAAGTTGGAACTCAAAATGCCCTTCATTTCAAATAAGGGGAAACAAAGGTGATTCATAAGCATTTCAATTTTTCCTGAATTGACTCCTATTACTTTAAACATAAGTTACTGACCACTTCTCTACAACTGTCTCTGTCCTCCCCAAGCCAACTAACATGTCCCAGGTCCTATCCCTCTCAGGGCCCTGCCAGGTGACTAATCCAGTTATAAATTGTCAATGGCATCTACCTCCCAGAAAATATAAACTCCAAAGCCTGCTTTTAAGGATGGGGCACTAAATTGCCTGCCCTTTCTGAGGTCTGCACAAGTTTGTTGGTATACCTCCCTGCTCCAAGTGTATAGGGCAGCTCAACTCACATGAGTAACCTTTGAAATTCAGTGGGCCTCTGTCAGATGGGCTGTTGCCATGAGTGTATTTGAATAATGCTTTTTATTTATGAAAAAAGGTTGGAAATATTTAAAAGATGTAGAGAAAAATGTGAACACACCCATATACTCATCACACAGCTTAATAAATAAAATATTAAACATCTATTCAAAACCCTTTGTCTCCCCTCCCTGGCGTCATTTTCTTCCCTGTCTGCACAAAAGTAACTTCTATCTTGAAGATAGTTGTGTCCTTCCTTTGTGCTTTTTTGTACATATGAATGTATACAGATGATGCCTCCCTAAACAACATAGTATTGCTTTGAATGCTGATAACATTTGTATCAATGATGTAATATTGTAAACATCTTTTCAGGTTGGATCCATAATTGATACATGTGCTTCAAGTTCATTCATTTTCACTATCTTATATTCTTCCATTGTAAGAGTATACTGTTTATCCATCAATGATTTCTTAGGCTGATTCCCATTTTACACTATTTCATAAAATGCTGCAGTGGGCATTTTGGTTTAGTCTCCTAGTACCATATGTCAGGGATGAAATGCTGCTATTTTTCTGAGCTCCTCTCCAAGTCTCCATGGAACCTCCTCTATATAAGAATGGCATATGTGGAAAGATAAACCACATCTTGGACCAAAACACTAAAACACCTTCAGAATTCTCTTATCTCTGGGCACCTGGGTGGCTCAGTTGGTTAAGCATCTGAGTCTCGGTTTTGGCTCAGGTCATGATCTCACAGTGTCGTGAGTTCAAGCCCCTCATCGGGCTCTGCACTGATGGTGTGGAGCCTGCTTGGGATTCTCTCTCTCTCTGCCCCTCCCCTACTCATCCTGTCTGTCTCTCTCAAAACAAATTAATTAATTAAAAAAAATTTTAATAAAAAAAAAAAGAATTCTCTTATCTCCCTGTCATTGGGTAAAGAGTTTTGACCTAAACCAAAATGATCAAACCAGGAGAACCTATCAAGGTCACCTGCTGCCTTGATTCTCACTTCATTATTTTGGTTCCCGAGTGTCAAAGCAAGATATTTTTATTTGGCCGCAGGTTCTTCTGGCCTGGTCCGATGGATTCACATGTATCCATGATGGTGGAAGACAAGCAGTCAATAAGAATCAGATTGCAATGTCATTCTATCAAATATCACATGTGACAAGAGGCTTCCAGATTGTGGAGTCAAACTCAGAATGTCTTGCAGTACAAAGGCAGAAAGTAACTGAATAGCCAGCCACCCCCTGGATTTCCATGTTGTTCTCCAGGATTTTCCTGCTGTTGCTCTATTGTAGAGCTGGACAAAAGAGTATCTGATGTTTATGGGTCTCCACCCAAGAGGACTCATGTTATAAGTCAGTGCACATGTCAACAGTGTGGACATTGATGTGGACTGTTTTTTTTTCATAGCACATTTCCTGAAAATTTCTGTTCCTCAACGTGTGCCTTTACCCCCTTTATAGAGCTACACATAGAGACTTTCAATTCTCAGGGTATGACAAAAACAGGAAAAGAAGTTCTGAAGCATCAGGGGATATTATCACTTAAGTCAGGTTATAATAGAGATACTTTCTGCCTTTTTGCATCTATTCACTACATCCTTTATTTCACAAGTCTCTGATGCCACTGTCCTTAAAAACCCAAAGAATCACCATAATTCTTGTATCTATATATAGCCTCCTTGCACTATGGTTGATCTGAAAAAAACTACAGTTTAAATTCATACAGACAGGTTTACTTTCTTAGATTAAGTCATTACTGCCACCACATACTTTCTCTGTGAATTCCTTTTAGGTATGTAGCCTAAGGCCAAGCAGTCCTCCTAAGTTACCCTAACAACTCACACGCCCTATTCCACACACAAAATCTGTTTCCCACTCCACATTCCAGTGCTTTCTTAGAAAAAGTTAAGCTGTTTCTACCTGATACAAAATCAAGATGTAAACCAGAGTAGCTCTCAGTATTGTGTGTAAAAACTGTCACATAGTCATACAAGAAACCATGGTCAAGCAAATTAATTTGGATTGTGGTTAATAATTTTGGTAATTGTGATAATTATTACTAATAGTAAATGCGCAATGAAAGCTGGCAAAGGGACTCATTTAAAACTTTTTATTTAAAAATGTATGCATTTATTTTAACACGTTAGAAAAAATGCAACTATTATATCAGATTCATTTAGTTTCAGAAATGCTATTGCTTAGGGTGAGGACACGTTTTTAAAAAAATGAATCCACTTTATGAAAGTTATTAACTGAAAAAGATTAAGTGAATAACACAGGTACTTTGTAGATATAGGAAAAATAGTGAAGGTCTTATGTAAATGAACAATCCTTGGAAAATACTGACAAGGCAGATGTTTTTGTTTACTTCCAAGGATTCTCAAGAAATGACCCAGGAGCTCTAAAGCTAATTTGAATATTATTTGAAGATATTTGTAGATAGCTTAAAATTTGTAACTAAAAAAAGTAACTAAAAACAACACATACGTTAAAGAATGTTCTATATGCCAAATTTTTACACAATGAAGGCCAACAATGCATTGACTTGAGCTGCTCCATAGTTTCATTTTTCTGTGCAGAAGTCAAAATAAATTTCATTTGCCATTCAGTTTAATCAAAGGATGTAATGTAACCCTCTCTCTCTCTCTCTCTCTCTTAAAAATAAATAAATATTAAAAAGGGGGGGCATGCGGGTGGCTCAGGCGGTTAAGCATCCGACTTCAGCTGAGGTCATGATCTCATGGTTCGTGAGTTCAAGCCTGGCGTCGGCCTCTGTGCTGACAGCTCAGAGCCTGGATCCTCCTTCGGATTATCTGTCTCCCCCTCTCTCTGCCCCTCCCCTGCTCACACTCTGTCTCTGTCTCTCTCTCTCCCTCTCAAAAATAAATAAATATTAAAGGAAAAGAATGCATTGTAACTCAACAGTATGCAGTTGGACAAGAGAATAAAAAGCATTACCATTTGTGAGGTGCCTGGCTGGCTCAGTTGATGGAGCATGTAACTCTTGACCTCAGGATTGTTGAGTTCGAGGTCCATGTTGGGTGTAGAGATTACTTAAAAATAAAATCTAAAAAAAATACTATTACCATCTGCAAATAGTTATCTTTGTGGGTCAGAATATTCTTACTACCATGCAACCAAAACCAATTACAGATTTAGATTGGTACAACTGCATCATAACTCCCAATTTCAAATGTTTGTGTTTATCATAACAGTTTTAGATTAATTTTCCTTATAATAAGTAAATATGTGTTTAGGTTATCAAATAAATTGATATTAATAAAATACTGCTTTTATCCATTTTAATATATTGAAGTCCTATATAGAAATTTATTTGTAAGGTCACCTGGGTGGCTCAGTCGGTTAAGCCTCCGACTTTTGATTTCTGCTCAGGTCATGATCTCACAGTTTGTGAGTTCAAGCCCCACTTCAGGCTCTCTGCTGATGGCATGGAGCCTGCTTGGGATTCTGTCTCTCCTTCTCTGCCCCTCCCCTGCTTGTGTGTGCATGCTGTCTCTCTCTCTTTCTCTCAAAAATTAAAAAAAAATTTTAAATTAAAAAGAGAACTTTATTTGTATAGGCGGCTTCATTAATAAACAGGCTTGAAAGCCATTGATGGAGATGAAGCAGACAGTTGAATTACTAAATTTTTCATTCTCACAACATATTGAGACTATATAAAATGAGAGAGAGGGAGATTCTGCTTACTAAAAAGAGTTAAAATTCATTTAGCACTTCTTACAACAGTCAGAATAGGGGAGGTGTGTTGCAGTAACAAATAATTCCAAAATCTTAGTTGTGAACCACAAAGGGATGTTTTTTACTCGTGATATGTGTCCAGCATGGCTTGGTTGAACCTCTGTTCCATATTATTTTCACTCTGGAACCCAGGCTAATGGATCAGATTCTATCTGGAGCATTGCAGTTAACATAACACAGGAGAAAGAGAATATGATAAAGCATACCCTGGCTCTTAAAACTTCTGCCTGTATGTGACTCATGCCATCTTTGCTCGTATTTTATCGGCCAAAGCAAGTCGTATGGCCATGCCTGAATTCAACAAAGCAGAGATGTATAATCATTCCACAGAGAGAGGCACTTCAAGGAGAGGCAAGAAATATAGGTGAACAGTACTGTAATCTGCCATTCTTATTATGTGTGAGGCTCTCTTCATCTACGTTTACAACAACCTTATAGAGTAGGTACTATAATCACCCCATTATAGAGATGAAGAAATGAAGGCTTAGAGTTTCGTGACTTTTTTGAAGGTCACACGGTTGAGTAGTAGCCAAGCTGGGATTTAGAACCCAACAGCCTGACTCCAGAGCCTGTGCTCTCAAACACCATACTGTAGCATTTACATTGGGCTTCTCGTCAAACCCATGAGTACTACTCTTAGCCCTAGCCCAATGGGGGTGTCTTAAATAGGTTATGAAATTACACCAAAGGTTATATATGACTCCAGAGGCAACTTCAGTATAATTCCAGCGTAGTGATTAATGAATGAATTCCACAAAGACAATAGTTCCAGTCATCTTTAAACATCAAAGTCAAACACATTCAAAATAGTGACAGTTCATTACAACTCAATTTTTGTAACCAAAAATTAAATATATATATAAATATATATATTTAAAAATATCACTGCCAGTCTTGGAATTAAGCACACCATGTAATCTAATTTTTCCCTTTCCTTGGATAGAAATAAGCCACCAAATGCACGGGCTCACCTAGGCCTGCTTTCAGAGTGTGTCCTATTTATACTCAAGAAAAAGTGAACCCCGAAGCAAGGATGCTCATTGGGCAGACTCTAAAACTAAACTCTAACTAAAGAAGGACCCATAGGCCTTAGGGTCAGAGGATCCATACTCTTGGGAACAATGCCACTAATATTGCAGCTTCTGGGTAGAGCCAGGACCTGAGTTTCTGTATAGACATGAGGCCCCTGAGGACCAGAGTTAATCAGGAAACAAGCAGCTAATTGGAAAAGGTAGGTGGAATTGTGGAATTCAGGCCCTCTAACAAACCAGGGCAATACATCCCTGGCCACAGTCTGATCCAATTCACAGGTTGAAGGCTAGAGGTAAATTCCTATGGATAGATTCCATAGCCATAGTAACAATCACTGGAGCCCTCCTGCCTCATTTCCTAATATTCATGTCTTTTTCTAGAATATTAATAAATTTTTAAGCAGGTAAGTGAGCAGACAAAAATCTGTTTTTAGTATAAAATCTGCAAAATATTTCCTTTGAGCATACTTGGGTTTTAACTCATTTTGTCCTTGTAACAACCCCATGAGGGAGCTACTCTGATTAGCCCGACTTTTTAAATGAGTGAACTAAAACTTACAGAGCTATGGTAACTTGTCCATACTCCAACCGGGGAGACTTTGTGTCTCTGCATTTCCAGCACCTCACACAGTACCTGACACACAACTGGTGCTCAGAAAGTAGTTGAATGAATAAATGAATGAATGAATGAATGAGCAAGCAATAGCTTCTTTTCACACTATGTGTGAGCCATTGTGACTCACCTCTGTTATATCTTCTCTGATCTCATCCTTCACCACTCAGACTGGGCCACCATCACTGTCTAACCTTTTCCAAGGCCTAGGGTTGGATGGCAGTGGAAGGAAGAGGTTGCTTAGTCAATCAACTTCAAATTCTTTGTTCCCACATTTGCCCTTAAGAACAAACAAGTTAATGTAATCAGGAGGAGGCAGCTCTTGGGAAAATGTTTTCCCACTACATGCCTCACCTCATATGTTTCCAAACACAGTCTCCACAGGCCCCACATTTTTTTTTCTAATACAATTTGCACTCCCCATCCAAGCAAGGCAATTTTAAAAAGGGCACCATTCTGTATTAAAAATTTTGGTCTTGATTTTCAGCCATCAATGGAATTAACCACATTTTGCCCTTGGAAAGGTTGCATTCCTGATTCTCTCTGCCATCTCACTTATAAAGGCAAAGAAGGGAAGTGGGGTGCCAGGGAGAAGGCATCAGCTTGGCATCTGTGGCATGAGCACTCCAGAAATTCCATTCTCTACAAAATCTACGTCTCCTGTAGGTGTTGTGGCTGGGGCCCACAACTAGGGACAGAGGCCACACAGCTGCTCTCCTTTTAGCCCCTTTCTCTACCTTTATCAAAGGCAGAAAGGTGTTGATTCAAGGGGACAGGGACTTGCCCTTTAGAATCTCCTTCCCTGAAGACTTTAAGGATGCAAGGAACTTTGATCTACCAGGGCAGTGGTTTTCAACTATTTCTTAGCTCTGAAACTGTTGCTAAAAGTGAACCCCAATATATAAAGTAGACAAAAAGGGTAGCAACTCTGGATAAAGTAGAGAAGGGGACCTAGACCTCTGAGAGCTTTGTCTCCCTATATCAGGCTCTGGGGACTATCCATGAACCCAAGAGGGTGCAGAACACAATTCAAAGGTCACTGCCCTTGACTGTAAGCTCCATAGCAGAGGAGTGTGGACTGTGTCTGGCTTACTTGCCTCTGTATTCCCAGCTCTGTGTTGTGTGCCTGGAGCATATTAGGAGTATCATAATCATATATCGAATGAATAGGAGGTACCAGTGTCTCGTGGCAGCGGCTGTGGGTTAAGTGACTCATTGTCCTGTGATGTGTGCATGTGCCTGTGCATGTGCACTGGTGGGAAGGTGGATTCAGAGCTGAATGTTGGAACGGACCAGAGATGAAATGAGTGGCCACGTCTCTGATGGTGAAGAGAAACTGAATGGTGAATGATGAATGAGTATCCAGGCTGCTAGGTTCTTCAGATTTGCCAGCAAAGCTGGTTGGTTTGCTCCTTCATTTGTTAGATAGGGATCGCCTGCCATGTGTCAGGTTAGCTCCTAAGAGACAACAATGACTAAAACCCAGTCCCCTGCTGTCACAGGACTTATAGTCTTAGAGAAGGAGAGATGAAAACAAACCAGTGGCAATAAAGTAGTGTAACAGTGAGAGTGGATATCATTACTTAGCTCTGACTGTCAGACTAGGTTTTGGATTTTTAGTCTATACACAAGTTGTTTTTTTTTTTTAACATGAGACTCCCCAGCTAAATAAAGTACACGAAGGACAAAGTGCATCTGAATTTCTACTAATCTTTCACCCAAAATTTGCTTTTACTTTCATTGTTAACATAGGCAACAAAGGATAGCAATATTAGCCATACCTGTGACTGTGTCGGCGGTAGATATCACAGACACTTTCATACCACATTAATAATGCTGTAGTTCTCTCAAAATATTATTTACCCTCATCATTAGTTTGAAATTATGGCGGTTACTTGACCTGCCACTAGAGCTTATCATTTACGCCATTAACAAAGAAGCACAGGTACTAGTCTGTCACGATTTTTTAAAAATATTTTGATAACTGAATTTCAATATCGTTGGCTTCCTTTGTAATCCTGTGTACCTTATTTTTTCTATTGAAGCATATGATTCTAGGAAGGGATCCATAGGGGACCATCATACTGCCAAAGGAGGTCACCATGTCACAAAATGGTTAAGAACCTCTATCAGATAATAGTCTTAAGAGTGACGTTTCATCAGGGAAGAAGAGAATTTTCAAATACCAGCGGTTCCATGTATGTAGTCAAAGCGACGCATGGGGTTTGACTATAAGCCATGAGTAAAGAGAACTCAGCGGGGGGTGCAGAAGGAGGTTCTACCTGCCTGGGAATGAAGAGATGTGGACTGTAAAAGAAAGTAGAGAAGGAGAGGAGCAGGCGGACAGCTATCAGAGGGGCCTGCAGGAAACCACCAAAGCAGTGAGGGACAAACTAGGAAGCTGTGAATCCCCCTTGGAGGAGACCTGCATTTACCTTGGTGCTGGAGCAATCTGGCGTCCAAATGGTAGGACAGCAACAGGGGAGGGAGGTGTCTAAGTTCACGGGCCTGATGTAACACTTGTGTTTCTTCATAGCCTGCACGTGGCACGTGGAACATCCAAAATGCGAAGGAGTAGAGAGGACGAGTGGGCCACCGGATGCCTATGTTTGGAATGAAGAAGTTACAAAACCAGGGGGCTTTGGAACCAGAAACAAATCACCAGGGCTATGGATTTAACAACAGGTGCAACCAATGAAGTCCCTAAAAGACCAGAAGAGACCCACTGCACTTCAGCAGACATTAGCACAGGGGAGTAGGGACTGTTCCAGACCAGCCACTCCATAGCAGAAAATAGCATGGATCCAAGGCTCTATTCTCCTCAACCCCACTGCTTCCAGACACCGTGTTTTGTAAGAGGAGGAAAAATGAGGTTAAAATATGCAAGACTCAGCATTTTATCCAGAGGCAGAGTCTTTCAACTGACACAATGAATTGTGTGTCTGTACTTCCAACCCCCTACCCAGCAGGATGGGAAGCTCCTGGGGGTAGTTTAGTTCAGTTCTAGAGAACATTTTTGCACATCTGAGTTGCCGGGTATACATTCCAACTCTGCTGTATGTGTTTTGGCACCATGATATAGAAGTCAGTTCAGAGTCAAGAAGAGGACAAAGAGAGAAGCGTTCGGTTCCAGGAGGTTGTGGGTGGTGGGATAGGTGGGTGAGGAAAGGCTGCGCTGAGGAGGCAATGCTTGAGCTGTGCCTTGAAAGCTGAGCAGGTTTTCCAGAGGCACTAGTTAGGCACTTCACTTACAAACTCAAAATCTTGGTGGAGAAAGCAACAGTCTACGAGGTGTGATTCGAAGGGTACCAGGAAAAAATGTCCAATGCCCCCTAGAAAGCTCCTAGAATACCACTATTAAAGATCTATGCCTCTGGCCTTCAGTGTCTTCTAAACCAGCGTTTTTCCAGCTGTAATATGCTGATGAATCACCCGTGGATGTCCTTAAGGTACAGACTGTGATGCTGTAGGCCAGTAGTGGGGCTGGAGATCCTGTATTTTTAACATGCTCCCAGGGGATGCTGGTGTTGTTGCTCTACGGACCACACTTCGCTTTTTCTTTTTAAATATGGAACACTCCGCAAATTTCCGTGTCATCCTTGTGCAGGGGTCATGCTAATCTTCTCTGTATCAAGTTTAGTACATGTGCCGCCAGAGCGAGCAGGGGACCACACTCTGAGTAGCAAGTCTCTAGCTAATGATAGCTAACATTTATCCTGTCCTTTTTACATGACAGGCATCGTACAAAGCCCTTCGTGTACTATCACTGCATCTAATCCTCATGGCAACCTTATGAGGGAATTGAGAGTTTCCTGTAGGTTGAAAATTACTGAAGTCTCGAATTCAGAGAATTCTCACTCATTGGCCCAAGGCCACTGCTGTGATGAAACTGGAAATTGTATGCAGGCTGCCTCATCCTAGACCCTAACTTGTGAGCCTGTTCGACTCTATTCTCTCCCGGAAGGAGTAACACCTTAAGATGACAGTTTTAATTCTGTTTTTTTGTATTTTTTTAAGAAACGGGACCTTTTCATAGCAGACAGTATGTATAACAGATACAAATGTAATTTATCTGTTTAGCAAACTGGGGACCCCAAAGCCCACTTGCCCACTCATGTTCCACAGCAGCCCCCAGAGCATCACTTCAGAACCCTCAAATTTTGGTAAACTCAGTGTGCAACCCAGTGCCTAGAGATGTTATAAGTTACTCTTTCTGGTGAGGTGAGTAGACAGTCGACGGAGAACAAACTCAGCATCTGAATGGACGCTCAATCAGGGGTGCTGGAAACAGAGGAGGGGCCAAAAGGAAAGATAGCAGCTGACAAACCCAGCTACTGCTGACATTCCTGTTTTCTCAGAGCTAGTTCTATCTTCGTACCATCTTCCCTGAGGTCTGTCTGGGTTTACCTGGTTTCTCTCAGCTTCTCCCCACCATTAGCTTGTGCTTCTGCCCTCAAGAGCAGAAATGGCCTTCTGGTTTGCTCCTCACAGCCTTTCAGTTAGATGCTCCCCCAATGCCCTGACAACCAGGGCTTGTGCCTTCCTGGGCCAGGCTTTAAAAATATTTAGTTCCATGGCTTTAAAACATTGCTCTGCGTAACCTGGAGCTCCTCCAGACCCTTCCATCACTGTACTTGGCAAGGGGGGTGAAAGTATGAAGAAAGAGCAGAGTTGGTTAGCAGGGTAAAATAACTTTTCCATCACAGAAGAAGAAAGTCTGAGAGCCTAAGGAGTTGAGAGTTCCAATGCTGATTTTTTTTCCTGATGCAAACCATCCTGGTATGGGCATTCTGAGTCCTCCTCTGCTGACCGTGCCTGAGTAATGCTCTGACTCTTAGATTCTGACATGGGCTGTGAAATGCTTCCCACTGCTTGCCTGAACCTGGTAATCTCTCCTCCTGGAGCCAGGGGAAACTTTCTGCCATGAGTCTCAACGAATTCTGGAAATAGATACCAGGTAACTATTTCAAACACATTTCAAACCAGGGCACCTGGGTGGCTCAGTCGGTTAAGGGTCTGACTTCAGCTCGGGTCATGATCTTGCGGTTTGTGAGTTCAAGCCCTACGTCGGGCTCTGGGCTGACAGCTCAGAGCCTGGAACTTGCTTCAGATTCTGTGTCTCCCTCTCTCTACCCCTCCCCAGCTTGCTTTCTCTCTTTCTCTCTCTCTCAAAAATAAATAAACATTAAAAAAAAAAAACCCACATTTCAACCCTAGGATTGCCTCTGATCATGCTGTAGTCTCTTCCATCCAGCTACCTGCTCAAGTGTCAACTCCTGACATTAGAGTAGGCAGTTAGGTTCTAACAGAATACCTGGAGGACAGCAAAAAGGAAGTCATGGCCAAGTATCAGGAAAGTCAGAGGCCTCTTTTGGCAGCCCTATACAAGAAGCTGGGTGAAACCAAGATGGTGGGCGCTATGATAGGAAACCATTGACCAAATGAGGAAGAAAAGGCTGGAAACCATGCTTCCAAGAAATCTTCACTCCAAGTAAAGAATATTCCACCCCCTAGCTAACAACTGTCAATAAAAGATAGAAACCCAAACCCCAGGGCATGCAGTTCACTCACTCTCACTCTCTTGAACTCTCCTTCTTTCAGATATCGAGAGTATACTTTCATTTTAATAAACTTCCCCACTTGTATTGCTCATCCACTGTGTTGTGTCTGTCCTTGAACTCTTTCTCTTGACGAGACTAAGAACCTTCAGGGATGTCTTTAGGACACGCTGGTTCGAGGCCCTAGAGCCCAGGGTCTCCCCAGGCCACCCTGCAACACTGAGAGAAGCCTTCCCTGACCATCCCACCTAAAGAAGCACTCCCATGCCCTGCTTTGTGCTCTTCATAGCACTTATCATTGCCCGGCTTTAGGTTATTTATTTATCACCTCCCTCTTCACTATAATGTAAGCTCCAGTTCACTATTATTACTCGCAGAACTTAGAGCATTGCTTGGGACATGATAGGTGCTCAACAAATATTTGTTCAATGAATGGACGGATGGATGCATGAATCTAATTCATAATGAACCACAGACTTAGAACTTCTGTAGAGCTTCTCTTTTCACAAGAGGGCACATAAGTTTGTTTGCACATTCCCTGGAACATTGTAGTGGCTCAATAATGGACTGAATGAAAGAGAGATGGCTATGGGAAAGATGTGGCTTAGACCAATGATTCGTGTTATGTGTGAGGGCATTGTGGACAATCCCCACGCACACAAACCAGGGTAAAGCACTTTTAACATTATAAATATGGGGTTCCAATTTTAAAATTACTTACAAATTTTGGAAAATTACAAACAGAAAATAGGAAAATGAAAGATTGTTTTCATGATACGAAATACAAAAAGAACATGAGCTTTTTGTTTCTTGTGTAGGAGCTAAAAGGAGGCCACCCCAAAATGGGCCACATTGGCAAGAACACTATATTGAGTTAAAAGTAATCAAAACGTGACCTATGCATGAAAAGCTCTCTTCCTTGTCTTCAACTGCCTAAATTCACATTAGAAAGGAAAGCCTATGCTAGGAAGAGAGTTATTAACAGACTCCCCTTTACCTAAGAAACTTACCTGCATAATAGGGCAACCTTTGTTTTTCAAGACCTCTCCTCTCACCTTCCTCCCCTTTGTATCCTCAGACCCTATCCCTCTCCTTAGCTCATATAAGCTTCCTATTGCCTCATTGCCTTTGGACTTTCATGTCTTTGTGGATTTCCAGAAGTACACCATTAAATTTGATTCTCTCCTGTTAATCTTTCTCATATCAATTTGATTCTTAGTCCATTTAGAAGTACCCGGAAGGGCAGAAGATCTTCCTCCTTGACACTTGAAAGGTCAGCATAGACTTACAATGGTTGCAGGCAACTCCCGAGTGACAGTCCCTAGGGAACCTCTCTCTTGAAAATTCTGTGATTCTAAGCCTGGGCACATCCCACGGCACATGATCCTGCTGTACAATATCTCCTTTCCTAAGAAGTGCCTCTCACGAAAGAAACTGCTGCTCAGATTGTTTACCCCGTCATAAAAAAAAAAAAAAAAAAGAAAAGAAAAGCCATGGAAATTACCAGACCACAACTGAGCTGCGGTCAAAGCAGTCTTGAATGAGCATTAACAAGAAGAGGGTGCCATGAAACAAAGGCGAATTTTCCCTTTCCTTCCCTCCCCCCGTGCTGATCACATTCCATTTTTCAAGACAATGGCAGCTATCCAGCTGGCATTTAATTTATGCAAATCCACAGCAGCCCATAGGTGGAACTGACACAGCAAGGGGCCACAGAAGGCAGACCTTGATGTTCTAATTGAGATTCTGTCCCCGGATGGCTGTGGAGAATGTAAAGTATCTCATATACAATCTGGGCTGCATCCATTAGTGTCCAAATTCGCTGCCAGGTGAAGCCGATCAGGCACTGGCAGACTTTGACATTTTAAAATGACTGTTTAAAATGACACAGATAATACCTGCTCGTTGAGAACAAAATGAGTAGAATATAAATAGCCAGGAGGGCATAAAAATGATCAACAGCCCAGGGAAAGCTAATGTTAACATATTGATATTCCAGACCTTTTCTCCAAACGTGAACATACACATATTTTTTCAAAACAAGGCATTATAATGTACAATTTTATGGCCTGAGTTTTTTCACGTAGCAATACATTGTAAAGATTATTCCTTGTCAAGGAGGTCTACGTTATTTATGGCTTCCAGGTTTCAGGATATAAACATAGTTGCAGCGAATGTACTTGTAATTTAATATGTAATTATTTATTTAAGATAATTATCTAAAAGTGGGATTTCAGTGTATGTACCTTTTAAGAGTTACGATATTATCTCTTCCCTGACAACATTTGGTATTATCATATAATAGTTATTATTACTACTACTACCACTATTATACAAGCAGCAAACACTTATTTAGACCTTACTATATGCCAGAAACCGTTCTAAGCATTTTATGCATTTTCACCCATTTTAATCCTCTGTACAAGTCTATGTGACAGGTATTATGATGCCCATTTTACAGATTGGGAAGCTGAGGTAAAGAAAAAGTAACTTGACTAAAGCTAGCAAGTGGCAAGGTCCAATATAGAGCTCAGAAAGACAGTCGCCTATAATCTTAACCACCACACGGACTTTGTCAATTTGACCAAAGCAAACAATCGACCTTAAGATTTTAAGTTCTAGCCCACAGCTGGAGTTATAAGTATTTCCCAATGTTTTCTAAATCTGTCCTCACCGTTTCATTCATCAAAGCAAGTGTGTTATCCCAGGAGTCTGCCAGTTATTTCTTACCTGAAAAATCTAAAATATCGCATGTAACTGTTAATTTTTTAAAACAAAAGTACAGCTGGAGACCGTTTTGAAAGTGAGCCATTGCTTCTGCTTTGGCACCAGTGACAGCCGATGACAACCCAGTGGAAGTGCATTCCTACTTGGACAATGCTCCACTTATCTACCAGAAAAGCCCGCCCCCCCACCCCACCGCCCCCCACCCCCCACCCCGTGTCACCAAGTTCCACCTAAACCTCTCAACTAACTTTGCATTACATTTTAATTGCAAATATTTGCGAGCAGGTTGCCACTGAGAATTCAGTAGGGCTGAGGTGATTCTGTTCCCTGTAGCTTTTTATCTCCGAGTGTGCAGACTACTTATAAGTATCGTTTTCCCTTCTACTTTTACCACTGAAGTTGCTTGAGCTCCAGCTCTGTTCCAAAGAGCAGAGGGGCTAAGCATACTTGACCTGGATTTGCATCTTAGTGTCACAAATACAAGCCATGTGACCTTGAGTATGTACTTAACCTCTCCATGGCTTAGTCACTTCATCTATGTATGGGATGAAGGGTGATACAATAGTACCTAATTCATTGGCATTTTGTGAGATGAAATGAGAAAATGGGTATAAAACACTTAGAATGTGAGCTATTATCTATTATTAAAGAGGCCTGCTGTTTATTTGTCAAGGGTACACGTTTTGGGCTCAAACTTCTGAGATTCAAGCCTTGGCTTTCATACTTTTTAGTTGTATGAACTTGGCCAATTTACTTATCTTCTCTGTACCTCAGTTTACTCATCTGAAATAATAGTTCCTATGTCATAGAGTTCTATGAAGAGTCAGTAAGTTCATTTATGTGAAGTGCTTGGGGGACTACCTGATTCAAAGTAAGTGTTGGTTATTAACGTTGTTCTTGTTATTATTAAAGTGCTGTATAGCCCACTTTAAGAGGGTTTATAAAATGTTGGTGAGAATGTGGAGGAACTCGAATCCTCACACACTGTTGATGAGAATGTAAAATGGTTGAGCCTCTGTGGAAAAACCGTTTGCTAGTTCATTAATATTTTAGGCACAAAATCAACAGAATCAAGCAATTCCACTCCTTAGTATACACTCAAAACTGAACATTTGAATTGAATGTCGAAGCAAAAACTGGTAAACAAATGTTCACAACAGCATTATTCACAACAGGTAGAAATAACCCAGTGTCTATTAGCTGATGAATGGATAAATAAAATGTGGTATACTCATAGGGTGGAATCTTATTTGGCCATAAAACAGAATGAAGTACTGATATATGCTACGGTATGGATAAATGTTGGAAACATTATGCCAAGTAAAAGAAGCTGGTCACAAAGCATCATATATTACATGATTCCATTCACGTAAAATGTCCTGAATAGGCAAATCCATAGAGACAGGAAATAGCTGAGTAGTCTCCTGCGGCTAGAGCAGAGAGGGAGGAACAGCAAGAATAGAGAAGGACTGATAATGTTTATGTGGTTTCTTTCTGCGGTGAGGAAAGTGTTCTAATATTAGACTGTGGTGATAAGTTGTGCAACCCTGTAAATATACTAAAAACCATTGGGTTTTAATAGTTAAGATGGGTGAGTTTCATGGTATGTATATTATTCCTCAATAAAGTTTTTGTTAGAGTCTTGTATACCTGAGAACGGTTAAGTGCCTCCCAATAACACTTTGATGTCAGTTTTGGCCAAATGCGATCAGGCATTTGGGGAGTCCTAACAAGAGGATGACTGGATCAAAAGATTAGTCCTTCTCCTGACCTTTGTTAACCAGATCTTACCATTGTTCTCCAAGATCTTCATAATCAACTCATCTGTTTGAATCTTACTGCAGCTATGGGGCGTGCTTATTGTCCTATGGTCCTACTGTAGTTAGGATAATTTAATACTGTAAATAAACCATGATAGAGAGCACGGATCTTGTCTATCTTATTCCCTATTGCATCTACAGTGCCTACTTGGCACATAGTAGGTGCTCAGTAAGTATATGAGGAGAAATAAATTGATGGGTGGATAGACAGGTAGCATGAGCTATGGAAAAACTTTGAAACCAGAAGGACTTGAAGTCAAATCTCATCTCCACTATTTACTAAATAAGCAATATTGAGTTACTCATCTACATTCTCTCAAACTCATTTTCTTGCAAGAGGGAGAAATAGCATCTCCTTCATAGACAGTAAGTTTTAACTGAGATACTACATGCTATGTGATAACTCAATAAATGTTAGTTTCTTTCCCTTTACTTCCACCAATTGGAAAAGCTCTGGGGTACTGTGAGTTCTCTACTGATATATTTCTTTCTGTTAAGTCCTGTTGTAGCAATAAACATGAGCATTGACACTTTCCTAAGCACAAACTTAATGTCATGTGATATCTGTCCTCCATCGTGGAAGCTGGCAGTGAAATCTGAGCCCATAAAATGCCAGAATTGGGAGGGCTCTTAGTAAGAGATCATCTAGTCCAAGCCCTATACTTGATAGAGAATCCTCAAATACCAAAATATTAGTGGCCCATTTGGAGACACTGGCTTAATAAAAGAGTGGGCAAAGAAATAGCTGGCAAGGTGGATAGCAGACATCTGGGGGACCACAAGTGAGAAATTCCAGGAGTGATTCATTGTCCTCACCCCTGCAAAAGTCCCCTATGATATCTGACAGCTTAATCGCCATGTGTGTATTTATATGGGTGAGGCAAAGGTCACTGTACAAAAGAGAACCACTAGAGGAACAGGTGTTGATCTTGAATCTTCTAAATATATTAGTCAAAGCAGAATGTCCACAGCAGGAAAAAACAGTCAGCATATCTATATAGAATCCTGCTTACACTTCAATTCTAAGAACTACATTTTAGTTTCTTCATCAAACCTTAGGCCTCATTTTTATAAGAAGGAACTATATGAATTTGGCACCCTGGTGTCCAGTGAAAGGTGATATATAACTAAAATAGGCAAATGTCTTCGTTTGTTAAGGACCTGAATAAAATACCAAAGTGTTGGCTAATGAGGGAAATAATTGGCTCATTTGGAAAGTAAACAAGGAATAATTCATTTGTTAACTTGTTTTCCATACTTGATAACTTCAAATGTGACAGCTATGTTTATTTATATTACATGAAGAAAGTGCATCTCACAAATTCTGTCTCTTTATTTATAAAATCCACACAAGCATCAAGGGTAATATTGGAAGCCTAAGAGGAAAAACAACACTGGGAGGCAGTAGAGCCTAGTGGTTAAGAGCATAGGCTTGTTTTTCAATCAAAATAAAAGCCTAGGCTGATGTAGGAAATAATTAATCCAAAATCCCATCAACACGCAAACACACACACATGCGCATGCACGCGTGCGCACACACACACACACACCTGCACCACAAACTCATACATTGCAGATATGTAAAAATGCCAGATATTCAAGTGTAAATGCATACTCAATCTTGAAAAGAAGAAAACTCCATGTACCAGAAACTAAGAAAACACCCAAAGTGGTAGGTAGGATTTGAAGACTCATGTCTCAAAGGGTAAGTGAACCAGATATGGTTCTTAGAATCTGGAATTTTAATGCTCTAAAGAAGAGAGAAGTCAGGATTGCAAGTTCTGGATATAGCAGAGAGTTAAATACGATATAACCAGGGAAGATGGAAAGCAGAGAAATGGAAAAAGTGTCTTCTTTGAGAAAAACCTAATCACCAGCCTGAGGATAGCAACTATGTGGTCCCTGTCCCAAGTCATAGATGGAAACTAAGTCAGCCTGAAAAACTCAATGCCCCTAGACAATGTAACATGAACAAGAAGGAAAAAAGCAAAGGAAGAGCATGGTAACTAGAAAACACCAAATAGTGTATCAATAGTCGCAATAAACATAAATGGATTAGAAACACCTATTTGAAGACAGAGACACTCAGATTAGATATTTAAAATTCAGCTATATATTGTCTATATGACACATACCCAGGGGCACCTGGGTGGCTCAGTCAGTTCAGCATCCGACTCTTGATTTTGGCTTAGGTCATGATCTCATGGTTGTGAGACTGAGCCCTGCATTGGGCTCTGCACTGAGCATGGAGCTTGCTTGAGATTTTCTCTCTCTCTCTTTCCCTCTGGAACTCCCCCACTCGTGTGCTTGCTCTCTCTCACTCTCTTCCTCTTTCTCCTCTAAATTTTTTTTTAAAAAACATTAGAAAAAAGAAACATACGGGGGGCGCCTGGGTGGCGCAGTCGGTTAAGCGTCCGACTTCAGCCAGGTCACGATCTCGCGGTTCGGGAGTTTGAGCCCCGCGTCAGGCTCTGGGCTGATGGCTCAGAGTCTGGAGCCTGTTTCCGATTCTGTGTCTCCCTCTCTCTCTGCCCCTCCCCCGTTCATGCTCTGTCTCTCTCTGTCCCAAAAATAAATAAGCGTTGGAAAAAAAAAAGAAAAAAGAAAAAAGAAACATACCTAAAACGTAATGAATCAGAGATGTTAAAAATGGGGGGATGGAAAAAGATAGAATATGCAAAATGGAATTTAAGGTGAAAATCATTAATAAAGACAAAAAGACACATCACTTAATGATTAACAAATAGTCATCCACTGAAAGAAAACAATGTTGATGCATCTAAAAATATAGCTGCAAAATGTATGAGGTGAAAATTGACAGGATTAAAATGAGAAATGACCAAATCCATAATAATAGTGAAAGATTTTAACACATCTTTTTCAGGAACTGACAAAGTAGACAAAAGTTACCATGGATACATAAGATTTGAATAAGGCAATAAAATTGAGCTAATAAGTAGCTATATTTAAAAAAAAAACACTGATGGGGCACCTGGGTGGCTCAGTGGGTTGAGCATAGACTTTGGCTCAGGCCATGATCTCATGGTCCATGAGGTGATTAATTCTTTTGTTTCCCACGTAAATTCTAGAATTGACTTCTTTATATGTACAAAATATCCTGCTAGAATTTTGACTGGGATTGCACTGAACCTAAGGATCAGTTTAGGGAGTATTGACATATTAAGAATATTGAGTCTTCCAATACATGAACGTAGCATATTTCTCCATTTCTTTAGGTCTTTATTTTATCAGGTTTTTGTAGTTTTTTAAAAATATGTATTTATTTATTCTGGGGGGAGGAAAGCACAAGCAGGGGAGGGGCAAAGAGAAGGGAGCAGAGGATCTAAAGCAGGGTCTGTGCTGACAAGCTGACTGCAGTGAGCCTGATGTGTCTCAAACCCATGAACCGTGAGATCATGACCTGAGCTGAAGTCAGACACTCAACCGACTGAGCCACCCAGGTGCCCCTTTTGTAGTTTTTAACATACAGATTCTGTGTAAATTTTATTACATTTATAACTAGTCTTTCATGGGGATTTTTTTGTATCACATGCTTTGAAACCTTGGTTTGTGGTTTCTTTGGCAATTCACTGCCCTCAAAAACTTAAAGGCTTCTAGGGCACCTGGGTGGCTCAGTTAGCTAAGTGTCCAACTTCAGCTCAGGTCAAGATCTTGGGGTTCACGAGTTCTACCCTGCATCGGGCTCTGTGCTGACAGCTCAGAGACTGGAGTCTGCTTCAGATTCTGTGTTCCCCTCTCTCTCTTTCTGTCCCTCCCTCGCTCATGTGTTCTCGCTCTCTCTCTCAAATAATAAACATTAAAAATAAATAAATAAATAAATAAATAATAAAAAACACTGGCCAATCTGATAACACCACATACTGTATGACTTCAACTCTATGACATCCAGGAAAAGGCAAAACTATGGAGACAGTAAAAAGACCAGTGGTTGCCAGAGGACTGAAGAAAAGGAGGAATAAATAGGCAGGACACAAGGGATTTTTATGGCAGGCAAACTTTTCTGTACAATACTACAATGGTGAATATGTGTCATACATTTGTCTAAACCCGTAGAACCTGTGACACCAAGAATGAATTCTAATATAAACTATGCACTTTGGGTGCTAATATGTCAAAGTTGATTCGCTGGTCATAACAAATTGAACACTCCATGCAGGTTGTGGATGTTGGGGGAGATGGTGTGTGTCAGTGGGAGGGAGTATAGGGGAACTTGCTATACATCCTACTTCATTTGCTGTGAACCTAAAACTTGTGTAAAAAATAAAATACATTAAAAGAAACCGTGCATCTGCCAAATGGAAAACAAATGTTTTTTAAGCACACAGGGGAAACTTGCAAAAAGTGAACACATTCTAAGCCACAAAAATCCCAAATACAAAAATCTGAATATCATGCCTCATTCTTCAACCATATTGCATGCAATAAAATGAGAAATCAATAGCCAAAAGAAGCCCTTCAAATATCCATAGACTTTGAAACTATTAATGTGTAGTTCTAAATATTCTTATTTTTGAAAATTATCAAATATTTATAACTTATGGATAAAAGAAATACCACATATTAGAAGCTATGGCATATAACTTACTGGCAGTGGCCTAGAACTGCTTTATACCAGCTCCCAAAACCTTGTTTTAAATATTCAGGATTTTTTCCAGCCAATTGTTAGATAGCTTGAAATCTGCCATGGTAGGAGCATTTCTACTATGAAAATCAGCAAATGCTACAAATCAGGGCTTCTTTTTTCTTTTTTTTCCTTCATCTTTTTTCCGCCCAAAGAGTCTGTTTACCAGCACACCACTGGCGAAAGTGGTAGTTAGAAAAAAATGTAAAGATGTAAAGGCATTTATTACAAAATCGAGAAACACTGAAAATTAATAAGTAAAATGTTCAACTCAAGAAGGTAGAAAAATAAGAGACTAAAGCAGCCCGTGCTAGTAAATGTTTAACAACCAGATTTTTGAATGTAGTTCCAACATAAATGTTGGTCAATATTTTCATTTGTGTTAATGAGTAAGACAAAAGTGAAACTATAAAGACTTATGTAGGGGGGCACCTGGGTGTCTAGTTGGTTAAGTGTCTGACTCTAGATTTCTTCTCAGGTCATGATCTCATGGTTCATGGGTTCAAGAGAGCATGGAGCCTGCTTGGGATTCTCTCTCTCTCCTCCTTTCTCTCTGCCCTTCCCCCACTCATGCTGTCTCTCAAAATAAATAAATAAACTTAAAACATTAACAATAAATAAATAAATAAAACCTATGTAGGAACTTCACTCACTTGTCGGTAATATTAGGGACTTACTTGCTGACTCAGATGATAGTTTTCAAATACTGGAAGAATATTTCCTCCATATTTTGTGCTATTCAAAAATGTAATAGCTACAGACATAGCACAGTTTTTTTTTGTATTAAAGTTTATTTTTTTTTAAATGTTTATTTATTTATTTTTTTTTTAATGAAATTTATTGACAAATTGGTTTCCATACAACACCCAATGCTCATCCCAAAAGGTGCCCTCCTCAATACCCATCACCCACCCTCTCCTCCCTCCCACCCCCCATCAACCCTCAGTTTGTTCTCAGTTTTTAACAGTCTCTTATGCTTTGGCTCTCTCCCATTCTAACCTCTTTTTTTTTTCCTTCCCCTCCCCCATGGGTTCCTGTTAAGTTTCTCAGGATCCACATAAGAGTGAAACCATATGGTATCTGTCTTTCTCTGTATGGCTTATTTCACTTAGCATCACACTCTCCAGTTCCATCCACGTTGCTACAAAAGGCCATATTTCATTTTTTCTCATTGCCACGTAGAATTCCATTGTGTATATAAGCCACAATTTCTTTATCCATTCATCAGTTGATGGACATTTAGGCTCTTTCCATAATTTGGCTATTGTTGAGAGTGCTGCTATGAACATTGGGGTACAAGTGGCCCTATGCATCAGTACTCCTGTATCCCTTGGATAAATTCCTAGAAGTGCTATTGCTGGGTCATAGGGTAGGTCTATTTTTAATTTTCTGAGGAACCTCCACACTGCTTTCCAGAGCGGCTGCACCAATTCATAGCACAGTTTTAAATACAAGTTACATTATTAATATTTTCTTCATCACTTTCTTAACTCTGGACAATCACCAACACGATAAATCAAACCCTGATTTATAGCATATGCAAATTTCTGTGGTTTAAATATTCTAATTATGGTCAATTTCAAGCTGGCAACACAACATCACCGGGAAAAGATGCACAGTAGTAGAACACCATTATATAGCATTTCCTTCATTCACATACAATAGAAGTAAATATCCTCAAGAGTATAAATAATAGTAAAATGTAGCAAACATTAAATTAAGAAGTGACAATTTTGAATGTTCATTAACTTTACTTGTAATGTATTTAATTGTAATTATATATAATTTAATTTTTAATAATGGCTGTTTTTACCAGATGGCAAACTTCATGAACATGCAACAATGGGTTCTCATTAGCTGATATGAGCTGGTCCCAGCACATCATTGGTAAACTCAAAGAATGTAGAAGGTAAGAAATAATAAAGGTGAAATCAGAAATTAATAACATATAAAATAGACAAACTATAGAGATGTTTAACAAAACAAAAGAGCAGGTTCTTTGCAAAGGTTAATATGATGGACAAATATTTGTCAAGACCAATAAAGAAAAAGTAAAAGGTACAAATAGACAATATTAGGAACGTAAAATTGGACAAATGTGTACATATAGAGAATTTTTAATCATTAAAGAATACTATGTATGCTAATGATTTATGCCAACGATTAGAGGTAATGGGTAGTTTTCTAGAAAAACATAATTTAACCAAATTGACTCATGGAGAAATAAATAAACATAAATATACCAACAACCATGAAAGAAATGGAAGTTGTAACTGAAAATACAATTCCAGGGGCGCCTGGCCAGCTCAGTTGGTGGAATGAACAATTCTTGATCTCAGGGTCATGAGTTCAAGCCCCACATTGGACATAGAGCTTACTTAAAAAAAAAAAAGAAAATAGAAAAAGAAAAAGAAAATACAACTCCAAAAAAAAATCTGTCCAGACAGTTTATGTAGGTGAGTTTTACTAAACCCTTAAGGAACTGATAATTCCATCTTTTACAAACTCATCTATGGAAGAAAAGGAGGAGAAGGTACTCATCTCATTTTATTAGTTGATATGACTTTGATACTAAAACTGAACAAAAAAGGTAAGAAAAGTGTAGATTAGTCTCACTTATGAACAGACATGAAAAACAAAATCTTAAATTAAAAAAATGTACAAATCAAATCCATCAATATAAACACATCATTACCAAGTTTATACAGGAATTCAAGGATAATTCAACATTATGAAATCTATCAAGTCACTAATTAACAGATTCACTGAGCATTTACCATTGCAGTTGTCGTGTTGGTCAGCTATCTTTACTAGCGCAGATTAATGTGGCCTCAGGTATAAGGTATGAGGTCATTGATTTAGAAAATGTGGGTTTTTTTCAATGCCATTCAGAAAATAGTATCAGAAACAGATTACATTCATGTAGAATGGACAAAAACAAATATTTACAATATATATTACATATATATTTACATATTGTTTACAGGTTTATGTTAACTCTTCTTTTAAAAAAAAGTTTATTTATTTTTGAGAGAGAGCACAGGCGGGGGAAGGACAGAGAGAGAGAAGGGGAGAGAGATACTCTCAAGCAGGCTCTGCACTGACAGCACAGAGTCCAACATGGGGCCTGATCTCACGAACCGTGAGATCATGACCTGACCCGAGATCAAGAGTCGGACAGACACTTAACCGACTGAGCCACCCAGGTGCCCCCAGGCTTAGGATAACTCTTCTGCTCTCCGTCCTTATACAGTTTGGAGATATTTGGAGTTTATGCATCACACAGAAATATTACATTGTTGACATCATGCTGATTAGGCAGGATAAGCTAATAGGTGACTAATACACTCAAAGACTTGTCAAGACATAAGTGCTACATGCCAGGAAAGACAAATCCTAGAAAGATTCAGAGACTTGCCAATTTGTTACAATTTTTAGGGGTTCAGTAGTAAAGAATATGCCGGGATATCCCTTCCATAGCAAAAGAAAATATGTAGCCTCTTGCATTCCTTACCACAAAAAAAAAAAAAAATGAAGCACAACACTTGATAGGTCTTTTTGGGTTCTAGAGCTGACACATTCCACAGTGGCCCATATAGTTGGTGACACAGAAGGCTGCCAGCTTTGAGTGGAGCTAGGAGAAAAATAGGGCTCTGTAGCAGATCAAGGCTGTGATAAAGCAGCTCTTCTGTGTGAGGCACATGAGTTGAAAGACCCTATGTTACTAG
Organism: Prionailurus viverrinus; assembly: GCF_022837055.1. NCBI lineage: Eukaryota > Metazoa > Chordata > Mammalia > Carnivora > Felidae > Prionailurus > Prionailurus viverrinus. The sequence continues at coordinate 83,548,672 of NC_062579.1, read as the reverse complement.
AGATGCCAATGGTGGGGAAAGTTTATGGCAAATTCCAACAGAAAACTGCAATGCAGGGTTCCGAGGTTCTGGAGCAAGATATGCCACCTGCATTAATTAAACATTTTAAGAAACATCTCTTACTATTTTGCCGGATCCTGGTAGAGATGGAATGCATAACTATGGGACATCAAGTGACAATGTATCCAGAACTGCTTATGAGCTGAGTTCTGTCATAGTCACCAAGTCACAAAGTCAGTAAGGCTCAGTAGTTGTCCATCACAAGTTAAAAATTGTATTCTGGGATAGGGACAAAACAGGACCAGAGGACACAATTAGCTGCATGAGCAGGTAGACCAGACCCCATGTCACCAACCAGGGTTGTAGCATCATTCCTCCTTCAGCTTGCTCCCATGAGAGGTTGAGTATAAATACCCCAATAATAAATAGATCGCAATGTGTACATCTCTATGCAAAATCTTGTAAAACCTTATTGAAGGAAATAAAATATCTAAATAAATCAGGGGATACATGATGACAGTTCTCCCAAGACTCATCCGTAAATATAAATCAACACCAAGCAAAATTCCAATAGTACTTTTTGGTGCCACTTGACAAATTTATTCTAAAATTTGTATGGAAAGATAAATGTCCAAAAACAGCCAAGAAAATTCCAGAGTACCAAAGAACAACTTGCCAACAAAATAGCATGATTTTTAAAAAGTTTTTGTTTACTTATTTTGAGAGAACAAGGGGGGGGGGGAGGAGAGAAAGTGCAGGGGAGGGGCAGAAAGAGTGAGAGAGAGAGTCCCAAGTAGGCGCTGTGCTGTTGGCACAGAGCCCCAAGTGAGGCTCAATCTCAGGAACGATCAGATAGTGACTTGAGCAGAAGCCAAAGAGTCAAACACTTAACCAGCTGAGCCACCCAGCACCCTTAGCATGAATTTTTATAAAACCATAGCAATTAAAACAATGTAGTTTGGCACAGGAATAGTCAACCAGATCAACAGAACAGAAAAGAAAGCCCAGGAATTGACTCATGTGTATATCAAACTTTCCTGTATGATATAGGTGGCTTTACAGACCTGAGAAAGGACAAACGGTAAATGGAAATCAGATAACTGGCTTTATATATGGAAAAATCAACTAGTCTCCTTTCACCATATAGGGAAATAAATTCTAGATATATTTAAAATTTAAATATGCAAAACAAAATTTTAATGTTAACTGACTAGACTTAAAAACTTCAAAAAACCCAAAATTTTAATTTATTAAAATCAAATACGAACAGATGAAAAGATGAATATTCTCATGACCTCAGGATTACTTACAACACAGAAAACTCCACAGATTAAGGAAATATTGATATATTTGACAAATCAAATTTAAAACTTTTATATAGTGAGAGCACATACTAAATAAAAAGTCAAGCAACAAACAGGAAAAGGTATCTGCAACATATGTAATAAACAAAGGATTTGTATCCATAATATACAAAGAACTTCTGATCAACAAGAAAAATATAAGCATCCCAAATAGAAAAAAGGATGAACAAAGGTTATGAACGGGAAGTTCACTTGAGAGGAAATCTGATTGGCAAGAAGAAGGAGGAGGGGGCACCTGGGTGGCTCAGTCGGTTAAGCGTCTGACTTTGGCTCAGGTCATGATCTCACAGTTCGTGAGTTCAAGCCCCACATGGGGCTCTGTGCTGACAGCTCAGAGCCTGGAGCCTGCTTTGGATTCTGTGTGTGCCTCTCTCTCTGCCCCTCCCCTGCTTGCACTCTGTCTGTCTCTGTCTCTCTCAAACATAAATGAACATCAAAAAAAATTTTTTTAAAAAGAAGGAGGAGGAGAGGGAGAGAGAGATCCAAATTTATTTGTAATCAGGTAAAATAATTTTTAAAAAAGCATACATGGGATGCCATTTAACACCCATCAGATTGATAATGATTTAAAAATGTGATAATATAAAGAGGATGGGAATATAAGGCAGTATGGCCTCTTTGAAGTAGAATTTGGAGAAGGGAAGGAAAAATAAGATAAAAACAGAGAGGGAGGCAAACCATAAGAGACTCTTAACTATAGAGAACAAACTGAAGGTTGCTGGTTGGGAGGTGGGTGGGGGGATGGGCTAAATGGGTGATGGGCATTAAGAAGGGCACTTGTTGTGATGAGCACTGGGTGTTGTATATACGTGATGAATCACTAAATTCTCCTAAAACCGATACTACACGATGTGCAACATGTTAACTAACTTGAATTTAAATAAAATATTGGAAGAAAAAAATACATATTGAAGGATTAAGGAGTAAGGGGGTATTAAGTCTGCAACTTTTTCTCAAATGGTTCAGAAGAAAATGTTGATGTGTGTGTCTAAATAATAAGGCATATGTGATAAAGTGGTAACAATTGGTAAACTGAGTGAAAGGTATAGGGGAGCCTCAGGTGCGACTTTTACTTTTTACATCTTTTCATTTCAAATTTCAAAATAAAAAATGTAAGAAACAGAAAAAAACTTTTTTCAATATACATGCCATATAAATCAACAATTCCACTTCTGCATACGTAAGCTAGAGAAACTCTGGTACTTATGCACCAGAAAAATATATACAAGGATGTTTACTTCAACAGCATTTTTAATAGTGAAAAATAAGGGGGAAAGACCTTATCATATATCAATATAAGAATACACATATAAATTGTGGTATATTCATACAATAAAATGAGTTAGATCTGTGTGTATCGACATGTACAGATCTGAATAACATAGTGTAGAGACAAATACCGCCATTATATCCATTACATTATTTGTAATTTTTTAAATTTTAAGGTAAAATTTACATAACATAAAACCAATAACTTTTACATCATCCATATCCAATCCAACAGCAAATTCAGTCAGCTCTACTTTTCGAGTATATCAGAATTTGACCACCTCTCATCTTTCTACACTGCCTCACTGGCCCACATCACCATACTCTCTTGCCTGGATTACTACAATTCCTTCCTAAAGGTCTTCCTACTTCTACCCTTCTTCCTTATAGTCTATTCTTCAAGCAGTCAGAATGATTGTTTTTAACCATAAATAAGATTATGTTACTCCTTTACGAAAACATTCCAATGGCCTCCTGTCTCGCTCATAATAAAATTAAAATCTTTAATTTATAAGGCACTCCATTATTTGGCCCTCTGTTATCTCTTCAACCTCAACTCCCACCCCACACCCATTAAGCAGTCACTCCTCATTTCTTCCTCCCACCAGACCCCCAAGAACCACTTATCGACTTTCTGGCTCTATGTATTCGCCTATTCTGGACATTTCATATAAGTGGAATTATATAATATATGACATTTTTGTGTCTGCCTTCTTTCACTTCACATCATGTTTTCGAGGTTCATACATGTTATAGCATGTATCAGTTTGATTCCTTTTTTATGGATGAATAATATTGCATTGTATAGATATATACCACTTTTGCTTATCCATTCATTAGTTGATGGTTATTTAGGTTGTTTCCACCTTTGGGCTATTTCAGATAGTGCTGTTACAAACATTCACGGACAACTGTTTCTTTGAACACCTATTTTCAATGCTTTTGGATATTTACCCAGGAGTAGAATTACTGGGTCATGTGGTAATTCTATGTTGGACTTAGTAAGGAACCAAACTGATATCCACAGTGGCTGCCCCATTTTGCATTGCCACTAGCCATGTACAAAGGTTCCAGTTTTCTCCAAAGTCTTGCTAACACTTGCTATTTCTCCCTCCTTTTTTTCTTACTACAGACTTCTTAGTAGGTATGAAGAGGTATCTCAGAGTGGTTTCATTTTTTATTTTCACAGTGATTAATAACATTAAACATCTTTTCATGTGATTTTCGCCATCTTTTGCATCTTTTGTATTTTGGCCATTTTGTGTATCTTCTCTGGAGAAATGTCTATTCGGGTCCTTCACCCAGTTTTTAAGTGAGTTGTCTTTTTGTTGTCCAGTTATAGTTCCTCATATATTCTAGATATTAAACCCTCATCAGATATGGCTTACAAATATTGTCTAACATTCTGTAGATTGCCTTTTCACTTTCTTGATAATGTCCTTTGATGCACAAAAGTTTTTAATTTTATGAAGTAAAATTTATCTACTTTTTCTTTATGTCTTCTGTCGCTCATGCTTTTGAGGTCATATCTAAGAATCGATTGCCAAATCTAAGGTCATAAAAATGTACTCTTGTTTTCTCCAAGAGTTTTATGGTTTTAGCTCCTATACTTAGGCTGCTACTTTGAGTTACTTTTGTATATATTTTGAAGGAGGGATCCAATTTCATTCTTTTACACGTGGATACCCAGTAGTCACAGCATCACTTGTTGAAAAAGTAATTACTGATATGAAATACAACAGTTATAACAACATACTGAAGTAAAAGTTATGCATCGTACTCACCTTTCTCATGATGATTTGAGATGGTAACACGCTCACGTGATGAGATGAAGAGTGGGAATGACGTAAGCATTTTGACGTACAGTTTAGGCTACTATTGACCTTCTGATGACACATCAGAAAGAGGGTCATCTCCTTCTGGACCATGGTTGATCACGGGTAACTAAAACAACAGAAAGAAAAACTGCAGGTAAGGGAGGACAACCATATTTAAGCATAATGTGCTTTAGTGTGGATCTCTTTGAGTTCACCTTGCTTGGAGTTCATCGAGCTCTTGGATATGTATCTTCATGTATTTGATTACACCTGGGAAGTTTGTGGCCATTATTTCTTCAAATATCATTTCTGCCCATTTCTCTCCACCCTCTCCTTCTAAGGCTTCTATTATGCACATCTCGGTATACTTTATGGCATTCCACAGGTCTCTTAGGCTCTGTTCATTGTTCTTCATTCTTTTCCTCAGATTGGATAATCTCAATTGGCCTATCTTCTTTTTTTTTTTATTATTTTTTAAAAATTTTTTTCAACATTTATTTATTTTTGGGACAGAGAGAGACAGAGCATGCACGGGGAGGGGAAGAGAGAGAGGGAGACACAGAATCGGAAACAGGCTCCAGGCTCCGAGCCATCAGCCCAGAGCCCGACGCGGGGCTCGAACTCACGGACCGCGAGATCGTGACCTGGCTGAAGTCGGACGCTTAGCCGACTGCGCCACCCAGGCGCCCCTCATTTGGCCTATCTTCAAGTTGGCTGATTATTCTGTCTCCTCAAATATGCTGTCGAACTCCTCTAGTAAATTTTTCATGTCTTTTACTGCGCCTTTCAGCTTTGAAATGTCTATTTGGTTGTTTTAAATAATTTCTATCTCTTTAGTGACATTCTCTATTTGGTGAGACATTGTTCTCCTGGTTTTACTTAGTGCTTTTTCTGTTATTTCCTCTAGCTCTGTGAGCATAATTAAAACCGTTGATTTGAAGTGTTTGTATATTAGGTCTTTTTGCTTGGGCCTTCTCTGGAACAGTTTCTATCAATGTCTTTATTTTTCCTGTAACTTGGCATATTTTCTTGTTTCTTTGCATGTTTCCCAATTTTTTTGTCGAAACTTGGAAAATGTTTATGCTAGTAATAATGTGAGTAATGTGAATTAACAGGAACTCTGCTGAAAGGTATGCAAAATGATGCAGCCACTTTGGAAGACAGTTTGACAGTTTCTGACAAAACTAAACATACTCTTACAGTATGATCCAGGAATCACTCTACTTGGTGCTTACCCAAATGAGTGGAAAGCTTATGTCCACACAAATACCTACATACAGATGCTTATGGCAGCTTTATTCATAATTGCCAAAACCCGGAAGCATGCAAGATGCCCTTCAGTAGGTGTGTGGATAAGTAAACTGTGGTACATCCAGACAATGGAATATTATTTAGCACTGAAAAGAAATGAGCAATCAAGCCATAAAAAGACATGGATGAACCTCAAATGCATGTTACTGAGTGAAGGAAACCAAGCAGTAAAGGCTACCTACCATATGATTCTAACTATATGACATTCTGGAAAAGGCAAAACTATAGTTAAAGGATCACCGATTGCCAGTGGTTGAAGACAATGAGGGATGAATTGGTGCACCACAGAGTATAACTGTAATGGTGGGTTCATAGCATTACACATTTGTTCAAACCCATAGAATGTACAACAAAGTGGAACCCATAATATAAATAATGGACTTTGGGTGATATGATATGATCTGTTGTTGCAGGGTTCTCGATTCTAACAAATATACCACTCTGGTGGAAGATGTTAATAGTGGAGAGGCTATGCATCTGTGGGAGAAGGAGATATAAGGGAACTCTCTGTTACTAATACTTCATTTTGCTATAACCTAAAACTGCTGTAAAAAAAATCTATTTAAAATTAAAAAAAAAATACAGAGAAAAGAATTAACAGCTTTAGAGTCAGATAGGCCTAGAATTCCAGCTCAGCTAAATGCTAGCTGTGTAACCTTAGACAATTTGCTTAACTTGCTTGAGCCTCAGGTTTCTTATTTGGTAAGTGAAGATGCCTCATAGGGTTTCTGTGAAAATTAAATAAGATAGCACTCGCACAGTGCCTGGCACATAGTGTATTAGCAGTTATTGGTATTATCAGAGACTCATGAAGCTAAACGTGCCCTCAAATTGTTGAAGGACCTAGACCTACAAACTCTCCTGGTAACTTAATCCAGAATCTGATTTCCCATCCAATTAAATGCTTTCTCTTTACAAGGACGAAGCCTATTTCTCTAGTTTGGACCATCACAGAACTGAAGAACACGTTTACCTTCCTTGTATTAACACTTCAAGAGCATTGGACGAGATGTCCGTTAGTAATTTATTGTTTTAGTAATTTGTTTTGTGCCTCCTGAAAAGGAATAATTCCTTCGCTACCCCACCCCCCTCCCAAGATTGTTGTGTAAAGTGATGTACCTGATTACTGTTTGACAGCTTAAAGGGCTCTATAAATGTAAGGGATTAATAGTTACTTGGAGAAATGTATTAAATTATCTCTTAAAAGTCTCCAGTCAAGCTTAATTACTCTTTAACCCTGTCCATATTTCTCTGAAAATGTGGAGATCAGTAAAATATTATTTAATAAATTCTTTTATTTCACGAACATGAATTGAAGGCCTGCTTTGTGTCAGGCACACTATTGGGTGGTACGGGATCAAAGATTAATAAAACCTGATCCCTGCTGCCAAGAAACTTATAGTTTAATAGAAAGACAAACTTGAGAAATAAATGTGCTATAATATGCTGGGTGTTTTGAGACAGATATAGATATGCCAAAGGAACACAGACGAATAGAAAATTTATTCTAAGGGATATTATAAAAGACTTCACGGAGAAACAACATTAGTGCTGGACTTAGAAGGGTAAATAGGAAATTTCCAGATGGAGAAAAGAAGAGTATTTTAAACAGAGAGAACCCTATAAATTCATGGAAGCATAAGATCTCATGGCATGTATGGTGAGGATAATATTTAGGCACGGTGAGAGGTAAAGCAAACGAAGTAGACTTAGGAAGGAGGAAGTGGTGAATTACATTTGGAAAATGTTGACTTAAAGATGCCTAAGGGACTTCTCTTTGAATGTTACAAATCAATGGGAACATAAATATAGAGAGATTTGAGAGTCATCAGTATACAGGTATTAGCTAGATATGACGGAAGAAAGAGAGTGATCATGAATATTTGTGTTCTTGTTTGGGTAACTGGATCAATAATGGTGACTTCATTGAGGTAAGAAGCTTATAGGAAGAGGAGCAGAGGAAAAAGGAGGCCATATGGTCTTTGGGGCATGTTGATTTTCAGATACCCATGGGACATCCAAGTGAGTATGTTCAGTAAGCATTTGGATCTATAGATACAATGCTCTAGGAAAAGATTTTGATTGGAGATATAGAAGTAGTAGATAGAGTAACGGAAATGGGCAAAATTGTTCAGGGATAGTGTGCAAAATAAGAACAGGTGCTAAGACAGAACCATTGTGAGTATCAACATTCAGCGATGAGGCAGAGGTGGAACATCCATCCAAAGGGATCGAGGAAGAACTAGAAAGATATGATACGAACCAGGAGAAGTGCCATAGAAACCAAGAGAAAAGGCTATTTCAAGGAGGGGTGGTCAACTGCATAAAATGCCAAGAACTGAGAGATCAAGTAATAGAAGGACTGATTAGTGCCCATTGAAAGTTCATTGAATACCTAGTTTTCCCTTGCAATCTTCTGGACACAAAGGACTCTGAAAATATCAACCCTGAATGCTAAAAAAGCACTGACAGTCAGTGCCTTGTTTTCTACTCATGTGGTCACTAATACACCTTCCCCAAGTTCACCAATTACTGTGTGTGCCTCAACGGCTTGCCCCTGAATTGCCCAGACAAGGAAATCACCTGGATACTAGTTGAAACACTTGTAATCAATTCAAGCAAAATAAAAAAATCAAAAGCTTAGCCCCTAATGGAACTGACCACAAAGGCCTCCCCAGGGGGTAGAGGTTTATGTGCTGTGCCTGGACTATGTTAAAAAAATTAAAAGTGGGTTTATAACAAAAGGTCTAAAGTGTCAAGTCACTAAAAGCAGAAAATTCCACTTGCAACACAGATGCCCACTCTCACACTGGTTTATGATGAGAGAAAGTGAAAATTTATAATATGCTTTCCATAAAGTCCTGACAGCCATTGAGCTGGGACCTCTGGGGGCCAGCCCAAAGGTTCTACCTCATTATCCAGGGAAGGAGGGAAAAGGGAGAGAGTGCTTAGTCACAGAACAGGCTTTGTCTTTAAGAAGGCCAACTCACACCTGCACTTCTTGAGCTCTGTGACTTGGACTTTTTCAACATTTATACCGGAATCGAAGCAAAAAGTAAGTTGGTCCCTCAGCCCAAGTTCAACAGTTGTTTTGTACCAACTGCAGATGGACTGCTTATAGTCACTCTTCTGGAATCCTTGGAGGTTAAAGAAGCTAGGATAAGCTAGATTATGCTGCAGTAAGAAGCAATCTCAAAATGTTTGTGGCTTATAGGAAACATTTATTTCTTGTTCATACTACATGTCCAAAATAAGTTGGTGGGAGAGTGGGGAGGAGAGTTCGACTCTTAAGTAGATCTTAGTTGTTCTCGGTCTGGGATCCCAGCTGATAGAGAAGGAGCCATGTCAGATGTTGCCAATCAACACATCCTATGGAAAAGGGAAATTGACAAAGCAAGGACTGATTCTCCAAGTTTCCACCTAGAGGTTACACATACCACTTATGTTCATATTTTATGCCTGATTTTAAAGGCCTGGGGAAGCATAATTCTCCTGTAGGTAGAGTCACTGCTGGCAGGGACACCACCTATAGGTGAGCAACATAATAGTCTATCAGAGAAGCCATAATTAATACGTGTTAAACTTTGAATAGATTATGTAATAGTTACTCTTTAAGCACAAAGGTATTGGTAGCTGTCATGCAATTATCCACTGCTCCCTTACCGGCCACTGTGCCTTAGAATGCACCACTCAAGCTTCATTCCAGGGGGTTAAAATATTGCATTACCAGAAGCCACAGGTGTCAAAGTGCAAATGCCTGCGGTGGGACAGCACATTGATCTGTATCAAATTAGTACAGCATTCATATTAGTTGTCCTACAGCAAGCTGTTATTATTGGAAGCAGGGAGCACAGCAACCCTGAGATACTTTATTCAATACCTACTATACTTGACTCTTCAACACACTATATTTCACTTTATCCCTGTGCCTATTGCACATTAAAGATAATGCAAAAGGGGGTGCCTGGGTGGCTCAGCCGGTTGAGCGTCCGACTTCGACTCAGGTCATGATCTCGCGGTTTGTAGTTCGAGCCCCGTGTTGGGTTCTGTGCTGACAGCTCAGAGCCTGGAGCCTGCTTCCCATTCTGTGTCTCCTCCTCTCTCTGCCCCTCCCCTGCTCATGCTCTCTCTCTCTCTCTCTCTCTCTCTCTCTCAATAATAAATAAATGTTAAACACATATTTTAGTAAAAAAAAAAAAGATAATGCAGAAGGTCATAACTGCTTATCTAGAAGGTGGTAATGAGTGCCAGGGGAATGTCCAGCACGTAGGGTGCTAGCTGGAGAGGACCATTAAGGGGGACAGCAGCAGGGCACCAGGTGCTTGGGGCGAGGAGATGGTTTCCACACCATAAGTCAGGAGAAATCAGCCCAAAGAAGAAATCCCAACAGGTTTAACCTACTTCACAATTATTTCCCGAGCCAACCCTTTATCACTCTGCACCTGAGATTAGGTGGTATTCTTTTAGATGAAGGGAAGAAACAATCTGGTTTTCCAGAGGCGTGTCCTGGGAGCTGGACAGATTTCTTCTAGAAGATACCTGTTAGTGGAATCTGGCCTGCCAATCAATCAGCCTTCTGCCAATGACTACTGGAGCCCCTTGTTTGATTATGGATTTATTGAACAAAAAGCCTGCCAGGATGTATATTACACTGCCTGACTTTTAGCTTTGTGTGCTGAATAGTGGTTAGCTCAGCAGGAAAATGATGTTTTAGAGCCATAAAGGTAATACACATCCAATTCTGACACATGCGTGTGTGCGCATGTGCACGCACGCGCGCGCGCACACACACACACACACACACACACACACAAAACCCCTGAACATGGATTGTAATGTTAGTAAAGATAAACACAAGAATTTCTCTCCAAAGGGCAGCACCAGTGACATATGCTAAGCTATTTTTAGCAAATCCCTTCCACACCACACATTAATTCATTTATTCATTCATTCAACATACATTTATTGAGCACCTACTGTGTTCCCAGCACAAAAAGACTTGACCCCCACTGTCATGGAGCTTACTGTCTAGTGGAAGACAGACATAACAAACACACAAGTTAAACATCATCACAAGTTAGGGTGAGTGCTGTGAAGAAAATAGAGGTGCAGTGAGAGCAAAAAGGGAGAGTTCAGTTTAGATAGGGGTAGTCGGGGGTGCCTGGGTGGCTCAGTTGTTTAAGCGTCCGACTCTTGACTTTGGCTCAGGTCATGATCTCATGATTCATGGGTTCAAGCCCCTCAATTTTAAATTAATACATAAAGAAATCAAATGATAAAACAAGTGGGGGCAAAATGACAAGATGAGGTGAATCTGAATAAAGGGTATACTATTCCATAATTTGAATTTATTTTCAAATAAAAAGGTATAAAAGAAAAGAAGGAGCCAACCATGAAGAGTGTGATTAAGGATCTTCTTCCACATAACATTCTTCCTTTTTCTTTAGGGCACTTAGGATAATTTGTAATTAAATATTTTTTGGTGATTGACTATTTGTCAACTGCTCTACAAGACTGTAAGCTTCATAAGGGGCTCATCTCCAGCACTCAGCACAGTGGATTGTAGACTGTCTTAACTTTGTTCAGGCAGATATTAACAAAAATACCATAAATTGGGTGGCTTATAAGCAGCAAACATTTACTTCTCACAGTTCTGGAGGGTGGGAAATCCAAGATCAAGGCACCAGCAGATTTGGTGTCTGGTGAGGAGCTGCTCCCTGGTCACCTTCTTTTTGCTGTGTCTTTACAGGGTGGAAGGGGCAAGGGAGCTCTGTGGGGTCTCTTTTATAAGAGCACTAATCCCATTGATAGGGGCTCCAACCTCATGACCTAATACATCACCTTGGACATTAAATTTCAACATATGAATTGGAAATGAGGAGGCACAAGCAGTAAATCCATTGCACAGGCAAAGAACGCAGCAGAGGAGTTTCAGCTATAAGAAAATAACATATTTTAATGGCAACTATTCTTATGCAAATAACTAATGCATCTCAGCTATCCAGAATATTCCCTAAAGTTTTCCCAATCTGAACCACTCCTTACCCATATTTTATTAGACTTTTTAATTTGAAAAAGTGAAAATATTAGGCAATAATAATCAAGTTGCAATCAGAATGCCAAACAATGAATGACACTGAGCAAAGTACCTATTTACCTGTCCAGAGACTACTGCAATAGTCCAGGCAAAAGAGAGATTGATGGCTTCGGTTAGGGTGGAGACAACAGAAATGGGGTGGGAGTAAGAAGGCGAGGGATTTGAGAGTTATTTTGGTGGTGTGTTTGTTGTATACCTAGATATGCTCTTTTTCGTGCAGGGAAACTAAGGAAGTTTGTTAGCATTTGGGGTTACAGGGAGACGTTGGGTTGGCTGGGGCAGGAACCTCTTAAAAAACCCTCTTTCTTTCTCTCAACCTATTGAATTCCTAGTTTATATCTTCTCTGGGTTGAAAGAGGTAAATGAGCATTTTGGCTGGATTGCAGGCCTCTTAAAAGACTAAAGAGAGGGGCACCTGGGTGACTCAGTCAGTTGAGCGGCCGACTTAGGCTCAGGTCAGGATCTCGCGGTCCATGAGTTCAAGCCCCGCGTCGGGCTCTGTGCTGACAGCTCAGAGCCTGGAGCCTGTTTCAGATTCTGTGTCTCCCTCTCTCTGACCCTCCCCCGTTCATGCTCTGTCTCTCTCTGTCTCAAAAATAAATAAACGTTAAAAAAAAATTTTTAGGGGCGCCTGGGTGGCGCAGTCGGTTAGGCGTCCGACTTCAGCCAGGTCACGATCTCGCAGTCTGTGAGTTCGAGCCCTGCGTCGGGCTCTGGGCTGATGGCTCGGAGCCTGGAGCCTGTTTCCGATTCTGTGTCTCCCTCTCTCTCTGCCCCTCTCCCGTTCATGCTCTGTCTCTCTCTGTCCCAAAAATAAATAAACGTTGAAAAAAAATTAAAAAAAAAATTTTTTTAAATAAAAAAGAAAAGACTAAAGAGAAGCAAAAACTGGTAAACAGTGCACATGAAGTTCTTCATTATCTCCTAACTGTACCTAATTATCTCACTGTAATTTGGTTATTCCATCTTAGGGTAACTGAGAGTTGACTGTACCTGCAATGAACACACTGGCTCAATAATGTGGCGAAGGGCTCCTTGTAGCCCTGCAAGCCCTAGCCATGCAGGCTCTAAAATAAAAAGGGAAGAATGCCTCACCTTTGCCTTCACTTACATCTCCCAGGGTGTCCAGACTTGGGGATCACCCATTCATTTCCACAGTCAGGATCCTGGTGAAATGGTGCTCATGCAAATGGCTGTCTGGGTTGCTGGGCAGGGCACAGCAAACAAACCTGCAGAGAGGCTGGCTCTAGAAACCAATGATGAGATAGGCCCAGGTTGTAGCCCAAGGAAAAAACCCATCAATCAAGCGGTTGGTTAAATATTTACTGAGCTCCTATTTCATACCAGTGAGATAGCTGCTTGTGGTTCTCAACTAGGGAGCAATTAGGTCTCCCAAAGGGCAATTAGAAATCTATACAACCTTTTTTTGGCATAAAGAAGGGGATGGTAATGACGCTACTGGAATTTAGTGGGTGGGAACCAGGAATGGTAAATATTCTTCAGTGTGTGAGTTGAACCCACACAATGGAACTGTCCCACATAAAATGTCCATGGTACTCCCAGGGAGAAACACTGCCGGGCTGGGGCATAGTGAGTATTCTGACGTGAATATTCCATTCTTCCTCTCAAGAGCTAATTGGTGCCAGAGGGCAGCCAATCCTTCTCTGTTTACACTTGGCCTCCTTATTCTTTCTTTGGGAAGGAAAAATTGTAACTTCCATTTTAATGATGAGGAAAAAGAGACAGATTGGCTAGAGGTCACGCCAGTTAATAAGTGGCAAAGCTGAGACCCAGTGTTTCGACTCCACAATTTCATTATGGAGTTCCCCAATGGGCAACCATAAAACAGTTAAGCTTTATAGTTATATTTCCAATTTAAATCAGCTCTCAACTCAACTCTCAACTCTGCAGCACAAGAGCAATGTGGTTTTGGGTGACACTTCTCCCTAGAAAATAAATAATAATGTCAAGGTTCATAAACGTTAGCTTTTTTCATTGAAATTTTGGGGGCAATTGTAGATTTACATGCAGTTATAAAAAAAAGTAATGCAGAGAGATCCCATGTACCTTTTATCCAGTTTTCCCCAATGTTAACATCTTGAAAACCTATAGTACAAAATCAAAACGAGGATACTGACATTGATACAGTCAATATTATTCATATTTCCCTTCATTCATATGTGTATGTGTGTGTATGCATGTGCATTAAGTTCTATACAATTTTAGCATATGTATAGGGGTTTGTGTATCCATCCCCACAGTCAAGATACTGAAAGTTTTAACACTTCAAGGACCCCTCCTGATACCCATTTGCAATCATACCCAATACCCTTCCTCACCACTTCCCCTATCCTTAACCCCCAGAAATCTACTAATTGTCTTCCATTTCCACAATTTTTCATATCAAAAATATTATATAAATGGAATCATAGAGTATGTAACTTTTGGGGATTGGGTTTATTCATTCAGCCTCATTCCCTGGAAATTCATCCAAGTTGTTGCACATAGTAATAATTTTTTCCTTTATATTGTTGAGTAGTATTCTATGGTATGGATATGTCATGGTTTGCATAATCATTCGCCTAATTAAAGACATCTGAGATTATTTCAACTTCTGGTGATTAAAAACAAAGTTGCTCTAAATATTCATGTACAAGTTTTTATATTGATGTAATTTCTTTTTATTTCTCTTGAATAAATGCCCAATATTGCAATTGCTAGGTCAATGGTGATTGCATATTTGGTTTTGTAAGAAACTGCCAAACTGTTTTCAAGAATGGCTGCACCATTTTACATTCTCACCAGCAAAGTATGAATGTTCCTGTTTCTCCACATCTTCCCTAGCATATTTTTCACTGTTTTTTTTTTTTTTTAGCCATTCTTATAGGTTTTTGTAGTGGTATATCATTGTGCTTCTAATTTGCATTTCCCTGATGGCTAATGATATTGAACATCTTTTAATGTACTTAGTTGACATCTGTATTTCTTTTTTTTCTTTTTTTGGTGAAATGTTTCTTCGTGTCCTTTGCCCATTTTTCAATCAGATTGTCTTATTTTTAATATTGAGTTTTATATATATAATTATTACTATATATATATATATATATATACTCTTTATATATTCTGGACACTAGTCCTTTGTGGCAAGTGTAGTTTGTGATTATTTTCTTCCAGTCTGTTGCTTGTCTTTTCATTCTCTTTGTGTATACTTTCACGGAAGAAAAGCTTTTAATTTTCATGAGGTCCAATTCATCAATTTTCTCTTTTATGTATCATGTTTTAGTGTCAAGTCTAAGAAATCTTTGCCCCAGTCCTAGATCCTAAAGATATTTTCCTACTTTTTCCTAAAAGTTTTGTATCTTACCTTTAAGACTATGACCCATTTTGACTAATTTTTTTGTGAAAGTAGGGAATTTTAGGTAAAGGTTCATTTTTTGTCTATGAATGTCCAGTTGTTTTGGCACCATTTGTTGAGAAGACCATCCTTCTTCAGGGGTGCCTGGGTGGCTCAGTCAATTAAGCATGGCTCAGGTCATGATCTCACAGTTCGTGGGTTCGAGCCCCACATTGGGCTCTGTGCAGACAGCTCAGAGCCTGGAGCCTGCTTCGGATTCTGTGTCTCCCTCTCTCTCTGCCCTTCCCCCACTTGCACTCTGTCTGTCTCTCTCTGTCTCTCTCAAAAATAAATAAACATTAAAAAAATTTTAAAAAGACCATCCTTCAATTGAATTGCTTTTGCACCTTTGTTAACAGTATATTGAGCTTAATTGTGTGCGTTGCCTATTCTGTTCATTGATCTGTATTCCACCTATCTATACATCAGCACCGCATTGTCTTAATTACTATGGCCATATAGAAAGTATTAATATGGGGTAGAATAACTTCTCCCATTTTATTCTATTTTTTAATTGTTTTAGCCATTCTAGGGCCTCTACCTTTCTATATAAATTTTAGAATAAGCTTGTCTATGTCTACTAAAAAAAGCTTGTTGGGATTTTGATAAGATTTGTATAAAATCTATAGATAAATTTGAGGAAGATTGACATTTTTACTCTGTTGAGTCTCCCAATCCATGAATACAGTATGTCTCTACATTTATGTAAGTCTTCGTTATTTTTTTTACTAGTGTTTTGTAATTTTAGCATATAAATACTGTACATGTTTTGTTAAGTTTATACCTAAGTATCTTATTTTCTTTGGAGTGATTGTAATTAGTTTGTTTTTAATTTAATTTCCTGCATGTTAATTCGTTAGTATATAGAAATATAATTGATTTGTGGGTATTAATTTTGTATCCTGCAACATTGACAAATTCACTTATTGGTTCCACAGAGGTTTTTGGTAGATTACTTGGGATTTTCTGCACAGATAATTCTGTCATCTGTAAATGAGAACAATTTTCTTCCTTCCTTTTCAGTAGGTATGCTTTTATTTATTTTTTCTTATTCTATTGCAGTGGCTAGAACTTCCAGTATGATGGTGGGTAAGAGCACTTGCTGTCAAAAACTGACCTCTGTGCTGCAGAGGCAAAATATGTAACATGAAGACAGAGTTTGGGTATAAAGAAGGAAGATAGTTTATTACTTTGCCAGGCAAAGGAGCCTGCAGCAGGCTAATTATTCCAAGGCTACAAGCCAGCCTAAAGTAAAAGGCTAAGGGATTTCACAGGAAAATACAGGATCTGGGCAGTTTCAATAGGAATCTGGTACCTGGTGCCAGCCGAGTTTGTCGTTTCTTCAAGGGGGTCTCATGACTAGCACTGGAGCCAGCCATCTGAGTCTTGTTACTTAGTATACATTGAGGTCAGCAAGCCGTCAATATCCATATGCATTCCTGGAACAAAGGATTCTACAGAAAAACAAATGCAGGGGAGAGGGAGGCTTCAAGAATGAGGAAGAGAAAATTGTGTTGTTTCAAGTCAAGCCTTAGTGTGTTCGTCTTAATTTCCATCCATCTTTACATTTCTATAGCAGTTTCATGCTGAGACTAGAAATCCTTGCTTTGTTCCCAATCTTAGAGGAAAAACATTCAATCTTTCACCACTAAGTATGATGTTAGTTGTAGTTTTTGTGTGTATACGTGTAGCTTTTTTCTGTTATTTTTTGTTTTGTTTTGTTTTGTTTTGCAGATGTTCCTTATCTGGTTGAGGTAATTCTCCTTTTTTCATAACTTGCTGAAAGTTTTTACCATACAATTGTTAAATGCTTTTTTCTGTATATGATCACATGACTTTTCTTCTTTAGCTTGCTGACGTGATGGATTACATAGACTGATTTTGAATGTAGTTATTTTATCATTATTATGCTTAATAGCTATTGAACACATATCCTTATCTCATTTAAACCTTGCAATAGTCATGTAGAACAGATTCTATTATCAGCCTGATTGTACACATGGAAAAGTAAATTCAGAGAGGTTAGGTGATTTGCCTAAAGTCACAGTCAATATGCGGCAAATCTGGGAATTGAACCCAGGACTGGTTCATACCATTTCTCCTGTCTTCCCAGTCTGCTAGCCTCCCTATAGGTGCTGATCAGAAATTCCTTAGCATGTGACCTTCTACCATTGTGTAAATAAACAAGGGAACTTGATTATACCAAGTAGGCTTTTAACGAAGATAAGGATCCTTTCCTTCTCCTTTCCTGTTCTTGAACAATAGTCTTTTTCCTGGAAGTCGTCAAAGCTGGTGTTGAATCAGGGCCAAAGCTCTTGGAAATGCCTTCCTTGGGAACCATGGGGTGAGTGGGGGTAGCAGAAAGTGTAATGATGGAGCTCCATTGTTCTAGGCTCCAACATCAGCATTGTAAGGGCAGCTGTCAGAGCCTCCCACCCCAGAAATGATACTGCCTATCAAGCTACCCTTAAAAGTATGAATGTGTATGCAAAATCCATCTCACAGTCTCCTTTAGTGGCACACTGCAATCATGGACTCTCTGGTGACTCAGACAGGATTTTCACAGCAGAGTAAGAAAAGCTACTTCAGGCCATTGTTTTTCCCCAAATGATTAAATTAAACATCTTTCCCTGTTGTTGGCTTTTTTTTTTCACTTTTTCTAGTAAACAACCCCAGGATTTTTTTTTTCTCTAATCTCGTTATTACTATACCACAGACAAGAAAGGCATTTGACACAAACACTTTGGGAACAGAATTTACAGTGTTTATTAGATTTCCTTTTGTTTTCTTGGTTAATCAAAATAAACACTTCTCTCCTGTTTTAAAGGAAAAAGTGTCTGTGGCCAACATTTTTAGATTTTCTCTCTCTCTCTCTCTCTCTTCCCCCACCCCTGTCCCTCCCATTCCCTCTCCTCCTCTCTTTTTTCCCTCTCTTCCCAACCTCTGACCCCTCCCTCCTGCATCTCACAAGTTGTGCTCCCCTAACTCAGTGGGGTTTTGTTTCTTTTTAACTTCCAGACAGAAATTTCAGAGAAAAGCCACATTCCAGCTTCTCCAGTTCTTATTTCTCCAAACTGCTTCTAATGACTATGCCTTGTGTTATATTGCCCAGTAGATTCAAGTTTTGTACTCACCTTCTTTCTCCTCAAAAGCTATGACTTACACCAACGCATAGCAGTAAACGGTCATTTCACCCTGAAAGTGTCAGAGAAGGGGGTCATTTCTCGGGCTTTATCTTCAGTGAGTCCAAAGCCTGAGAGATTTTCCTTGAACCATCTTCTCAATTTTCACCTCTGTATCTGAGGGCCTCAGTCAGCTGAGCAAGTTTTCATATGTTTATCTAAAGCAGAAGTAAGAAAAATAAATAAATCAGGCTCCAGTGTCCAGCTGTCTGGGATCCAAATTCCTTAGAGGTAAAAGGACCTTTTTCTGGAAAAATAATTGGGTCAAGCCAGAGCAGCCATTAAGCATTGGCAAAGCAAACAGCTGTCTTCCAAAGACTAATAACCACCTCCCCTACTTATTGAATCAGACCTTTTTCTCCCAATCACAAATTCCTGACAGGGACATTGGGGGGAAATGGAAAAGCACATCAACTGTCATTTTCTTAGGAGTGGAAATAACCAGAGCGGGTGTGGCCAAAGGGAGGAGGGTAGAGATCCTAGGGGCACAGGTCTTTGGGCCCCTGCAAGAAAATCACCTTGTAGCAAGAGGAAGACCTCAGGAAAGGGAGACTGAGGCCTCTCAGAGACTACTGGGGCCATATTACAAAATTGATTCAGGCTCACTTCAGGCAGTCTCTAATCCTAAGTCTTGTGTTCTCCTTCGCCAAATGCTACTGCCTGCCAAGTACAGGTGATTCTCCAGACACGTTCAGAATATTGCTATATCCTGGCCTACCTACCTACTATGGATTCTATTTTTATCACAGAGAAGAGATCGAAGGAACAGCAATATGAGACTGAGTGGACCTTTAGCTGGTGGGACATTCTGAAAGACAAGAACACATTTCCCATCACCGTTAGTCAATATCCTATTTATGATTCCAGAAATGTGTCCCTAAGGGCTGATTGACTAAAGCACAATGGCAAGTCTGGACTGGGCTGAACTGACATGGATTAGATTAGGCTAGAGCAGAGATAAATATTATAAAGTATTCATAACACTAATGTTGGCTAGGATATCATCATCTCCTCCATTCCATTCACCTCCATCCCTCTAATTATGGAAATAGTGGGGCAGAAGGTGGCTAAAGACACTAGAAGCTGGCAAAGATCAAAGCTAAAATGCAAAAACGGAGTGTATGTTCATGGAAAAAGGGAGAGAAAATAGAGAGAATGGCAAACCATCACATAGGAAGAGGCTCAGGACGTAAGATATCGTCGCTGGCTAGATAGGAATTGACTCCTAGGTTCCAAGAAGTCTGAGTAACAGACAAATCTGGTGATTGGAGAATGTTGGCTCCAAGAACAAGGGCAGAAGGGCCAGCCTGATCAGAAGCAATCTTCTAGAGCATGGGTTATCCTCAGGAGGTGAGTTGTACCAAAAGTTCTTCCAGAGAAGAAATATCTCTAGGATACTACAATTTCAGTACTGACCAGTCAACATGTTTGTTTGAGCTCTGACTATGTGCCCATGCTTCATTGGGGTAATGAGATAATAAACCATAAAGTCATTATCCAGTGGTGGAATTTCAATCACAGTCCAATGTAGTCATCACTTCCCAGTCACTGTGCTCAATCTTAGGGATTTAGCAGCAAATAAAGAAAGCATTATGGCCTTTAAAGACAGCTATGTGTTTACCAAAATACTTTCCTTCTTTTTCTCGTATACATAACTAGACTATATTTCCCAGCTTTCTTTACATTTAGACGTGGTGATATGACTGAGTTCCAGCAAACAGAAAGTGAATAGAAGTGAGGTGTGCCACTTAACAGACCTAGCCCATAAAAAGCACCTAAGTCATATGATCTTTCTTCTCCCCCACCAATGGGCTGGATATGGATTCTCAAGAGGAAATTAGAAGCCACATGATAAAGATGCTAGCACCTCATGCAGCCACTCTGGAAAACAGTATGGAGGTTCCTCAAAAAACTAAAAATAGAACTACCCTACGACCCAGCAATTGCACTACTAGGCATTTATCCATGGGATACAGGTGTGCTGTTTCGAAGGGACACATGCACCCCCATGTTTATAGCAGCACTATCGACAATAGCCAAAGTATGGAAAGAGCCAAAATGTGGATTAATGGATAAAGAAGATGTGGTATATATACATACATATATATGTATGTATATGGAAAAAGGGATATATATATATATATATATATATATACACACACACACACACAAACACACACACACAATGGAGTATACTTGGCAATCAAAAAGAATGAAATCTTGCCATTTGCAACCACGTGGATGGAACTGGAGGGTATTATGCTAAGTGAAATTAGTCAGTCAGAGAAAGACAAAAATCATATGACTTCACTCCTATGAGGACTTTAAGAGACAAAACAGATGAACATAAGGCAAGGGAAACAAAAATAATATAAAAATAGGGAGGGGGACAAAACAGAAGAGACTCATAAATAAGGAGAACAAACAGAGGGTTACTGGAGGGGTAGTGGGAGGGGGGATGGGCTAAATAGGTAAGGGGCACTAAGGAATCTACCCCTGAAATCATTGTTGCACGATATGCTAACTAATTTGGATGTAAATTAAAAAAAAAAGATGCTACCACCTCCATCAGCCTGGATTCTGAATGACTTCATGAAACAGAATACATAACACTAGCACTCACCCTACCATCATCAACTGGACTTTATATGAGGGAGAAATAAATGACTTTGTTAAACCATTGAGACTGAAATTTGGGGATTTGTCTCTTACTGAAGCTAGCATTATATCAATTCCCAATTCCATAGTCCTTGCCTCCATGGAGCTTGCAGCCTAGTGGTTACACAGTAGAGGAATGTCCAGAGCCCTAAGGAAACAGAGGATCGACTTGGTCCAGAGCAATAGCATAAGATATCACATGGACTGTAACATCTGAGATGAGCCTTGAAGGGGAAGAAGATTCCCCCACCAGAGACAGTGAGTCAACTTGAGGGCACCATTTGCAAAGGCCTCCCAAATGAGAAAACTCAAGTTGAAATGGCTGAAGAGCAGAAGGCAATAGTGTTGGCAGAGATCCATGGGGATTCAAACACTGATGGGAAATGAAAAAATGACAAGCCACTATGTGATACCAGGCACCAGTATATTTAAAGACATATAGAGGTTCGGAATTGGCCAGCATGACAGTCTCCCCTGTAACATCAGTCCAAGCCAACTCCCAGACAAGAAGAGAAAGGGCCAAGAAATAAAGGCTATAACCTAAGTTCCTATTATTGGTAAGTCTGAATTTCTTTTTTTTTTTTTCTAAATTTTTTTTTCAACGTTTATTTATTTTTGGGACAGAGAGAGACAGAGCATGAACGGGGGAGGGGCAGAGAGAGAGGGAGACACAGAATCGGAAACAGGCTCCAGGCTCCGAGCCATCAGCCCAGAGCCTGATGCGGGGCTCGAACTCCCGGACCGCGAGATCGTGACCTGAGCCGAAGTCGGACGCTTAACCGACTGCGCCACCCAGGCGCCCCGGTAAGTCTGAATTTCTTGACTGCTGTTCCGTACCCTATCCCTCAACATTCTCACCCCTATCCACTGGAGAAGGAGCCCAGTGAGTGGTCTTGCCCTCACCCCTCCCCTTCACAGAAGTAGCTCTTCTGGGCAATAATCCATAGGCCATCTTCTGCAGCTGCAGCCTGTGAACACCTTCCAGGAGGCAAGATCCCAAGAGCCAGGAGTCGAAGGGAAAGAGCAACCACCTGCATGTTTTGTTGTGTCTGATTAATTTCAAACGAATATTCCAATGCTTCATATGTTCCTGGACAGCTCTCCAACATCCTGCAATTAGCCTTAACTGGATATGCTCCACACAGGAAGATGGAATGAGAGTGACTGATCTGAGGGTGTAGACGAACAAGTAAAACTATAGAGTCAACTGGAAGGGACCTTTAAGATCACCCCAGTTCAAATGCCTTGTGTAACAAATGAGAAAACTGAGGTTCAAGGAGGGGTCAGGGCTTGCCTTACGTCACAGAGTGAGTCAGTAGCACAGACAGGACCTCCAGGTCGCAACTCCCAACCCAGCACTCGTTCCAGCATACTCATCAAGCATTTAGACCAGTTGGAAGAAGCATGCCGAAAGTTACTAATTAAGGAAATGGTGGATCCAAGGCAGGGAAGCTTAACATCCGGCCAAAACGTTACAGACAAGGGTCCATCACATGCTTTTCTTGTATAGTCTTTCCATTGGGTTGCAGGAGTCTGGGAACAATAGGCAGAGGGAAAATTAATGTGAACCTGTGCCTGGTTCACTTTGTAGAGGAAGGACACAGTTGCCTCTGTGATCCGATTTGAGGGATGCTAAGGAGGCTCCTCTGCCCCAGATGATCTTCCTTATCAGGCTGCTATTTCAGGTAAGTGTTGCCTTTCCTGAAGGCTGCCTTTCAAAAAGCCTTGAAGAGAAAATACTGAAGACTGTTTCCTGCCACTAAAATCTTAGTATGCATTAGGAATATATTTGATTTCCAGAGGATCTATCAATTCACATTGAGGAAAGCAACAAATTATGCAAGCCAGGGGCTTGACTTATAGATCATAAAATGCTTGGATTTCCTTAGAACTCTCCTGTCTGTTTTCTTTTTAAAAAGCACTTCTGCTTTGGAGATTAAATGCAGTAAGAAAATGGGCCAGAAACCTGGAGGGGGCTAGCATCCAGTCTCCCTCATACTGCAAGCTCTAGGAGCAATGTTGTAGACACTGCCATCGAAAGGTCTCACTAGTTATGCCCTTGAACTCGACACACAAGGAATTCTCCCTTTACGTCTTTCCACATCTGGATCCAGGACAATCACTCTTGCTCCTGGTTCTTGGGGTTGGTATAGTCGGTGACAGCTTATAAAGCTCTCTCCCTGTAACTTGTAAGGCAGGTAAAAACAGACAATCTCATGCTCCTCATTTTACAAGTGGGAAACCTGTGGCCTGAAGACATTAAATGACTTGCTCAAAGTCACATAAGCAAGAGTTGTCTGTCACGTCAAATTCAAGTGCTCTTTCTCAAAATCCTGCCTTCTTTCTCTACACTGGTATTTCCCAAAGTGTTCTCCACAGAGCGCAAGCTCATTGAGAATGACATTGGTAGAAAGAGGGGTTCCATGATCTAATGAGCATTTACTTCTTTTTCTACTTCTCTTATGGTGACACATCAGCCCATTTGAGGCTCTGAGATGCGATCTGCATAATCTAGAGTTTCCAAAAGGAATTTATGAATCAGAAGAGTGCACATGAATTGAGTACTTACAATTCCAGGCCTCTTGCTAAGTATTTTACAAGCAGTAGCTGATTCTATCCACCAAACATTCTTCTGATCTTTGTGTCATGTTTATTCCATTTTACCAAGGATGAAATCAAGGCCCAGAGAGATAAAATGTCTTTCCCAAGTTCACACAGTAGACACATGACCAATAAAGTTTTTAAACCCAGCTGTCTGATTCTATGCAATATTTGGCCACCAAAACCTTTCCTCACAAGCCCTCTTTACACCCCCCACAGAACTATCCTCTTGAAGCATCCATTTTGGGAATGTAGTTCCCCCATTCACTAATCTCTTCACAATAATTTTGCCTTATACTTACTGCCTCATCTCTCTCAACACCCAGAATCACCCAGGAAAGGTGTTACTTTCAACCACTGCACAAAAAACCTACACGCTGGAAAATAAGACAGATATTTGTTTACAGGGGGCAAGACAAAGGTGTAGAGAGCATGAACACTGTGCCAGGAAAGTAACCAGAGACAAGGTTCTGAGAGATCATGCAAGAGGACATCAACAACCAAATAGGCCTTTTTCACAGTTTTGCTCTATATGCTCGGAGGAAGAATCAACAGAATTCTCAGTTGAATTGATCAAACTCATCTTCTCTCTACCCAGTGAGGCAACTGAGTGGTATATATCCACTGTGAGGTGAATGCTAATTGCGATGCTAGGGAAATGGACCCCAGTTCAACCGAAAGTAACAATTGAAACTACTGTCTGGTGGTTCTGCCACTGGGCGCGCACACACATGTACCCATGCACCCACATGCACGCACACACAGATTCACAGTGCCAAGAAGACTGGCTAACAGATCAATTCAGTCAAACAACCAGTCGATTTAATGCAGAGGAAAAAAGTAAGTCAAAGAAGATACTTGACCAAACTGGTCAGTCAGTTCAGTCCATTCAATTAGTAGAAAAGCTCTGATAGACACAGCTCAGTTGTCTTTGGGGAGATGGAAAGCAATAATGAGGCACAGAACCCAGGGAAAGAGAGGGGAATTGCAACACAAAGAATTAGGTTAAATGTAAGGGAAAGTTTTTTGACAATGAAGGGATGGCCAAATGGCTCCTTGAAAGGAATTTCACAAGCAAAAAACAATGGAAATCTTTCAGTAGAGAAACAGACTGGGAGAAAAGTATTTTCAGGGCACAAAACAAACTAAGAGTTGATATCCCTGCTATTTTTAAAGGTTCTTACAATTTGATATGGAAATGACAACCCATGCAGTAGAAAAACAGCAAAGATTGTGACCAGGTGAATCATAACAGAAAATCTCTACCTGCTCACTCAGAATCACAATAGAAAGTGTCTCAGAATGCAAATGGCAAAGCCATATACGACAATAGAAAATACCCTCACTAGCTGTCCAAGGATATGCCCATTAATATCACAAGAAAATAATTTTTACCCTTCAGATCATAAAAATAAAAATTTAAAAGGTTTTTAATATTCAATATTGGTGAGTACTCTCATACGCTCCTGGTGGGAATGTGAATTGTTTGAACTGTTTCTATTCTGGCAGTAGTTCTAGGAATCTGTAATACACATTCCCTTTGACTCAGCACTCTTACTGTTGGGAATATATTCTGTAGAATTGGAAGTACAAGCATATATGGAATGTAAAACAGCATTATATATAATGGCATAAAAATGGAAACAACGTAGTATCCGTCAATAAGGGGATGGTAGAATAAATTAAAGTACATCATTTAACAGAATGTACTGACCCAGAGGAGAAATGTCCATAAGATATTGGTAAGTAAAAATAGATTGTAGAGGGGTGCCTGGGTGGCTCAGTCAGTTAAGCTTCCGACTTTGGCTCGGGTCATGATCTCGTGGTTCATGAGTTTGAGCCCCACATCGGGCTCTGTGCTCACAGCTCAGAGCCTGGAGTCTGCTTCAGATTCTGTCTCTCTCTCTCTCTCTCTCTCTGTCCCTCCCCTGCTCACATTCTGTCTCTCTCTCTCTCTCTCAAAAATAAATAAACATTTAAAAAATTAAAAATAGATTGTAGAATAATGTATATGGTGTGGTCTCATTTTTGCAAACCATAAAAGAAGGGAAGCCTGTGTGTTTATGTGTTTGTACATATAGATCAGTATGGAAATAGACACATCAAGCTGATATTTATCACATTAAAGAGGATCACATTAGGGGGATAAAATTGGAGGAAGAAGAAGATGGGAAACACTGCTTTACTTTTTGTTATAGTGAAATATGTTACATTGTTGAAGTGAAAAAATATCAGTGTTCCTATTTAAAATGGAGGAAATATCAGCTTTTTTTGGTTAGCAGAAATTAAAGTAAAAATACTCAAAGGCATGTTCCACATTTAATACCCCAAGGTCTATTGGGAAACAACAGATGGCACTTTCCCACTCCTAGAACCATTCTGTGCAAATCCAAGAGAAAGAATCCTTTCTCCCCACTGATTAGAAAGTCTGTCACAGTGGAAGCTGGACTCTTGGGAAACTGTGTTGTGGAATCAGGGTCAAAGGCCAGTGCTGATGCTCATGGTCAGATGACAGGGTGTATGTTCATCGCACAGGGTGTGTGACTACAACTGAAACATAAAAAATATGGTTTCTTATGTGTCCCCAAACCAGTTCTAAAGGCATTTCCCAAAAAGGACGTCTAAATTGAGCAGTAGTAGCTGCTCTGGTGTAAGTGGGTAACCTAGTAAGGTTGCAACTTAAAAGAATAACAACACTCAACCACTTAAAAGTTGTTCTCATCTGTTGGTGTAAAAGTGTTGTGGTGTGTTGATATCAAAAACGCTAAAGTCAGTCTCATTTTATGGGCACACCAATTCTTCTAAGTGCAACAAATAGCTCACTCTGGATATTTGCACTTCTATTTTCACCTTTGAGGGAATGGCTTCAGCTGTTTCAGGGGACTTACTGCAGAACTATCTTGTTGTCACTGCATTCTCAGGGTCTTGAGCCTTGCGTAGTGAAAATTGACCTCATATGGAAAGCCCAAAGGATGCTGTCATTACTATTCCTACTACTACCACTGCTGAGAGAGGCTACCGTTCTTGAGTGCCTGTTTACTATGTGCCAGGCATTGTGTCAAGTGACAACAAAATCAACTCACCAAGAGGTTAACTTGCCTAAAGCCACACAGCTAGTATGATCTGGAGCTGGAGACTGAAACCAGTCTGATTCAAAAGCTCTTTGCTCTTAAGCAATCTGTTATATGCCCTAAAGGGCCACCATAATGGTTCTCCAGCTTCAGCTCTGAGTCCTATTTATTCATTGATCCATTAATTCATAGAATAATTCTACCAAATTTCCTGAGCACCTACTGTGTGTGAGGCGCTATGCTGAAGATATAAATAAAGATGAGATAGCATTCCTATCCTTGAGAAACTTACATTATGTTGTAGGATATAAATAAGCAGCCATAGCTGTAATGTAGTGGGACAATGTAATATACACCAGGAACCAGGGCTGCTTGGGAGCATGTATGAGGAAACCCCAGTCCTGACTGGCAGCAGGGGGAAGACAGCTGTTTTAGGTCCAGAGAAGGCTTTATTGGAAAGAAACCATCTCAACATGTCTAAAGGTCAGTCACGGACCCTGACATTTCTTAAGTACTTTAGTTAGAATATAGAAAGTATAAGATATAGGAAAGTCCCTAAAAAATGAAAAGGTGGAGAGCACCACGTGAAAAGAACAATCTCCCTTTTCCAAAAAAAAAAAAGTGAGAAAATTTTAAGTTCCTGAAGTTATTACGATGTTGTCACTCATTAGAAACCTCCACCAATGCAACTAAAAATAAAAGCAAAGTACTTGATGAATTGCAGGCAGGACAAAACCATCAGAGCAAGGAAGTTGCTTTAACTGCTTGAAAATACAAACAGGGAACTGGGTCAGCTTTTTGACATCTGATGTGTGTGAGAAAGATTCTCTATCAAACAAAGTAAGTATTATCTAAGGTAGATTCTCTGAAGTTTATTGTGATAAAAGGAACTAAGTGTATCTCAGAATTTATGTTTCCTTAAACCTTACTTCAAATTACCTTTTCTTAAAAAGACACACACTATCGAGAGATAACAACTGCTGCTGTAATGTTAATAAAGGGTTTTCCTTCATAGGAGAAAAGGCAGTTAGGTCATGTTAATCTAGCTTCTCTTAATTTCACCTTAGAAGATGACCATGGAAAGGGTCTACGCAGACAAAGGGGTCAAGTTGGTCAGGAAGTTAGTGCTGCTGAGGAGACTAAGGGTTGGGTGTGGACTCATTAGATAGAGCCAGGTATAGAGAAAAAGAGAAGAAGGAGCCAGCTACATCCTACCATTAAGTGAGTGCACACCAGCTTTGTGAAAATGGTGCACCACCAATCCCTAGAATAAGGCATACCAAGAACAAGTGATGACTGGGATCCATAGCTCATGTGCAAAACTTTTTGTTCATCCACCGCATCAGGGGGTCTACTCTCAGGAGCTAAACCACTTGACTGGATTTGCAGTTTGATTCCTTCCAGGCTTGTTCTGCCATTCTAAATGAAGAAAAAAAAGAATGTTGTAAATAGTCAATATATACCAGTTACCTATTGCTGTGTAACAAATCACCCCAAAACGTAGTGATTTCAAACAACCACCATTTATTTGGCTCATAATTCTGTGTGTCACCTGGTGGTTCGCTGGACTGGGAGTAGAGTGAGGCAGGTGAGGTGCCTAGGGCACAAAATTTAAAGAGGCACTCACTCTTAGGGTCATGCAATCGTCAACTCTGTACCTTCATGATTCTGAGAGGAGTGCCTCCTTAAATTTTATGCCCTAGGCACTTCACTTGACTCATTCTGGTGCTTGTGATGATTCTTCTGATCTAAGTCAGCTGAGATTATCTCTGTTGGGGTCTTTATGCTATGCTAAGATTGTCAGGTCATGAGTCAGCTAATAGCTTGATGATCTACGATAGCCTCACTCATATGTCTGATATTAGGTAGGCTATTGACTGGGGAAAAGGGGAGGTGTATTCTGGGCCCCCATATATCTTTTCATTTGGCACAAGTTTCACTGGCACAAGTTTATTCACCTGGTGTTCTTTATAGATTTCTATAAGCAGTGAAAGAGAGCAAGCCTCCACATGTGAACAATTTTCAAGTCTCTGCTTACGTTACACGTGCTGCTGCCCACATGGCCAAAGCAGATCACGCAACCAACCCCAGAGTGAGTGTGGAAAGAGACTTTACAAGGGCATGGAACAAGGAGAGATGAACAAATTGGGTGCCATTATACCACAGTTCCCAAAGGTCAGTTACAGAAATGGAAGAGAATGACTGTGGTGAATGTATCCACTGAATAATTTGTAATGAGGAAAGGACCAGAGAAGGATCCTTTGCAGACTGCATCAGCCAGTCAGCAAAGAACTTCTTCACTGAATAAATGAAATTGGATTGATGCGTATTTATATGTTTCAGAGTTTCAAAAACAGGTTTCCCAAGGACATGTCCCACGTATGACTTGTTCCCTAAATCTGTACCTGGTAAGAACCCTGAGGAGGATATTTCCAACACTCCTATAGGTAATATACCACAGGAGAGATTAAGGATTCTATCTATAGCAATTCCTCCTTCAGGAGTAGTTGGGAATCCCTGTTTGAGAGGAAAAGCAACCTTAACTCCTACCCCTAAATACATAAACACCATTTTGCCACTGGATGTAAGGACTCCTTCTGTTTGAAATGCAACTGCTCTCCAACTCAGCATCTGATTGCGTAAAGAAAGAAAATTTACCATATTCCTAATTGGTTATTGGTATAATTTGGCAAATAAACTAATAAAAAAATCTGGAAATTTACTACTCATTTCACCTCATCTCCTATATAACTAATGCACTCCAATATCTATATAGAACTTGGAGTCTGACACAGCCAACCACACTACTCCAAATCTGTCTCCAAGCAACTCTATGGCCATTTTGAAAATGAGGCGAGATGCTTTGTTTCTGTCTTGGGAGCTCTAAAGAGAAGAGTCTTGAAGAGTGTGTTCTTTGTCTGCTAGGAGCTTTCATTCAAACACCAACAACATTGATGTGTGCAAACAGGAGGGCAAGGGAACAGTTGGATGATTGTGCAATCAGTCACCTTACATGGTGTACAAGTCTATCCCAAGACAAACCAGTTGGAGCAATTGTCAAAGACATCAAATGTTTGTTCTGAAAAGTGTCAGTGGTCTCAGTCACCCATTCTTCGAGAAGTCATTCCAGACACAAAGGTTCTGAGAGGTTCATTTAAATCTGGTGGAATCCAGGAAGCACATTATTCACTGGTGAGATGAGCTGACTGTATTTTGTCCATTGACATTTATTCCCCAAGCAGATCATCAAAATGCAGCTGTTGGGGAAATTATGGGAAATGCATTTCACACATAGGTGAGATGGGTCATCTTCAGATGAAAGACTGTGTGGCTGAGTTAGGGCTCATTTGTAAACTAGCACTGGAGGCTTATTTGAAGAACCCCCCAAACTGTTGGCATGACAAATAATCTGAAGCAGTAATGGGAGCACCGGGGAATGTCTCAGACCTTAATCCACACACAGCTTGCCCAAGAAGTGAATCAATTCCAAGAGCCAGCTAATTCTCTAAAACACTGGTTATTTCCCTTCCATGACGTAGAAGCAACGTTTCCCTTTCACCGAATTTTAACTGTAAATGAGAAAGATAAATAGGCCTTTTCAAAACTGAAGGCAATTAATTCCAACATCCAAAATTTCCAAAACTGTGTCCATGACCTTCCCTATCGTCCCTAACAACATTGCTCATTTTAGGACACCATGTTCATTTAAGGAGCAGTGTCCCACATCTGCTCTTTGGGTGTTCATACTTATTTAATAGACTTTGGTGGAGTCTCGACATTTTTTAATGTTTACTTATTTATTTGAGAGAGAGAGAGAGAGAGAGAGAGAGAATCCCAAGCAGACTCCATGCTGTCAGTGCAGAGCCCGACATGGAGCTCAATCCCACGAACCATAAGATCATGCCCTGAGCTGAAACCAAGAGTCACTTAACCGACTGAGCCACCCAGGCACGCTGCTACTCAATTTTTGAAATGCAATTGGTTTTGTTCCCAACTGGGTGTGGAGGAGGCACTACTAGGACATGAGCCTTTATCAGGATAATAGTCTTTTAGCCCACTCTTTGGGAAGAAGAAAAGTCATTAGATTGTAGTATGACTACATAAGGGCAGATAATGTAAGGTTCCTATATTAGGCAGAGTTCAGGCTGAGCATACCTTCCCAGACATACTGTCTACTCCATTTGTACCAATTATCTTGCCCAACTCCAATGTTTCTCACTGTTATATTTCCTAGGCTGCTTCTCTACCTGAAAATACTTGCCTATTACAAATCCTAATAAGTTTTTAAAGCCTAGATCAAGCCCCATATTTTCCGAAAAGCTTTCATTGACTTCTCAGACTAAGAATGTCTGTCCCTCTTCCTAATCAGCAGTACCTACACCAGCATTTGGCTATCTACCTTTTGTATTGCTCTAAGTCTGTTTCTGTTTCTGAAGTCTGAGCCTTGCCTCCCTAACTGTATTGGAAGATCTTCAAAGGCAGGAACCATGTATGCGCTGTTGCTCATGAGCTACTTTCCCTTCTAGACACACACAGTGCCCAGAAGAGCATCTTGTACATAGCAGACAATAAATGTTTGTTTACTTATCTATGTGCCAATAGAGGTCATTGGAGAGTCTTGAGTAGGTAGGTAGGATCTTAATGAGAGCAAAGTCCTCTGAGGCAAACTTAAGGAAATGAAATAGATTGCTTCTCTCACTAATAAATCATATTCCAGCACAATTAGCTAATTTGGCTCACCCCACGTGGAGAAATTGTGGAATGGTGGCTACTTTGGGTGGGGGTGGTGGTGGTAAACACTTCTGTTTTGTTTGTCCACATGTACATGTAGTCTTTTTGGTCAGATAATCAGCTAAGTGACTGGGATTTGTGGACCATTATTTCCTGCTTTTCAACCAGTGGTTATAATGTCAGACAGATATAACCCCAGTGGTGAGATAGCTATAGAGCCAAGCTATCCAAGGAGAATGATTTGTGTCACCACAGTCAGAATGATAAAGTGGGGATATCAAAAGAACCCTGCACTAGGGAATCAGGAAAGCCAAGTTGGAATTTAGTCCCAAGTCTCACCGGGTGACTGATGAATTGGCCACTTCATCTCTTTGATTCTGAGTTTCCTCATCTATAAAAAGATGATCAATAGCTCAAAAAGGCTATAAGATGATAAAGAGTCACCGCATCTTAAAACTGGCTGAGACACAAACTGAACAGACAGACAGCAGGAAAATTTCTCCACGGGTTCTGGGCTGCACCACAGGAACAGTCTGCTGCCGTAGGGTTCATCCACCTGACAAGGCCAGGCACACTGTGCCTTATGAACCCAAGCTGTGTTGAAACCCAAGCCAGTGTTTAACTTCTCACCATCTTCAGTTTACCCACATGTCATCCAAGCCTCTCGTGGAAGGAGATGTTCTTTTCAAGCAAGGAATTTTTTTCTGAATGCCATAAATATGAGCTGTTACCCCACCTCAGAGTTTTCAGGTTTGGTGTCGTTTAAAATACTTCTCTTTTAGGGAGAAATTCAAATGTTCTTCAATTGCACAAACTCTGTTTTATCGCTGTTTATGTGTTGGGGACATTTAGGGATGAAGATTAATTACCTCAGTCAAATAAGAGTATCAAGACACACACATACACACAGAAAAACCACTACTAACAACCTACAGATAGTGTGAACTGGATGAATGGGTTGAACCAGCATTTTAAAAACTCTCACTGTTATTCATTTAACAAATGCTTTCATGAGTAGATATGCTATCAGGAATCATGCTAGGTGCTGCTTCAGGAGGAAACAAAGTAGGGATCTTTTTTCCTCTCCATCCAGGACTCTCTCTCTTTCATTCCCACTGTGTCTCCTAGGTGCCATGGTAAAAATGCTGGAAATATTAGGTCTATAGTTCAACCTCCTTGGACCTCTAAGTTAAAACCTCACAATTCATGCCAGGGTAACTCATCCTAGAAGGTAAATCATTACACTGCAGTCTTCACCCAGCTTCTCAGTCATCAGAGGCAAAGTGCACAAAGTATAAAAAACAAACAAACAAACAAGTTACAAAGAAAGTGAGAAAAGTATGCAAGAATGATACTAAGAAAGTAAACGGGAAAACAAAAAATAGCCATGAAAGTCACATTAGTCAGCCTCAAAAAGGTCACATCAGTCAAATTTTCCATGAGCTTTCATAGACTATATGATACTTCTTTCCTCAGTCAAGATTGATGTTCTTGGACCTCCAAGGCTCTAATCCATTGTGGAGATGTCCAGGGGGAACCATTAGGGAGATGGAAACCCCCAAATTGAATCAATATTGGTTTCTAACAACAGAAGGGGGAATCTTCAACAGGGATGAAGTAATTATTTGTTTAATGGTCTAGTAGCAGGCACTGGGGGATCTAAAAAGAAATAATGTGTACCCCCAGGCTGGACATAATATAACAACTGGATATCCAAAAGTGAGTGACACTTGGAAATCCGGATAAAAAGACAATATCCAGGAAATATGTTGGCAGATAGCAAGGCCCTGACCATTGGGTTTGGGGTTTATGACAGGATCCTAGTCCCAAGGTGATACAGACAATGTAGAACTGGAGGTACCAGATAGTGAAGTAAGGCAAAATGAATAATTGGGAAATAAGCCTGCAGGGCAGGTAGAACTGGAATGCAAAGTCAGGGCTTGCCTCAAATAAAGTTAACCTAATGTCTTTTCCCAGAGTATTGGACTAGGAGACTGTTAATCCTTCTTGACCAAGGCTATGTTTGTTCCTTGAGAGTAGATGTCGCTGAAATCTGCAGAAGGGAATTAAGTAGCTTCAGCTCTGGGAAAAAAAGAATATCGAGGCTCAGAAACAGCATTTGATACTTAGAGTCCTGCCCTCTGATGGGAAACTACTAAAAGAGTTAATCCAAGATTTTGTGGTCTGTGTCAACCTTTTCCAGACCACATTTACATTTTAACCCTAAATAAGAAATAAGTAGACTGACCATGTAAATGTTTCTGGGTGGAGTTGTAGGTAAGAGGTGCAGAGAGCAAGAAGAAGAAAGCTTGTATACCTAAATGTCACCCGGTCTAGGGGGTCCCAGAAACAAATTGCTTTACTTTGCATGAAAGAGGCATCTGAATTTTTCACCTAATTGCATCTTGACACCATATGCTGAGAAGATTGAGTTGAATCCACTTGTCCATCTCTATATCTAAAAGGGAAGACTTAAGGCAGAGAGGGTAATGCCCACCCACAAAATTAAAAGCAATCACAGGAAGCCCATCTGGATTTGAGTTTTCCATTGTAGGAATCAGAAACAATTGACTAGAAACCATTACATAAGAAGTTGTAGAATTTACAACTTGTCTCCATGTTTGCTATTTGTGTTTGTTCTCCTGTAGTGATCAGCCTTTAAATCCCTAGAGCAGGGGTCAGAAAACTTTTTCTGCAAAGTACCAGATAGTAAATATCTCAGGCATTGTAGGCCACATAAAGACTCTTGTCACAACCACTCACCTCTGCCATTATAATGCAAAAGTAGCCATAGGCAATATGTAAACCAATGGGAGTGGCTATGTTCCAATAAAGCTTTATTTATAGAAACAGAGAGGACCCCAGGTCTGGACGGTGAAATACAGTTTGCCAATCCCCACTGTAGGCTGCTCTAGACCCCCAAATGACCCATGGGCTTATCATTAGAAGCATCAACAGAGGTGGGGGACCAGGGAGATTGCAATCAACTCTGCAACCAGGTTTAGAGGGAAAGAATCCAAGTTGTGCAAACAAGTGAAGACCTCGGGACCTGCTGCTGTAAGGAAAGAAAGGATTTCAGAAAGCAGATCTGGCACATAGATGAGACAGGAGGTTTGTGCTGTGGAATTCCTTGTGTGGTGTTCTCTGGTGGTACCTCACATAGTACCTCTCCAATCACAGTGCACAACTACCTCCTCTACTTGTCCACATGGCCGGTGCCAGAAAGGAACAAATGTAAACAAAAGAAAAGCAAAGAAAGGAAGTAAGATCAAGGGAACATGGAAACAAGGAAGTTTCCCTTCTTATTGAAACAACTTGGGCAATGAAAAGTGTGAGAGTGTCTAGGACCTTAGCATGGGGCCTTTAGACCTATAGAGAGATTTGAACATGCAGGTCACATCCCTAGCAGCTAAAGGAGTAACTAACAGCCATTACAATAACTCTTCTTCAGGTCTGAATTGGACTACTGAGCTTTTCTTAAAACTGTGTTGAGTGTACAAATGTTACACTGTGTCCTTCGGGGCTCTCAGGGACTCACAAGCGTGTGGATCAACTCTGAACTACACTGAAAATGCAAAATAGAGTTACGGGGGTGAAGCAACATGTACATATGCTTAGAGATAGTCTATTGGGACATTTTCTCAACTGTGCCCTGCAAATAATAACTGGATCCTAGACACGTAGCCAAATTTTGTAGAATCCAACAATAATTCCCGTGGGAGCAAAAACTTCTGTTCCTTGCTATGTCTTCTGACATCCTCACAGCCACTTAAAGGTGAGGGCACTTAGAAGCCAAAAGATTTGTTATCCCAAGGACAAAGGGTTACAATGAGATAACAACCCCAACCATAGTCTGCTCCAGGTCAAAATGATCTGATCCCACTTCTTCTGAACTCTCTCCAGAAAGAGAAAGGCACACCCAGGAAGACTGTTCCAACTTAGTCACAACCATGGGGTAAGCCAACTAAGTAACTTCGGAGGAGGGGGGAAGGGAGGTTTACAAAAACACACCCTCAAGCATGTGTGTTCACTCTAGAGCCAAAATGAATCTGAAGAAGAAACAACTCTTCATTTTCCACTTAGTTCTCATTAGGTTTTCTCTCTTTTGTTGTGTGAGCAGAAGACAGTCTCCTTGGTGAATAAAGCTTGAAACAGAATCTAGACAGAACTCATGAATCAGACATGATGGAAAATCAGTGACTCCAATTCATTAACCCAGGACCATGACCCCTCAGTGGCAGAGAACCAGAAAGGCTGCTCTCTTGGTTTATGGGGCCATCTGATTAAGATGGGACAGTTTAGAAACTGAGCCTTTGCAAATAGTCTCAGCTCAATCATGTGCCTGTAGATTTGTCCTCATTCTAAAGAGATTCTGTCTTTTGCAAACTTGTTTGCACAATCAGAGATGTGCTTGTGGATGTTATAAACCATGTTTCAAATATGGCTCTCCTTACACTAAGACCATAGCCACAAATATCATCAGCTGTTTCAACTGAATTGACCAAAAACAATTGAGTTCTATTCTACTTGCTGGCTGAGATTTGACTCATAGTCCTGTCTGCGCATTTAATGATCTAAATTAAAAAGTATTCACTGATAATTGCCAATTCAATGAAAACTTACCATAGGGTCTGAATTTTAAGTTAAAACACTTGTCCTCTTCTCCTTCTTCTTTCCTTATATTTCCTTTGCCAAAAAAAAAAAAAAAAAACTAACAAACTGGAATGGGTAACCAATCTTCAAACATTAATGTTGATCATTAACAACATCGATATCAATTATAAACTAGGGTTTTTAGTCAAAAAGTATTCTAGTTTATTTGTGCAAATTATGTTGGTAGATATGATTTCACTTTGTCAGATTGACAGGGTCAGAATTGGGGCATGGCCTGTAACAGGTAGGTGGGAGAAACAGGCAAATGTCTATCTCTTGGTTGATATACGTCATGACTCCTCATATCCTGGCTGGTCTTCTGATTTCCTCAAGGAGATTCAGCCCTTCATTGGTCTATATTTATCTTCTGGATTGACCATTCAGGAAAAATTTGCTTATCATTATATGTTTGATAACCATCCTCAGGGCTGTTCTGGTGACTGATTCTATGGCAGCCTCCACTTGGCTTCAACGCTTTTACTGACTTTGGGTTCTCAGCCTAAATTTTAGATCATGGCTTAAAGAACTCGGACTCCTGACTGGGTGGGCCCCTGGACTGATTTCTCCTGGAACCCTCATTCGGTATGCTGATTTCTGATCATAAACTATCACTCTAACATTGGCTCACAGACCTCTATCCTATCCCTGATATCTTCATTGGGAGAAAGATTGATCTTTTAATATTTAGCATGAGAAGAGTGAGTCTAAAAATGTAGCCATATAATTCCCAGTTTTCTTGAGCACGGAAGAAAACATCATTCTTTTAAGTTACTATTAAAAGTATAACAAGGATGCCTGGGTGGCTCAGTTGGTTAAGCATCCGACTCTTGGTTTCTGCTCAGGTCATGATCTCAGAGTTCGTGTGTGTGAGCCCTGCATTAAGCTTGGTGCTGACAGCCCAGAGCCTGCTTGGGATTCTCTATCTCCCTCTCTCTCTCTGCCTCTCCCCTTCTCTCTCTCTCTCTCTCTCTCTCTGTCCCTCTCAAAAGCAAATAAACATTTTTAAAAACCTAAAAACACAAGGTGTTATAAGATGTTACTCTAGAAGAGGAAGTAAGCCTAATTCTTGTGGCAAGAGACATTTGGTCTTCACAACAAAAACTCTTTCTACTATAGTCTGTTGTTCTTCAACTATAAAGTGAAGATTGGAATGCTTATTTTTCTTATTCTTAATATTAAAGTGAAGTGAGACCACTGCATGGTTTATGGCTGAATACATGTTTTGACTCAATCGATATATATTGAAAGCCTACCATGTACCAGCCACTGGGATTTGTGAAGATGGAAAGAAGTCTTGGGTTGGTGGGTGAAGTATCCACATATACAATGTGATAAACAGAGTGTTGAGAGAGCCCAGAGGAGAAAGAACAACTAATAACCTGGGGAACTTAGAGGTGGGCTATGATGAATAGAATTTCAGGGGCACCTAGGTGACTCAGGTGGTTAACCGTCAGACTCTTGATTTTGGCTCAGGTTATGATCTCATGGTCTGTGAGATTGAGACCCGCATTGGGCTCTGTGCTGACAGCATGGAGTCTGCTTGGGATTCTCTCTCTCCCTCTCTTTCTGCCTGTCCCCTGCTCATTCTATCTCTATATATAACAAAAAATGAACATTTTTTAAAAAGAATTTCAAGAGCCAGAGAGGAAGGAAGTGGGGTGGGCTACTCTAAGAAGGTGGGGATTACCTTGGGAGTATATTCCAAACACAAGAAACACTTTGAAGTAGGGCAAGGCCTGATTAAAATCTCTAATGACACTAAGCACTTGAAAACCACATAGCACCACCCTCTGTATGTAAGTCAAAATAAAAATGATGTGTAAAGAAGTAAAACTAAATTCTGCATTCCCCCATGAAATAATAACTAATAATAAACACTTATATGGAGCTTGCTGTGTTCAGGCACTGTTGTAAGCATTTTACATTTAAGTGATGACAATCCTATGAGACAGAGACCATCATTATGCCCCATTTTACAGATGAAAAAAACTTGAGCACATAGAGGTTAAGTAACTTTCCCAAGGTCCCACTGTTGATAAATAACAGAGTCCGGATTTTGAACCCGGTTTATGTCCTTAATTGCTATGCTATACAGCCTCTTTAAGATGATACATCTCTCTATGTGTCTCCTTCCCTCCCTTATTCCCTCCTTTTTTTCTTTCTTCCTTCTCTTGCTCCTCCCTTTTTTTCTCCTAAGAAATCAAATATCAGCAATCAAAAATCAGCAATACTGGCCCTTATAGTGATTTTGTTCTTCCTAACATAACTTTAGACTTCTATGCTTGTGTCCCAAACTGGGATAAATGCCATTTATCTACTAAGGGTATATTAATCCAGAAGATAAATAAGGTCCATCTTCTTGCAGCATCAATTTTAGTCAAGCATATACAGTTGTGTGGAGCTAGAATTTACTGAGCACTTAATATGCGTCAGGCATTTAGCCCACAAAACAACCACATAAGGTGAATGATATTATTATCATCACTTTAGTAGTGAGGAAAGCAAGGCTTATAGAGACAAAGTAAATTGTCCAAGGTAATAGCTAATAAGCAGTGGAGATAGCCTAAATTGAAGGCTAAGTTGAACTCATGCCAAGTGCTCTTAACTACTATGTTCCACTTATTTTTTTTTTAAAGCTCTTTATAAAATTTTTTTTGAAGTTTATTTATTTATTTTGAAAGACAGAGAAAGCGAGTGGGGAAGGGGAGAGAGAGAGGGAGAGAGAGAATCCCAAGCAGGCTCTGCACTGTCAGTGTGAAGCCTGAGGCAAGGCTTGAACTCACAAACCGTGAGATCATGACCTGAGCCAAAACCAAGAATCGGAAGCTTAACCGACTGAGCCACCCACGTGCCACAATGTCCCACTTATTTAAAGCACAGATAATATAGTAGAAAGTGAAATTCACACACATAACATTTTGAGGAAGTGTCAAACTTGTAGCCAACTGTTTTAGGCTACAACCGTAGATCCCACAGATAGGGTAAAAGTTCACTGTGCTTAGCACTATGGCTGCTGTTGTAGTGAAAAATGAAAAATCCTCCCCAGAGTGTAGACAACTGGAATTGGATGAGACTGGCGTATCCAATGGGCCCCATTCACGTTGACTAATGGAGACTGTCTTGTGAGCATCTAATTCGGGTTCCCTGTAGCTGTCAGGGTTTCAACAAGAAACGGATGGCACATTCAAATTAGGAGAATTTGAGAGATGTTGAATTAAGGGGTGATTTCTCCCCCCGCATCACTGAGATATAACTGACACATAGAAGGGGCTATTTGTACAAAAACGGATGGGATATAGGGGACCCATCATGGATAGTGCAGTAACTCAGAGCTCGGGACAGCAAAGCTATTACCAGCCTTAGGCCTGGAGGCACAAGGTGAAGGGTAGTTACTGGAAGGCAGAAAAGGGACTGGTGTGACGAAGGCTGCTTTGAGAGTAGCAGTGACCTTTGGTTGAGGGACACAGCCACCCCCAGGAAACTTCACAACAGGAGAGCCAAGGGAATCAACACTCTGACCTCACTCTCCTCATTCCCTCTGACCTCCTGTGGGAGCTTCTTATTAGCCAAACCCTGCCAGATGCCAGGAGGGCAGGAGAGTTGCTTGATGTAATCCATAGGGTTCAAATTACAGAGGGAAGAGAGCAGGGAAGAAAAGGGCGGAGAGGGGATTTGGAAAGGGCAAATAGAAGACATCCAGCACAGTTCCCTTGTGGCAGTGCTGTGGCAATGGAGACCTACCAGAATGTGTTGTTACCCGTCTCTGCTGACACCATGCAGATTCAATGGAAATGACCTCCCAGAGATCAGTCTAGCCCTTCGATACTAAAATTCATGGTGTATTTTAATTAAGATATCACTAGCTGCTCTAATACGTAAGCTCCAAACTCTCAGTGGCATAACGAAGTAAAAGCATTTCGCAGTCCAATGCGAGTGTTCTCAGTTGTGAACATGTTCCACGGGGGCGTTGGCTCCCTTCATCCCATGCTTCTGCCCTCCTCTGGGCCCTTGGATTCTCTCCTTTCAGCCAGTAGACAGAGAGACAGATTAGACTCGCTGCTTCCTAACTACTTTGGCCTAAAAACAACACAAAGCAATTCCTCTAACATTAAATTGGTGAGACGGCCCCAACTAGATGTGAGGTGGGGCTGGAATGAGAACAGGAGTGTTCGGGGACCATTTAGACATCTTTGCCAGACAGTTTTGCGGACCCATGCAAACTTACATCGTACCGACCGTTTGATCAAGGGGTCACTGCAGGCTATTACATGGTCAGTGTTGTGTGGAGGAGAAACAAAATATCAAGCATGGTAAGTACCCTTGAAAGATTTAGGGCATTTGCAGAGGCATCCAGGTAAAATAGCTACAGTGGAATCCAGTATTCAGCTGTTTCCTAGGTCCTTGGGCTTGGTACCATGGAAACATAAACATATGGATGGTTGATTTAGGTTATTCCCCTTTCTCATTGGATGGTTGTACTCTCTCCATGCAGACTCAAATAATTCTGTCATTCTGACTAAAATTGGTCCATCACTTCTGTTAAACCACCAGTAAACTATTTGATTATTTGGAAAATGTAGTCAAGCATTTTGTCTGTAACTGTAGCAACAGACTTGGGTCCCCTAATCACTACAGACTAGCCCGTCATCCTCTCTCAGTATCCTCAGGCCATTCGTTTAATCCCAAGGAATAGTTATTAAGGAGCCTAATTTTATTATCTCATGAAAAGAAAAGAATTCCAATTAGTTACATGTAATTTTACCCCAAGGTTCCAACCTCTTATTCAATTTCTATTGACTTAAGCTTTTTCTTTTTTCCTTCTATATGTCCTTTAAGGGCACCTTCATTATTTTATTTTTTGAGATTGAATTTTGTTAAAAAGGGCAGTGACACACAGGTCAGGTTTGTTTTGCAAAAGGCAAAAGCTGCCTGGCAGAACAATTAGCAAGGGGACTGTGAGAAAGGCTGGAATCCACAGATACAGACAAACATCTGCATTCCTGACATGCCAATCTCATGTTTTTCGGGGGGGGGGGGGGGGGCAGTTACACTTCCAATGATGTGAATATGTGAAATTTTTCTTTCTCCTTTAGATCGAGAACAGGCCAGAATGTTTTTTTAATGTTCTTAAATTTTTTATTTATTCTATTTTTGTAATATTCTTTCCTTTTTCAAATTTTTAATTTAAATTCCAGTTCGTTAACAGTGTAATATTAGTTTCCGGTGTAGAATTTAGAGGTTCGTCACTTACATGCAACACAGGTGTTCATCACAAGTGCCCTCCTTAACCCCCATCACCTATAATAGGGTTTAAAATAAGTAAAGCAGGCAGCTACTGACCAACCTGCCAATCAAGACATGGAGAAAGGCTACATAAAGAGCCCGGATAATTGAAGTCCATGGTTATTTTAAAACTTGAAAATCAGTCTGCCAGACTTTCAACCTCCTCTTCTATCCAACCAAGAGGGGCTCACAAGAAGCCAGATCGGCTCCTTTAAATCCTACCCCTTTTTCCTGGCCCATCCTTAAGAGACACTAACTAGCAGTGCAAAAGTTGTAGATTTATGATAGAAAGAAGGGGAGATTGGGGCCAGCGACCAGCCCTGGGTTACTGAGCGATTACGAATTGCTACAACCATACAAGGCTGATCAGATCGAATTAAGATAAAGCATCTTACAGAATTCACCAGACGTCGCTCTGCTGACTGGCCACGCTTCCTCTAGAGGAGGCGACAGGCAAAAGAAGATGCAGGTAGTGAAAAAAAGTTAAGTGAAAAGGGGCCTTAAGACACTGTCCGGTAGAGACGGGGTTCACACCGCTCCAGCAGCCAGTCTTGCGCTTACATAGAATGGGTGGCCATTTAGGGAGTATTCTTTCAGTGTTCTAGGGACATTCCTTTGTCCAAACTAGCTATTCTTCCCTATTTCTGTGCCTGAAATCCTCATAAGAAAGCCAAAGATCTTTCTTTCACAAACAGATATAAAATGAAAATATTAACCCCATGAGAGTGCTGGAATGCAGACATCTGCCAGATCTCTGGACGGCAAAATTAAGAGAAAAAGAAAGCCTAGAAGCTCAGTGACCATTCTTTTCAGATTTCCCCTTCAAGCTCATCCATTCCTGAAGAGGAGACAGGCACAAGAAGATGCAAGTAGTGAGAATGGCAACCTGGGAAAAGAATCAGCAAGGGCACTTAAATCGTAAAGGGCTGGCCAGAGGCAACTGCGATGTTTTGAAGCTTTAGAGTGACGTGGCTAAAAGTTGATTCATTTTTATTTTTCCTGCTTGGATTTCAGTGGGCATTTTCACTTGCGTCTGTGTTCAATTCTGGAAAATTCTCAACCATTACAATGATGCCTCCCCGTTATCTCTATTTCCTCTTCTTGGAACTCCTATTAGGTAAATGTTGTAACCTCTTCTTGTATCTTTCATATTTCTTTCCTATTTTCCCTTTCTTTAGCCCTCCATCCTGCATTCCTGGGTGATTTCCTCATTGAGAGATCTCATTGAGTGGAATCTCTCGTTCCATTCAGTAGTTCTCCCTTGAGCAGTGTCGAGTCTATTGCTGTATGTATCTGCTGAAGTTTTGTATACTCACGTATATACTCATGTAATGATCACACCGCTTAAGCTATAGAACATTTCCATCACACAAGAAAGTTCCTTCGTGCTCCTTTGCAGTGCATCTACCTCAAGTCAAGAACAAGTAGTGTTATTCATATATCATAAATTAGTTTGGGCTGATCTAGAATATGCTATATATGGGAGCATACAGCTCATATTCTTTGGTGTCTGTTTCTTTTGTTCAGCATACTGCTTTTGAGATTCACCCATGTTGTTGCCAGTATCCGAAGGGTATTCCTTTTCATTGCCACATAGTATTCCATTTATGGATATTCCACAGTTTGTTTGTCTATTTACTAGGTTATGGACATTCAGATTGTTTCCAACATCCAGCTATTATGAATAATGCTTCTATGAACATTTGTATGCAAGTGTTTGTGTGGACACATGTTTTAATTTCTGTTGTGTAACTACCTCCAAGTGGAATTGCTGAGTCATGGATAAAAGTATGTTTAACTTCCTAAGAAACTGCCAAACTATTTTACAACATGGCTGTGCCATTTTAATACCCAGCAGTAATGTATCAGAGTTCCAGTTGTCCTATAACCTCATCTACATGTGTTACTGTCAGTCTTTTTAACTTTATTCATTCTAGTGGCTGTGAAATGGTATCTCATTGTAATTTTAATTTGCATTTCACTACTGACTGATTTTAGACACCTTTCCATGTATGTGTAGGCCAATTAGCGATTCATATTTATTCTTTGATGAAGTGTCTGTTCAACTCATTTGCCCATTTTTAAAAATTGAGTTGTTTGGTTTCTTAGTATTGAATTGTAAGAGCTCTTTATAATGCCAAATAAAGATCTTTAAGAATATTTTCTCCCAAAGTCTGTTATGCCTTCTCATTTTCTTAGCTGTATGCTTGAAAGCCAGATTTAAAAAAAAATTTTTTTTATTAAAAGTGTTGTTGGAGCACCTGGGTGGCTCAGTCGGTTAAGCATCCAACTTCAGCTCAGGTCATGATCTCACAGTTCACGAGTTGGAGCACTGCGTCAGGCTCTGTGTTGACAGCTCAGAGCCTGGAGCCTGCTTTGGATTCTATGTCTCCCTCTCTCTCTGTCCCTCCCTGGATCATACTCTGTTGTCTCTCTCTCTCTCTCAAAAATAAATAAACCACTTTGAA
This sequence comes from Prionailurus viverrinus, assembly GCF_022837055.1. Taxonomy (NCBI): domain Eukaryota; kingdom Metazoa; phylum Chordata; class Mammalia; order Carnivora; family Felidae; genus Prionailurus; species Prionailurus viverrinus. Next base: position 83,504,773 of record NC_062579.1, on the reverse strand, counting down.
AAGAGTGTTGTGATGGTTAATTTTACATGTCAACTTGACTGGGCCATGGGGTGCCCAGACATTTGGTCAAGCATTATTCTGAGTGTGTCTGTGATGGTATTTTTTTTTAAATTTTTTTTTTCAACGTTTATTTATTTTTGGGACAGAGAGAGACAGAGCATGAACGGGGGAGGGGCAGAGAGAGAGGGAGACACAGAATCGGAAACAGGCTCCAGGCTCTGAGCCATCAGCCCAGAGCCCGACGCGGGGCTCGGACTCACGGACCGTGAGATCGTGACCTGGCTGAAGTCAGACGCTTAACCGACTGCGCCACCCAGGCGCCCCTGTGATGGTATTTTTGAATGAGATTAATATTTGAATCAGTAGACCGAGTAAAGCAGATTCCTCTCCCTGATGTAGATGAGCCTCATCCAATCAGGTGAAGACCTAAGTAGAACATCAAAAATGACTCTCCCTTGGGGCACCTGGGTGGCACAGTTCGTTGAGCATCCAACTTCAGCTCAGGTCATGATCTCACAATTCATGGGTTCCAGCCCTGCGTTGGGCTCTGTGCTGACATCTCCGAGCCTGGAGCCTGCTTCAGATTCTGTCTCCCTCTTTCTCTGTCCCTCCCCCACTCACGCCCTGTCTCTCTCCCTCTCTCTCTCTCTAAAATAAATAAACATAAATACAATTTAATGAAAAAAAAATGACTCTCCCTTGAGCAAAAGGGAACTCCTCCTGCCTGGCTGCCTTGAGCTAGGACATCAGTTTCTTCCTTCCTTCACACTCGAACTGAAATATTGGCTCTTTTTGGGCTTCAGCCTCCTTTGTACTAGAATTATACTATGAGCCCTCCTGGTTCCCAAGTCTTCAGGCTCACTGGAACTACATCACTGGTTCTTCTGGGTCTCTACCTTGCTGACCTCAGATATTGGGACTTGTCAGACTCCATAATCACATGAGCCAAATCCTTATAATAAGTCCATATCCATATGTATATACACACATGCGCACATGCACACACACACACACACATATCTATCTTATTGGTTCTGTTTCTGTGGAGAACCCTGACTAATCTAGGTTTTGGTGCCAAGAGAGGTTCTAGGTAAACAGAATTTTAAGGACGACTTTTCTGCATTGGTTCTGCGTTTTCTGGAATTGGTTTTCTAATCTGATTAGATTAAAAGACACTAATGACTCTATTTCTAGTAGTAAAGAGAGCATGGATAGTCTGGGATGTGATCTGGCAGTACAGATCTGCAAAATATCACCATTGGATACTCCTCACCACCCACTTATAAGAAGCCAAACATTTTGGTCAAAGTAATGAATGTAATGAGATTGGTTTGGCTTCCTGTCTTTGGACAAAGTAGGAAAACAGAAAGAAGAGCTTAGGGACTTGAATTCCCAGATCAAGTGCCACATAAGTGACCTGAAGGCTTGTATGTGTGCACTGAAGGAGACCCTTATCTCCTATAGCTGTGGGGCTGAAACCACTGAAAATCAAACACAGTATCTCACCCTGTGAAAGTCTGAATTACAATTCAAGTTGAACTCCCAGCCACCTAGTGTGTCTGCAATTAAAACGAGGGCATCGATTAGAAGGAATAAGATCCTGAAAGTTGGAATGGGGATACGTGGGAAGACACTGATGAAGCTAGGGACAAAAGTCCCTAAATATTGATGAGTCTTCTTTGTCAGTGGAGGAGGCTTCTCCACAATTGGTAGAAGGAGCCTGCTCTGTTCCTAGTAGAAGTGGCTTCTCCACCCCTTTCTGGAGGATTAATTTTGCATTGCCTGAGGAAAATATAATGGCCTCCCCTGAGGCAGTTGCTATGCAAGACAATGCTGAATCTCTTCCTGATCCACCCCACTAGATTCAAGTTCCAGCAGAAGTCAAAAGTTGAGGAGCAGAGTGATCCATGGGAAGGCACACATCATTCCAAAAGTACTACCCAAATTTTCTAATGTATACAGACAAAAATCCAAAGAACATATGCGGGAATGAATATTAACAGTGTGGGATAGTGATGGAAAGAACATAAAGTTGTATCAGGCCAAATTTATTGATATGGATTCACTAAGCACAGATTCTGCACTTTAATGTTGCAGCTTGGAGGGTTAGAAAGGGCTCTAACCATTTGGTTGGTTGGTTGGCTGAAACATGGTGCCCCACTCTGAGCAAGTTAGGAATGCTGGATCTGCCTTGGTTTAATGTAGAGGAAGGGATTCAAAGGCTTAGGGAGATTGGGATGTTAGAGTGGATTTGTCATATAAAAACTATTGTGCCACCCTGAGAGGGTCCAGAAGACACACCTTTTACTAGCACGGTGACCAATAAATTTGTGAGGGAAGCTCTGGCATCCCTGAAGAGTTCCGTGATAACTATACTCTGTACACCAGAACATAAAGTGGGAACTATAGTCACTGAATGGGGAAACATAAATAAACTGGAAGTAGTTGAATCCCAGGGTGGCTGGGGCCAAATGGAAGCACTCAATCACCAAAAGCAAAGTGGACATGTTTAGCATAATAGACAACAGAACCAAAGCAGCAATCAAAATAGTCTGACTCATGTAGTCGCATGGCACTAATTGATCATGGTGTTCCTCGATAGAAAAGTCTACTAAATTCTTCCTTGATCTGCATAAGCAGAAATGTAAGTAAAGTGAACAAAAGTCTAACCTGAATCATAAAAACCAAGAGCCACACCCCTCAATCAATTCCCAGACTTGAACCAGTTTACAGACCCAGACTCCCTTGAATGAAAGGGAGGCTGGGTCCGCTTGAGCAAGGACACAACTAAAAAAGTATACTGTTAGTCTTTCTCCCACGCTTCCCTGAAGAGAACTATAGTCTTTTACCAGGGTATCTGTGCATTGAGGAATGGAAATAGCCAAACCTTTCTGGGACTACCAGATACTGACTCTGAACCGACACTAATTCCGGGAGACCCAAAACATCACTATGGCCCACCGGTCAGAGTAGGTGCTCATGGAGGTCAGGTGATCAATGGGGTTGTAGCTCTACTCCATCTCATAGTGGGTCCAGTGAGTCCCTCAACTGATTCTGTGGTTGTTTCCCCAGTTCTGAAAGCTGCATTTTTGAGGGGGGCCCAGAACAAGAAAAGGCTCTGCAACAAGTCCAGGCTGCTGTGCAAGCTGCTGTGCCACCTGGGACATATAATCCAGCAGACCCAATGGCACTTGAAAGTGTCAGTGGCAGATAGGGATGCTGCGTGGAGTCTTTGACGGGCTTCTATACACCATTACCCTACCTCTGCCCTCTGCAAGCACAACATCCCCTCTCCAACCTAATCACAGCTAATTTACATAATTTCTAACAAGTACCAGACACTATGTGCCAGGCATTGTGATTGACACAGTATTTTAGTTCATTTAATCATTTAATCATCACAACTACCCTTTGAGGTAGGTTCTAATACCATATATATCTATATATCTATATCATCTATATCTATATCTATTTATATCTGTATAGATAAATCTAGATCTAGATCTGTATTCTACACATGAGAAATTTAAGCATCGAGAGATTAACTGATCTTCAGTCATATGGGTAGTCAGTGGTAGAACCAGATTTGAAATCAGGTATGTCTAAAGCACAGTGTGTACTTGTAACTAAAATGCTATGTTGCCTAATTAAGTGAATGCTAAAGATTAAACTTCAATTTATTTTGTCTTAGTGAGTGCTCAAAATTGGAGTGACTGGTTTTAGGGTGCCCCAGTTTGCCCCAGACTGTCCTCGTTTTAATGTTTTTTCTTTTTTTGAGACAGAGAGAGACAGAGCATGAGCAGGGTAGGGGCAGAGAGGGAGACACAGAATCCTAAGCAGACTCCAGGCTCTGAGCTGTTTGCACAGAGCCTGACGCGGGGCTCAAAACCAAGAACCGCGAGATCACAACCTGGGCCAAAATCAGATGCTTAACTGACTGAGTCACACAGGTGCCCCCAGACTGTCCCCATTTTAGCACTGAAATTCCCATATCCTGGAAATCTCCTCAGTCCTGAGAAAATCCAGACAATGGTCACCCTAGTTCACCTGGCAATAATTTGCTAGTCACAATGTATATGGTTATTGCTGTCCAAGAAACGACTGGCAGCAATAAATTAGAATTCATTTGATCCATGGTGGTACCTGACAGCAATCCCATCACCTTTCCCTAAAACCATCCCCTGTGGCTCAACTAAAAGGTGGCAAAATCACCAGTTCCTAGCAGAACTGGTTATGGTGATTCACCAATATGTTTGAGAAAAACTTCCTGCCACCGTAAGTGAAGACACAGGCCCAAACTTCTCCAATCATCTTGTTATTCCTGAAGATCATCACAGCATAAGCTCCAGCTATGCTCCCTTGAAACTGTACTGATTGGAATCCACTAGCTCGATTTTACTTTGTTAAATGGCCCTTCCATTCAGTCATGAAAGAGGAACTAAAAGTCCCCTGGTCTATTTGATCAGTGTAGCCAATCAACTCAGAGAGATTTGTCCACTCAAGTGGATTTTAAGAAGCCAAAGTTATTTGTTGTGCTTGCGTTCACATTACACATTCACAATCTCAGCAAGCTGATTGCAAATCTTCCCTTAGTGTTGGCTAGGCCCAAGTCTAGTGGCCTCTCTTATAGCTCTGTCAGACCCTCAGCCACTTACCCCAAGGAGAGTGCTTTGGGGGAATAGGAGAAAAAGTGACACTTGAAAAGTTCAAAAGGTTCTCAAACGAATTGAAATAAGACATCTACCTGGAAGCAAGTTTTGTGTGAATTAGATGAACCATATTTCCATCCATCTGTGCAAGTAATTGTTCCCAGTAGCCAGACATCATGTCTTTGCTTTCCAGTGTATCTAACTTCCCGCTAAAAAGACACGAAGGAAAGTTAGAGCCCAGCATTTCCTAAGCCTTCTACAAATGAGAAATCTTACATACGTATATGAGACGAGTATGATTTTAAACACTAGCCATTTCTAAAAGGTCTAAAAGCTACTGCAATTTTGCCTGTAGTGCCTCCGAACTAAAAGCTCAAATTCAAGCTTGATCACGAAGCTTCTCTTGATATTCAACTCTTAAGTGTTCATCTGGCTTTCTCGGTTCCTCTCAATTCACTTTGGTTCCTCTGAACCTCCGCGGCCTCAAAAATATGGCAAAATTGAACTTCAGTCTCTCTTTAGTTGCATTTGGCTATCTTGAAACATCTGGTCTTTTTTCAACACTAGGGTGTAAAACTGAGTTTCTAGCCTACTAGCAAGACACCCGAATGTGGTGGCATTTTTAAAAAGCTAGGTAAATAATTGAAAGTATTTCAAGTTGACAGAGAATCCAAAGAAGCAGGTGGGTTGCCTTTAAATTTTTCTTTTTAAAATGGATTCTACCTGTTAGAATTTTTCCTAGATTAGTGTTTAAGACTAAATTGTAGGCTGTTGTCCAAGCTGTCACATGGGGAAAATCTTGCCCATCTCTTCCCCACAGCTAAGACCCTCCAAATCTGCTCCTGTCTCCTCTGTCTTGAAGCTGATCACATGCTGTTCTCTGCCAGATTTATCATTTAAATGCTTTGGCCTTAGATTTTCATGTCCATTCCCACTGCCACATCCCCAGTTTAGTCCCAAATTCTCTTCTGTCCAGACAGTAGTAATTGTCTCTTAATGAGCTTTTCTGTCTCCAGATTAACACCCTCTGATTTACTAACAAATTAATCTTTCTAAGGCTAAGCATGCTAGCCTTCTATTCCAAAACTTTCAATAACTTCCTACTGTTTTTTTAATGTTTATTTATTTCTGAGACAGAGACAGACAGAGCATGAGTGGGGAAGGGACAGAGAGAGAGGGAGACACAGAATCAGAAACAGGCTCCTGGCTCTGAGCTGTCAGCACACAGCCCGATGTGGGGCTCGAACTCACAAACCGCAAGATCATGACCTGAGCCAAAGTCGGTCGCTCAACTGACTGAAACACCCAGGTGCCCCAACTTCCTATTGTTTTTGATTAATCTTATGACTCTTCAGCTTGGTGCTTCAAACCGTTCACAACATGGCCCCAACCTACCTTTCTGGCTTTGTCCCACACCACTGACCTACACTACCCTGACATTTTGGCCTATCTGTGCTTTCTCAACTCCACTCCTTGGCCTACCTTATTCCTTTTGACTTGAATTCCTTTCTCCCCACAAACAATGCCACGTGTTCTAATCATACCTTCAAGGTCCTCCTGTCACCAAATTAAATAATCATGGATTATGCAATATTCAATTCCTTTGTACAATGATCTTCCAGACATTTTTGTTTTTGCTTAGCTTTTTCCCTAGGATCAGATCCCAGTCCAGAGCCTAGCACTTCCACTGCATGTAAATAGACCTACTTCCTGATGAACTAAATGACTTCCAAGTACCACCCACCCTAAGTACCCTGACTGCACTGTCTTGGTGAAAAGACTTTGGTCTGCTCTTTCTTTGTCTGTCATATGTGGTCACCGAGAGACTTCATATCTTATGGCCAAAACCTAAAGTAATGATGATGGCATTGGCTTCATTTGCCAACTACACCACTTTTCTTCTCCTCTGTTTTGCCTGATTGGTTAGTTGCTAAAAATGTTAAGTGTAAGGTATTAGACTCAGGCATTTGTCTGTATAAAAAGGTAGTAGCAGTATATGCGCAGAGCTGACCCTCCATGTCAGAATTTAAGACTTCAGATGGTCTGCTGCCCGCTACCCAACTCTGTCTATTGTCTTAGGCTGTCCAGAATCCAGGAAGCTTTGCAAAATCTACTGCATCCATTAGTTACTGGTGTCAGCATTTAATTGGGGAACCCCATAAAAGTGATTTGTGGCTTCTACCCTGTGGATGGACTAACCCTGATACCAGTCCCCTGTTCCGTATTTTCAACCAAAGCCCTTGGTTTGGTGGCCACCTAAAACCACAACAGTTTTGAGTAATAAATTTAAAATAACTTGTAATAAAATATGAAAAGACCCGTAATATTATAATGATGATGATGATGATGATGATAATAATGGTAACATTCATTGACCATTATATGCCAAGCACTTTGTCTGTATTACCTCAATTCTTACAACTCTATGAGGTAGGGATTGCACTATTCTTGCCCTCATTTACAGGTGAGAAAACCACAGCACAGAGAAGTACACTCAGAACAGTCACACAGTTAATAGTAGGAAACTTGACATCTGTGTATTGTGTTCCCACCATTATCACTCCTTGGCATGTCAACTCCAAGCATCTTTATCTGGCCCTTGGCTAACTATGCTGTTCTCATTCTAATTTCTGATTACTGCTGAACAGGGAATTTACTTTTTAACCAGCCTAATTATCCTCATCCTGGATGACAGTGTCTTCTCCATTTGGGAGGTCTTTCATTTATTCTCCACTATTCTCTGGCCTTTGTTCTTCTTGCAACACACTTCCACACTCACCTTTCTAGGAAGACTTACCTAAACAACTCCAGCTCCATTTAGCCCAAGAAATCTGTAAGGAAACTTAGAAGAACGAAAACATTGAAGGAATAGCTGGAAGATGGCGACGTAGAAGTATGCTAGGCTCACCTCGTCCTGCTTATTGCTTAGATTCCACCCACATCTGCCTAAATAACGCAGAAATCCACCAGAAGACCAGCAGAATGGACTCTCTGGAGCCAAGCGCAGATGAGAGGCCCACGGAAGAGGGTAGGAAGAATGGAGAGGCGGTGTGCACTCCACGGACTGGTTGGAGGAAGCTGGGCAGTGGAGGGGCAGCCCACCCAGCAAGGCAGAGCTCCCAAGTCTGGCTTGCAAAGGCGGAGGGGCCAGATTCCGTGAGTTCTGACAGCCAGTGGGACTTAACTTCTGGAATGTTAGAAGTCAACAGCTCTGCTCAGAGAGCAGGAGGGTGATAGGACACCAGGAGGGAGAGGTGTTAAGCCCTTGAAGACAGAGCTCAGCTCGGCGGGGAACAAAGGCTCTGGCCAGCACCATCTCCCTCGCCCATCCCCCAGCTGAAATCCCAAAGGGAACCAGTTCCTGTCACTGAACTTGCTTGCACTGTGCAAACACCCAACGCTGTGCTTCTGTGGATCCATCCCTCCAACGCGTCTGCCTGCCTCCCTCCCAGTGCTGCAGGGCCCCTCCCGCAGGGGACCACCAATGGTAAAGCTAGCTAAGCCTGCCCCTTCCACCCCTATGCACCTTGCAGATTCACCCAATCTAATATGCCCTTGGATAGATCCCATCGAAGCAGCACCACAAGCCTGGCAGTGTGCAAGTAGCTCAGACAACGGCCACACCACTCCACAGTGAGTCCTGCCCCTGGGAGAGGGGAAGATAAGGTACACACCAGTCTGACTGTGGCCCCCGCGGTGGGCTGGAGGCAGACATCCGGTCTGACTGTGGCCCTGCCCACCAACACAAGTTACCCTGGACAGCACAGGGTAAGTGCCCTGCAGTTTGGAGCCACTGCAGGGACTACCCAAAATGAAAAAGTGGAAGAATTCTCCTCAAAAGAAACTCCAGGAAGTAGCGAGGGCTAATGAATTGATCAAAACCGATTTAACCAATATAACAGAATAAGAATTTAGAATAATAGTAATAAAATTAATCGCTGTGCTTGAAAAAAGCATAGAGGACAGCAGAGAATCTATTGCTACAGAGATCAAGGGACTAAAAATAGTCATGAGGAATTAAAAAATGCTATAAATGAGGTGTAAAATAAAATGGAGGCAGCCACAGCACGGATTGAAGAGGTAGAGGAGAGAATAGGTGAATTAGAAGATAAGATCATGGAAAAAGAGGAAGCTGAGAAAAAGATTAAAAAATCCCGGGGGCGCCTGGGTGGCGCAGTCGGTTAAGCGTCCGACTTCAGCCAGGTCACGATCTCGCGGTCCGTGAGTTCGAGCCCCGCGTCGGGCTCTGGGCTGATGGCTCAGAGCCTGGAGCCTGTTTCCGATTCTGTGTCTCCCTCTCTCTCTGCCCCTCCTCCGTTCATGCTCTGTCTCTCTCTGTCCCAAAAATAAATAAAAGTTGAAAAAAAAAAAAATCCCGGAGTATGAGGGGAGAATTAGAGAACTAAGTGATGCAATCAAATGGGACAATATCCATATCATAGGAATTCCAGAAGAAGAGAGAGAGAAAGGGGCTGAAGGCATACTTGAATAAACCATAGCAGAGAACTTCCCTGATCTGGGCAAGGAAATAGGCATTGAAATCCAAGAGGCACAGAGAACTCCCTTCAGAAGTAACTTGAATCGACCATCTGCACGACATATCATAGTGAAACTGGCAAAATACAAGGATAAAGAGAGAATTCTGAAAGCAACTAGGGATGAACGGGCCCTAACAAACAAAGGTAGACACATAAGGGTAGTAGTAGACCTATCTACTGAAACTTGGCAGGCCAGAAAGGAATGGCAGGAAATCTTCAATGTGATGAAAAGAAAAAATATGCAGCCGAGAATCCTTTATCCAGCAAGTCTGTCATTTAGAATAGAAGGAAAGATAAAGGTTCTCCCAAACAAACAAAAACTGAAGGAATTCATCACCACTAAACCAGCCCTACAAGAGATCCTAAGGGGGATTCTGTGAGTAAAATGTTGCAAGGACCATAAAGTACCAGAGACATCACTACAAGCATGAAATCTACAGATATCACAATGACTCTAAACCCATATCTTTCAATAATAACACTGAATGTAATGTAATGTAAATGGACTAAATCTTCCAATCAAAAGACATAGGGTATCAGAATGGATAAAAAAACAAGACCCATCTATTTGCTATCTACAAGAGACTCATCTTAGACCTGAGGACCTTCAGATTGAAAGTGAGGGGATGGAGAACTATCTATCATGCTACTGGAAGTCAAAAGAAAGCTGGAGTAGCCATACTTATATCAGACAAACTAGACTTTAAATTAAAGGCTGTAACAAGAGATGAAGAAGGGCATTATATAATAATTACAGGGTCTATCCATCAGGAAGAGCTAACAATTATAAATGTCTATATGCCGAATACGGGAGCCCCCAAATATATAAAACAATTAATTACAAATGTAAGCAACCTTATTGATAAGAATGTGGTAATTGCAGGGGACTTTAATACTCCACTTACAACAATGGATAGATCATCTAGACACACGGTCAATAAAGAAACAAGGGCCCTGAATGATACATTGGATCAGATGGACTTGACAGATATATTTAGAACTCTGCATCCCAAAGCAACAGAATATACTTTCTTCTTGAGTGCACATGGAATATTCTCCAAGATAGATCACATACTGGGTCACAAAACAACCCTTCATAAGTATAAAAGAATTGAGATCATACCATGTACACTTTCAGACCACAATGCTATGAATTTGAAATCAACCACAGGAAAAAGTCTAGAAAACCTCCAAAAGCATGGAGGTTAAAGAACACCCTACTAAAGAATGAATGGGTCAACCAGGCAATTAGAGAAGAAATTTAAAAATATATGGAAACAAACGAAAATGAAAATACAACAATCCAAATGCTTTGGGATGCAGCGAAGGCAGTCCTGAGAGGAAAATACATTGCAATCCAGGCCTATCTCAAGAAACAAGAAAAATCCCAAATACAAAATCTAACACTACACCTAAAGGAACTAGAAGCAGAACAGCAAAGGCAGCCTAAGCCCAGCAGAAGAAGAGAAATAATAAAGATCAGAGCAGAAATAAACAATATAAAATCCAAAAAAACCAAAACAAAACAGTAGAGCAGATCAATGAAACCAAGAGTTGGTTTTTTCAAAAAATAAACAAAATTGATAAACCTCTAGCTGGCCTTCTCAAAAAGAAAAGGGAGAGGACCCAAATAGATAAAATCATGAATGAAAATGGAATTATTACAACCAATCCTTCAAATACAAGCAATTATCAGGGAATACTATGAAAAATTATATGCCAACAAACTGGACAACCTGGAAGAAATAGACTAATTCCTAAGCACCCACACACTTCCAAAATTCAAATAGGAAGAAATAGAAAATTTGAACAGATCCATAACCAGTGAAGAAATTGAATCAGTTATCAAAAATCTCCCAACAAATAAGACTCCAGGACCAGATGGCTTCCCTTAGGAATTCTACCAGACATTTAAAGCAGAGATAATACCTATCCTTCTCAAGCTGTTCCAAAAAATAAAAGGGAAGGAAACCTTCCAGACTCATTCTATGAAGCCAACATTCCTTTGATTCCCAAACCAGACAGAGACCCAGTAAAAAAAGAGAACTACAGGCCAATATCCCTGATGAATATGGATGCAAAAATTTTCAACAAGATAGTAGCAAATCGAATTCAACAACATACAAAAAGAATTATTCACCATGACCAAGTGGGATTCATTCCTGGGCTGCAGGGCTGGTTCAATATTCACAAATCAATCAATGTGATACATCACATTAATAAAAGAAAAGATAAGAACCATATGATCCTGTCAATCGATGCAGAAAAACCATTTGACAAAATTCAGCATCCTTTCTTAATAAAAACCCTCGAGAAAGTCAGGATAGAAGGAACATACTTAAACATCATAAAAGCCATTTATGAAAAGCCCACAGCTAATATCATCCTCAATGGGGAAAAACTGAGAGCTTCCCCCCTGAGATCAGGAACACGAAAAGGATGTTCACTCTCACCGCTGTTGTTTAACATAGTGTTGGAAGTTCTAGCATCATCAATCAGATGACAAAAGGAAATCAAAGGCATCAAAATTGGCAAAGACGAAGTCAAGCTTTCACTTTTTGCAGATGAGATGATATTATACATGGAAAATCCAATAGACTCCATCAAAAATCTGCTAGAACTGATACATGAATTCAGCAAAGTTGCAGGATACAAAATTAATGTAGAGAAATCAGTTGCATTCTTATACACTAATAAGCAACAGAAAGAGAAATAAAGAAACTGATCCCATTCACAATTGCACCAAGAAGCGTAAAATACCTAGGAATAAACCTAACCAAAGATGTAAAGGATCTGTATGCTGAAAACTATAGAAAGCTTATGAAGGAAACTGAAGAAGATACAAAGAAATGGAAAAACATTCCATGCTCATGGATTGGAAGAATAAATATTGTTAAAATGTCAATAACTCCCCAAAGCAATCTACACATTCAATGAAATCCCATTCAAAATTGACCAGCATTCTTCTCGAAGCTAGAACAAGAAATCTTAAAATTTTATGGAACAACAAAAGACCCTGAATAGCCACAGTAATATTGAAGAAGATGACCAAAGTGGGAGGCATCACAATCCCAGACTTTAGCCTCTACTACAAAGCTGTAATCATCAAGACCGCATGGTACTGGCACAAAAACAGACACATAAACCAATGGAATAGAATAAAGACTCCAGAATCGGACCCACAAATGTATGACCAACTAATTTTTAACAGAGCATGAAAGAGCATCCAATGGAAAAAAGACAGTCTCTTTAGCAAATGGTGTTGGGACAGCAACATGCAGAAGAATGAAACTAGACCACTTTCTTACACCATTCACAAAAATAAACTCAAAATGGATGAAAGACCTAAATGTGAGAAAGGAAACCATCAAAACCCTAGAGAAGAAAGCAGACAACAACCTCTTTGACCTCAGCTGCAGCAATTTCTTACTTGACACACCTCCAAAGGCAAGGGAATTAAAAGCAAAAATGAACTACTGGGACCTCATCAAGATAAAAAGCTTCTGCACGGCAAAGGAAACAATCAACAAAACTAAAAGGCAACGGACAGAATGGGAAAAGATATTTGCAAATTACATATCAGACAAAGGGCTAGTATCCAAAATCTATAAAGAACTCACCAAACTCCACACCCGAAAAACAAATAATCCAGTGAAGAAATGGGCGGAAGACATGAGTAGACACTTCTCTAAAGAAGACATCCAGATGGCCAACAGGCACATGAAAAGATGCTCAACGTCACTCCTCATCAGGGAAGTAGCAATCAAAACCACACTGAGATACCACCTCACGCTAGTCAGAGTGGCTAAAATGAACAAACAAGGAGACTATAGATGCTGGCGAGGATGTGGAGAAACGGGAACCCTCTTGCACTGTTGGTGGGAAGGCAAACTGGTGCAGCCGCTCTGGAAAATAGTGTGGAGCTTCCTCAAAAAATTAAAAATAGAACTACCCTATGACCCAGCAATAGCACTGCTAGGAATTTATCCAAGGGATACAGGAATGCTGATGCATAGGGGCACTTGTACCCCAATGTTTATAGCAGCACTTTCAACAATAGCCAAACTATGGAAGGAGCCTAAATGTCCATCAACTGATGAATGGATAAAGAAATTGTGGTTTATATATACAATGGAATACTACTTGGCAATGAGAAAGAATGAAATATGGCCTTTTGTAGCAACGTGGATGGAACTGGAGAGTGTTATGCTAAGTGAAATAAGCCATACAGAGAAAGACAGATACCATATGTTTTCACTCTTATGTGGATCCTGAGAAACTTAACAGAAGACCATGGGGGAGGGGAAGGGGAAAAAAAAGTTACAGAGAGGGTGGGAGGCAAACAATAAGAGACTTAAAAACTGAGTATAAACTGAGGGTTGATGGGGGGTGCGAGGGAGGGGAAAGTGGGTGATGGGCATTGAAGAGGGCACCTTTTGGGATGAGCACTGTGTGTTGTATGGAAACCAATTTGACAATAAATTTCATATTTAAAAAAAAAGAATGAAAACATTAGTAACCAATACAGTGTACTATTCAAAGAACTGCCCTTCTAGAGGTCAAGGAGGACTTTTAAAATTTATTCACTCAACAAATATCTATTAGAATCCTATTTTACATAGGGACACAATTTTAGGCTTTAGATATTCATCCTGGTTGGAGAGAGGATGAACAAAATAAATAGGTCAATATTATAGTATGTTAGATGGCAGGGAGTGTTAAAGAGAAAATTAAAGCAAAATGGTTTGGGCTGTCTACAGTACAACTTCACTTTGAGAAGAAATAGAGCAGCCTGCACCTTGGTATTAGATCAACTTGTGTTCCTGGCTCAGCTCTGCCACTTGCTGTATGACTTGGAGGCAAATCATTTAAATCAGCTTCTTTTGCAAAACAGGGATGTAATAGTATTCATCTCAGAGGACTGTTGTAGGGATTCAATGAGACAAGGCAAGTGACGCATTTCACATGGTGTTCACAAAACTTGGGGTGTTGTAGTAGTTGTTGCTGTTGGGTTTTAGCAGCAAGGTATAAATGAATCGATGGTCACCCTAAAACATTGATAGGTTCCTGGTTTCTCGGCCCCCACTAGGAAAATTAATTCAGATGTGTTTCCTTGTTGAAAGCCGACTGTACAATGGTTATTTGTTATGTCCAACTGTACATAGTGACAAACAATTTTAAAGCAACAAATCAACCAAATAGCTGGGGAAAAACAATAACAACACCACTGCGACTGAAAATGGTTACTTCAATAGATATCTACTAAAGTGGACAGAGATTCTATTTAGAGGCAGGCCTTCGGCAAAGCTGGAATTGAGAGCTATGTTGATATATGACTTACTGCCAGAAATAGTCTGCATCAGTAAGGATGCATTACTTGCTTAACTTAAGTATATATTTTTCTATTTTGATGACAATTATTTGTGGGTGGAAAATACACCAAAAATATGTGTTTGATCTAGGGGGGAAAATGAGTTTTAATTTCAAACATATAAGCAAATTTGTTTTGAATCTCAGTGAAAACAAATTTGTTTTAGAGTCAACACTTAATATTCTATATTATAGCCTAAAGTCTGTTTTTTTTTACCCAAATAATATACCTACTAAAATGGAAGTACAGAGCAGAGACATTGACATACTCTTCGCTCCACACTGAGCAAGTACATGATCCAAAAATAGTGCTGAGTCCTGAGCTTCCATAAATCTTTCACATATTTGCAATGGTGCTAAAATGTTTTTCAAGAGGATTTAAAAAGTAAAGTGAGGGAGGGAGAAAAAGAAAGGGGCTTAGGCATTAGATACCAGTTCTAGCCAAATGGCCCCTCTTCACCAATGCCATATATATACATAATGTGGGGGTTATGGGTACCAACCCCCAACACAGTTGAAAATCCACATATAACTTTGGGAGCGTCTGGATAGCTCACTTGGTTAAGCATCTTTCTCTTGGTTTAGGGTCATGTCATGATCTCACAGTTCATGAATTCGAGCCCCGCATTGGGCACCGTGCTGACAGCACGGAGCCTGCTTAGGATTCTCTTTCTTCCTCTCTCTCTGCTGCTTCCCAGCTCACACGCTTTCATTCTCTCTCTCAAAGTAAATAAATAAACTAAAAACTTATTTAGGGGAGCCTGGGTGGCTCAGTTGGTTAAGTGCCAACTTTGGCTCAAGTCATGATCTCACGGTTTGTGGGTTTAAGCCCCGTGTGGGAATCTTTGCTGACAGTTCAGAGTCTGGAGACTGCTTCGGATTCTGTGTCTCCCTCTCTCTATGCCCTCCCCTTTTCATGCTCTGTCTCTCTCTCTCTTTCAAAAATAAATAAACATTTTTAAAAAATTAATAAAAAAATTAGTAAAAAAAGAAAATCTACATATACATGTTCATTTCTCTAAAACTTCACTACTAATAGCTGGCTGTTGACCAGAAGACTTACTGTAAACATAAACAGTTGATTAATATATATTTTGCACATTATATGTATTATATACTGTACTACCACAATAAAGTAAGCTAGAGAAAAGAAAATGTTATTAAGCAAATCATAAGGAATAGAAAATCCATTTAAAGCACTAGACTGTATCTGTCAAAAAACATCCTCATATAATTGGACCCACACAGCTCAGACCCATGTTGTTTAAGTGTCAACTGTATATTACAAGGTCAGATTACATCTTAATGACTGCGTTCTAGAAGCAAACAGGTAGAACCAAAGCAAAGAAAGACATTTGTTCTTTAACATGTCCTTCAGGGGACATAACCATTTCACTGTTTCTGTACCATGTAGATCTTCTGTTTTTCTGAGACACGTGTGGCAATGTGTCTTCCAACAGAATCCTAATTTCCCTTGCTGTGCCTTCCCAGAAACCCATATAGGAATAGTTGGAGGGCAATAATACTTAGGAGAAAAAGAGTATATGCTTTGTGTTTTTATTGCTTTCATTCTTTGTTAAGCTTCTGTCTATACCACAGTGTTTCTGTACCCATATTGTTTTCCCCACTCTTAGAATCTACAAAGTCTTCTTCAAGAAACTCTTCTTCTAACTGTCTATTCCCTTATTATGGTCCTCTCCAACCCTGGGCTTTTTTTCTCTCCATATTCACCGATGCACATGACTCCCAACTCTGGCTCTAGCAGAAATCTCCCTGAAACAACAGTCCTATTTCTCTAACTACCAGCTCTACACCACCCAGTGAGTGGTCCTCAGTCACCTCAAAATGAAGCTTATTCCAATTTTAACCGATTATTATTTTCCCCAAACTGTTCCCCTTTTCTTCTATCTCCCCAGTCATGGAAGCTTGACATTTTTGAGTTAGCCATTTTTGTGTCTTACCTTTACCTCCCTGTGCCATAGTCACCCAGTATTCAAGTCCTCTAGTCTTAGTTCCTACTGTTGATCACATGACTTAGAGGACCTGCCCTCTTCCCTCTCTCACGTCTCATTGAAAAAAATTCATCCCTACACATGTTGGCTTCACATGTTGACATTGTTGATACCTCTGATATGTACTCCTTATACCCACTTTCTTATTATGCCAACACTGTAGTATAGGTTCTCATCACCTTAAGACAATGTGGTCACTTTGGAGAGCTTGTTGTGTCTTTTCTGAGTTGCACATGTTGCCTGTTCACTCTCTCTGAAGTTGAGCTGGAATGACTGCTCAAGTGACGTCATCATGCTTAGTCTTATATCTTATAATCAAATACTAAATAACTGAAGAGAAATGCCACATCCACAATATTAATTGAATAAGAGAATGATTCATATGATCTAACAATGATAAAACATAAAATGGTTAACAAACTGTAGAACCATAATGAAATAAATAAAAACTAAAGGACAAAGGGAAACAAAAAGGAAGAAACATCCTCAATTTTATAACTACACTTAAAACACTGATATTGATCTCATCCTCACATGTCATTTAGAGCTATTTTAAAATAACAGCTAAATCTGATAATAACAGCAGCTAATCTGTTATTAAATAAAATAAAATAACAGCTAATATAATAAAATAAATAGAATAATAAAATAAGCTATATAATAAAATAAAAAGCTAATAAAATAACAGCTAAATCTGATAATTCTTGATTGATTTTGACTTTCTACTTTGTTCTTATTTTGCTATCTGGATTTCAGGACAGCAATCACCACTTAATGGAGAGTCCAAAAATAAGCTCAATCTAAACACTCCCTTCTGTAGCTCTTCCTGATAAAACAGATCTTCCTTTGAGTTACTCTGTAAAGCAGGTCTGTACAGCAAGTCTTAAGCCAGGAAAAAAAAAACAGCCTTCTTACTTTCTGTCAGAAGTAAATCTCCCTGAACTGCCTTAAGGTAGTTTTGTAAAAGGCCAAACTTGAAGTACATTACCCAACGAATAGCCAAAACAGATGCACCAACACCGGTGCCCCCACAATTAGAATAAAAAGCTTCCGAAAAAAATCAATACTGAATTTTCTTTAAAAAGAATCAAAGTAGTCATCATGGAAGAAAAACCCAAAACTTGCTTGAACTTCATTATACTTGTTTTACAGTTTAGTGGTACTTCTTTATTTTAAATTGTGTATGGGGGTGAATATGATCATCTTTTTGGCATTCCACTTAAAGCCTATAAAGGTCTTTATCTGACTTCTGGACAAAAAAAATTTTTTTTAAATAAAAGGCCAATATGTTACACAAAAATTTAATCAATTTATTCTTAAAAAGAAATATCTTCGGGGCGCCAGGGTGGTTTAGTCAGTTAAGCGTCCGACTTCAGCTCAGGTCACGATCCCATGATTCATGAGTTCGAGCCCCACATCAGGCTCTGTGCTGACAGCTCAGAGCCTGGAGCCTGTTTCCAATTCTGTGTCTCCCTCTCTCTCTGCCCCTCCCCCACTCACACTCTGTCTCTCTCTTTCTAAAAAGTAAACATTAAAAAAAAATTTTAAAAAGAATGAGAAACATTTATTACATTATAAACCACTGAAAATTAAGGGTTAATCTGTCATAGCAGTGGCACTTTAAATAATACCAAGGCCCTTATAACTCTGTCCATGATCTGTTCCTGCACTTAACTTCCTACAGCCCCTCAACATGAACAGTATCTTTACTGTTCTGACATACTACACTTATTTTCACCTCCTGAACTTCACTCATGCTGTTTTTTCTTCTTTGAATTACTCACCCATTCTTCCTCCACCTCCACAAATTATACTTCTTTTTTTTAAGTAGGCTTCATGCCCAGTGCAGAGCGCAACACAGGGCTTGATCAAGACCTGAACTGAGATCAAGAGTCAGACGCTTAACCGACTGAGCCACCCAGGCACCCCAAATTATACTTATTTGTAACGACCAAACTTAAATCCTAACTTTTTCATAACTACTCCAATCATTCCACAACTGTGATTTCACCTTTGCCAATCCCATGAAGCATTTAACCATTCATCTAAGCACTAGTGCCCACATTATTACAAGCGTGTCATATGCATTATCTCATTTAATCCTAACATTCCGACAAGATACATGCTATAATTAGCCACATTTCAAGACTGAATCTTGGAGTGGTTAAATAACTTGCTGAATTAAGGTCACAGAGCTGGTAAGTGCAAAATGGTATTTATCTGCAGTAATAGTAATAACAATAGCAGCAACTAACCTTAAGGAATAAACTGAGTTTGGACTGTACATTAAGGATATTATCTTATTGTCTTAAATGGAAGTAGAATTGCTATCATTAGACACTCATGTTAGAGATGAGGAATGGAGGCCCGGGGACATTATGACATCTCAAATCAGTGACACATCTTGGTTCAAGGCAAAGTCTGACTGACTCTGGAGCCCATATTCTTCACCAGTACATAAAACTAACAGAAGGAGGAAAGAGAAGCAAGGATACTGTGGGTAGAAGTGTTGGCATGTAAGGAAGGACAGAAGTAAACACAGCATCATATCGAAGAGCAATAGCAGTAAGATAGCAGACGAGGAAGCTATGGGTCCACATTCCCCAGAGAAACATTTGAAACACAACTGGAGGCTGGCTAAAATAATGTTATAGGAGCTCTGAGAAATAGTGAAAGGTCTGCAGTAACCAAGGGAACCATTTTTAAAAAGCCACATTCAAAGCAATAGGAAATTTTATGACATTTTTATTTACCCTTGCCTCACTCCATCCCCCATGCAGCATGGCAAGATATGAAAGAAATGCTGGCCCAGTTCCTCATTCCCTTTCTCGAACTAGAGAGAATAGAGCACACCTTATTTGAAACATTCTGCCCTATCTGAGCGATACCTGAGCGATGTCTCTCTGTTTCACCTACCTCAGATCTCAGAATGGGAAAAGCCATGGAAATGCGGGAGGACTACAGGTCTTCTAACACCTGGGGCAAGAGAATATGGGTGGAAGAATATCATGGAATGTAATAGAACATGAGAAGAAGGTGGGGTGAGACTCTGAGAAATTGAGTCTTTTAAATACATCCATGTAGGGGTGCCTGGGTGGCTCAGTCAGTTGAGTGTCTCACTTTGACTCAGGTCATGATCTCACAGTTTGTGAGTTCAAGCCCCAAGTCGGGCTCTGTGCTGGCAGCACAGAACCTGCTTTGGATCCTCTGACCCCCTCTCTCTCTGCCCCTCCCCTGCTTGTGCTCTCTCTGTGTCTCTCTCAAAATAAATATATATACTTAAACAATAAACAAAAACAAAAACATTCACGTATATGGAGGAATTGTAGAAAGCACCCAAACAGGGCCAGACGAGATGCATGGTCACAAAAGACCACACAAGACCTTAAGGGTTCACGCTGGGCTGATCCAAAGATTCACAACATGTCCTTGTAATTAGTGAAGGTCTGTCTTAGTGCAGAACCAATTCACAAAGACTGGTAGAAGTGTGTGTTTATTCAAATGCTCAATGTTCAACAGAAATATCACAAGAAACAGGAAAACATGCCCCAATCATAGGAAGAAAGTAAAATGGCAGAAACTATCCCTGAATAAACACAGGCACTGAATATACCAGACAAAGATTTTTCGACAACTGTCCTAAATATGCCCAAAGAGTTAAAGGGAAACACAACCAGTAAAACAATATATGAACAAAATGAAAATAACAACAAAGAGATAGAAATTATTCAAAGGAAATGAACTGAAATCGGAGGCTGAAAAATACAATAACTGAATTGAAAAATTCACTGTGGGGATTCAGCAGCCGACTCAAGCAACAAAAAGAAGAATCAGTGAACTTGAATACTGAATATTTAAAACTGAGAAGAAAAAAAAATAATGAAGAAAAGTGAATAGAACCTAACTAAGGACATGATCAAGGTAACCACTATATGTGTTATGGAAGTGGAAGAAAAAGAAAACAGAGAAAAAGGGGCATGAGATTATTGAAACAAATAAAGGCCAAGAACTTCCCAAATTTGGGCAAAGATACAGATATACAAGTACAAGGTCAATGAACTCCAACTAGGCTAAACCCAAAGAGAGTACCACGACACATTGTGACAAATTGTCAAAAGCCAAAAACAGAGAATCTTGGAAGCAGTGAGAGAAAAGTGACTTGTCACATACGAGAGATCCTCAATCAGATTATCAGTGGATTGTTGAGCAGAAAACTTGGAGAGAGAAGGCATGATATATTTAAAAGGTTGAAAGAAAAAAAAAAAAAACATCGAATGAGAATTCCATGCTCAGCAAAACTGTTCTTTAAGAATGAAGGAAAAATGAAGACATTTCCAGATAAACAAAAGCCAAGGGAGTTCACCGCCACTAGACTTATCCTACAAAAAAAGCTAAGCGACATTCTTCAAATTGAAATGAAAGAACACTAAACAATAACTCAAATCATATGGAAATATGATCTTTCATAAATGATAAATACATGGACAGATATAATATCAGTATTTTTGTAATTTTGGTTTGTAGCTCTACTTTATATTTCCCATAGGTTTTACAAGACAAATGCTTTTAAAAAATAATAAATCTGTAATGGGTACACAATGTATAAAAATGTAATTTTTCAGCATATTAAAATTTATTATTGTCATGTTTTCACCATCAAAACTTATGATCTTGGTATTTCCTTCTTGCCTTTGTATAAGGCCAAAAGCGAGACACTGGCTACTCTGACAACCTTAAAGCAACCTCCAGGAATGTCACAGACAACACGACCTTTGCAACCGAATCCAGCAACCAGAACCTCATCGTTGGTGGCTACAGAGCTTCCTGGCGGTAGGAAGACCATGACACTTGTCCATCTTGCTGCTACTCGGGACTTGAGCAAAAGAGCTCAAGATGTAATTTTTTATTTCATTAACATAAAGTGGACAGTGACAGAGCTGTAACATAACACAGTTTTTGTATGTAAGTGAAGTTGGTAACAATTTAAAGTCAATTCCTGTAAGTTTAGGGTGCTATATGTAAAATCCCTGTGGGTGCCACAAAGAATCTATTTGTAGTATCTAAACAAAAGGAAATGAAAAGGGAATCAAAATGTGACATTACAGAAAGATCCAGCCAAACACAAAAGAGGGCAGTAATGAAAGAAATGAGGGACGAAAGAAAGATATAAGACATACAGAAAACAAATAGCAAAATGGCAAAAGTAAGCTTCATTCTCAGTAATTACTTTAAACCCTTAGAATGGTAAAATTTATATCATGTATATTTTGCCACAATAAAAAAAAACTAGGGGGAAAATTACATCCAGGAGAGAATGGCTAGCTGAGCTGAAGTGGTCAGTACGGGAGTGATAGGAGTCAAAGTTCATAAAATAGCACAAGTGATAAAAATATAACATTCGATCACATTGGCGGAGGCCTCTGGAGAAGTGGGGAGGAACTTGGATTTTTATTGTAGGTAAATAGGAGTCAACTACAAGTTCTTAAGCAGGGAATAAACCTGACAGAATCAGTGTTTCATGAAAACTTTTCTGAATGAGTTCTGAATATGGAGATAGTGTAGCCGAGGCCTAGTGAGAAGTGCTATAGCCATGGAGTTGAAGTCACAAGAGCAAATGAATCCCCAAGTAAGTAAAGACAGAGGAAGAAAGGTTACAATCAATTTATCTTCCTCTCCAAGCAAGCATGCTCCCACTTTAGAGACTTGCTGTTACTTCAGGCTAAAAATCTTTTCCTCTGCCCCCAGAGATCTACATGGTTCACACCATTATGTAACTTGGGCGTCTGAACAAACATCACCTTATGAGTAAAGACTTCCTTGAGCACCTCAGCTAACATATCATTTGTCCGGCCTCCATAATTTGCTATCACCATTATTTTCTTTAAATGGCCCAGGAAAAAGACCGTTCACAGTGAGTCAGCTCTGAGTCCATTCACAAGCCCTGCAGGTGGAGATTTCCAGAAAGGTGTTAGGCAAGTCAAATAATGACAATTGCAGTTTTCTGAAAATGGGCTTTTTGAGGGAGCTCAGAGCCTATTTTGCCTCCTTCAGTGGCTGCCAGTTACTGGTTCTCACAACTACCATAGTTGTGAAGCTGTTACATTTTAAGGCCACCACTGAGCTGGGGAGAGGGGAATGGGAACAGAGAAAGTTAAAATACCACAAAGCTCATTGCTTTTGTTGAGATTCAGCCATTTTTCTTGAATAAATAGTTCTTGGATTGTTGAATGACTTTGGTTAATTCTCAGAGTTCTGAAAAAGCTCATTTTGACAATGATTCCTGTGTTCTTGTTAACGTTATTGAGAGTTTTTTTTGAGGTCCTTACTCTGGCAATCCAGAAATACTTTCTTATAACTCTGTTTTAATCCTAAACTGTTATTCTAAACAAGATCTAAGCATCACAAAACACATTATTTATACGTAGCACTCACAGCCACATATATCGCATTAAGAGCTGTGTGTGTGTGTGCGCGCGCGCACGTACACACACAAAGAGTTTTCACTCCATTCTATCAAGAGCCAAGTAGATTGGGGTAAAAGATGAAGATACTTGAAAATTCAGTTGCCTTTCTCCCTGTGAATACCTCGAATATGCCATGCAGGGGGATAGTTATCCAAACCACTGAAACCAGTCCTTGTTCATGTACCTCAGGGCTTAAAGAAATCATGATTGGTTTAATGAAAACAGAAAGTGGACTAAAGAGAACCATAAGCTGCTGCTAGGAAAAGGCATTTAATCTAATAAAATTCCTGTTTCTTTTTATGTTTATTTTTCATAGCTGCTATGTTTGACATGACTTTGTAGAACATAGTTTCAAGCAATGTAAACATGCAACTACTCTTCCGACTGTAGTATAATTGCTTCCAGTGCCTGCTTAAGTTATGTGAATAGTGTTTTTCTCCTGGCTTGAGTAGAATGCTTATTTCAATTATTATTTTTTGAGTGAAAGAGAGAAAGAGACAGAGACAGAGACAAAGAGCATGCTCACAAGCAGAGGAGGGGCTGAGGGAGAGAGATCATGCTTTCAGCCGAGATCAAGAGTCAGACCTGAGCCGAGATCAAGTGTCGGATGCTTAACCAACTGAGCCACCCAGGCGCCCCTAGAATACTTCTTTAATTCACTTTGGGAAAACCCTTTTGGGTAGCATTGTGCCTTTACAGGCACTTGGCAAGTAAACTACATATCTCAGGTTTTTTTCTAAGATACATACAAGTAGTTGGTCGTAGGAAAGAGCTTCTTGACCAATGTCAATCTAGAGAAAGGAAGATTAAAAGCATGATGTGAAGACCCCAATGCTCTGCCTGTATTCCCATCAGCTGCCACCTTGATGAAAAAAGAAGCCAGACAATTATTAGGAGGGAGATGATATAAATAATGTGAGAAGCATTCTTTGAGATCTTACAAAATATTTCCCCTCATGGTTTTGAGCTCTTACCCTACAGGTTTTTGGACCTCTATTTGCTCACTTCCAGTGATGGGAAAATCATTCCCCTTTTGAATGGTACTGAACATTAATAAATTCTTGTTGTAATATTGAGTTGAATTCAGGTTCCATGGAATCCTCCCCGTGCACACATATGCACATGCACATATGCACAGGAGTTATGATTTACCCTTTAGAGAAATAAAGAAGGCTTGGCCCTTCTTCCCTGCTCAGGCTTTTGGAGTCAATTCTACAGAAAAGCATTCTATCTGCCTTGGACCAAACTCTCATCCAGGGAACATTGGATCATGGCAGCCTTATACACAGTTAATTTCATATACATCCTATTCTTTAGTCCTCATTTCTTCAGAAAGCAGCTCTCAGTTTTACATTATCTAGTCCAAGACTCCAGACTCCAGCTTGCTGATGCCAGTAGCACAGACCTAGCTCATGCTTCTCTCTGGTAAGTAACAGGTCTATTTGGTCAGGCATGCAATTGATTTTAGTCTCTTACGTAGACGTCTTGATAAGTCACCTTTTAAAATGCATTTGGCGGCTTGTGTCCATCTTGCAATGACTTTTAGGCACCTTCCTGAAAATAAAACAAATGGAATTTTATAAATAACTTATATGCCCAGGCATTCAGAAGAGAATGGATCTACCAAAACAGAGGAGAGATGTGAGCCTCTGTCCAAGCTTTACCTTGTATTCCAGCTGCTTGGAAGGATGTGATAAGCTCTTCTCATCTGGCCTCATGTCCCAGGGATGCTGGACATTGTAACTTTTTTTACTTTTTCTTGTCCTGCTGAAAGACAAACTGGTAGAAATAGGTAAGAAGAGATTGTTCTCAGCCAAACAAGATTTTCGCCATTAAAATATAGTGATATAAAACATTCATTTAGTTGGACCAGTGGCTCTCAATCTTGTTGTACATTGGGATTATCTGAAAAGCTTAAAAAAATGATACCTTAATATCAATTCCTGAGTTTCTGGTTGGTGTGAAGCGTGACCTGAACATTAAGATCTTACAAGGTCTACAAGTGATTGTATTGTGCAGTCGAGGTTGAGAATTACTGATTTAGACAATTTTTTGTGTATTCATTTTCCTATTGTTGCTGTAACAAATTACCACCAACTTAGTGATTTAAAATAACACAAGTTTATTATCGTATAGTTCTGGAAATCAGAAGCCCAAAATTGGCCTCACTGGGCTAAAATCAAGGGATAGGGAGCACCATATTCATCCTGGGGGCTCTACAGAGCTCCTTGCTTTTTCCAGCTTCTAGAGGCTGCCTGTGTTTCTTAATTTTTGGCTCCCCTCTTCCATCTTTCAAAGCCAGCAACATAGAGCCAAGTCCTCATGCTACATTACTCTGGTTCTCTCTCTCTTCTGCCTCTCTCCTCCTCTTATAAATACCCTTGTGATGACATTTGCACACCTGGATGATCCATAATAATCTCCTCGTCTCAAGGTCAGCTAATTAGCAACCTTAATTCCACCTGCAAATTTAAGTCTCTTTTGCCATGTAACCTGACACATCCACCGTTTCCAGTGAGTAGAATGTAGACATCTTTGGGGAGCCATTTATGTGCCTACCAGAACTGGGCCTGTTGTGGATCATCTGTAATAATTCTGTATGGAAGCAGGAGGGGCTAGATGGAGGAAGAGAAACATATACCAAAGGAAAATATCCAAATCAGCTTTGTTTCTCTTTAGAGCATCTGAAAAGAGTCACAGTCACACATTCATGTCTAGGTGCTCATTTAAACATATATGTAGTCAATAAACACTTTGGACAGAGCCTAATATAACTTAGTCACTAGGTAAATGGTCAATGAATGAATGCACAAATCAAATCCTGTTTCCAATGTACATTTCCTCAAGTTTTTCACACTTCTTTTTCTCAAATTCTCCGTGCCCCAGTAAAATTATTGCTGCCCTGTCAAGCTCAAATCTTCTCTGTGACACAGTTTGAGTAAAGACGGAAATTTAGATGCTAGAGTGTCCATAATAGGGGTAGAATCTTCAGTAGCAAGGCCAAGTAAAGGGAACAGAGAGAGCAAGAATAGTGGCTAATGCCTTTCAGGCCTCATCACAGGAAACCGCATTCAGGAATATATGATCTCCTTCTCCTGAGATCAGAAGTGAAGACAGTACAGGATGTTCTGTACTGTCTTGAAGGTGTCATAGATCAATGAGCCCAATGCTATTCAACAAAATTTCTGAAAATTAATAACATGAAGCAGTTATTTCCCCATTTGACTCTACTCAAGAACTACAGCTCCAAGTCTGTGCAATTCCATTTTTACCTGAGTTGGTTTTCTTCTCACATCTATCTTTCTAGCACAAAGAATTGGACTTTCCCAGATAGTTCATATGTTCATGCTCTTGGGATCATGAGAATGTGGCCATTTTGTTCGGGGTCAAGAGACCCTGATGTTAATTCAAATGCCAGGGAATGACCTTTGTTTCTGTCAGAGTTTCTTTTTTTTTTTTTCAACGTTTATTTATTTTTGGGACAGAGAGAGACAGAACATGAACGGGGGAGGGGCAGAGAGAGAGGGAGACACAGAATCGGAAACAGGCTCCAGGCTCTGAGCCATCAGCCCAGAGCCTGACGCAGGGTTCGAACTCACGGACCGCGAGATCGTGACCTGGCTGAAGTCGGACGCTTAACCGACTGCGCCACCCAGGCGCCCCCTGTCAGAGTTTCTAATGACATGCTGATTTCAGGAGTTGAGGTTGAAGCACTGTCTTCAAAAGCCTACAGGAGTGTTAAAGAGGAAAAATGGCAGACACGAAATGATTTTTTATTGTACTTTGTGCCTTCCTGTGAGATAACATCCAGAACTCTCAGAGAAAACTTCGCAGGAATTAGGCACCAAAGTCAGCAAAAACATGGTTATTCCTTTGTGACAATGATAACTGACACTGCCATTTTGAGATGCAACTCTGTTGCCTCTATAACAGGTTTTTGCTGGGTACCACTGTATCTGCTGGCCACCATCACTTCTGCCAGGCACTGCTTCTGCCTCTACTGGGACTGACACTCGGAGTCCTCAGGGCTCCAAAGTTGCATAGAGTTCTATGGCTAAGTAGAAGAAATGGTTCTCCCATTTTATTTACATTTTAACAAAGGGATGGTGAATTAGTGACACAGCCAAATGACAGATATCACAGTGTTCCCCCAAGTCAGTCCTCCTTTCCTACATTGAGGCTATGTAATTGGGCCAAGACTGCAGGTATAGCTCCCTCTCCAATAGGGATGAATTCTCTCCTAGGCAATTTCTCAGTCCCTCATGCAAATAGACTTACATGCAAGGATACATCTCAATTCTAGTCATGGGCATAGTTTAGACTCAGAATGGGACCTCTTGTTATAGAATGTTGATCTTTACACCCTTCCCAAGTCGTAGCTAAGAGACAGTCTTCTCTCCAGAGAAAAAAATAAAAGCTTCAGTCAAGGCCATGGTAGGAGTTGAGATCTTGGCCTTAGTAACACTTGGGTCCCCACCTAGTAAAGCCTACACCTTTGTCTTAAGCCATCTCTAGGAGTTTCTCACAGATTCAAGGGTTCCTAACAAAGATCACATATCTCAATTATTTTAAGGCAGCCAGGGGACTTCCTAATTGGGGATTCTGGGAAAGAAGTACTTGAATTGGGGTGAGTAAAATAAAAGAAGGAGAATTACAATTGACACTTAGAGTTTGAACTGCGTGGGTCCACTTACATGCTGATCTTTTCCATAAATACAGTAAAGTACTATACATATGTTTTTTTCTTCCTTACGATATTCTTTTTTTTCCTTATGATATTCTTAATAACATTTTCTTTTCTATAGCTTACCTTATTGTAAAAATACAATACATAAATCATACAACATTCAAAATACATGTTAATCAACTGTTTATGTTATTGGTAAGACTTCTGGCCAACAATAGGCTATTAGTAGTTAAGTTTTTGAGGAATCAAAATTATACACAGATTTTTGACTGTATTAACCCCTGAATTGCTCGAGGGTCAACTGTATATCAGAGACCATGGATACAAGAAGATATAAATGTTTCTTTTGGCTCCATCGACAATTGGATCTAGAGTCTCAAAACACTTCTGAGGATAGAAGAAATTGGCGGCAGGTCAAATAAGTGGTTTAGAGTTTAAAACAGCCAGTTAATAATTTTGCGATTAACCAGTTATTTGCGTTGAATTGTTTGCTTTTGACATATATGCCTACTTGAATAAATTAAGCTACCATTTGTGCCTCCCCGCCCCCAACCTGTTGGAGTATATGTGAAAATAAAGGGTAAATTAATTTCCTAATAAGTAGGACAAATTAGCGGACTCAGAGAAGTCAATGATAATACGGAGATTCAGGAAAGGATCAGTCAGAAGGAGAGGATGGGGATCAAAACTGCAAAAGTAAACTGAACATCATTAGAATTATTTCAGAATTCCTGAGAATGAACCACATGTACAAAAGTGAAGTCTGAAGCAAGAGCATTGCCAGGACGCAGCTTTCTTGGTACCTCTACCTTGCAATGCCTGATTAGAGGTCATGAGATAGATCAGCTGAGTTCTTTTTTAAAGTAGAAAATAATTTTCTTTTTTTTTATTTTTTAAATATAATTTATTGTCACGTTAGCTAACATACAACGTATACAGTGTGCTCTTGGCTTCAGGAGTAAATTCCCATGATATATCACTTACATACAACACCCAGTGGTCATCCCACATAATTTTCTTATAAAAAGGCAGAATGTATGGGGTGCTTGGGTGGCTCAGTCGGTTAGGCATCTGATTTCAGCTCAGGTCATGATCTCCTGGTTTGTGAGTTTGAGCCCCGTGTCGGGCTCTGTGCTGGTGGCTCAGAGCCTGGAGCCTGCTTCAGATTCTGTGTCTCCCTCTCTTTCTGCCCCTTTCCCACTCATATACACACACACTCTCTCTCTCTCTTTCTCAAAAGTAAATAAACATTAAAAAAAAGAAATGCCCATCTTGAGAGAAGAGACAGTCTTTTGGTTGTATATTATACTTGTTTAAAAGTCATTTGCCAATGACTGCATAGCCCCAGCTGAGATGACAGTGAGTGAACTAACACAATGATATACTAAGGATGGAGAAAAGTGGATGGAGGTAGAATCAATAGAACTTGGTATATAATTAGTTATTGGAGCTTGAGGGTAAAAAAAAAAAGGTATCTAGGATGATCCCAGATAGAAGAATATCTTCCGCTTTATCGATCTAGTAGCCCCCTCCATGCTTCTGGGAATTGTGTCTCTGGCCAACCCAATTTTATGTCCCAGCTGGAGCCTCCATGCTTACGTGTGATCCCCCCCCCCCCACCTCAGGACACATAAGAATGCCTCAGGGGTGGACAGTTGGACCAACTTCATCGATAAGTCCTCTTTCTCTCATTTTTTGTGCTTTGCTCCAACAGAACTCAATCAATCATTTCCCAAGTAGCTATAAGTTGTAATGCTGTAGAGCAGTGCTGTCCAATAGAAATATAAAGTGAGCCAAGTATGTAATTTTAAATGTTCTAATTACTGCATTAAGAAAAGAAAGGGGTGGAAATAATTTTAATAATGTGTTTTACTTCTTGCAATACATGTACTATGTGATGGTTTCAACATGCAATGTTTTTTTAATTAATAATATATTTCTATTCCTTTTTGTTTCTCATACTCAGGCTTCAAAATCTAGTACATGTCTTATACTTAACATCCATCACATCTCAATTCCAACTAGCTACGTTTCAAGGGCTCAATAGCCACATGAGATGGGCAGTTGTCATATTGGACAGAGTAGCTCTAGAGAGTCAGATCACCCACCACGCAGAGAAAGCCACCCTATAGAGAGAAAAGAAGTCAATGTGCAGACACAGATGCAGGGCTAGGAAGCAGAGAAAAAAAGCAAAAATACATTCAAGTCCCTGATTCTAGAAGTTCTTGAGGATTAGCTGTATCCTCCCACCCAGGACCGGCCATAGTCTGGATGTTTTTTGAGATACCTCAGTTCCCTTTCACCAATATCCTACTTTGCTATTAAAAATACTATTTTCTTTATCGTTATCATTATTAGTAATAAATGAAATCCATTTGCACGACTTTATCTTGAGGATGGCAATGTTCTCAATTTGTATACCCATGTACCTGTTCTTAGCAGATGTCAGGAATTAATTGCTCATTTGCCCTGCGATAGCTGAAGGGGACACTGCCAGAAATACATGGTTTGAACAGTTACTGTGGCCATATATATTTTTTTGCCTAGACGGGTGGCATGCAGAGACTTAGCCGCTGTGAAATATGGCAAGTAATCAGAAGATTTAATGGGGAATGTCTGGAGGATGCTTTATAGCAGATCCATTTCTTAAGTATCCCATTTTTTGGTTGTCATAAACATGAGCGAAGGAAGGAAGAAACCGAAAATAAGTGCTCCAAGAAGAAATTCTGTCACTGACCCCGTGAATCAAATCTCTAGAAGAGGTTGCAAATGAATTTGAACATTTCCCTCATGGTGCTGGTGAGCTGTTTGAGGAGGAAAAGATAGAGGTGCGACTGTATCCAAAAAGGACCAAAAGTAAACAGGTTTAATTAGAAATGAAAATACACAATCTCTCTTTTGCAATCTTAAATGTGTTAATGGACAAGGAGATGCGAAGGGGGTCAGATACACTCTTCTCTTTCTGGTGTCTCTACAGATCTTCAGAAATTACTTTCGTTTTGTGCAAAAATGCCATTTATGGGTGAGGAAAAGACTACATTTTTGAATTAAAGAATTCTGAGGCGACCACACCTCGGCCAGTGTCATTAGAATAATTGTTGATACAATGCTGCCCTCTAGCAATGGCTCAGACTGGGCTTCTGCCCAGCGGTCCTCTCCCCAGGCCACTTAGGCACATTCCTACACCCAGGGCCTGTCCAAACAGGAAAGGAGTTATCACCTCTAATGAGAATCGGAAAATGATAACGATGAGGCCACTTAAGCCCAGAATGGTCAAATGACTTGCCCAAGGTCACACACATTGTCACTGGCACAGCTGGAATTGGAATAGAGATTTTTATCTTAATTTCTCTTTCTCTCTCTCTCTCTGTCTCCCCCCCCCCCCCCATCTCAACCCCTCTTCCTTTTCCTCTCTCCTTCCTTCTCAGAATCAAGGACAGAAAGTTTTGGTGATTGGGTTATGGAGAAACTCTGAGGGGTGTCTTAGCCCAATAAAAGACCACAGCAATGAATTATTTGGGCTATTTTTTGGTTGTGGTCCAAGGAGGAAGTATCCACAGAAAAAGAAGCCACAAGCCTCTGCAAATTTTCTTTTGAGCTAGGGCTTCTGGACCTCCGGCAAACCCTAAAATACAAGCCCATATTCTCCTTCTGAGGCAATCTCTGTTGCAGAAAGCAGCAACAGAAAGAAAGCTGTTATGGATCTGGATGTGGCCATGAGACTTTGCCTTTCTAAACCCTCCCCTTCTACTCCTGAGAAGGTTTAGGGCAATGGTACAGTTGGGGGTGGGCTGGACAGCAAGGGAGTGGTAGCTTCTCCTAGAATACTCTCCAAAAGTGAAGCTTTCAACAACATTTATGGTAATATGTTGCAAGATTGTTGAGTTTGTAATAAAAATACATTAGGGGGAAACTCAACATCATTAGCCGCCAGGGAAATGGAATTCAAAACCACAATGAGGTAGGTACTCACTAGGATGGGCATAACCCAGAAGAGATAATAACAAGTGTTGGCGAGGAGGTGGAGAACTTGGAATCTTCCTGTACCACTGACGGGGATGTAAAATGGTGCACTTTGGAAAACAGTTTGGCAGGTTCCCAAATGGATAAACATAGATTTATTATACGTTCCAGCAATTTTACTCCTAGTTATGTTTTCATCAGAAATGTTTACACAAAAACTTGTGTGCGAATATTCATGGCAACAGTATCCATAATAGGCAAAAGGTGGAAACAACCCAAAATGTCTATCAAATGATGAAAGTATAAATAAAACATATACCTACAATGGAATATTATGCAGCTGGAAAAACAAATGAACCTTGAAAACATTATATTACTTGGAAGAGGCCAGCCATAAAAGGCCCCATATATGATTCCATTTCTATGAAATGTCCAGAATAGGTAAATCTATAGAGACAGAAAGCAGGTTGGTGGTTTCCAGGGGCTGGGGGAAGAGGGCTGGAGGAATGATTGCTTAATGGGTATAGAGTTTCTTTTTGGGGTTATGGGAATGTTCCAAACTTAGATTGTGGCGATGGTTACACAAGTATGTGAATAGAGGGACCGCACACATGGGAGGCGCAGGGAGAGAGGGAGAGAGAGAATCCCAAGCAGGCTCCCCACTGTCAGCACAGAACCCCAAGCAGGGCTCGATCTCCCGAACCGTGAGATCATGACCTGAGCTGAAACCAAGAGTCAGATGCTTAACCAACTGAGCCACCCAGGTGCCCCTCCCTTTTTTTTTAAATTTTTTTTGAGGCTCAGCTGTGAGTTCCCCTTACCTACATAAGACACACTTCCAGTATTTCTTTGTATTTGTAATGAGAGAAGCCACTCCAGATGATCTCTATCAAGCTGTTTACACTGGAAGCATCTGGTGCCTTTTCAATGGGTGCATTCACCCCAATGTTGGAACTAGGATCACCTTCTAAGTGGAGGGTAGTGTTGGAAGGCAGGGGCATGGAGTATCTGACCGATCGTCTTCCTTACGCCTCCCCTGGAGGGGTATGGAAAAATAACTGCTGAGAAAGGAGAGCCAGCTCTTGGTGTAGCCACAAAAATCCCTTCCGCTCTCAGGCTCCTACACCCTTCCACGGATGCCCGGGCCCCCAGATGAATTCTTTTCTCAATGGGGAGATGCCCAGGGGAGAATCATAGCTTTCTCCTCAGCCCAGAGCTCAAAACAGACTTTCCCCCACATACCCCCAGGGAGGATTCACATCTGGATGTAAGACGGTGAGAGGAAATTGGGGGCGTTTTCAGGCCTCAGACTTTACGAACTTCAAAGGTTGGCTGCTGTTGGGTGGCAGATTTGTTCAGGGGCACGGGGTAAATCTTCACAGTGGCCATCTGGCTCTGAATAAATAACGAAGCCTTGTATACATAGCAGAGTGGTGGCCCTAGAGCCTGATTGCACATGTTCAAATCCCAGCGGTGGTAATTTTTAGCTCTGTAGCCTTGAGTCACTTACTTAACCTCTCTGTGCCAGAGATTCTCAGTCTGTAAAATAGGATTGATGAGAGCACCCACCTCTCACAGTTGTTTTGAAGAGGACATGGGATAATGCAGGCAAAGAAGTTAGTCCAAGGGCACCTGGGTGGCTCAGCCGGTTAAGCGTCCGACTTGGGTTCAGGTCATGATCTCGTGATCACGAGTTCGATCCCCAGGTAGGGCTCTGTGCTGACAGCTCAGAGCCTGGAGCCTGTTTCGGATTCTGTCTCTCTCTCTCTCTCTCTCTCTCTGCCCCTCCCCCACACATGCTCGCTGGCTCTCTCTCTCTCTCCCCCTCTCAAAAATAAATAAGCATTAAAAAAAAAAAAGAGGAAACAGAGGCCCTGAGAGGTAAAGTGGCCTGCAGTATCTATCATCCTATAAATCCTCCACTAGATCATAAGGAATGAAGCAGCCTGGTTCCCCCGTTCCACATGTGTTCAAGATGCACAGAGCTTTCAAAGTAAGAAGGAAGGAAACACATGATCCATCAAGGGGGAAAAAATCTCTGTATAGCTCAGAGGTAGGGTAAGTTATTTTGTCTGTAACGTTCTGGTTGGAGAACGAAGGTGACAGTGTCTCAAGGTCTCAAGCCACTCAGGGACAGCCCAAATCCACACTTGCTGGGAGAAAGTGTTCATCAAGGGAAGGGGTGTTATTTTTGTTTTTGAATTTCTTTTTACATTTCTTCATTTGGAGAGAGACAGAGACAGGGCAAGCAAAGAAGGAGGAGAGAGAGAGAGAGAGAGAGAGAGAATCCCAAGCCAGCTCCATGCTGTCAGTGCAGAGC
Organism: Prionailurus viverrinus; assembly: GCF_022837055.1. Taxonomy (NCBI): domain Eukaryota; kingdom Metazoa; phylum Chordata; class Mammalia; order Carnivora; family Felidae; genus Prionailurus; species Prionailurus viverrinus. Next base: position 83,470,770 of record NC_062579.1, on the reverse strand, counting down.
CGGATGCGGGGCTCACACTCACGAAAGTGTGAGGTCATGACCTGAGCCCGAACCAAGAGTCAGATGCTCAACTGGCTGAGCCACCCAGGTGCCCTGAGGGAAGGTTTTATACACTATGGGTCCCTGAGGAGCAGAGACAGAGAGCAGATGGTGGATGAGAGAACGGAAGAAACGCAGAAGAACAGGACAGGGTGGCACTTGCTCTCTCCCCCCGGGCCCCAGGACTGGGAATGTGGAGCGAGGTCCTGGCCAGAGATGTAAAAATGGGAGTTGAAGGTCGGGTCTGGATAGAGAACTTGGTGGCTTTTGTACTTCAAGACTGAGCTGGGGCGATGAGGGGCAGGTGACAGGGGAGAGGTTGCCACTGGAAGACACCGAAGTGGCTCTTCTCCCACGGACCTCACCGGGATACAGGGTAAAAGCCATGTTTCGGCGTCTGGGTGACAAAGTGGTGGAGTGTGGCACAGAATGGGAGGGCAGCACCACTCCATGCCCCACCCCAGCGTGGGCGTCTGTGTTCCCACAGCCAGAGGCGCCCCCCAGCAAGCAGCTGGGGCGGAAGGGCTATCCTCCTGTGGCGACATGGGCAGCTGCCCTCCATGAGATGGGATAGGAACCGGAGAGCAACGGGAGACTCTTGCTATCTCAGAATACAGGAAACTTCCAAGGTCTTCCACACATCACTGGAGGAAACCTTCAAGGGGTTGAAGCCATGTAACACACAGGTGGGGACAGGGGTCGGTGCCATCGGAGTTTTTACTGCTTATGGGGCCTTATTTTTCCCCGCAAGCCAGTGAGGCCGGGAGAAACTTGAAACACTGTTTTACAGCAGACAGAATTGTCTCAAGTACTTGGGCATATGATAGCCCAGCTCTATGTAGATGCCGAGTGGCTCTTGAAACATTTCTAAATATAACCTTTGGGGTGGGTAGAGCTCTGGAAGGTCTGATGGGGCTTCAGTTGCTCCATTTATCTCTAGTGAAATTAGCTTAAAGAAGAGGAGAGGGAAAGGCAAAGGGAAGAATGACCGGGGAGAAAAAGAAAAGAATGAGGGGATTAATAGGTATAAACTTCCAGGTATAAAGTAAATAAGCCACGGAGACGAAATACAGTCAATCGTATTGCAACAACCTTGTATGGTGACGGGTGGTGAGTCCACTTATCGCGATGAGCACTGAGTAAAGTGTAGAACTGTCAACTACACTTCGATGTTAAATTTTCTTGAAAAAAGAATTGCTTTTGTTCTCCGTGATCGTGGTGATAAGAAAATCCGTTCCATCTTTAAGACCTTTTCCTTCCCATGTACATTTTCCAGACACCGATTGTGACTCTGTACGTCTATTTCTTCTCCAGTAGAGAGTAAGCCGGACAGGGATTTGCCAAGCTAAGAGCGACCCTGGCTGAACACGGAGATCCAAACTCCACTGGGACCTGGATTGGGCCCGCTGTGAGCCAATGGGGCAGAAGATGAGGGGAAAACGGGGTCCCCAGGGGCCCGCCGCCTCCCCGCCTGGACTTGGGGTTTCCCAACTTATTGCCCCCTCTTTTTTCCCCCGAGGCAACAGCACTGCTGATTGATACATCCACAGGCAGCCTGCAGAGCCAGATGCTTATCTATATTACCATGGGGCTGCTAATTTGTCTGCCAATCTTTGTTTTTTTCCGAGAATCATTTTCCTCTTCCTGGAATCAGACCCCAAGTTTAGGGTAATGGAGCAGCGGCCTTGAGTCCTCAGACAGGGTTTGGTCTCTGTCCTTCTCTTTCCAGCCCCACTCCCACAGTCACCTGTACTATTGTGATAGGAGGGCTCATAATGCTCTCTGACCCCTCCCCCCATCCTGCCTCCAAAGTGTTGCCAAGTTAGCTTTCTAAAATATGTTTCTCATCATGCCAGTCCTACTGTTTCTAAAAGACCTTTGAGTAGCTCAATTACATGGACTATTATTAAATAAATAAATTGGCCCTGTTAGTGTCAAATTTCCTATTATCCCGATTTCTTGACTTCGTAGCCTTTGCCACGATTTCCATCTCTCTCACTGATGTGGTTTCTTGCTTATGGTCTGTCTCCTCCCTCCACTGGGATGACATTTCCATTCTATCGGGGTTTTCATCTGTCTATCCCTAAAACAGTGGCTGACACGTGAGATAATAAATACTGATTGAACGAGGGACTCAAGAAACCAAATTCTGTTAGCCACGGTTAATTCTTTCTTTCATAAATGAACTTTATTTACTTTTGTGATTACAAATGTAATACATGCTTACTGCAGAGACTCTGGAAAGTACAGAGAAGTAGAAAGAAGAAAGTAAAAACACCCACAATCCCACCACCTGAAGGCAAACACTGCTCATATTATATTCTAACTATTTATGCCTGTTTAAAGAGCAAGACCTTTATCAAGAGTGTTGGCCACATATAGCCACAATAGCCATGGGGAGCAGGGGCAATTCATTACTAAGGGTGCCACCAAGAAGTCAGAGCTAGCGATTTGACACTGAGGAAGAAAACAAGGGCCAGAGAGAAAGGATCAGGAAGTCAGAAGCTGACAACACAAGAACAAGTTGGGTTATGGTAAGAAGGTAGTGAGACGGTGCTTGTCAAGAGTTTAGCCCAATACCTGTCACATAATACATAATCAATAAGTGTTAGCCATTACTATGATAACTACCATGGGTCAAAATGAATGGTTCAGGATGGAGACTATAAACAGCGCAAGGGCCCTGGAGACCCATTTTAGGTGCTATGAGTTGGGGCATATGAAAAGGGTGGTTTGGGAGTGGGCATCACTCTCCTTATAGGCTCCCTTGCCAGGTGAAATGGGACCAGGGCATCCTCACGTTTGCCTGATGACATGTGGCAAGACACTCTAGGTGTTTTTGAGGTAGGACACAGTTTCTCCTGCCTAGACTTCTCCCTGGACCAGGAACTAGGACTGGCCTCCACGGCGATAGGAGTTCAAAACCTCATACACCAAACACTCTTGAAGTCCACACTCTGATTGTCAGGGCAGGTCACAGGCATGTAGGGTAAAAGAGAAGGTCAAGTCAACCAACTGGGAGTTAGGTGGGATGTGCCTGGAGGGGGAGGCTGTAGGGGGAAGGCCACAAGGTTTATGATGTAATTGAATGGAATGGGTCCAGGAACCAGTCCTCAAGTTAGCAGCGGAGTCAGACATCACAGTAGAAGATTCCAGAAAGAATTACTTGTTGGTGGGGGCCTTGTGATGGCCTGTGCTCTGTCGGAGGTGGTCATGCAGACCCTCTTGAGGGTCTCCATGCTCTTTCAGGTAGTAACAGCGTTTAGGAACATGCTGGTGCTGGGAGTAAGAAAACAAACAAACAAACAGAAAAACCAGCAGAGGTAAGAGCCACACTCACTATGACGAGGGGGTTCTGCCTGGATAATGACAGTAACTTAGAAGTTCAAGAAACTTGGCTAATGTACCCTACGTGTATAATGTGTGACCGAGGACTAGGCTAGCCAAATTCCCTAGTAACCTGGGTCCATGACACATGTGCCTGGAGGTAGAACCCAGCCCTCCCCCTGCAAAGATGACCCCTCCCTTAGAATAATCGGACAGTTGGGACCCAGCTGTTTCCCTCATAATCAGAAGACCTAGACCTTTAGCCATCCCAGGTCCCCAAGAACTTGGGCAGGGCATTGCTTCAGAGTGCTTAATACACCCAAAATAACTACATAGCCAGGCCACTGATGAAACGCCAGGTTGGGGAGTATGGTCTAGAAGCTCAATGCCTCCCCCTTGCCTCTTCCGTATTCTACTCAAAGGAGCAGGGTGTATTTCCCCAGCACTCCCCACCACTCCCCTTGAGTGTATATCCCCATCTTTACCTCCTCAGTCTGCTGATAAGAGTTCAGTTCATTCTCCATCGCCTCCTCATTATTCCGCTTACAGGCTGACAGCAGAACCTGGCTTGACCTGCCCGGGGAATCCTTCTCTTCAGCCAGCTGGCACTCAGTGTAGAGAGACCTGTCTATCAGCTCCTTTAGGCTGCCGGCCACCTTCAGGAAGATCCGGCCCATTTTGGTGGTAACAGCTTCCGAGAGCCCTTCCAGAAACCTGGTCCGTAGAATGGCATCAGACCAAGACAAATGTCGGGCCAGCAGCAGGAAGTCGGTGGCATATTGCCTGACTGACTTCTGGCCCTGCTTGGGGTGGCAAAGAACAGCACTGAGGATGTCTATCTCGGATAGGGAGTCATACAAGCCCTGTGATCTGCTCAGGAAAGATTTATTTTCATCTGAGAGGGGGTTTCCTACCTCCATCTGCAAGATGGACCACCTCTCTGCTGCCCCCAGATGAAGAGACACCAGAAACGCCATTTTTTCTGAGTCATTCAAAAAGCCCTTCATTTGCTTCTCCTCATCAATCTCCATCTCCTCCTCCACAGAGCATGAACCCCGGGCTGCTTCCTGTTCCTCTAAGAGGTAACAGAGTGCTGGGGTCAGCATGCCAAAGGATGGGACTTCCTTTGGTGGTGGGTTCATTGTTTCAGCGGCTGGGGCAGCCATGTGTGGTGTGGACTTTGATCCAGAGGCCGTGACATTGCTGTGAGAGGCAGATGTTTCTCCAAAGTCTGTGGCTTTGATTTCCAGAGTGGACATCATTCCAGAGGATGTGGCTGCCATTTGTGGTGTGGACATGGTTCCTGGGACTGGGGTCCTCACTGGCGGCATGGACACCCCTCCAGAGGCCATGGCTGTCATTTGTGGCATGGCCATCCCTCCAGAGGCTGTGGCTCTCAGAAGTGGCATGGACATCATTCCAGAAGCTGAGGCTCTCACTGGCGGTGCAGGCATCCCCCCGGAAGTTGTGTATGTTGTATGTGGCAAGGACATAGATCCAGAACTTGTGACTCTCGTTTGCAGCGTGAACACTGCCCCAGAGGCCATGCTTTTCATTAGCGGCACAGACATGTCTCCAGAAGCCATGGCTGACATCAATGGCATGGACATTGTTCCAGAGGCTGTGGCTCTCATTAATGGCTTGGGCATCCCTCCAGAGGCCATGGCTGTCATTTGTGCGGTGGACATCTTTCCAGACATTGGACCTCTCGATAACTCTGTGGATATGGCTTCGGAGGCTGAAGGTCTCCATAGTGGTGTGGACGTCATTCCAGAGACTGGGGCTCTTGCTAGTGGCGGGGACACTACTCCAGAGGTTGGAGCTCGCATTGGTAGTGTGTACATCTCTCCTGAAGCTGTGGGCATCATTTGTGGTGTGGACGTTGCTCCAGAGGCTGGGCTTCTCATCAGTGGCACGGATACCCCTCCAGAGGCCGTGGCTGTCATGTGAGGCATGCACATCGCTCTAGGAGCTGTGGATCTCATTAGTGGTGTGGGCTTTGCTCCAGACACTGGAGCCCTCATCTGTGGCATGGGCATCATTCCAGAGGCTGTAGCTGTCATGTGTGGAGTAGACATTGTCCCATAAGCTGGGACTCTCAGGGATGTGGCTATCTCTCCAGAAACTGGGGTTCTCATTAGTGGTGGGGACATCTGTCCAGAGGATGAAGCTCTTGTGAACAGTGCAGACATCTCTCCAGGGTCTGGGGCTCTCATTAGTGGTGTGGATATCACCCCAGAGGCCGGGGCTCTCTTTTTTGGTGGGGACATCATTTCAGAGGCTGGGGTTTGCATCTCCAGTGGGGACATCCCTCCTGAGATCCTGGATCTCATGAAAGACATGGACATCCCTCCAGAGTCTTGGGTGCTCAGTGGCTGACTGGGCACCTTTCCAGAGGCTGTGGCTCTCATTAACGCTGTGGGCATTGCTCCAGGGTCTGGGGCTCCCATTAGGGGCATGGACACAGTTCCAGAAGCTGTAGCTGTCATTTGTGGTGTGGACATGTCTCCAGAGGCTGGGGCTCTCATTAGTGGTGTGGACATCCCTGCAGAGGCAGTGTCTGTCATCTGCCGCATGGACATAGCTCCAGAAGCTGTGTCTCTCATTAGCATTGTGGCTATCTCTCCAGAAGCTGTGGCTGTCATTTGCTGCATGAACATGGCTTCTGAGGCTTTGGATGTCATTAGTGGCTTGGACAATGCTCCCGAGGCCGTAGCTCTCATTTGCGGCAAGGACATCACTCCTGGGGCCCTGTCTCTCATTACCAGTGTAGACATTGCTCCAGAGGCTTTGGCTGTCATCAGTGGGGTGGACATTGGTCCAGAAGCTTTGGCTGTCATCAGTGGGGTGGACATTGCTCCAGAGGCTGAGGCTCTCAACTGTGGTACAGCTGTCACTCCTGAGGCTGTGGCTCTCCTTTGTGACATAGACATCGCTCCAGAGACAGGGGCTCTCAACTGCAGTGTAGACATTGACCCAGAAGCTGGGGATGACAGTTGTAGTGTGGTCATTGTTTCAGAGGCTTGGGCTGTAACTGGCTGTGTGGACATTGCTCCAAAGGCTGGGGCTCTCCTTAGTGGTGCAGACGTCATCGCAGAGGCCAGGGGTCTCATTCGCAGGGTGGACATTGTCCCAGAGGCTGTGGCTTTCATAAAGCCTGTAGACATTGCTCCAGAAGTTCTGGTCATCGTTAACTGTGAGGACATTACTCTAGAGGCTGTGGTTGACATTTTCTCAGTGGACATTGCTCCAGAAGTTGTGACCGTCATCAGTGGGGTGGACAATGTTCCAGAGTCTGGAACGGTCTTTAGCAATGTAGTCATATTGCCAGAGGCCAGAGGTCTCATTTGTGGTATGGACATTGCTCCAGGGTCAGGGGCTCTCACTGGCGCTGTGGACAACCCCCCAGAGGCTGTCGTTCTCATTGGTGGAGTAGACATGATTTGAGAGTCTAGATTCTGTGTGAACTGTGGGGACATCAGTCCCGAGTCTTGGGCTGACATCAGCTGCGTGGGAATCACTCCAGAGGTTAGGGCTGTCATTAGCAGCGGGGACACTGCTTCAGCATCCGGAGCTGGCTTTGGCAACGTGGACACTTCTCCGGTATCTGGAGCTGATAGGAGTGGTGTGGACATTGCTCCAGAACCTGGAGCCGACACTAGCAGTGAAGACACGACTCCGGAATCTGAGCCTGACATTAGCTGGGTGGACACTTCCCCAGAGTCTTGGGTGCTCATTGGCTGGGTTGACGTTGTTTCAGAAGCGAGGGCTGACATTATCAGTGAAGATATCGCTTCGGAGTCTGTGCCTGACATTAGCAGTGAAGATATCTCTCCAGAGGCCAGAGCAGTCATTAGAACTTGAGACATCGCTTCAGTGTCTTCATCTGTAATTTGCAGAGGTGACATTGCTTCAGAGCCTGGAGCTGACATTGGCTGTGTGGACGTCACTCCAGGGTTTATGTCGGGCATTAGGAGTGGGGATATCTCTCCAGGATCTGGGGCCAGCATCAACGGTGTGGGTGTCGTTTCAGAGGATGAAGTGCTCACTGTAGGTGTAGACATTGCTCCAGAGGACGAAGCTGGCATTGCCAATGGTGATATCTCTGCAGAATGTGGTGCTGCCATTAGTGCTCCAGACATTGTCCCAAAGTCAGGAATTGTCATCAACCCCGGGGATATTAATCCATAGTCTGAAGTGGACAGCAATGGGGACAGTGTTCCAGAATCTGAGGCTGGCATCAGCAATGGGGACAGTGCTTCTGAATCTGGAGCTGCCATTAGCAGTGGGGACAGTGCCCCAGAGTCGGAGCCTGGCATTAGTGACGGCGACAGTGCTCCAGAGTCTGGTGTTTCCGTTACAGGTGCAGACGTGGTGTCAAAGGCTGGGGATGTCATCAGCTGTGCAGACATCCCTTCAGGGTCGGACGCTGAAGTGGAGACTATAGGCTGTACGTGAGAATGTAAAACTTGGACCTCTGCTCTGGTCTCCATTACTGGTCCAGCGAAGGTCCTCCCACTGTTTTGGGGGTCACCATTTTCCTCCCTCAACGTATTGTCGAATCGGAGGGAGTGGAAAGGTATTGACATATCTGCCATGGCCCCCAAATGGTGCGGAGAGTGCCCCTAAAGTGATGATATGGAGGAGTCTTGCTGAAGCCCAAATGGCAAGGAAATCTGTAAACAGGAAACAAGTCGAGTAGTCAAAAGCCAAGAACAAAAAGATTGGGGAGCAGACAAATGATTGATTCATGATGGAGACCTTTCTCATGTGTTGCCAGCTCCGTGGCACCAGAGATGGGCCCTGTCAGGTTAAGGGAGCGGTGCAACTGTGAGCAGATCTGAAGTTGGAGCAAAGATCCCTTCCGCCGGTATTCTTTTTTTTTTTAATTTTTTTTTAAATGTGCATCCAAATTAGCATATCGTGCAACAATGATTTCAGGAGTAGATTCCTTAGTGCCCCTTACCCATTTAGCCCCTCCCCCCTCCCACACCCCCTCCTCCCCTATTCTTTTCAAACCAATCCACTGAGTCACAGAGCACAGCCTTTCCCATTTATACATGCTCTAAATGCCAGCTAGCTCAGCGGCTGGGGGGGGGGGGGGGGGGGGGCAGCCCTGGCTCAGACGAAGCGGCAGCACCACCTTCTGGGAACTTGTGAGAAGTGCAGGCGCCTGGGCTCCGTTGTCTCCCAGCAGCGCACTCACAAGGCAGCCAGGGCACCGGCGGACCGGGATGAGAGAGCCCTTTGCCCCAGGATAGTCATCGGTTCCCCGGGGCCCACTGAGTCCCGCCAGGGGGTTAGTCCCTATTCGACTACTCTGATGGCCCTGAAGGTCTTTCGCAGGAAAAGAAAGGCATCGCTCTCAGTTGTGACCAGGAGCAGCATTCCATGAACTGAAAATCTTGTTGCTGACTCGGTGCGCTCCAGGCACCACCGTGAGGCAACTGTACGCAACTTGAAGCTGTCGGTCATGTACAGAGATTTGCAAGCGTTCTCCCGTTTGAATCTCACACCCTGTGTGATAGCATTATGATTCCCATTTTACCAGCTTTCTCGGGTCGCCTGGGTTGGGGCTAAAACAGGGTCACCGCGACAGTAAAAACTGCATGTTTGTGACTACCACCCCCTCCCCGGAATCGCCTAACCTTTGGCATCCCTAACGCCGCATTCGGTTGTCATTCTGACACCACTCGAATGCCAGTCGATATAGCACGTACAAATGTCAAGTTTCTCTGATGACGCGCCGGTGGGCAATCCCAGAGCATCACCCTCTCCGACCCTCCCCCAGGAAGCAGCCCCAGAGGGGCTTCTGGGCACACAGCTGGGAAACCGACACGCACATTACACAATGTTGACGCATCCCCACAGCCCGCCCATACCAAAAACGGAACACTTGCTTATTTGGGACAATGTCACAAAAGTCACCGATCTCGTGGCATCGTGTGTCCATACGAACAACAAAAATGCTAGCAACGACAACGGACACCGACCCCCCAAACCCCAACAGCGAACGTTTCCCCAGCATGTGCTGAATGGCAACACTCCGCTAGGCACTTCACGTGCGTCATCGCATTTGGTCCCCACCACAACACTAAGAGATTCTGGGACTCCATTTCCATCTTACAAATGAGAAAACCAAGGCCCAGAGAAGCTTAATAATTTGCCTGCCATCACACAGATTGCCAGGGGTGTGTTCAACGCCAGAGCCCCCTACCGTGCCCTAATATGCTCTCTCACTGTGCTCTAATGATCCACCTTCTCTGTCCCCTCTCTCTGTCTCAGTCACGTTACCAACACCCCCCTCCCATCCCTAGTCTGGACAACACCGAGATGGGGCACAGCAGAAGAAACACTGGCCTCCCGCCGGTGCCCTGATAACTGATAATTGGTGCAACGGGAAAGATGAGTCAAGAGAGCATTCGGAGATGTCCACTTTCCATCCTCCGAGAAAACACACACACACACACACACACACACAATCCCTGAACGTGCTACAGTTTCCCAGTGCTACAGTTTCACCAGGCAAAACCCGGAAAGATCTTACCTTGCCAGTTAGGGAGAAGAGAGGGAGTATGTCCTTGGCGCCCCTAGCTCTTTTAGTCTGGCCAATCTACTTATGCCCCATGCCCGGCCACTTCATTAAAGTAAGACTCAGTAGCAGCAGCTGTTCTCTGCAATCTCCCTTAGCTATCCCCTGCCACGCCCCCCTCCTGCCCGCCCGCCAGCCAGCCCGCCCCACCGCTCCTGACTTGCTAGTGCTTGCTCCGTCTCTCTGGTCCCAGATTCCTGCCTCTATATAGGCTCTGACATTTGCCTCTGGCCGCCTTTCATTTGACAGCCCTCCAGAAGCTCCGCTTTAGCACTGGGCCTATGCAACTCCACCCCTCTCCCCCCCCACCCCGTCTCACCCCCAATAGTAGCACCAGCCCACTAATGCCCGCCTCTGGCTGCCCCAGAGAAAAGAGGAGATTCACACACAAAGAGGTGACAGCGAAATGAGACATATCCCCTGTGGCCGAGCAGACGCGGGAGTCCTGGGAGCCAGGCAATGTAGCGGGCAGAGGTGAGAGGTAAGGGGAGCCAGGGCCGCAGCCTGAGGGGACCGGTCAGAAGAGTTGCAAGTGTTTCAGGTGCAGCGAAACCAGGCTTTGGGAGGATGGACCGTGGGCGCTACGAATAGAGGCCTGCAACGGTAATAATAAAAAAGCCGATTTGGTAGGGTCAGATACACGGAGGGAAATCTGGCCACCAGGGTCCCTGCCAGGGGCTAGAATTTGACAGCGAGGCTCTAGGGTGTTCCGACAGCTGGCAAGAAAAGACAGCATGCCGGTCTTGAGTATGCCAGGTGAGGGTTCGCTCACAGACGCGGGGCTCCAGCCTGCTTTCCAGAACTGGGGCAGAAGGTCAGAGACCTTGCAGAAAGGCTTAGCTGAGCCCTCTAACTTTCTGAATCAGTATCCCTTTCGCCAGCAGACTAGGGACAGAATGGGTCCCCGAGCCCTGGATAAGACAAAGCCTTCAGGTGAAGTTCAAGTGGCCTAGATATAGGGACTCAGAGTCTGAGGGACGGGGGAGAGGAGACGTTCAGGTCATCTACAAACCCTCCCATGCTCCTAATTAGGAAGCAACATTACCTGCACACTCAGGATAAGCACTTGCGTCATATCCTCTGGGCCTGCAAGGTGGGCGCTGATGCCATTCACATTTTATAAATGAATAAAGAGGCTGAGAGAAGTGGTGACCGAGTCACAGAGCTAATAAATGGCAAAGCTCAGATTAGATCCTAGGTCACTCTGGTCCCCAAATCATTTCCTCTCTTTGGGATCAGATAAGGGGCTAGAGATGTTCCAAGTGCTCGCCTTCCTCCTTCCACCCCCGCCCGTGGCTGAGTCACCGTAATAATAACAGTGACAGTAAAAATAATAATAATAATACCAACTGACTTTGAGTTCTCCCCATACGCCAAGCACTGTGCTGAGGGCTTTGCGAGCATTCCCTCCTTGGATGCCCACGGCTACCCTGTGAGCTACTTTACGCTTTACAATTGAGAAAACTGAGCTTCGGTTTGAGGTCTGACTCTGACTCTGTTTCTCTCCAGAGCTCTGCCCCACGCCCTAAACTAAAAGATGCTGGCAGGAAATCCAACAGCAATGAGAACAACAACAACAACAGCTATTATTATTATACCTGTGTCAAGCACCCCATGTACATGATCTCATTGGGAACTCACAACAGCCCTATGAGGTAGGGCTTCATTTCCAGGTGAGGAACCAGAGGCACAGAGAGGTTAACTAGCTTTCCCACGGTCACACAGCTAGGAAGCACTGTTGTTTATGACAGTAACAATTTGGAAATGACCCCAAGTGCCAGCGTTAGAACACAATTCATCCAATGATTAAACAAATCATGGTGGGTCTGTAGCATCCATGGAAAATGATGATCTGACTTTTTCCAAAGAACTACATACATTTTGGCACAGAAACAAATAAAGTCTGCAAGGACGTAGACCAAAATGTTATCAGTGACCATACCGGAGTGGTGGGATTAAAGGGGATTTTTGCTTTTCTTTTTCTCAGCTGTATTTCCTCATTTGTCTGTAATGGACCCATACAACTTGTGTTTGGGGGGGGCGGGAGGGAAAGTGGTTTTTTTTTTCCAAAAAGGTGTGTTCCCCTGGGGTTTTATGTCGAGCCCTCTCTCTTGCTCTCCCTGCATACCCTCTCGGGGGATCCCCAACATCTCCCCAACCCAAGCAACCTTTCTCTCCAAACACACTTAATGCTTGCTCTACTCGGCTCCTCGGTCAGCAGTGACCTCTGACAAATGTCTCCAATGGCTTGCGTTTAGTTTGTATTTTGTTCTGTTCTGCATTGTTTTTGCAAAAACAAGTCCTCGTTTTTCTAACTCGCCTCTGCGCTTCATAATGACACAAATAATCTAGGAATATATTCTCAGGGTCAAAACCTGAAATCTTATAGGCCGATAACGCTAGTCCTGAGCCTACCCCACCCCTCATCCCTCAAGTCCCGTTCCTCGGTCTGTTCACAGTTGGGTGTGTCTCCTTCCAAACTTTTTCTAGCTGCAATGGCATTCAGAGTTCATATCATGCAATTGCTTGCAAAACCCAGTGTGTGCAAAGAGCTCCAGTTGGAAAACCATTCTGGCATTGGTCACTCCAGGATCCCAAGTTCTGGTCTATTGTGACCATTCATCATCAGGCTACTTCTAAGGAGGCTGGAGAGAGAGACACGGTTGCATGCTTGGTCCGTTCGGGGCACAGCGTTCCATTTTATTAATGCCAGTGTCTCTACAAACACAGAGAGGGGAGGCCTTCTAAGGAAAAGCCCAGAAGTTGCTGCCTAGCATCTCTCGGGTCTCTCACGTCCTGCCCAGTCTGCACTGATCAATACGGCTAGGATGTGTCATGCTCCTGCCGCCTCACAAAAGGTAATTGAGTTTGGGGGATTGCATGGCTAGCTGCTCGGGGAAATAAGAATAAACAAGAGACGGTTCAATATGTCAACAAATAGCTTTCCAGCTCTTGCAAATAAACCTTTCCCCAGGTTCTCGACAATATCCTCTCCCCCAGCCCTAGCAAACAGGCGCCCGCGTAACTGAAAATAGACAACCTCAGGAGAAAGGAATACCTGGTCTACATTAGGGTCCTCTGCCTCCCCTGGTCAACGACGGAGGGAGAAACCCTCCTCACCTCCGTGCTCCCCAGCAGCCCTGACACTTAAAATGCCCACCCGGCTCTTTATAAATTGAGGGGGCAAGTGGAAATAGCCAAACATTTACTGAATGCTCCCTCTGCCAGGCAACGTGTTAAGCCCTTTACATACATTACATTATTTATTGCACAATAAACCAATGAAGTGGGGCTTTTTTCTATCCCCGTTTTACAAATCAGCTAAAGAACCGAAGTAGAGAGAAAATAAAATCAAGTAACTTACCTTGGCTCTCCCAGCCGAGACAGTGAGGCTGCGCTTGTCAGTCAGTCGGTCTGTCTGACTCAGCTGGTGCTCTAAACTCACAGGAGAGTCACAACACTGTCTTCAAGTCTGTGAAGGGCTGTCATATGGAAGAGAGGGTAGGTGTGTTCCGGGGAGCTCCAAAGAGAAGGATTTGACTGTTAGTTGGGAATTACGCTTTCATTGGATGTACTGCAAATTCCCCAAACAACATGTAGAAGCATGTCCAACTCTATAGGGAAAAGAACATTATAAGAAGAGCAAACAGAACAGCCTCGCTGTAGGTGCCGTCCTGAAGGATCTGTGGTATCGGAGAGAACAGGAGGGATACCAGAGGACTGCAAATGGGCAGCGTCCCAATTTTCTTAAATAAGGAAACTACACACCAGTGTACTGTAAACTCCCGGGCTGTATGCTTGATGTCAATGCTCGGAGAGATTCTGCTGCAGATTATGAAGCAGGTAATTTATAAGCACTTAGGACATAAGTGGCCATAGGAGGTACCCAGAAGTATTGGCAGAAAAGTACAAATGAGACCAGAAGAGAGGGGCGCCTGGGTGGCTCAGTTGGTTGAGCGTCCGACTTCGGCTCAGGTCATGATCTCACAGTTCGTGGTTCGAGCCCCTTGTCGGGCTCTGTGATGACAGCTCGGAGCCTGGAGCCTGCTTCAGATTCTGTGTCCCCCTCTCTCTGTGCCCCTCCCCCACTCATCCTCTGTCTCCCTCTGTCTCAGAAATAAATAAACATTAAAAAAAATTTTAAAACAATAAGTAAATGCCAGAAGAGAAAGGAAATAATCTCAGAATGAAGGACAGTCGTTTAAATAAAATAGATTTCACTTTACAAAACACTGGCTTTTCATTGCACGGGCTTTCTTCATTGCCCCGAGGGCTGCTGCGATTTTCCTGGAGGGTGGGCACCTGTCCAAGGACCTGCTTTAGGGAATCACTCGGAGCTAACATATCAACACAGATAGGATCAGATACCTATAAGACAGGAAGTCTTTCTGGCCAGAAGAGGGAAGAACAGAGCTTGACCTGAGCCTGAGTGAGGGCATTAACATCAGATTAAAAAAAAAAAAAAAAAGTGTCGGCAGAAATGAACGTGAGAGAAATAAAAGTCTCCAAGCGCAGATTCAAGCCCCACTAAGGCGGGACTTAGCCAACACATTTGACCTATGCCACCCCTTGGACAACACAGCCCTCTTGTCCGATACGTGCCTGATGCCATTAAGCATTTGGACCACAAACCAGTTTCCAACTTAAGGCTCTCCAAGCAACTTCCAGACTGTAACTTGTCTTCCCAGGCAGCGTTCCTAAAGGCAGATCGATTCAAAGCCGGCTTAGCACCATTGCCAGAGTGGGGCTCTTTTTCCACAGCGACCTAGAAGGAAGCTGCTAGCCTTGTTCCTATCCTGTTCAACGTTTTTATCAATGGCTTAATTAAGGGCACAGATGGAATTCTTACACAATTATCGTAGGGCTGAGGAGAACCTCCGCTATCAGCCTAAGAAGCAGGTTTACATTTTTTTTTTTTAATTTTTTTTTAATTTATTTTTGGGACAGAGAGAGACAGAGCATGAACGGGGAAGGGCAGAGAGAGAGGGAGACACAGAATCGGAAACAGGCTCCAGGCTCCGAGCCATCAGCCCAGAGCCTGACGAAGGGCTCGAACTCACGGACCTCGAGATCGTGACCTGGCTGAAGTCGGACGCTTAACCGACTGCGCTACCCAGGCGCCCCAGCAGGTTTACATTTTAAATCCCATGGTTGGTAATCTCTCTCTCTGTATTTGGTCATTTTCTCTCTTCTTTGTTGCCAGCGCACTAAGTTCCTGCAATTTTGGGCTCCTTGTGGAAAATGCTTAGTGGACTCATGACTGCTGTGAGCTCTACCCTGAAGAGCAGAACAGGGCCTTCTACCCAAACTGCCGAGCACCCAACTCAATCCTGTTGCTTTCCCTCAGATAACTGGGGTCAGCGTATACTTTCTGGATCAGCAAAGAGGACACACTGGTGTCCTTTTATTTGCAAAATTGGCCCCCAATCCAAAGAGCTTAAATTGGAATCTGACCACATCAGTTGCCCTTGACCCTATTTCTGAAGGTGAAGGCAATGCCATACTTTCCCAAACTGCATTTCTCTTAATGTGCTTGGGGAACCTCTGTGTCAGCCGTCCCCTTAGATGACTGTTAAAATACAGATGAAGGGGCGCCTGGATGGCTCAGTCAGTTACACATCCGACTTTGGCTCAGGTCACGATCTCCCGGTTTGCGGGTTTGAGCCCTGTGTAAGGCTCTGTGCTGACAGCTCGGAGCCTGGAGGCTGCTTCGGATTCTGTGTCTCCCTCTCTCTCTGCCCCTACCCTTCTCACTCTCTGCCTCTCTCTCTCAAAAATAAACAAACATTAAAAAAATAATTACAAAATAAAACGCAGGGGCGCAGGGGGGCTCAGTCAATTAAGCATCCGACTTCGGCTCAGGTCATGATCTCACGGTTCGTGGGTTCGAGCCCCGTGTCCGGCTCTGTGCTGACAGCTTGGAGCCTGGAGCCTGCTTCGGATTCTGTGTCTCCCTCTTTCTCCACCATGCCCCTGATCATACTCTGTCTCTCCCTCTCTCTCTCTCTCAAATATAAATAAAACATTAAAACATTTTTTTAATTAAATGCAGATGCAGATTTGGGGGGAGGTGTTTGTAGGGGCGTGCACACTTTCAAAGAGTCAGAGTTGGTATGTCTGGGGTGAAGCCCAGGAATTTGCATTTCGACCCAAGCGATTCTGATGCACTCTAGAGTTTACGAATCACCAGCCGAGGTGGTTGTACACCCTGATTTTTTACATCCTACAAGCCTGAGCTTCAACTGCAGCACTTTCAGCTACTGTGCCTCAGTTTCCCTGTCTGTCAAACAGGGATCGTAACAGTACCTACCTCACAGGCTCTTTGAATGTTTTAAACCACAAGAATAAAAAAAAAAAACAAACACGTGTAACGTGTCTGGCACCTAGGTGAATGTCAGTAACCTCTCTTGGTCCTGGTTATTCGTGGGCCCTGCTGCCTGCCTTCTCTGTGTTCGGCTTCTGCTGCAGTTGCCAACTGTTCCCCCTTTCTACGGCCGGTATTCAAACTCCCCAAGCGGGAGTCTCTCATTCGTCCAAACCCAGTCACCACTGTGCTTTTTGGGCAAAGTTCTCATTCTGGGGGCCCTCATAGGCTGCCTGCCGGCCTATAGAGTGGCAGCTCCTGGATCAGATGCCCTCTCCTGGCTCAATCGGCCATTGCCAGGGGGAAAGCCGGGTCACGTGGTGCCAGACATAACCACCTATTCATAAGAAACTGCTACTTCCCTCAGCTAGGGTCTGTGGATGGAAACTCCTTAGAAGGGGCCCGTGGGTGTGGCAGGAATTCTGAGGCTTAGCCCGTCCAGTACACCTAGGCTTCTCATTTATCCAGCCTGCCAAAGGAATGAAGCGTTCAAGTTCACTGAAGTCTCTATTTAATTCTGACTTTTCATCTCCATCAGGCCAGGAACACCGGCTTTCAAAAAACCAGTCCACAGTCAAGGTGGAAAAAAAAACAACCACCACCACCGACAACAACAAACACCTTAACCCTAAAAATGAGACCGTCTGTCTCCAGAAGACACCTTAAAGTTTTCAAAGCACTTTCGTATCTATTTCCTCATTGCAGAGCTTTGCAAACTGGCCGTCGCGGGCTGGATCCAGACGGCAGACAGATTTTATTTGACCCATACAATGTTTTTTAACAGTTTTTAATTAGTTGCCCATATGAGGAAGTCAGGAGATTTCATATAAAAAGCTGGATTTTTGGCTGCTTTGGGAAAAAAACAGAAAGACTCAGATCCTCGTTTTGACATGGCAACAGTAAGCTCCAGCTAAATAAGTACATGAGGCATCGCTCACCAGTTTGCTTCAGTTCCCACCCAGCTACCTTTACTTTTCCACACTGACTTGTGTGGCCCCTGTAGGTATGTGAATCCTCACTGGAACCCCATGGAACAGGTACAGAAGGTGGTTAAGAGCGCAGATTCTGAAACTGAATTGTCTGGATTGGAATCCCAGCCCTACCTCTTCCTGGCCTGGGGACCCTGGGCGAGTGATGTGACCTCTCCAAGCCTCATTTTCCTCCTCCGTAAAATAGGGATGATGATAATAATGCCTGTCTCATAGGGTTATGAGTTTATGCCTATAAACCCCTTAGAATAATACCCGGCACATGGCGAGCACTAAATATCTGTTACTTTCGTTGTCCGCAGTCCCTCACCTGCCTTTCTAACAACCAAAAGATTCTGAAAACTGAAATTGTGTGGCAAGTTTATGTGGTGGCAAAATTGGGCCTGGCAGGCTGAATGAACTGGCAGGCTATTCATTTATCCCAGTTATCCATATTAACGTATGTGGGCACAGGATACTGGCCCAGATCTTACTAGGGGTGTTATATAATATATATGTACCATAGTGCTTTTCTAAAATCCAAAACTTCTTTTTTTAAGTTTATTTATTTATATTGAGGAAAACAGAGACAGCACGATAGCGGGGGTGGGGGGAGGCAGAGAGAGAGAGAGAGAGAGAATCCTAAGCACTCTCCATGCTGCCCGCACAGACCCAGTGTGGAGCTCGAACCCACGAAGTTGTGAGATCATGACCTGAGCTGAAACCAAGAGTCAGATGCTAAACCCACTGAGCCACCCAGGTGCCCCGAAACACCAAAACTTCTGAACTCTAAATTAAAAAAAAATTTAAATGTTTATTTATTTTTGAGAGAGAGAGAGAGAGACAGAGACAGAGCGCCAGCAGAAGAGGGGAAGAGAGAGAGGGAGACACAGAATCTGAAGCAGGCTCCAGGCCCCAAGCTGTCAACACAGAGCCTGACACGGGGCTCGAACCCACAAACCATGAGATCATGACCTGAGCCGAAGACGGATGCTTAACTGACTGAGCCAAAACTTCAGAACTCTTTGGCGACCCCAAAACTCCAGAATTCTAAAACACACCTACCTGCAATGGCTCCAGATAAGGAGTTGTGCACCTGTTTTTATTATTAGTCTGTATACCCATTTGACAGATGGGAAAATGGAGCTACTGAGCATTAAGCAACTGGCCCAAAGTCTCACAGTTTGGAATCAGAAATAATACTGACCCTTAGGCAGCCTGCCGACATTGCCTAGTACCGTAGTGTGCATCAGGCTCAGTATACGCATGATGCCAGTGGCTACTAGTGAGGTATCCTGAAGAACCATTTACTGAGAGTGGCAAGCGGGGCCCCTAGCCGCATTCTTTCGACTCGTTGCATTCATTTTTACTATACACGGTTTGGGTTCGGGTTAGAATGAGCATTATCATTATTTCCATTTTACAGAGGTGCCAACTGAGGTCCAGAGAAGAGAAGTGACTTGCCCAAAATTGCACAGCAAAAGTCAGCCAGGCCGGGAACTAAAAGCCAACTTCTGTGCTTTCTCTTCTTAAACCCAACGCAGGCTCAAGAAAGACGGCTGCTGAACTTTCCACGTACTGACCCCCCACCCTCACCCTCTGCAGACAATCCCCAAATCTGCAAGACCCTTGAGGAAAGGAGAGGGCCCCAAGATCTCAGCAAATACGAAAATGAGACAGCATGTCTGGGTGGACCTCATCCTTCCCAGTATCATAGGCAACACCATCTAGTCAGAAGCCAGAGAGGGGAGATTTCCCAAATCCCAAGAAAGTCCCAGAGACCCTACTGTTACTATTTGCTCTTCTCCGTTGATCTTTAAGAAGCTGACATTGACTTCTGCCAAAGGCCAAAGGTAATGAGAAGTCAACTGGGAAGGGAATTTCATCAATTAGGAAGCATCACCTTAAAGCAACCTTTGCACAGTATCAGTTCCCTCGTTTGAAATGCAGAAAACACAGCGCTGCTATTTTATATTGTTAGTGCATCAGAGACCCGGGCACGAAAGCAGCACAGGCAAGCTTTCCGGACACGGCCACCAACTCAAGCAAGTTGGCAAAGAGAGGGCAGGCGAGGCTGTGCCCCAGGTGACCTCGTGCCTCTCCTAAGCTCGTGGCTTGAGTTCCTCCTCCCAACAAATCCGTACTTTGATCGCACACCCACAGCGACCCAGATCTTTGAATTCAGCAATTCTTTCTCAGGTTTCAGCGAGGCATTGGCAGCCTGAGCTATTTTGGGACACTTTCTCTGCTGTGGATGCCACTTTCGGAATATGCCAGGAACATGCTAAGGACCTGGAGCTCTCAGTCCTGGACCCATTTTCGGGTTTGCTTGCTCTCTCTTTTTGCCTGGGCTGATCGTTCGGAGGACAGTCGCCCTTGCCAACCTAATCCCAGGAGCCCGCCTACCTTGCCCAGCCACAGGCTCCCAGAGGCAGTATGACTGCCAGCACCCTCCCGGGAAGGGGCATGGAGGCAGAAGGCAGCCTGGCAAGACAGATGTCCGAGGGGGTGGTCTGAGTTTGGATGTGGACTGAACAGACAAGAGAGGGGTGTGAACGACAAGATTTTCCAAACATCTTATTCTTACAATCATCACTTCCTAGTCTGATGCAACTGCCTCGGCAGGCATTCGGGAGCCTGCGGTCTCCATTTTCCTGTCCTAAAATCCTCTGCACCTGTAAGTACCGGGGCTCATTGCCACTCATACGTCTTTGGGGAGCAGGGGAGGAGGAGAGGGCCCGGGGAGGGTCATCAGTATCTGATTCAGGTGTGAACAGGCCCCATGGCATTGGAAGAATCCTGACACCCCCCCCCCACTCTCCTTCCAAACTGCTGCTTAGTTTGGAACATGAAAATGCCTCTTTGTTCTCTCCCAAGCCCCCAGCATACCAGAAGCTTCACCTGTCCTTCAGGGTCTCCTGCTCATCAGTGCTGTGCACACCTAATAGCTCATGTTGGGCTTAATGGGAGAAGCACACCTTTGGCATTTGGATTTCTTACATGCAACCACAGCTACTATTGTGGGCATGGTCCCTGCTCGCTTCCCCATCTCTTATGCAGCAATTTGCTGAAAGAGTGAAAGATGCTGTAAGCAGGAGGGTATAAAGGAGAATTTAGGAACTCTTCCGTGGTAAAAAAGGAAGAACAGTGTGGTTCAACGCAGTTAGAAATGCTGCCACAATGGGGAAGGCTCCATGCTCTGTGGTGAAATGCTCCCTTTCACTGCCTTCCTATGTTGGTGGAAAGAGGACAAGATAGCTACAGGTCCCTGAGGGCAGGAGCATTTCTGATGCATTTATTTACCACCTTCCTGAGGGACTGGACTGCCTCTGGCCAGCTCGCCAGTCCTGAAGCAGCTCTGATGGGGACATTCAGCCCTTCTTTGGGGGACCTGCTGAAGTTCCCTCGCAATGGCCCAGGATAACAGAGCTGGACCCTGTTACCTACCCTCCTTTGTCAACACCAAAACCAAACCATTCGTAGGGTACAGAATTTGCTTGGAGGCGAGGGTGAGGCAAGTCTTTGATAGGAAGTCATTTGGAAAGCCTGCCATGACCCATGCTAAAAACAGTGTCCTTGTAGGCTTTTGTAATGACTTCCTCGGCTATGAATAGGGACAGGACAAGGCTTTTTAAACCAAGGCTGGCTACCTTCTGTTTCTCCGATGATTAGTATCAGTGCTGGAGGACTTAAGACAGGAAATTCACCTTGGGTCTGGTGGAGACTGAGGGAGTTCTCGGGCTATGCAAGGAAACTAGCCTCGGGAGGAATTTGGTTTTGCTTTGACGACTGCCTGTTTGTGTGGTCTTTGGTAACTCACAAAGTTTCTCAGCCCTTCCCCTTCGGAAGAGCTCTGAAAAAAAGATGCTTGGATCATGGAAGTTAATTGTCTGGAAGACTTTTGTCAAAGCCTCCCGTGCTGGGGGGGGGGGGGGGCGTGTAAGGGGGGAAGCAAGCAGTTTGCCCTAGGTGACGGATTCTGATTATAACCAAAATAATCCAGGTTCTGGCTTGGCAGTGGCCTGAATTTTATGTCTACCTAATGGCATTCCAGGAGTATTAAGAACGTTCCCTTGCCTTTCCAAATCTCTCCCTATCCACTCCCAAGGACTTGAAAATTCTTAAGCACATAATTCCTTTGACTCAGGGCTTTGGCATCAGTCAAAGTGCCAAACAGGGTCTCCCTGTTAAGCTTCACCTGGATGCATCCCATCCTGACAGCAGCTTCTGCTAGAAGGAAGAAGAGAGACAAGGAATATGAGAGCACTGTAGGTACCAAGATGAGCCTCAGTGCAGGAGTCTAAAAACAGGACTGGTCACAGCCAGAAGTGTAAGAAGCTCAGGGGGCAAAAAAGGAAGGTTCCATTCTCGCTAAAATGGAGTACAAGGCCACCTACTGAGCCAGAGACTCAGGATTTGGGGAAGAAGACAAAGACCCACTTCATGAAACTGGGGTACAGGGAGCAGGAAGAATCCCACCTACTAGAACAAGACAGGTGGTAGGAGGGGTCCCTGCTGGGGCACCCTCAGGCTCAGTTATGGGAGCCACTGAACCAGGGGTCTCAAAATTGCTAAAAGGCCTCATACAAAGAACCAAACAGATTGCATACCCCTCAACCCTGGCGTTTCTCCAGCCAGGGAGGGTGGGTCTAAGGAGGGGAGCACACAGGGACTTCAACTTTGAGACTCTGCTCCCGCCCTTTCCTTCCTCGGGGACCAGCGTGGAACTTCTAACCTACGGGATTCGTGATAGAGATGGTGACTCACCACCAAAAGCTCTAAGGCAATCCCATATTCCCACATCCTTCCTAGGGCCTAACGGAGAGGGTTTTGGATTAAGACTACTCCAAAGCCTGGCTCTGCCACTCGCTAGCCCTGTAGCCTTGGGCAAGTCGTGTTACCTATCTGAGACTCATCCGTAAAATGGGTACACTAAGGTTAGGATCTCGCAGACGGTACTGTAGAGGTGAAATGAGGTGATGGCCATAGAGCCCAGCAGAGCCCCTGGTACAGCATAAGTGCTTAACAAAAAACCAACAGCGACTAAGATGCCCGGTTCTCTGCTGCATGCATCGTCATCAGAGGGTGGGTTACAGCAGCAGATGGTCCTGGTCGGTGCAGCTCTAACACCACTAAGTCCTTCTGAAGCTCGCCGTGTCCTTAAAGTAGCTCTCACACCCTCTCCGCTGAGCCTCACTACATACGGGTGTTCCGAAGCCTTTCCTCCCCCCAGCCCTGCCTCCACTCCATCCCCCAGCTAACTGAACGGGCGGAGTCCCCGCTAAGGATTCATGAAATCCTTTCCTGGGCTTTCCCCAACCACAGCCCCTTCCCTAGTGGCGACGTAGACTCATTTGGGGGGGGTGGGGCAGGGTCCAGGAGGGTGCCAGTCCCAAAGCACTAACAGAAGGGAAAGAGTCCCACCGAACACTTTGCGTCTGGTTTCTGGAAAGCATGCTGCAGTGCTAGCATGGATGGACACCTAGCTAAGGCCACTTCCACTGTGGCTCCCCGACCCCACAGTTGCTCTGCTCCTCTGACACCACCCTTGTCTCCCTCCCTCCCTCAGGACACTCCCTAGTCTGGGCCCCAGGGTGCCGCAGCTTCTAGAGGCTTTCTTTCACTTCCTCGCTCTTCTCCCTCCCCGTCCTCTCCCGGGGGATACAGACTTCACCCTCTCTCTAGGGGTGTGGTGGCACAAGATCTGCTTTCTGGGCTGGCATGCCCTCAGCGTGCTCTCTGCATTCTGGCCCTCCCTGATTTTCCACTCACCTGAGTGGGGGGGGGGGGGAGAAGGGAGGAAGTACCCACCTCACCCCCCCCACCCCGCATGCCTATGGTACCCCTAGGATCAGAAGACAGGCATCCATCCTCTCGAAGATTAAGCTACTATCTCCATAGAGATAGGGTCTCTGGCTTTAGGGTTCATCTCTGGAATCTACAGGTTTACAAGCCCTCCGTGGGCCACGCCTTAAGAAAGCGTGCACTGCATCTTGTGAAAAGAGGCGGGAGACAGGAGGCAGGTCACATGACTCAGGCTCCTATAACTAGCCCCAGCCTACATAACTGACTCTCTCCAGGAGCTCAGTAAATGCCTTCTGAGTCCTAACCTCTTCTCCAGGCGGCAGCTCCTAGGCTGCCTCACAAAGACCCTGAGCCGTTTCACCTATCTGGACTGGAGGCCTACATCGGCCTGAGGTGCCAAGTGGACAGAGAGCCTTTATCTAGAGGCATTTCGAGCTAGTTGGGGCTATCGACGGTAATTACACCTACCTCATAGTGTTGTTCATGTGGCATTATGAGTTATTTCATATAACATGTTTAGAACCATGCCTGGCCTCCATTAAGCACTCAGAAAACATCCATTATTGTTGCTACTATAAATATTATATATATGTATAAAGAGGGTCTATAATATTCATGAATAATAAATGAGTTCATGCGTGTAAAGTGTCTAGGACCATTATTAGGGTGATCCCCGGGACTTAACAGAGAAATCCATAGATGTCGTCGGGGTTTCAGGGAAGACCAAGGCCATTCTGGAGACATGGTTCTGTGGGGAAAGAGTTGGTCAGGGGTCATTCAGAGGCTCAGAAAGGACACAGCAGTTTGGGGTCTCTTACAAATTCAGAGTGTGACTAAAACCCTCATGCCTAACTTGTTGTTGTAGATTTATGGGATTATGGGATTTGGTTATGGGGCCTGCCTGGTCTAATTAAAGTTTTAGGACTCCTAGGAGACCAGCTGTGGTTCGCGCCGACTGGATCTTTAGAAATGCCTCGTGAATGTACTCCCGGCTCCTTAGCACTGAAGGCACTGAACGCTCCAGCAGTCATTGTATAGTTGTGGTGTTTGTCCATTTGGTCCCAAATGCCCGGTTGTCGATTTACTGCATTTCATTAGAAGACAGTCCTCCCACCAAGAATCAAAAGCTGAAGTGACTGTCCTTTCCTTGGCTCGCAGCCCCCGTGTGGACTTGAGCTCTGCACACGGAGCACCTGTCTTTCCCCTGCAAAGTGCCCCCTGCTCCTGAGGGGAAGGGGCGAGGTTCCTGGGAGGAGCTGGAAAAAAGGCAACTTCTCACCCCTGGGCTGGTGTCCCCCCCCCACCTTATGTCCTGGGGTTCACCTGGCTCTGTCCCTAGTCCTCTCCCTGGAGGGGTAAATGGGAGAAGAGACCCCCATCTGGTCCTGTGGGGTCAACTAATACCCCCCGGATCCGGGTGGCGTCTCTGCCTCCACCTCCCACCCTGTTTCCCGCTGCACACATCCATTGGCAAGTCCTTATCGGCATCCGTGTCCACGCTGAACTTGTCACCTGCATCCACTCATCATTCTGCCAACTACTAAAAATAATCTGTGTTCCCCGTCTTGGTTAACAATATCACCAAACAGACCCAAGCTGGAACCTCAGGGTCATCATCATTTTCCGTCTCCTTGGCCTTCCACGACACCCAGCCCTGTGGTTTCTACCTACTGACGCGGCCCTGGAGTGGCCCCTCTTCTCTGCTCTCACGAGCACAGTCCTGGTCCAGAGCACTTGGCACTTCTTGCCAGGACCCTTGAGATGGCCCCTCAATGGGTCTACCTGACTTTGGCCTCTCTCCCTTCCATACCCTGGTGCCCAGGAAGAGTTGTCTTTCCGGTCTGTCATCTCTGTGCCTCAATACAAACCTTCCATGGCTCCCTGTTGCTCACAGAACAAAGCGCAAACCTCTCAGCTTGGCCAACAATGCCTGGGATAAGCCGATCCCAACCACCGTTTCCATTCCCCTTCCACTGCTGCCAACTACGCACCCACAGCAATTACCCCACCCTCCAGAGCATGAACTTTCACATGAATCCTGTTGTTCCCTCTGCCTGGAATGTTTTTCCTCCCCCTCCACTACTCCCCCTGGAAAAACCTCCATCCCTCTGGATCCAGCTCCAACGTCCTTCATCTGTGATGCCTTCCTAACTTGCCCGGATACCAGGTCATTCACCATCAGTGCCCCCATGATACGTTTCTCAAATACAACACCCATTGAACTATGAGTACTGTGTGTCTTAGTCCCCCCTACTGTATGGAAAGATCCCCAAAGGCTGCCTGGGACCACACTGGATTCTTTTTTGTGTTCTCAGTATTCCCCAGATGTGGATACGATAAGCTGTTAGTTTCCTCGTTTGTAAGCTGCAGATGAAAATAACAGTCGCTACTTCCTGGAGTTAGAAGGATTAAAGGAGATCATGTATCTAATATTTGCTCAGATAATGATAATGAAGGTACTAGATACTGTCCGAAACTCTGCATGGATGATTCAGCGGAACAGACGAGTTAATCCACAGAAATTGATTAAATCCGGTGTGTGTGCATGTATACATATATGTTACAAACATCATATAGATGATAGGTATCATAACTTATGTACTCCACCTGCGCTTGACACTTAGCGGAAATTCTAGTCTTTCCTTTTTTCCCCTTTCTTCCCATCTTTCATCATTAGCCCTGGCTACCCGTCACCCCTCCTCCCCTGCCAGGGCTGGGGTAGGGGAGAGGTGAATACAGAACTTGTCATTTCCTTGAGGAGAGGGGCTATGCTATACCCCTTTTGAAGTCCCTGTGAGGGCTGGCATCGTAGTGGACCCGTGGCAGGCTCTAAATAAGCTCTTAGGCTGGGCTCGGCTTAGAAGGTCCTAGTTTTTTCAGCGATTGCTAAAGCAGGTCTCGGAGCCATGGGTGACCGGTTCTCATGAGCACAGAGAGCAGCAGCCGGAGCCAAGGAGTAGCAGCCGTCCTGGCAATGCCCTGCTGAGGACGGGGTACCTGGCTCAGAGGCTGAGCACCTGCATTCCAGACGCAGCTCGGCCACCAACGAGCCCAGTGGCCCTGTGCAAACCTCTACGCTGGCCTGTGCCTCGGGGTCCTCACCTGTACAATGCCGCCCCTCGGGGCTGTCGGAGGACGCATGGCATGACAGCTGGGAAAGCTCTTTGCCAAAAGGCTGTGCAGAAGTGAGGGGTTGCTAATTTCAAGTGCCGGGGCTTCGCTCAGTAGGAAACACTCAGGAAGTGGGGGTGGAGGGAGAGAGCAGGGGCTTGCGTATCCAGGACATATGGGGGCCTATATTTGTTGTCTTCCTGCTTAGCAGCATTAGTGATTCAAGCTGGTGCTGC
Organism: Prionailurus viverrinus; assembly: GCF_022837055.1. Taxonomy (NCBI): domain Eukaryota; kingdom Metazoa; phylum Chordata; class Mammalia; order Carnivora; family Felidae; genus Prionailurus; species Prionailurus viverrinus. The sequence continues at coordinate 83,444,328 of NC_062579.1, read as the reverse complement.
CTGTGGAACACTCTGTCCTTTGGGATCCTCAGGGACAGGAGAGATTGCAGAGCAGAGAAGCTGAAGCCAGCGCACAATACGTTGAAAAATAGAGTGATAGCAATGAGGTGCCATGCACGTAGGTTCATACGCATGCATTCACACTCCTGACGGCCCCCAATGCTGCCGCACAACAGCAGCTGAGGCTAATTACAGACAGACAGCTCTTTCTCCAGCTCTTTTTCTCAAAACTCTCAACCGACCCCCCCACACCCGCCCGTGGGGATTGCCTGAGCTCTGAGAAGGGGTGTCGCTGGCGCCACAGTTAACTGCCTAGAAAGAACATGGGGGGTAAAGGGGTGTAGGAAGCCACCATGTGGCTCCCCGTCTTGTGGGGGTGGGGAAGAAGGAGGGGGTGAAGGGGGGGAGCTGGCCGGGATACAGATGCAGCTTTGTGTTAACAGATGTGTTCTCCTGGCAAGAGAGAGCCCAGGCCCTCAGCTCCTCCCTTCCCCTTCATCTGAATCCACCCAGGGATCCCCTCTTAACCCTTCTCCCTCTTAAATCCACAACTTCCTCTTCCAACACTGTATCTGGCAGAAAGCTCAACAAATGTTGAATGGATGGATGCATGAATACATGAACCCTCCTCAAACCCATACTGCTCCCAAGCCCTGTTCCTACCTCACAGACCATAATAACCCTGCAAGCCCTTTCCTCTGCTTTTATTTCTATATACTCCCCTTGGGCAGTTTCAACTCTCCCCTATATGCTCCTCATCTTCATATCTCTCTTTCCAGCCCAGCCCTCGCCAGCTGCCTGAATGTCCCTCATACTCCTCAAACCCAACATGACCCACACAAAATTTGTGAGCAATGACATCCCAGGGGGGTTTCTAGCAGTGAGTCTTGGTCTGCTGAGGGAGGGCAGGGGAGGGAAGGACTTGCTGTATACCCCCCCTGGCAGGCTAGGGACAATGACCAGACCAGCACTTATAGGGCAGATTCCCGATCGCAGTGCCTGTCTTCACGCCCGGATATCAAAGTCCTTCCCTTCACCCTTATAATAGTCACCCCCCACCCATATAGGGAAAGCAAAATTGGGAACTTGGTTGGCCAGCAGCCCAATCTGGGCTCCTAAGATTGAAATGAGACAAGTTGTTCCAGCAAAGAGAAGTCCTTGAAAAGGAACCAGTGTGTGCTACAGAGTTCCTTCTTCAAATCCCCCTTCCCGACCTCACTCTCAGTGCATTGCGATCATGGTTACCAGCCCCCCGCCTCCTCACCCAGGCCATCGCTCATCCAGTCCACACACATACACACACACGTGCCCACAGCCCTCCCCTCACGCCCCAACTCCATTCCACTTCACTCTGGAACCCTGTCCCCAGCTCACCATAACCACCACCACCACCATCCTGCCCCCTCCAGGTAGATATTGAACCGAGATTGGTGGAAACTGGGGATTTCGTTCCATCAGAGCAGTGCTGCAGGGAAGGCCTAGCACGTTTGCTGAGAGTCCACACTTGAATTCTTTCCTCGCCTTGGCAAGGATAAGAGCAAATAAAGCCCCCCTTTCCTTTAGGCCCGCCTCCATTTGGACAGCAGCCAAAGGAATGGGTTACAAACACAGTGGCCTTTGGTTCCTAACAGCCTCGGGGCCTATGAAGGCAGAATCCAAATTTCTTCCTTCATGCCCGGGGGTCCCAACTACCATACACCAGGACAAATGCAAGGTGTGATTATACCACTGTGTTATGGCCGCATCTAGGTGTTTTCAGGTTATAAAGCAAAGCGAAAGCTTCATCGCCAATTTCAGTCTCACATACAAGATGTGAAGTGATGTATAGAAAACACTCAGGTTTAATTTCCAAACATTCATTTGTTCATTGATCAAATACATAGTAAGCATTTCCAAGAGCTGTGACCCATGGTTTCTGCCTTCAAAACGGCTCCTACGCTAGCTGGGGGAAAGAAGACTACATACAAGGGTTAACTGACAATACTAGACCATATGCCAAGTCCCAAGCACGTGTGGCTCTTGCAGTGCCTTTGGCAGCACTTAACTTTTCCACTCTACTGCCACTGTCACTACTGTCGCTGTCTTCTCCACCATAGGGTGTCGGGAGATGGGATATCCAGGGTGCCTGGGTTCATATGCAAGCTCCACCGTTCCCTAGCTACGTGACCTCAGCCAACTTACTCAGCCCATCCGAGCCTGCTGCCTCCTCTGTAGAATGACAATAATAGTACCTATCCATGGAGTTGTAGACAGAATTAAATGAGTCAGTACACACGCCACACTTAGAATCATCCCTGGTGCATAGGAAGAACAATAAGATGTCAGCGATTATTATTTTCCTGATATACCTACTGTGCTTTGTTACCACCAGAGGGTACGACTCTCATGGGGCTTCCCAAGGAAGCCCGTCGATGCCTATTCATTCACCCATTCAATCAACAAGTCCATGTTGAGCATCCACAAGTCCCTGAGCTAAGTCCTGTTCATATGGACAAATGACACATGGCTCCCGCCTTTGGGACTAAATGGTGCCCTGAAGCGCCTGGAAGAAGCCAATGCAAATCCTCCCTAAAGGAACACACCCGCCATCAGTTCTCATCAGATTACCACGGATAAAGTGCGGCTGAACATGAACTCATAATCCAAAATTACAAAGCGCACAATGAAGCCAGAAACGACAAAACCAGTATGAGATCCTCACAGATTCAGATGTGGTGATTTTGTGATAGAACTTTTTCTTTAACTTTTAGACATATTTTTTAAAAATAGGCAGAAGACTTTGAAAATATTAGCAAGTAACAAGATACCGGCAGAAAATAGTTAGAAAAAGTATCATTTTTTTATAGAGGGCAAGGCTAGGGCTCACAGAAGAAAGTGACTCCTTCAGTGTCACACAGCTAATAATGAGGGATTCAAGTCAGGTCCTCAGAGTCTCATATCCTTTCAGCAAACTCGGTTACCGGGGCTCAGGCATTTTGTTTACCCCTAAGTCAATCAAAGAATGGGTATGAAGCACTGTGCTGGGTCCGTACGAACTACGAAGACGAACACAACATGCACCTATAAAAATAACCATTGATATCAGTCTGTGTGGTGGAAAGTACTACGGTCTGGCATGATAGGAGGTAAGGCTGGGATAGATCCTCGGAGGACAGAGAAGAAATGGATCTATGGGGAAGAGGAGGTTTGGACTGGTGAGTGGGGTAGAGGCGACTAGGCACAACCCGACCAACATCTCGGAGAAAATGACCCTATGGAGCCGTTCAGGGAACACTGAGTTCATCTGGCCAGCATGCCAGATACATGCAGGGACAGGTCTGTGCAGTCACACAGGACCTGGCACTCACAAGGGCCCTGTGCTTGGTTTAATGCTCGGCTGTCACTGTCTTGAAAGTCTTAATACCTTTTGAACACAGGGCTCCACTTTGTACCAGGGCCCACAATTGTTGTAGCCAGTCCTATATAGGGGAGCGGGGAGGGGGGGTGCAGTATAGCCGGAAAAGCAGGGGCACTCTTGGGAAGGACCTTGAATGCTACTTTGCCATTTGCTCTGCGGATGATGTGGAATCACTGAATGTGTTTGACTACCGGACAAGTAATAGTGCCTGGAGTTTTAGAAAGCCGCACGGTGGATGAGGTAGAGACAGACCAGAGAAAGGAGAGGTGGGGGGTAATTAGGAGACTCTTGCAATAAAGCAATGGGGAACCCGGACAGGAATGGTGGCAGAAGACATGGAGAAGAAAGGAGCCTTCACTTTATTTAGTTGTCCATTCTACAGATGTTCACTGAGCGCCAGACACATGCTGGGCGTTGTGTTAAGGGCTGAGATTCAGGAATGCCCAAGACTCCACCCCCGACCTCGAGCTGCTCACGGCGATGGAGGCAGTGGAGTAAACAGACCAGGACAGCCCCACGCACTGAGGGCTAGGATCAGATCAGGTTTAGGGTGCAGAGGCAGACAACCACATAGAGCATAACAAGACGATGTGGTGATGTGCTACGCTATAGGTGCTGTGGGAAAGGTCAGGGAAGTCTCTTCCACAGAGGCGTCTTCTGAGCTATGCGGGGTCAATGAGAAGATGTTCATTAGGTGAGGAGCAGGAAAGAGGGGAGGACCAGCTGGTGGGAGAGATGTTGCCAATGCACAGAGGTTAAGAGACTATCTGTGGTCTCAGAGAGTTGTAAATGATTCCCTATGAGTCAATCGCAGTGTGAGCTTCTTCCATAGGAGCACGGAAAGATGTGATCAAGAAGATAGGTTATAAATGCCAGGCTAAGGAGTTGGGACTTCATCCTATAGAGCAGTAGTTCTCAGCCTTGAGTGCACATTGGAATCGCCTGGAGAACTTCAAAAAAACTCTGATGACTAGATCCCACCCCCAGGGACTCAGACTTAATTAGTCTGTGGGAGAGGCATTGTAATCTTTAAAAGCTCCTCCAGTTTATTCGAAACCATGACGGTAGGGTGGGAGTTCTCAAATTTGAGCAATCATCAGAATCACCTGCAAGGCTTGTGAAACACAAGCTGGGGGAGTACCCCCAGAGTTTCTGACTCAATAGGTCTCTAATAAGTACCTACTCTAACAAGTTCTCAGGAATTCTGTTGCCACTGGCCCCAGAGAGCCTCTGGTTTCTACTGTGAAGCCGCTTACACTTAAGGGTGTGTGTGTGTGTGTGTGTGTGTGCGTGTGTGTGTGTGTGAGTCAAATGATCTGATTTGCATCTTAGAAAGCTCACTCAGACCACTTTTGGGAGAATGGTCACAGAAGGAGAGATGAGACATGAAACACAGGAAGCTGTCGAAGGAACCAAGGCAAGAGAAGACAGTGACGGGGTCCTAAACCAAAGCAGTGGCAGGAGGGATGGAGAAAAAGGGTCAAATCTGAGGAATGCTTAGGAAGAAGACTTAGCAAGAGCTTAGTGACTGGCTGGCGATAAAGGTGAATAAGGATGTGGGAAGGACAACTCTTGGGTTTTTGCCTGGGGCAACTGGTGACTCCAATTGTACTGGCCACCGTTGCTTGCCGTGATCGAATGTTAGATGTGTTACCGGCCTTGGGGTGGGAAGGGGGTAGGGAAGCATTCCTGGCCTCAAATCTCATAGGCATAGCGTCGGGGAATTCAACAGGGCATCGCTCACTGTCCACTTCACCCCTTCTTTCAGTACCATGAGTCCTCACCTTGACCCTAATCAGCCTGGGATTCTCTTCAAAACACCTGGAAAGGAAAACGAAGATGGGGATCATCCTGCCATGATGACCAGCCACCTGAGCCCCAGGTGTGTTTATTTCGCTTATTTGTCACTTTAATCTTTGCACGGCTGCTGCCTAGAGGGTTTTGGAAATATTCTGAGGCCATGTGAAACATGCACGTAAAGAATTCATAACCTGCTCTTATATAACCAGGAAAACAAATGCAGCTAAAAAAAGGAACCTGCAAAGACACTCATTCTGCGTGGTTTTCAAATGTGTAAAAATGAGCAATTTCCCAGCACAGCATCAGTCGTGACTACTTGTAAGTATCCTCCGTGGGCAAGTAGACTGCCAGCAATCAGCAGGACCAGCAGGATGATAGATGGGATAATTGTCCATTAGAGTACAGATAACTTTTGTACCGTGGGAGGGTTCGACAGGAGACAGACATGATAGATGGAAAAACAGCTAGCTGATGTGATAGGAGTTGCAGCTCCATTTCTGGATGTAACCATTCTCTGGCTGAATCCATGATTAATCAAAGACACGCTCTCATTTGAAACTCTTGGCTCACCGGTGCATAAGCCCTGCTTTGGGTTAAATTTAATAGCGTCATTAAAACACTGCTGTTCCAAAAACTCAAATCACTTTCCCCCAGAAGAAATCCTGCCACATTAGAGAGTGCTTTTGTGAGCTCAGAGGCAGCAACCACGTAGGGGGTGTGCCTGTGTTTAAATGTTTAACATTTGAATCCTCAATGCCTAGCACAGGGGCTGACACACACAGAGCACTCAATACATGTTTGTTAAAGTAAAGTGAAATGAATTAATACATTTGTCCATTCATTCATCTGTTTATTCCTTCAACAGACATTCATTAAATACAGGAATTAAGAGCTCTGGCCTGGGAACCAGATGCTCCAGGCTTCAAATTCCAGTTCCAACCAGCTGTATGAACTCGGGCACGTTACTTAGCCTCTTGGAGGCTGATGCCTCCTGTGTAACGTGGGGGAAACAATGGCACTTGCTCTCCTCCGGCTGTGCGAGGGGCAACTGAGTGAGTGTATGTAGGTGTTCAGCACAGGGCCCAGCCCGCAGTCAGTGCTCACGGAAGGGCAGCTATGATGATCATCATGTTGGAGATACGAGGCTAGGCCTTTCCCAAGGAACTGGGTCCATATAAGAGGCACGGAATCGCTCAAGAGGTGGCAAGGCTGTTGGCCAAAGCTGCTTTTCATTAAAGTGGTTATTTATGGTTCCCAGCCCAGAGCTCTACTGCTCTAGGCCCGCCATTCCTGGCCCGGTGCCCTCCTGTGGCAGGGCCTGGGCTGCCTCTAGGTGGGCTATGCTCTCTAGAGAAGCCGGAGAAATTGTGGAGCGGGCACGTGAAGGCGGAGGAAGGTAGTAAGGGCTGGCAGCGATCCAATTAACCATCAACATGCAACCCTTGCCGCACCTGCCCGTCATTGTTAACTTCCTTGGATGTCTTTCTGCGCTTTTGTATAGCGCTTCCTGGCAACATTTCTACCTGCTAATTGCTATTTCTAATGTTTATCCCTTGGCTCAGTTGAACAGGATTGTCCTTGATTTTAATTTCAATTTTAAGGCAACCCGGGAGAGAACACTTGACTTGGAGTTCAGTCAGAAGGTAAGGGAGGCCATACAACTTAGCGGCTATGAGAGGATTCTGGCGGTAAAAACAACTGGCCACCAAAGAGCTGTGTGACCTGGGGCCCACTACCTGATGTCTCTGAGCCCCAGCCATAGGAAAGGGGAAGTTTACTGTGCTGGTGGCAAGCCTTTTCGCACCTTATTCTCACTACTAAACTAGGCCTGCCCCTTTCAAACCCTTTACGGACCCCAGTTTAGACAAACTCTGATAGATGAACTACAGGTAATGCTTGTTTTTTACATCAGGTAAATTCAAGATGTTCAAATTTATGCTTTCCCTATCTGTCTCCCTGGAAAGTCTTACAAGCAACTCAAAGGCAGGAGCTATAGATTGTTCGTCTCGTACGTGCTCGGTAAACATTGGGTGAATGTTGGGAGCGGAGCCACAGTCGATAACCTACCCGAATCGTGAACGTCTTACATTTGCTGTGTTGCATTGCATGCTGTACAGAAAAGTGGCACAGGTACATCAGACGCATACAGGCCTAGGTTTGAACTCTGCAGCTGCCGGCTGGATACAAAGCACCTACCGGTGCTGGGGAACATGCAGGGCTAAACAAATCAGGATAGTATTAACAATAATAATAGCAGCCGCAGTACCAGTAGTAAAATATAGCAGTAGTAACAGTAGCTGTCAGCAAAATGTGGAGCAGGATAATCTCTCTAAGGATTAATTCCGTTCTTAAGGGCTATGCGGGGCCCAAACTATGCTACGTGGAGGAAGTACAGTGCAGGTGGACTAGATGAGACTGGGTTTGAATCCCCGCTGCCTGCGTGTCCATTGTGTGACCTTGCATTCTGCTCCCTGAGTCCCCATCTCCTCGCTAGTGAAACTGAGATAATGACGGTACCCGCCTTGCAGCTTGGTGGTAAGGAGGAGATGAGCTATAGTACAGGAAGCCTACCTCGCAGATCTGGAAGAGGAAGCGATGACTCCTAACAGGAGCGGGTTAAATACTTAACGGCCCTGTCTCTTACCATGTCATACGTAATGTTGGAAACACTGGGAAACGAATACTGTCAGAACAAGCCACTCTGTGAATGCGTAGAAGGAAGCCGCTGTTTCGCTGCATATACCCACCCAGTTGCTGGAGCTCAGAGAGTCCTTCAGAATGTGACTCAGGGTTGGGGTACCTGGGTGGCTCAGGCGGTTAAGCATCCGACTCTTGACTTCTGCTCAGGTCGTGATCTCAGGGCTCGTGAGTTCCAGCCAGGCATCAGGCTCTGCGCTGAGAGCATGGAGCCTGCTTGGGGTTCTCTCTCACTCCCTCTCTCTCTGCTCCTCCCCTGTCTCTCAAAATAAATAGGTTTAAAAAACTAAAAATAAATAAAAAGGGGAGCCTGGGTGGCTCAGTCAGTTGAATATCCAAAAATCTCGGTTTCGGCTCACTCAGATCACAATCTCACCGTTCATGAGTTCGAGCCTTGCATCGGGCTCTGCGCTGAGTGCACAGCCTGCTTGGGATTCTCTCTCCTCTCTCTGCCCCTCCCCCACTCTCTCTCTCTCTCTCTCTCTCTCTCTCAAAATAAAAATAAACTGTAAAAAACAGAATGTGACTAAGGGCCGAAAAGGACAATTCCAACACATACAGTGTACTTGATCATGTCGCCTCCTCCCAAACGGGTAGAAACAGATGCACCAATAACTAAGTCAAAGGGCTTGTGAACTAATCATGGTAGTGACCTCACTGGGCTGATGCTTCGCTCTTGACCCTGGGGTGGCCTGCCAGATGGGACAACCTCTCAAGGTGAGCGGCGGACCCTAGCAGAGAAGTCTGGTGTCACGATGTCCCCCCTCCTCTTTATGAGTAGAGGAGAGACCAAACACGAAGGAGGACAATCAGCTCCCTGCCTAGGATGCAAAAGCTGCCTTTTTTTCCTCTTTCTGTTGTCCCCCTCCCCACCTTGCAACCACCCCCATCCTTGTTTAGACATGCACGGAGATTAGCATTCAGGATTCCAGCATTCCCTGACTTTTTCTCTTTTTTTAGTGTTTGGGTTGGCTGTTTGCCAAGGCAACTGAAGAGCATTTTCAAAGAGCAGGTGAGTTTGGGGGAGATCTCTTATCTTCGCCAATATTTTACCTCCCTGCAAATTAAAGCAGTCAGAGACCCCCTTGGAAAGAGCATGGGAGTGCTCCAGGGGCTTCCACATGAAAGTCCCTACAAGACACCCAACAACATGGTCATTTTCAAGGGAAAAGTTCCCAGGTATGGTAGCTGCTTTTCCGAAATCTGAGAAGTGACATGCAGGTTACACTTCTGATGTGAAAACCACTCCATGTTCCTTGCAAGCCGCTGTGTGACGTGTGGCATTGCACTCATGAGCGTGAAACATCTGGTTTTAACCAGAATGTGGGTGACTTGCTCATGACTGGGGAGGGCAGGTAAATATGGCTTTGCCTCCTGGTCTGGTATCTGGCCCAGACATGCAAATTCCTGCCTGCAAACTTCTTCCCTGCCAGAATTCAATAGGCTAATGTCAGCAACTGGCAGAGGTCTGCCTCTGGCTATAGTGAGTGCCACATGGCAACAGGTAGTGACAACAGAAGGCTGCCAGAGAAGGAAGCCCAGCTTGTCTGAGGGGCAGGTGACCAGGCTTGCCAGTCCGAGGAGGGAACAGGTTCCGGTCCAGGGCCATTACTGGGGAGAACAGAAGCTGAAGAAAGCTGGACAGGAAACAGTGGATGGCAACTACCATTTGTTGAGCACTTACTGTCTGCCGGGCACCATGCCAGGTCTGGGTATGTTCTCTCATTTGGTCCCACTGGGAAACCCATTGTACAGAAAGAGAAGCTGCACCCATAAAGAAAAGACAGATCAAAAGCAGGAGCCGGGAAGAGCACAAATACCAAAGCGGCCAGGAGGCAAGGGAGTCGGAATCGGATCCCAAGAAAAATTCAGGAACCTCAGTTATTTGTAGTCATAGTGGTTGGGATTAGGAGATTTGCATCTAAGCCTGTCTGTCTCTTCTGCTGACTCCCTTTTGGGGCTGGCTCTGCCTGTCACACCTCAAGGTGGCCGGTAAGGGCTGGTTTGATAGGGACTGGGACCGGAAGAGGGATAGACAGGAGGCACCTGGCTGGCTCTGGCAGTGGAACACATGACTCTTGATCTCAGGGTTGTGAGTTCAAGCCCCACACTGGGTGCAGAGACGACTTAAAAATAAATTTAAAAAGAGGGATAGACAGGTGTCTGCAGCCCATTCCTTCAAAGAGTATATTAATGGCCACATTGCCAGCGGAAAAATTGGCACATGAACTTGAGCTCTGTTCATACTTCTATAATCGATGCGAATCATTTCCTTGTTTGGAACTAAGATGCTCTGCCATGTTTAATACCTGTTGATAAAAGCAAATACGCTCGAATTTCATTAGCAGAGACCCAAGCTTAAGCATACTGACAGTTTCAATCAAAGCACAGGTCCTACTGAAACGAATGCACAATAGAAGTCGCTATGGAACCCTGATTCATAAACCGTCTAGTCTTCCCCCACAGACAACATTAGCCCTCGTTTGTTCTTGAGCCAAAAACTGTCCTTGGCTCTGATTAGCAGTTAGCGAACAAATGCCACTGTATTACAGCATCCTGCCACTACACTCTAGTGTACATCTCTCACCTTCAGACCACTGTGCCTACAAGCAGAAAAGTCCAAGTGCCTGAAAACAGTTAGATCCTGCATGGTCCTTTGAAGGGCTAGAAAACATTTGAAAGGTGACACTGATCAGAGCGATCCATTTACGCTGATGGGGCTGTGAAACGAAGTCAGAGGGGTCGGATAAGAACCTCAAACAAGGACAACACGGTTGCATTCCCAGCTGTGTGAAATGACCAGCGTATCATGATCGCCTTTTCACGCAAATGTCAATGACATAATCCTAACAGGCTTGCAGCTCTCTCGCTGGTGTAATAAAACAATGACCCAATTATTTTGGAGGGCTGAAGCAGCAGATGTGATGACTGGGTATGTTGTACAGGGCGCTGCGTGTGTGATAGACGGGGCACAGTAGGGCAGCAAACTGTGTGCCGAGGATTTGAAACCTGCCTCCAGAGCCAAAACTCCTGCCATTCATCTGGTCGGAAAAAAAATAAAGCCATTCAGTATGAAAGTTCCCACTTGTTCTCATGACGGAGGCCAGTTGGGAAAATGTGGCGCAGTGCTGATTGAAGCAAATTCTGTTTAAAAAACCAGCCGGTTTGTGGGTATTTGTTTATTTATAACTCCCCCCTCCTCCTCCCCCACACCCTGCCTCCTTCTGCAAAGGATTTGAGATGGGATTTGAACACTGAAAGTTTGTTTAAGTCCTAAACATGTCCAGCTACTTTTTTTTTCTTTTTACATTGACGACAAAATGAAACCCTTCAAATGGAGCGCCTCGCTCTAGAGACTGCCCTGGTTTTTCCAGAGCTGCTCCTCCTTGTCCCCCGTGGTGAGAGGGACCCCTTGCTCCAGGATACCCTTGTTTCCGCTGCTACGTTTTAATATAACCCAGGGAAATAAACACAAGCCTATATAAAGGAGCATGGATTCACTCCCTCCTCCCTCACTGATTCACTCAACAAATATTGATTGGTACCTGTTCCGGGACAGGCTCTATGCTAGGCACAGGGGAAGCAAAAACGAAGACAACCCAGTGCTTGCATTTGAAAACCTCACAGTCTAGTGAGAAGGATAGACAAATAAACAAGCTCCTGCACCCGCCGGGTGACTAGTGCTTCAAGAGAAGTATGCTCAGGGACCGCAGGGTGTCATGGGGGCCACAGAGGCGGGGGCATAGTTGAGTTACTGCACGGTCTCAGACTCAGGCTGCCTTGGGTTCACCTTTTGGTTCTGCCTCTCACTAGCCGTGACCTTGGGCTCTTCGCTTAACATCTCAGAGCCTCAATCCCCTCATCTGTAAAATGGGGCTAATAATAGAATTGACGTCATTGGGCTATTATGAGAATTCAATTCGATAAACTGTGTAGCACACTAAGAATAGCCCCTGGCACATAGTAAGCACCCAGCAAAAAGTTTTACTTATGTTTTTTCATGCTTTCTCTTCCTTTTGTTTGATTTTCATAACACTCTGTGTTTGGGGATGGGACTCTAAGGTCTGGTTTCTAAAACAGAACTGCTCTCAACAAACTCCTCCCGTTAGCCTGATTTTTTTTTTTCATTTGGAATGACACAGTTCTGTCACGATTTTTCCCTCAGTAACCATATGTCTGGCAAGAACCCCAGGGAGAAAATATTTCCCAGATGGTTTCGTTTATGTCAGCCTACTGTGCGCCAGGCACCCGTCCGGACAAAAGGGACGCATTGTCGACCCATAAAGGCAAGGTCCCTGTCCTCTTGGAGTTTACATTCCCATAGGAAAGACAGATAATAAACAGACAAATATACAACAGACATAATTACCCGGGGAGGTAAGTGTGGTTAAAGAAGCATTGCCAATAAAAGGAATCTTAGGGAGGGTCAGAAGGGGACTAAGGTGGTCAGGGAAGTCTCATCTCAGGGGGTAACATTGAAGTTGAGACTGAAAGGTTAAGAAGCCTCCCAAGTCAAAAGCACAAGTGCAAAGGCAGTCCAGGCAGAAGGAACAGCCCGTTCAAAGGCCCAGGGGCAGGCAAAGGCTTTGAGAACGCTCCAGAAATCAAAAGGACAGCGTGGCTGAGACATACAGCCCTGGTAGGGAGGGAGAGCAAGCAGGGTCATTACGTGCATTTTGAAGATGAGGAATGAAGAACCCAGAGAGACTGACGGATTTACCCACAATGCCCTGCACATAGTAGGCGCTCCATAGGTTGTAAGATTCTCAGTCAGTAGGGCGGGGCTGAGGCCCTTTGCCTTCCAATTCGGACTGAGAGTTCCCACCAGGACTAGGATCGGCTACCCAGGAGGACTGAAACATACAGTCTTTTCATCGGTGAGTCATAGGCAACGCACATTAGAGTGTGGGGTCGAGTGGCCCCAGCTGCCGCCTGAATGTACCGGGCGGGGGTGGGCTCAGGCCGTGGCTGCAGCTTTTTAGCATGTTTACGATGAGCTGAAAGCACTCACCGCTTAATTTAAAATACCGCTCACACATCCACATACAATTCAGCAGCCGGGGGAGCTGCCAGGAATCGAGGCTCAGTGTAGAAAATTGGAAGGTCAGGAATATCGGGTGCCCAGCCCTGTTTCCCAGCACCCACAGGCTGTCTCTGGCCCCATACAGAAGCACCTTCCCTAATAGACTCCCAGAGGTCGAGACGTGGATGGGGGCCGAGGGGTCTGCGTGGGAAGGGAGGCCTCTGCAGGCCCCTTTGTGCGGGCCACACTGGTAGTTCTACCTGGTCTTCAGCTTGCCTGCCCTCCTCTTCATCCACACCTATTAAAATAGCCCTCAAAGCCCAACCCCAGTCTCCTGGTGAAGCGTCCCCAGGCAGCCCCTCCCAACACGCCCCCCCTTCTCCGCTCCCCATCTTCGTGTTCCTGGAAATCTGACCATTGGGAAATCTCATTTGGCCCCGATATCAAACTGCCTGGGCTGGCTGCTGCTATTTCCTGTGTGTGTATCTCGTCTCCCCAACCACACGGGGGCCCTCAGCGCACATTCGAGGACCACGGTGCTTTCTTTTCTGTCCCCCCACGGCTCTCGGCACACACACGAGCTCTTCCTCCTGAGTTGCTGTGACAGTATGGTTTGAAATGCCTTTCGGGGAGAGTTACCTGCTCTTCATTGAAACACAAGAAGTTCCACCTGATGAAAATGTAAAAGCCCTCAGGGGCATCCACTTTTCTTCCCGTTGCTCCCCCTACACCCCGGGGTACCTGCCCACGGACTGGACAAACCTGCAGGCTTCTCGCTCCAAATCCCCCACAGTTCAGCTCTCTGCTCATGAGATTCCTCCTGACTGGGAAGTCGCCTCTCCCAGGTCTACCCATCAAAAGCCCAACTCGCCCTTCAAGGTCAAATCCAAATGCCATCTCTGCCATGGCAATGCACCACCCCAGGTACAATTCTTGCCTCACCCCCAAACCCTCATGGCACCCTGTGCCTGCTTCTTTTTTGAATTTTGTTAACGTGTATTTATTTTTGAGACAGAGACAGAGACAGAGAAAGACAGAGTGCGAGCAGGGGAGGGGCAGGGAGTGAGGGAGGCACAGAATCCGAAGCAGGCTCCAGGCTCCGAGCTGTCAGCACAGAGCCCGATGGGGGGCTCGAACTCACGGACCACGAGATCATGACCCCAGCCGAAGTCAGATGCTCAACTGACTGAGCTACCCAGGCGCCCCTGGGCCTGGCTCTTTTATGCTATAGGCTGGCGGGCTAGAATAACCTAGGTTTAAATTCCAACCCCATCCCGTCCCTAGGCAACCTCAGTTTCCTCTTCTGGAAAAGGGGATCGCAACCTGCCTCAATGGGATATTGGAAGTGGCCAATAAAATAATAGTATCTGCAGCCCACTCAACACAAGACTTGGCCTATGCAGCTCAGTAAGTGCTACCTATCATGAGCCCCTTCCTCACCTCCGGGAAGCAAGGCGAAGTCATGGCTAAGAAAGTGGGCTTGGGACTCAGTTGTATCTAGGTCCCAGGCGGGGATCCATCACTTCCTAACGACGTGACATAACGTACGCAAGGTAAACCACTCGGCACGGCGCTCCTTGCTTCAAAATTGCTCACTTCAGGTCTACACTGCCCTACAACCTAGAAAATTCCTTTAAGGGCACAGACAATATTTTACTTATCTGTGCATCTCTCCCTGCCTAGCCTAGCCCAGAACCTCTGCAGCTGGCAGGCCCACAATAAATCCTTGTTGAATTGAATTGAAAACCCAAACCAGATGTGCCTCCTCCCCTGTCAAACGAAGCTTTCAAGCTGGTGGGTTGGGCCTCTGCCCCTTCGACACCTCCTCCCTCGGAGCTGAGCAGCCAGGCCGCCATTGTCTCAGTGGCTCTGGGGAATGGGAGCCCGGTGGTGAAGACACATAGCAAGTGGTGGGGACGGGGAGGGGGGACGAGTTGGGTAGGGCAGAACGCTCTCTCTGCTCCTGGCGACTCTGAGCGGATTGCCTTCGAAGGGTGTTATCCTGACGTCTGTGCCCAATGTTGAGGAAACCCACCTCTCCCCCAAACACCGAAAATGGTGAGCAAATGAAGGTGTCAGGAGAAAGCTCCCTTCTCCTGTAGCAGAGACAGTAAAACTGAGGTTCAGACACGGTCAGCTCCAAAATCTTGAGGCTTGGGGCCCCTGGGTGGCGCAGTCGGTTGAGCATCCGGCTCTTGGTTTCGGCTCAGGGCATGATCTCACAGTTCGTGGGATCGAGCCCCCATGCTGGGCTCTATGCTGACAGTGTGGAGCCTGCTTGGCATTCTTTCCCTCTCTCCCTCTCTCTCTACCCCTCCCCTGCTCTCTCTCTCTCTCCCTCTCTCTCTGTCTCTCAAAATAAATAAACATTCAAAATCATGAGACTGGGCTTCAAAGCACAGTTCAGCTGGTGCCATAGGCAAGCCCTAACCACTGGAATACCCTGTCTCTACATTAGCCTTGCTAGGGAAGGATAGAGGTATGTGTTTGTGCCCCCAGCTCTGCAAGCCCACTGAGAGAAGAACACAGGGCTTTCTGGAGGAAACATACTCCAAAAAGCACAAACCCGTTTTGAAACTATGAAAAGAAGCCCTCGTCTTCAGTGTGTCTGAGCCAGAGCTGTGCAGACAGGGCACAAAGAATAGTATATTGTCCGGCAAGGGTCAAGGCTAAGAGCCCGACACCAGAACATGGCTGCCTGGACTGTAACTCTGGCTCTGTCTCGTATTAGCCTGCCTGTGTCTTAACCTCCCTGTGCATTCTACGACTGCTTGTTAAATTAAAATAAATGCACACCTCTGTCCCTCCGTTAGCAAGACTGGCCTAGAGGCAAGGTAGCCAAATGGTTAGAGTTTGCCCATGGCGACAGCTGAAGTCTGCTTCCAACCCCAGGCGCATGATCTCAGAGCTGAGTGTCTCTAAACCTCGCTTTTGCCATGTCTAATGTAGGGATAGCAACGGTGCTTCCTCCAAAGCCTATTGAACATTTAAATGAGATAGCTCCCAAGTCATGGACGCAGAGGCAGGGTACTCATCATTTGAATCTTGGAGAGTGCTATTTCCCCTTTTTTTTTTTTTTTTTTTGCCTCTTCTGGGTTAACACACGACATGTAGTTTTGGAAATTCTACCGCAGTAAAGGAACGATTTCATCGTTTTGCCAATGAAATTCCTAAACATCGTATTCGAGAGCCAGAAAGGGGAAACATGTTTGGTCATTTCTAAACAACGCAAGCATGGGCAATCAGTTTCCCCCCTCAGCAGATCTGACTCCCCCCCACACCCCCCGCCACCCCAAAGCTGCAGAAGTCACTTTGCAGGACAACATCGAAGGAATGAGTATTTTACTGCAAACAAAAGCCATCTTTGTTTGCTGCCCAGCTTTGGGAGAAAAAAAAATACCTCAACCCAGGAGCTTGGAAAATTCTTGAAAGTTCTCATTTTATTCCAGCAAATCCAACTGAATTGGCAAGACTCCTGGCCATGTGAACCTGAGTCAGAATGAGTCGCTTCTACCCACCACCCTCCCCACAGCACCCAGAACCCAGCAGGGTCCGCTGGGCATCGATACACATTGGTTGTCGATTCCTCCATGGGAGCCACAGATTCTATTTCTACAATGTCTGCTACATTGCCAAAACATTCAGAAAGCAGCACCAAAGAACATTTTGAAAACAGGGGGAAAAAAAGCATCCATCAACTCACCAACTCTAACACAACTCTTAATTTTGTGTGGAAAGTTCTCTTCCAGTCTTTATCCACGTGCAGACATATTTTTACAGCACTGTAGTCATAGGAAAAAACTGTAGCGGCTTCAGCCAAGAACCAGATACCATACAGCTCATGTCACTAAACTTTCCAAGTGAGGGCTTTTTTCTCCCTCATTCACTCCATTCATTCATTCCTTCGGTCAGTCAGTCAGTCATTCGACAAACATGGATTTCACCAGGCTCTGGTGCTATGCCCTGGGGAGTACGGGATGGAGATGACTAAGTCACAGTCCTCGCCCTCGAGCAGCTCCCAGTTTAGTGGGGCAAACAGACAAGTCAGCAGGAAGTTACAGCACACTAGGATCAATACATGAACGCAGTGAAAGGAGCATCCACCTAAAGGTGGGCAGGTAAGGGGTGTGGGGGGCAGGGGAGACCAGGCAGAACGTATACAAAGGCATGAAGTCAGAGAAAAACAAGGTGTCATCAGCTAGCCAAAAATAGCTCAGAATGGCTGGATCATAGGCAGATGACAGTGGACGCAGCAAGAAAGGAAGGAGGAGGGGGGCAAATCATCAAGACGAAAGGTTTCGGTTTCGTTCTGAAGACTGTGGGGGAACTTCGGAAGGATTTTCAGCAGGGTAGGAGCACAGTCAGACAGATGTACATCTTAGAAAGACTGCCCCAGCCACAGAGCGGAGGGTAGATGAGAGGACATGAGACAGGTAACAGGGGGACCACTTAGCAGGCTGTCACAGCAATCGATCAAGATAAGGAGGGTGTAAATGAATGAGAGGGCTTCTCCACTTACACGCTGCGTCACCTTAGTAGGTGACTTAACCTCTCTGTGCCTTAGTCTCTCTCCTCCTCTGTAAAGCGAGAATAACCAGAGCATCTTCCCGGTGGAGCTGTTGGGAAGATTCCACGAGACACTGCATGCAAAACGCCTGGCATAGTGGCTGCTGCCCGGGAGACACTCCACACATGTTACTTCCCCTTCCCCCTCATTCCCTTTCCTTCCACCTCACCCTTCCTTAAAGGCAGGCACGGAATGGAGCATGGAGGTGGCCGAGGCAGGACTCTAACCCAGACAGTCTGACTCCAGAGGGCAGTGGAGAAAGTTTGAAAGTTAGAAGGGTTGTTTAGCTGAGTCGAGGGCCCAGCTGAGGTTGGAAACTATGACTTTCGAGTAGGACTAATCAACAAAGTGATGGGATTTTCTCCAGCAGTGTTCCTCCATCTGGGTGTAAGCACAGAGGAGGAGGCTGTCAGTTAAATTTATCCAGGCTTGGGTTTTTGCCTAGTGGATGTGTCAGAAAGACACGGGGCAAGGGAGTTTAGGATACAGGCAAGATCCTGAAGTCTACATTCCAGGAGTTAGGCAAACAGAGCTGGCTTCAAATCTCATCTCTGTCCAGTACTTGCTGTGGGACTCTGGGTAAGTCACTCAACCCCTCTGAGCCCCTGTCAACTCAGTAAAAAAAAAAGAAAAAGTAAAAGAAAAGAAAAGACAACAAACAGTACCTGTCTCATAAACTTACTTTGAGAATTACAGGAGATTATTGAAGCGATGGTATAAGACGTGCCTGGCACATACATATTCATTATTATGTTTATCATCATCATCATCATCATCATTATCATCATCAGTTTCAAGGATGGATAGGAAAGGGAGTGAGGTGGGAGCTGCTGACTGGGTGGGAGAATGAAGGGGGGCTCGAGAGTCCAGAGATCGTCCTGGGGTAAAAAGGATGAGCTTTAGGGGTCAGTGGACGGGATGTGGGTGGCAGGGGGTGCTGAGATGGAACAGGTCTGACCGATGATGGAATTATGGTACCGTTAGAACGGGGGTGTGTCCTGCACATGGATCATGGATGTCAAACTCACCCAGAATGATGCCAGGACTTGGGGTGAAGAAGAAGACAGTGAGCCAGATGTCGAACTCTTCGTTGCAAGGGTGAGGGAGGGTGGTTTGGCCAGGAGGGGGTGGTGAAGAAGAAGGGTCGATGAGGAGAGGAGAGAAGAGGGTGCTGTAGCTAGATGGCATGTGAAGGAGGAGTTCTTGGCTGAAGGCGGAGGAGTAACGGTCTGGAAGCAAACAGGGGAAGCGAGAGCACAGACCCCACCTCCCAGCCCTGGGGTGCCTGCGGCGTGAGAACTGTCCACTAGAGGGCGCAGCAGGCAAAGCCGTGAGCCCTTCCGTGGAGACAGGTTTCAGCACTCGCAGGCGCCAAGGTAGAGAACACTGTCCTGGGGATTGTTTCCCCGCGAGGCCGGGGGCGGGGGAGGGGTGTGAGATTCCGGAGGGTGCGAAGAAGGATAGGAGAGGGCAGTAGTAGGGAGACAGATGAATCAGGGGTAGGGGGGAATGGGAGCAAAGAGGAGAATGGATGGGGATGCTATGGGAGAGGACAGATGACCGGCAGGGCGACTCACGTTTGGGCTGTAGCCAATGACGGGGGGGGGGGGGGGGGGGATGTGAGGCTTGGGGGGATTAACTGTCCTCAGACTTCCAAATGGAGCTTTTTTTCCCTTTACATCTTTTGTTTATTATAAAAGTAACACATGCTTGTTTCAAACAATTCTAATCATTACCGAAGTGAAAATCCGCCTCCTCCATACCGTTCCCCAGAGGTAACCACTGTTGACACTCTGTCTATTCCTCCAGATTTTTTTCCTA
Source organism: Prionailurus viverrinus (assembly GCF_022837055.1). NCBI lineage: Eukaryota > Metazoa > Chordata > Mammalia > Carnivora > Felidae > Prionailurus > Prionailurus viverrinus. Next base: position 83,425,023 of record NC_062579.1, on the reverse strand, counting down.
TGTATAATATATAATACCCTTAACAGAAATCAGATCCTACTATACTAATTCTTCTGCAGCTTGCTTTTGCTGCCATACTATATTGGAAACATCGTTGCTACATTGAATGCTCTGTGCTGGCTACTGTGCTAATTATTTCATTTGGATTAGCTTCAGTACTCCTCACAACTTCACCAAGAAGGTGTGATTATTTTTCCCATTTTACAGATGAGAAAATTGAGGCACCCTGAGGTTTAGAAACTTAAGCAAGGTCACACAGCTTACAAAGGCTACAGGAAGAAGTCAAGCCTACCCAGTGTGGCAACAGAACCCACTTCTTAATCATTAGCGCAGTGAAACTTCATATGCCATTGTTTATTTTTGTAACATTTATTTATTTTGGGGAGAGAGAGAGCGGGGCAGGGGCAGAAGGAGCTGGGGACACAATCTGAAGCAGGCTCCAGGCTGAGAGCTGTCAGCACGGAGCCCGATGCGGGGCTTGAGCTCACAAACTGCGAGATCATGACCTGAGCTGAAGTCGGACACTCAACCGACTGAGCCACCCAGGTGCCCGCTCGTATGCCATTATTTCGATGTACTATCACTTATCCAACCAGTGCGGCACGGAGGTCATTGAAGTTCTTTCCAGTTTTTTGCTCTCTACGAACAAGGTCTAAATGAACCCCAGACACAGAACATCTCAAAAGGATAAACTCCTTAAAAGAAAACTTTGCTGGGTCTAACAATATTTCAAGTGGCTCTCTAGACATTGCGCTTATTTAGACGTGCCCCAAGAACGGATCCGCGTGCCTGTTTCACCATAGTCTCACAAACGCAGGGTTTTAGCAACCTTCTAAATTTTTGCCGACCCGAAAGGTGAGAAGTGACATTTCGATTGCCGAAATGCTGTTTTAATTTGCATTATCATTACTACTTAATTATCACTGAGGTTGTGAACATTTTCATCCGGCCTAAGTCCTTTGTGTCTCGCCTGCGAATTGCTTGTTCGCTATGCTCTGACCATATCCCTCATGGCCTTGTTCGTCGCGTTCTCACTGACCGCCAGAAGCTCATGCTTTCATTCCTTCAACACGTGTTTATTGAACACCTACTGTGTGCCAGACATGGCCCTAGCTTTAGGAATACAGTGGTGAATAAGCCAACACTCAGCTTTCATGTGAGTAGAGCGGATCACGGTGAGTGCTACAAAGAAAACAGTTGCACTTCCTATAATGGAGCTCTTAAGATATTATGAATAGTAAACCTCTGTCCGCCTTCTGTGTGTGACTTTATCCTGGCTTGCCCTTGCAGCTTTGCCTGAGGTAACTTTCGCCCGCTGAAGTGGTTCAGTTTTTGCGTCGTCATATCTGTCATGCTTCTCCTTTATAGCTCCTAGGGTCTCTTCTTGCCTTGCAAAGACTTCCTCCCTCGATACTTAAAAAATATCCTCCTGTGCGTTCTTCCGATCTTTCGGCGATTTCTGTTTTTAAAATCTAAATCCTGGACTCAGATGGAATCTATTTTGGAATAAGGAGTGAGCCAGACATTCCGCTTTATTTTTTTCTGACGGCAGGGCCAGTTGTCACAATCAATGGCACCATGTGTTAAGCAGTGTGTCTCCGTCCCGAGAGACGATGAAGCAAGGCCCACAGACCGAAAGAGCCTGGCTCGGGGTCGCGTAACAAATCAGCGGTGGCGGAGCTGGGCAGAGGTTGGAGGTCCCAGGGGTGCTGACTTTCATGGCAACGACCCGCAACTGAGCTTGCTCTCGCTTCATCCCCTGGTGCCTTGAACCACCTTCCCCGACCCGCGCCAAGATGAACTGTCTGCGCCATGGCACCTGCCCTTTCCAATAAGCCCCTCAACCTCTTGCTCATGGATAGGAGTGCAGTGGCCCGTGGGAGCCCCACTACTTATAAATAGGCCAATACCTGCTGATCTCTGCTGAGATACCTCGCACTGGGGGCAGAGGGCAGGCAGATTTGCCACTTAGGAACCAAACTAGGAAGCGTCCATTCTAAATAAAGAAATCCAGCATTGTTTTCATTCAGTTACTCGTGGAGCAGCTACATTTCCTGAGACTGTCCACGTTTTCACGTCCCTTCCCCCCAACAAGAGACAGGCGCCCAGGAGTGGGGAGAGAGGAATTAAAATGGTAGTTGAAGTCATTCAGGCTACTTGAAGTGACATTTTTTAAAGATCATATTTTCCCTCAGTCACTGGGAGATTTTCGGTCAAAGTGTTCGAACAAAATAGGTAGATAATTGCCTCTATTATTTCACTTGGCTTCTTTCCATGGACAGTCACAGCCGAAGGCACGTTCTTATTCTCCTACTATACATGGTGTGTACTTTGTTGCTTCTCTTCTAAACCCTGCAGGAAATTGACTGCTTGTAAAAAAAAGGTAAAACAACTTTTTAGCATTTCCTGTCCCCTACCTATGGGCAGGGTGGGGAGCTGGTCTGTGCCGTGAGATTTAAGGTCTTTCTCTGCATGCCAAGGCTCTCGCTAACTAGTGACTGACTAGTCACAATATCAGATATTCCCACAAGCAATACAGTGCAAAGAAACCTGACTTCCAGCTCTAACTCAGGCCATGACTTGCTGTGTGACCTGGGGCAAATTGCTGACCCTCTCTGGGCCTCAGTTGGCTTCCAGTAAAATGAGAAGGTCTGTCTCAGTGGGTTCCCTAACCAGGCACCTTGTCAAAATCACCAGTGATATTTATCAGCATGCAGATTCCAGGCCCCAATTCAGACTCACTGAATCAGACTCTCTGAGAGTTATAGGAGCCACGGTATCTGTATTTCTACAAAATGCCCAGTGATTCCATTGTGCAGTGAACCAGATGAGCTCAGGGTCACTTCTACCTCTGACATTAGAGAGGTGCTTCCTTCCCTTCCCCGCCCCTGCCCCCCAAAAAAAGAATGGAGACCACTATCTTATCACGAGCCCTGAAAGCTTTAGCCATTCATTTATCAGATACGGAGCAGTCGCCTTTGAGGACAGGACCCAGAAAGAAGGGGTTCACACATTCTTAATGGGGATGGGGATCATGAGAATAAAAAACAACAGTAGCAGTAGCAGAAAAATGGGGGACAGGATCCGCCTGAAGGCTAACGTAGCCTAAGACCCCACTGAGGAAGTAGAAGTCATTGACATATTGTAGGGACCGCACTTGAGGCTCATTTTCCCTGGGGTCATCTGTGCCTCAGCCTGGGTGACACAATTCAAAGAGGTAGAGCCCCACTGGGTAACACACTTCCTTTTAGCTGGTGAGATCTTATGGCTCCCGAAGTTGATAACAGCAAGTGAGGGTGTGAACACATCTCTGTCCATCGCTGGGACCATCGGACCTCAGGCCTCGGGCCAAAGCGTGACTTGTAACATGAAGCCTGTAAAAAGCACAGGACCCTCTTCTCATAACTGTGATCCTGGCCTCTTTTGGCAAGCGAGAGCCCCCATTTCCTGTTGGCTTTATCCCCCTACTCTGCTGACCTAGATCCTCGACTCTCTGGCTCTGTGCTTGAGTACACATGCATTATTCATTCTCCACTCACCTGTTATTTACTAAGCACCTACTCTGACCCGACGCTGGGTTAATTAGGCCAAATGGGAGCAAAATAGCCATGGCCCTGGCTCTTAGGAAGCCAACAGGCTAGCACGATGGGTTTCAACCTTATCAGAACCAACACCTCTTTCCTATAATAAATCTTTTTTGTTGTTGTTGTAGCCCCTGACTATCCTGAAATGAAATTCATAGATACCGTAATCTGTCTACACACAGAAATTAAAAAAAAAAAAGATCAATAAACGTCCATTTCCAAGAGGAAATGAAAAGGATCCATAATAAACTACCACAGATTGAAATATGTAAATGCTCACACAGGACTGTACTGAAAGACCAAGTGAATTAGGCTGAGGCTCGTGCCTTCATATAGAATCCCCGTAAATGCAACAGCTTTACAAACTCATAAAGCAGCATTGTATTGGTGACTCTAACCCCAAAAGCAACATCACTATTCTTCATTTTGCAAGATGGCCCTGGGCATCGAGCATCCCCGTTTCCAGGCCACTAAAGGACTTCACAAATTTTCCTAAAGTCCCCTAGGGGGCAGTATTGCCTCAGTTGCGAGCCACAGGTCTTGTCTTTCAGTTCCGGTGGAATAGAGGCTTTGTCTAGTTCTCTCTCCCTGGGCTGCCATCCCTTTCACTCCTGCCCCCACCCCCCCACACCCACCGCCAAGGAATAGAGTCCAGTCCTTGCTACCAGTGCCTTGTTGGGACTCATAAATCCTACACTGTTCTTTTTTTTTTTTTTTTTTTTTTTTAATTTTTTTTTTAATGTTTTTATTTATTTTTGAGACAGCGAGAGACAGAGCATGAGCAGGGGAGGGGCAGAGAGAGAGGGAGACACAGAATCTGAAACAGGCTCCAGGCTCTGAGCTGTCAGCACAGAGCCTGATGCGGGGCTCGAACTCACGACTCGCGAGATCATGACCTGAGCCAAAGTCAGACGCCCAACCGACTGAGCCACCCAGGCGCCCCCCTACACTGTTCTTGATCGGTTCAGCTGGCCAGGCTGGGGAGGACGGCTGCTTCTACCAAGGCCAATTGCTTGTTTAGACTGTAACCTGTTGCGGCCACTGTCTTTGGGCGCCCCCACTGAACTCAGCTCCTGAAGCCGGGTCTCCTACCCCATACCCAGATTGCCACTACCTGCAGATACCATCCCTTCCTCTCTGCACCCCAGCACCCCCCACTGGCCCTCCATGCCAGCCCCAGACTGTTGATAAACAGTAGACCACGTCCACGGGGTTGGAACTCGGAACTCGGGTGTCACCAGATCCCTGTGGCTTTTTTTGCCCGCAGCTAGATTCCCTTAGGTAATGAAAAAGGAAATAATTCTCTTCCACAAATAGGACGAGAAAGAGAGTCGGCCACCCTTGGGCTTTCTTCTATCCTCCTGTAAACAGCTTTCTTGTCAGCATCACTCAAATAGCCCCAAACCATTTGAGAAGCCAGCGCTGTTCCCCTGCTGAGCATTGTAGCCAGGAGTAGGGGCTCTGAAATCAGACAGCCCTGAGTTTAAATCCAAGGTCTCCCTCATACTACTGAGGGACTTTCAGAGTTCCACTCGGACTCCCTGAGCTGCGGCTTGCGGATCTGGAAGGTAAGTAGCAGTAATAACAGTACCCACTTCCACTGTGTCCTTCTAAGGATGAAGTGAAGTGAATGCCCCATAAGATGCTAAGCATGTGCCTGGTGCTTAGTAAGCCCCCACAAAATGATAGTTATTGTTTCTATGCTGGGAATCACATGGTGTGCGCGGAAAACAGGCTCTGCTAACTTGTCCCATGCTGCATGTTTCCACTTTATCTTCTAGACCAAATTAGAAGCTTTTGTGAAGCTGACCAGAATGTATTTTTATTTTTGCTATCCCATCTCATTCCACAATAAACATCTGAGATGCAGTCATTGGGAAGCAGAATTAACTAGGAACTTTATTTATTTATTTATCTTTTAATGTTTACTCATTTTTGAGAGAGAGAGAGACACACAGACTGTGAGTGGGGGAGGGGCAGAGAGAGAGGGAGACACAGAATCCGAAGCAGGTTCCAGACTCCGAGCCGTCAGCCTGGACCCCGACGTGGGGCTCGAATTCAGGAACCTCGAGATCATGACCTGAGCTGAAGTCGGACGCTCGACCGACTGAGCTACCCAGGTGTCCCTATTTATATTTTTTAAATTCTTTTTATTTTTTGAGAGAGAGAGAGAGAGAGAGAGAGAGAGCGGGAGAGGGGCAGAGGGAGAGGGAGAGAGAATCCCAAGCAGGCTCCATGCTCAGTGCAGAGCCCGACACAGTGCTCATTCCCACGACCCCAGGATCATGACCTGAGGCAAAACCAAGAGTTGGACACTCAACCGACTGAGCCACCCAGACACTCCAGGAACTATATTTAAATATGGTGCCTGCTTCCTTAGAAAACTCAAGAATTGTCTGAAAAGATGTCTGGTGAACTGCGCTGCATGCGTCCGTCCCATGCCAGAGCTTCTGGAGGAAAGGGGAAAAACAAAATCAATCATCCAGGTGCCACGAAGAGCATTCAGCTCCTGTGCAGAGACAATATTAAAAAGTCATCTCGGGGCACGTGGGTGGCTCAGTCAGTTGAGTGTCCAACTTTGGCTCAGGTCACGATCTCACGGTTCGTGGGGTTGAGCCCTGTGTCGGGCTCCATGCACACAGCTCGGAGCCTGGAGCCTGCTTCGGATCCTCTGCTCCCTCTCTCTCTGCCCTTCCCCTGGTCGGTCTCTCTCTCTCTCAAAAGTAAATAAACATTTAAAAAATGTTTAAAAAGTCATCTCAGTTAAAGCAGCTAGGTTAAGGTAACAGACATCTTGAATGTTCTAACCTGTTTGCTTCACATTAAGAAAGGGTCTTGGAACGATGCAGGAACCATTGATGGGAGCATTCAATCATTCATCAGTCAGTCAATATTTATTGAGCACTTACTATGTGTGTGGCACTCTGGAGGCAAAAGAAAGCAGAGAAGTATGGGGCACCTGGGTGACTCAGTTGGTTAAGTGTGTGACTTCAGCTCAGATCATGACCTTGTGGTTCATGAGTTCCAGCCCCGCGTTGGGCTCTGTGCTGACAGCTCAGGGCCTCGACCCTGATTCGGATTCTGTGTTTCCCTCTTTCTGCCCCTCCCCAGCTCTCTCTTTCTCTCTCTCAAAAATAAATAAACACTAAAAATAAAAATAAAAAAATAAAGCAGAGAAGTATAAGAATTGGCCTAGAACCTTCCCTTGAAGAACTTGCTACTCAGTTGGGGAGTGAGTAAAGGGAGGGGGGAGAAGAACAAATCCCTAGACAAAGTAATAGAAAGCCCTTCAGCTAGAACTTTCTGAATATGTCAACTTCCTTTTAGTTGCTGTAATTAAAGCCTCACAAAACCAACCAGACCAGACGTTCTGCTATTTGGTAAAACAAAAACAAAAACAAAAATAGTCATACTTATTACAGCACCTGTTTAACTTTACAAGGACTTACAGAGTGGTTCAGAGCCAGGTTTTGATCTCAGGCAGATCTGGGTTTAAGTTTTGGCTCCGCCATTTTCTTAGCTGTGTGACCTTGCTCAGGCTGCCTAACCTCTCTGAGCCAGTACCTTCCCTGATGGATTATTGTGAGGATTAAAAGAGATATGCGAGGCAAAGCACACAGCATAGAACCTACCACATAGTTAATGTGCCCTAAAAAGGTAGCTTACTATATATTCTCTAAAAGAGATAATGTTTTGACTGCTAAGGCTTTGTAGTATATCTTGAAATCTGGACTTACGATAGCTTCAGCTTTGTTCTTCTTTCTCAAGACTGCTTTCGATATTCAAGGTCTTTTGCGGTTCCATACACATTTTACTATGATTTATTCTAGTTCTGTGAAAAATGCTGCTGGTATTTTGATAGGGATTGCGTTGAATCTGTAGCTTGCCTCACATAATATGGACATTCTCACAGTATTCTCTCAATCTGTGAGCATGGAGTATCTTTCCATTTGTTTACATCCTCTTCCATTTCTTCTAGTTTGCAAAGTACAGGTGCCTCACCTCCTGGGTTAAGTTTATCCTTAGGCATTTTTTTCTTTTTGGTCCAATAGTAAATGGAATTATTTTCTAAATTTCGCTTTCTGTTCCTTCGTTATTAGTGTATAGAAATGCTACCCATTTCTGGGCATTAATTTTGTATCCTACAACTTTACTGAGTTCATTTCTTACTTCTAGTAGTTTTTTTGGTGGACTCTTTAGGGTTTTCTATGTGTAGTATCACGTCATCTGCAAATAGTAATGGTGTAATTTCTTCCTGACTCACATGGATGCTTCTTATTTCTTTTTCTTGTCTAATTGCTGTGGCTAGGACTTCCAGGACTATGCTGAATAAAAGTGGTGAGACTGACCATCCTCGTCTTGCTCCTGATCTTAGAGGAAAAGCTCTATTTTTCCACCACTGAGTATTATGTTAGCTGTGGGTTTTTTTTTTCCATATATGGTCTGTATTAGGGAATGAATAAAAATCATGGAAATAAAAGGCACAGCATAGGGAATATAGTCAATGATATTGTAATAGGTTTGCATGATGACAGATGGTAGCCACAGTTGCGGTGAGCACAGCATAACGTATAGAGGTATTGAATCACTATGTTGTACACCTGAAACTAATGTAACATTGCATGTCAACTATTCTCAAATTTTTAAGAAGATCTTTAAAAATAAAAGAGAGAGGGGTGCTTGGGTGGCTCAGTGGGTTGAGCGTCCAACTTTGGCTCAGGTCCTGATCTCGCATCTTGTGAGTTCGAGCCCCACATTGGGCTCTGTGCTGACAGCTCAGAGCCTGGAGCCTGCTTCGGATTGTGTGTCCCTCTCTCGCTCTGCTCCTCCCTTGCTCATGCTCTCTCTCTCTTTTTCTCTCTCTCTCAAGAATAAATAAAACATTAAAAAACGGTTTTAAAAATAAAGGAGCAAAAATGACCATTACTAGTGTTGGCCAAAGATATCTAGAAACTGAAAGAAAATTCTAATCTCTTCCATAACACTGAGGACAAAAGTGGTAAGATGCTGAGGGAAAGAAAATATTCTTACAAACAGCTCCTTCTCCCTCTCAGGTTAATCTGACTTTTATGCCCCCACCTACTTGCCCAGAAGGGGCTCCTTTCCATCACTGAGGCCCCTCTCTGGGATCTCTTGGTCATCCAATTTCAATATTCCTCCCTTTACCACCTGCCTTTACAATTAGGCATCCCACATCTCTTTCCCTGAGGTGCTTAACCACACAAAAAAGGGTAGCAAAATCATAGTAAGACCTTTTAAAAAAGAACGACTGGTACATAAAAGCCCAACAGTGCCTCTTAGAAAATGCACGTACACAAAACCCCACCAAAAAGCTCTGACTCATGCTTAGGAGATGCAACATGCAACACCTGAATAGATTTTTCTAACTTGACTGGTAAAACAAAACAAAACAAAACACTCCTTTCTGAATCTCCATCCGGGTACATATAGTTTTCACCCCAAAAGGAAACACTTTGGGTTATCACAAGAAATCATTATACCAGTTCCAACAGAATGTAGATGACAGAATTCACTGCTGAAAATGCTACCACCATGTGTACTTTGTTGTTTCCTGGTTATTAATACGATACATTTTGCCTCTGAATCAAATGCTTTTACGTATGCCAAGAAAAATCGTGAGTTACAGGAAGTCTAACAGACTTAATTAGCGAAGAGTTTAACTTAATCCAGTGGTTTTGCAGTAACCCGGACCAAGTCAGTTTCATTCCCCTCATTTAATGGGAAGTAAGTGGTCAGAAATGGCCTTTAGCAATCTTGTTAGAGAAAGGGCACATGATGTAAACAAATAAGGCTGCTTCTCCCAAAGTAGAAATGACAGGCTGAGGTCACTGTGATTATCAATGGTGCTTTTTGCATGTAAGTTCCTTTTAGGTATATTACCTGTGGTTTTCTACTTTCTGTAATTACCTTTCCTAACGGTTAGAGTGCTGTTTTTCCTTCCTTTTACCAACCAGCATGCTTGGAAGAAAGTCATTTGTGGCCCCTTGAGTTTGCCCCGTAAGTGTATTTGAAAAGGCAAAGCCTCTTAGCCCAGCCAAATGCAACAGATTGGAAAAGTTCACCATAGAAACGGAAGGCCTATTACATGTAATAACCAAGCTCTTTGCAGCCTGATCCTAAGCACTAGGCCATAATTTCAGAATGAAAGAACCTGTAAAGGCTTCAGAAGATAGCAATGAAGACGATTAAGGGATTGAGAAGAAGATCTAGGGGGAAAGGTTAAAGGTGTTAGGATTATAAGGATGATTTAGCCTCAAGAGGAAAAAAAAATGAAGGAAGCCGACCAGCTGCTCTTCCTTGCTATTGATAGCACAGAATAAATGAATGGTAGCAGGAAGCACTTTAGGTGAGATGTAAGAAAGAACTTGGTCATAACGAGTCTCCTTAACCACTGAGGTCCATTCATTCTTCACTCCTGAAACATGGGTAGAGCCCCAACCACATGCTGGACTGGGTGCCAGGCACTGGAGAAGTTCAGTGTCACAAGAGAGAAACATGCCAAATCGATCGTTACAAGACAGCGGCATGTGTTCTGTAACACAAGGAATTTGGAACGCTTTGGATTTTTAAAAAGGCGATAGGGTGGGGACATCTGGGTGGCTCAGTCAGTTAAGCGACCAGCTCTTGATTCCGACTCAGCGCGCGATCTCGAGGTTGGTGAGTTCCAGCCCTATGTCTGGCTCTGCACTGCCAGGGCGGAGCCTGCTTGGGATTTTTTTTCTTAATTTTTTTAATGTTTATTTATTTTTGAGAGAGAGAAAGTGCAAGTGGGGTAGGGGCAGACAGAGAGAGAGACACACAGAATCCGAAGCAGACTCCAGGCTCTGAGCCATCAGCACAGAGCCCGACACGGGGCTCAAACCCATGAACCGCGAGATCATGACCCAAGCTGAAGTTGGACACTTAACTGACTGAGCCACCCAGGTGCCCCTGCTTGGGATTTTCTGTTTCCCTCTCTCTCTGCCTCTCCCTAGCCCCTCTCAAAAATACATACATACATACATACATACATAAAACTTTAAAAAAAGGTGATAGGCATGCATTTGGCATAATAGTATATATTGATATATTGCCTCCAGAGGGGTCGGAGGGAGCACCCAGTAATGAAGTACATTGATATTTCTGGAGCACAAACACGAGAACATTCACACAGGGTGTGAGAAATAAAGACTATAAAGAGCCGCATCCCAGTTCAAGTTTTGCTGCCAGATGAGTTTGCCATAAACTTAAAAAAGGCTCTCAGTTTTCGGAGCTTTTTGGGCTTCGGAATGATATGTATGGGACTGTGGATCTGTTTAAGGGGAATCTGGTTCAGCGGTGGCACTTGGGAATGACAGGGACCTTCTGGCGGCAGACAGAGCATGTGTCTCCAGCGTGCCCCAACTCTGCTGCCTGGGTCCCGTGGACACATTTTGAGGAAGATGGCTGTGTGTGCGTGTGTGTGTGCGCGCGCGTGCGCGTGCATGTGTAACAGGGAACCTCCTCATTGCTCCTCAGCTTGAGCCCACCTTCAAGACCTGTATATACAGAGACCCCTGGCAATGCATCTCCAAGGAATGAACGAAACGGTCGCCAAATGGTTCTTGTTATCGTTATAATGATTTCAAATATTTGGCCCTGTAGCGCCTAGGAAGAGGCCCACGGGTTTTCAGAATAAGCATCCTCACGTGGGGTTTGCAGGGTGTGGTAGAATCCCTGTGGGGGGGGGGAGGTCGTGTCTCCGGCCCCCGTGTTTAAGGTGTGTTCTGTGAGGAGCAGGGGCAGGGAGACCGGCTGCCCCCTCTGCCCTCTCACGCCCATTCCAGAGGATGACAGAGCTCGGCAAGGGATAAAGAAAGCCCAAAAGCCTACAGGAAGGGGCTTCTGAGGGCCCGGTTATCTGCACTGAGGAACCCCCAATTGCCTTCTACCGACCAAGCCCCTTCACTTAGTGGCTAACCTCCTTGAGGAGAAACACTCAGTGAGGTCTGCCATACCGTCAGAAGTTGTTTGCCTCCTGAAGCCAAGGGGCGAAGTCCTTGAGCTCCCCCTCCTTCTGTTGCCAGTCCGAGCAAGGAGACCCCTCCCCAGGGCCCGTTTTCGGCTGCCACCTACTTGCAACCCCCACTTCCGCTAGAAGCTCAGAGAAACGCAGGCCCTCTTTTTGTCTTTAGACCCCCACAGAAGCATGTCCTCCACCCGGGTCCTCGTCTCTGCCCTCTGGGAATCCCAGCCCACATCATTTCAGGATGAGCTCAGCCCCACCACCACTCCCTCGGATGCCTGGCTTCCCAACCTTGGTGATGCCAAAGCACACAACCGTTGCGACACACAGGGTCCACCCTGGGCAAAACGGAGCCGGCGCAGCCTTTGGTCGGTCGGCTGATTTCCTGCACCCTCAGGCCCAGCCCCTGCTCGCCGGGCCTTCCTCTTCCCTGGGGAGTCAACTCCCTATAACCCTTCCCTCTCCTCTCCCTGACAGGAAAGGCTCTAATAAAGCAATTTGCCCTCAGACGTAAAGAATAATCCTGCCTTGCCCAGGCGCCCCCACAGTTGGACTCACGGGAATCAGGCACCGATGGCGGGATTTGTGACAGGCCTCCCAGGCAACAGGGAGAGATATAGGGGCAGGGGGACCAGCAGCCATCAGCCGCCAAGCTCTCACCTTCCACATGTAAGATGTCCTGTGGCAACGCTGCTCAGAGGAATGGACTCTGCTGGCTGAACCGCAGTCAGGTCATACAGTCAGAGGAGAATATCTGGGGTTGGGGTTGACCTGGCTAAGATGTAGTTTTTTGTTTGTTTGGGTGTTTAGTTTAGTTTAGTTATTATTTATTTTGAAAGAGAGACAGAGAATGAGCAGGGTAGGGGCAGAGAGAGAGGGAGAGAGAGAGAATTCCAAGCAGGCTCCACGCTCCACGCAGAGCCCGATGCAGGGATCGATCTCACAGACCGTGAGATCATGACCTGAGCCGAAATCAAGAGTCGGAGGCTCAACCGGCTGAGCCACCCAGGCACCACCCCCCCCCACCCCGAGATGTAGTTTTGCCAAAGGTTGAGGGTGCTGGAGGGAGGGGATTGGGAAAGGAAGAGGAGATTTTGAGGGGAAAAAAAAGAGATACGTTGGTAAGAAGAGGGAAAAGAGAAGTGAGGGAAGAAGCAGTGCAGGAAGAGAAGTCTGGAAGGCAGTGGAGCGTGAGCCAGAGGACTAGTGAAAGTGGACTGAAAGAAACAGTTTGAGTGCTTATTTTGTAGCGGACACTATACCTGTGTTGTCTCATGGCATTCTCACAACAACCTGTGGAGATGACATCTATTATCAGATCCATTTTACAGCAGAGGACACAGAGGCTTTACTGAGGTTAAGCAACTGATAGCATGTCACAAAATCAGCGAATGGTCGCACAAGATTCAAACACTTGTCCATCTGACTCCAGAGCCTTCAGCTATCACCACCTCTTGACCGAAAAGGGAGACCAAATTTAAAAGCCCTGGAAATAGCCTCTGAAGATAAGAAAGGACTAGGACATTCGTTGCTTCATTCAACATATAAGCCCTGAATCCCTCCTTTATGCCTCAGAGAAGTTAGCCATGAATAAATCAGTCCTTATTCTCGAGGAGCTCACCCTCTAGCGGGCACAAATCCAGCACACGACTCCCATACAATGGAATACATTATAATGGGGGCCGATCGGGGAGGGCTAGTGGGGCACCTGAGTGGCCTTGAGAAAGCATCACAGAAAAGACATTTGAGACAGACCTGGAAGGACAGGTGAAAAGCGGCCATCAGGAAGCAGACAAGGAAAGCAAGCGTATTCCAGGCAAAGGGAATAGCATATGTTAAGGAACAAAACGTGGCAGTTTGAGGAGGAGCCGGGATGGTGGGGATCGGTGTGAGATTATACTGGAGGAGAAGTCAGCAGGGGTAGGGTATTCCTGAGTGACACGTCTGAGCAGAGAGGGATGACATTTAAAAGTTAGAATAACTGGAGTGAGATGGGTATTAAACAGTTAGAAAGGACCCAGGGCCATCAACAGTAAGTAAGGCCACATTGGGGCCTCCATGGTAGGGATTCCTCGTTTTTGGAATAGTCTTGGCAACCAACGTGAACATAGCCAGATAATTAGTACGTTAGCTAGTACTAAGGCTTTCGTGCTGCTTGAACATTTAGCCTGACAGTCTAGCTCTATCTGGCATGCGTACAAGATATGTGTAGAGCGGCACATAATACTATTTTACAGAAGCAATTTTATAAATTGCACCCATATCGGTAGGTAAGAGGGTCTTTACCATCCTGCCAAAACTCGGGGATCTATTCCACAGATGGTCGGGAAGGAAGAGTGTAGTATCTTTATAGCTCCCCTTACGCACATGGGCCACGGCCACATCCATAATAGTCCCTAATCAATGTTGAATTGCTGTAATGAAGTCTGTTGAATTGAATGTCTTCCCTCTGAAATTTGATCCCTGTCAATTTCTTTAAAACGTTTTATCTAATAATTCTAATTAACTCACCTCTTCCCCTTAGCCCATTCGTTGCTATCGCTAATAACGTCAGGTATTCTCAGGTCAGAGAAGGAGCGTTTTTAAATTATCTTTGGACTCCATAGAGCTTCCTCTGGGTTAATTATCTTCCGATTCTCCTTGACTCATCCGTGGTCATCCCACACGATAGTCTTAATGCTAGCATGGACTTTATTGTCTGACCTGTTGTTTTTCTGAGCCTGCCGAGTAAGAGAATCAGTGATGCAGACTAGCTACACAATGAGGTTATATTAATCATTTATTTGTAAGTGAAACAGCTCACCTTTCACATCAGCTCTCCTAACATGTCAATTTTTAACATATCTAACATGAAACAACCCAAAGAAATCAGTTCCATCCAGGTGAGGGCCCGCAAGCAAATCTTTTTTAGAAAATTATAAACAACAAGAATGATTTCTGTTTTCCACCACAGTTTAATCCTGACCAAAATCAGTGGGACAGAGTCATCGCTCCACCTGTCATAGGCTGGGAGGGCAAATTCAGTGTTGTGTTTGCAGGAAGTGAGAGCCCTGGGTTTCAGCTTTGGAGCCAGACCAGACTCTGTTTAAAATTCCAGCTTTACCATTTGCTTGCTGTGGGCCTCAGGCAACCTTTCTTTTCTTTTCTTTTCTTTTTTTTTTTTTTTTACTTCATTGAGTCTAGATAAGTCGGGGGTAAAAATACCTACCTTGCAGGGTTGTTGTGAGAATTAAAAGTAAGCAATGGACTCAATTAGATACCAAAGGTGTTAAGTATACAGAACTGCATAAAACCCAGACGTGTCTGCACAGCTCTATGAACTCTCTATTTATGAGGGATGGGAATTTAACAGGGATATTGTAGACTTCATAGAAAGACAGAAGTATGCGCAAAAGAACTGTAGTTACGTAAAATAATCTGCTCCCCCCCCCAAGGATTTCCACTTCCTAATTTCTTGAACCTGTGAATGTTTTCCCATTACATAGCAAAAGGTACTGTGCATATGAAATAAAGCTTACTTTGCCTTAAATAGAGGGAGATTATTCTGGATCACCCAGGTGGGCCCTGTGTAATCACATTGGCCCTTCAAAGTGGAAGAAGAAGGCAGATGGGTCAGTGAGAGAAACTTGACTATGAAAGACAAAGCAGAAGAGACTCGAAGCATGAGGGAGACTCAATCGCTATCACCAGCTTTGAGGAGGAGAAAGGGGGCCACGAGCCAAGGCACCGAGGCAGCCTCTAGAGGCTGGGGTCTACCCACAGCTGAGAGAGCGGAGACAGACTTCAGTCCCATAACCACAAGGGAACCAAAGGCTACCGACAACCTGAATGGGTGGGAAACACGTTATTACTGAGAGTCTCCGGATAATTTTCAGCCCCACACACCAAAAAGGCATATGGAGCGCAGAATGTGCTTAAAACAGTGCCTGGCAGCAAGCAGACACTCATTAAGTGGAAGTTACTGCTATTGCAACTCGAACTCTATTGTTACGCAGAAAGAACCCCAGACCGTGAGTCAGGAGACTGGCTCTGTGTTCTTAGCTGTACCACTAATGAGGCAAAGACATTGTTCCCTCTCTAGACCTCAGATGCTTTGTGAAATGAGGAGATTTGCTGAGGGACGGCTAATGGGTCGTGTGGGCTACACCACCCTCCTCCTCAGTGTCCGTGACAGGCATCAGTCATTCTTTTCTGATGAGCAAACATACAGACTTAGAATCATTCTTTTTTTTTTTAATGGTTGTTTGTTTTCGAGAGAGACACACACACAGGCTGTGAGCGGGGGAGGGGCAGAGAGAGAGGGAGACACAGAATCCGAAGCAGGCTCCAGGCTCCGAGCTGTCAGCACAGAGCCCGATGAGGGGCTCAAACTCACAGACCGCGAGATCATGACCTGAGCTGAGGTCGGAGGCTTAACAACTCAGCCAGCCAGGCGGCCCTAGGTTTAGAATCATTCTTGATGCTGGGCCCCAAATAGCCTATACCGCTCAACTAAAGTTGGCAAACGAAATGAAGCTTATTTTCCTTCCCTGAATTAAATAGCCCTAGATGTACATTCTAGCGCAAACATGCTGAGGTTGTGGAGAAGTGCTCCCTGACCCTGCTTGCAAGCCCCCTATGAGGTGAAGTGACAGGTTCCAGATTTAGAGAGTGACCTCCTACCTAACGAGATGGAAACGCATAATGTGATCTGGTGGTATAATGCCCTAAGAGCAACCTGGTTTTATGTCTTTCTTCTGTCGTGTCCTAGCTCTGTGACCTTGGGCCAGTCACTTAACCTCTCTGAACCTCGGTTTCTTCCCTTGCAAAACTGGACCTCGGATAGTTGGGTGAGATGTTAATACGCGAACGACCTCTGTAGCATGTCTGCTGCTGTTCCATAAATATAAAAATGATGCAAAATTTTAAAAAGGTTCTGTTTTACAAACGGGCAGCAGGGCAACTACCTCGAAGGGCTGTGAAGATCTAATGAGACAAGGTGTGGGGAATCGTGTCGGTTGGTGCTTTTCTTTTTCCCCTCCCAGGCATCTCCCTTCACCTACACATTTGAACTTGTCGAACACAAGTGTATGCTTTCTGGACTGCAAGGCCAGCAGGTTCACCTGCCTGACGACACTGCAGTTCAGAGCCTCCCTGCCAAGTGGAAGCCCTGCAGGCGACAAGGCTGGGTTTACACAGTCATAGGAACCAATGAATGTGTCACACATTGCCACAGAGCAAAATGGCCCGCCTATCTTTGTTGGACTCTATGTACGGGGCGCGGTAGCGGGGGCATGTGCCGAGGAAGGTGAAATGAGAGAACTGGATAAGAACTGTGTAGACTCTAAATAAGACTTCCGGATCTGATAGATCCAAATAAGTTAGTGGACTGGGGGGCAGACAGGAGGAGTGTATATTCAGCCATCAGGGTCCATGCTGAACTCAGGCCTATTTTATTTTTTTAAAAAATTTTTAAGTTTATTTATTCATTTTGAGAGAGACAGCACGATTGGGGAAGGGCAGAGAGAGAGAGAGAGAGAGGAAGAGAGAGAGAGAGAGAGAGAGAGAATCCCAAGCAGGCTCTGTTCTGTCAGCACAGAGCCTGATGCAGGGCTCGAACTCATGAGATCATGACCTGAGCCAAAGTCAAGAGTCAGATGCTTAACCAACTGAGCCACCCAGGCACCCCAGGCCTCTTTTCCTCTAATTCCATCCCTTCCTTTTCCCCTTCCTTGCTCTACATTGCAGCATGAGGGGGACAGAGATGGGTGGGGTTGGGGAACAAGTTGACCCTTGCAGGCTGTTTCCCAGGTTCTGGTGGGTTTGGCCAATGGAAGGCATCGGCGGGACATTGGGAAGCAGGAGAAAGAGGGAATCCAGTGTATTTCTTCCCTTCCCTCTCTGCTTCGTGTGATGTCCTGAGCAGTGACTGCCTCTCCCTTGTGTCTCCAGCACTGCCGACCTGGGTTTACTGTGGCTCCGGTTTCACCCGGTGGCCCAACCCTTAGGTTCCAGTGTCGGGGCTCCCTGCCATGGCTCATCTCTGGGTTGCCTCACTGTCCTCTACTTGGCATCGAAGCTTGCTCCTCCCTTAAACACTCAGTGGTTTCTGTTGTCCCGGCTGGACCAGACCAATCAATGCCTGCATTAACCGACAGCAAGGATTCCTTCTTTCCACTAGCCAGCTTTCCCTCTGGAATGCAGGGCCCCAAAAGACCTATCTGGAAAACCTGAGTGGGAGATGAGGGAAGTGGAAGTCTAGGGAATTAGAAATGGAGGTTTGGGGCTCCTGGGTGGCTCATGTCTGACTTTGGCTCAGGTCATGATCTCATGTTCGTGGGTCGAGACCCACGTCGGGCTCTGGGCTGACAACTCAGAGCGTGGAGCCTGCTTCAGATTCTGTGTCGCCCTCTCTCTCTGCCCCTCCCCCCCCAAAAAATAAATAAAACACTTTTAAAAATTAAAAAAAAAAAGAAAAAAGAAATGGAGGTAATGCTTGGGAGAGCCTGGGCTCCTAAGAAGCCTCTGGAAGGAGAAGGAAGCAAGAACAGAAAAGCAGCAGAACTAGTTTTGTCACTTCTGGTGTTTGCCCTGTCCCGGTCTGTGGGTGCTGTAGGAGTCTTCTGTTTTGGCAGAGAGCAAGTCGAAGCCTAGAAAGAGAGGAGAGAGATGAGGGCCCCTGAGTTGGCTCCAGGAACATGGAAAGAAAAGGAGAAAAACTCTAGGGTGTGGCTGGCCTGCCTGTAGGTGGAGGCTGCATCCTAATCAGATGGAGGAGTCCAAGCGCAGAGGTCCCGCTGATCCCATGAAGCCAACGGGCCATAAACGAACTGTCCCAGGGCAAGGATTTGCTTGAGGCTGAGTGACAACGACTTCGGTAGCAACAGAAACCATGCAGGGCTGTCCCCAGAACAGGAATCTCTTCATTTAATTGGCTTGCAAACTGTGTTTGGGGCTGTATATACCCAGCCACAGCGCTGGAGTCTCATTCATCTGCCACTAATTGACTGTGTGACCTTGTAAAACAGGGAGAAGGCAGTTTGGCCCCCTGGTTACCTAAAAGGACACATTGTGAGTACCCAATACGCGTCCAACTGTAATTCTAGCTTGGAGGAGGTACAAGAGCAGATGTCTGAGAAATGCTTCCCAGTGAGGGCTGAGAAAGAAATGATTGTCAGTGTGGTTATCAATGACAATGACAATATTGTCATCGTGTATGAAAATAGCCCTAATTTTTTCAAATGCATGATGAAGAATGTAGAGGTAAATGATACAATGCCTGGGATTTTCCCCCCAACTATATTAAGGCAGAGCATAACAAAAATGAGAAAGAGAAGGGAAGATAAATAAAGCTAACGTGGAAAATCTTGATAGTTATTGAATCTGGATGATGGGTTCATAGGGGCTCATTATACTAGTCTGCTTGTGTGTGTGCAAAATTTTTCATAAGAAATTTTTTAAACCATACGTTTCCAAGTCAGACTTGGGTGCAATCCCAATCATTCAGGCAACAAATATGTATGGAATAATACTGGATGGCAGACCCTGTGTTTTGACTCCACACTGGTGGGCACAAGGGGGCACAAAATAGACCAGGTCAAGATTTTTAAATGCAGGAAAGGCATTTAGCTATTAGGTGGCCAGAATAAAATGAGAAATGTCTACTTCACCTGTCTATGCTCTTTCGAATCTGTCTATGCTCATGCTAAAACAGTTTTCCACTGGAGAGGCATGAGTGCTCTGTAATGAATTCTCCCATGACCACTGGAGGCAGGAGCCACCCCAGCCTAGAAGGACACTGGAGCTCTCTTTTTGCCACCTCTGCTGCTGTAGCCAGTGCCTGGGCAAGTACGAAGCCCTCCGCAGAGAGGACCACTGCAATCCAGTGTGGGCTACATTTATTTCCAGGACACGGAGCAACTCGAAAGGCTCTCCCAGTCCTCATGCCTAGGGGATTCCAGAGCCTCCATTGGACACTCTGGAGTCACATGCGAATTGCCCTCTCCCTCCCTCACCAATCTCTGTCCCTCAAATCTGCACAGGATTGTGTAATTAAAATCAGGTGGGAGGGGCACCTGGGTGGCTCAGTCAGTTGAACATCTGACTTTGGCTCAGGTCATGATCTTATGGTTCATGGATTCAAGCCCCACATCAGGCTCACCACTGTCAGCGCAGAGCATGCTTTGGGTCCTCTGTCCCCCTCCCCCTCCCTCCCCTGCTTGTGCTCTCTCAAAAATAAATAAACGTTTAAAAATAAATAAATAGGGGCGCTTCGGTGGCTCAGTCGATTAAGCATCCAACTTCGGCTCAGGTCATGATCTCATGGTTGGTGAGTTTGAGCCCCGCGTCAGGCTCGGTGCTGACAGCTCAGAGCCTGGAGCCTGCTTCGGATTCTATGTCTCCCTCTCTCTTTGCCCCTCCCCTGTCTCTCTCTCTCTTTTTCTTTCAAAAATAAAAAAAAGAAACATTAAAAAATAATATTAAATCAAATCAAATCAGGTGGGAAATGAGGCCCCTCAGAAGTTAAACCTGTGTTTCAATCCTGGTTCCACCAACTTACTATCCGTGTGACCCTGAGTAAGTCACTCCATGCTCTAAGCTTCCATTCTCTCTTCTGTAAAGTCACGACAACATGGTCGTGTGAAGGCTACTGGGGAAACACATGCAAAGTTCTTACACAGCGCCAGATACAAGGTAAGCCCTCCCAAACGTGTGTGCTGCTATTGCCGAGGGAGAGGTAAGGAAAGGGTCCAGGCTCTGCTCCGGTGAAGCAGGGAGACAGGAGTTCAAGTGTCTCTGAGTCACAGCCTGATGATCGGGCGGCAGAGCTCCTCTTTAATGTGGGACCTGAAGCAAAAGATCCAACGCACCTTCCCACTAAGCTATGGATAGCACAGAGGCCCCGGGATGGGGTGGAGATCCTCTAGCCTGGGGGCACCGTAGGATTTTAGAGGAGACCCAAGAAGGAAACCCAGATATGAGTGCACACCAAAGGTTTCAGGCTGATTCCCACAAGGTACCCCTGCAACAACCTTCATATCATTCCCTGCCTTCCAGGTCAAATGCTTTGCCTAGATCCCAACAGTTATCTAGAAGCTGCCCTTGGGTTGAGCAGGATCTTTGGCCCTGTGCTGTTCTTGATCCAGAAGCCCCAGCCATGAGCTCAGGATCTGGAAGTATGAGCACGTGGCAGGCCAGCACCAGCTGAATGAGTCCCATACAGCCCTGCATATGCACACTGGACGAATAGGGGGATGGTCTGCTCTCCTTGAAGGCCAAATAAAATGTCACAGGGGCAGCACTGTGGTACAGTTTACAGATTCCATTTTGCAAGCAAAGGAACAAAGGCTTGGAGAGGTTAGGTGGCTCGTCCGCCATGGTCCAACAAGGGCACCAGACCTTGCAAGGGGCTGCAGGCCTTCCCATCCTCCGACTAACATTCTTGCCCTTGGCTTCTGTGCTGTCTCTGAGTGTATCTTGGTGGCAAGCAGCTCTCAGGCCAGGGGAGGCAAGGGAGAGGATGAGGAGAGAGAAAGGCGAGATTCCTGGAAGAAGAATTCCCCTTCTCAAGGGAGTGTGACTTGGCCGTAGTCTGTTTTCAACAAACACGTTGAAGGCTTTATTTAATTCATCAGTGAGGAGACCAGTGAGACATCACAACCGGTGTGAGGGAGAATTCGAAATAAGACATTTGTGCTCAGTTAAGGAGTGCCAAAATGAATTTACAAGTGGACGTAAGACAGAAAACAAATTGGTCAATATTCACAGCACTAATCAATTATGTTCCATCAGACAGTGGGCCTATGCAATCCCCAGAGCCTCCAGAACTACATTGAGAGGATATTCAGTAATTTCTCCGAAATCACAATGAGAGGAGGATATCCAGTCATTTCGTTTGCTCCTTTCAAAATCTTCTACAATGTTCTGGAAACTGCAGACGTGTTGGGGGTTCTTGACCTGTCCATTGCTTGTAGTGAGGCAGAGGAATCTTTAGAGGCATGGATGGGGGAGAGGTAGTGGAAAGAGCATGGGCCTTAGGAGTAAGGGAGTGAGGGGCTCAAAGCCAGGTTTCTACTCTTCTTAATGGTGTGGCCTTGGGCAGGTTACTTTATCTCACTGAGCTTCGGCCTCCTCACCTGTAAAATGGAAATAAGGAATGGTAGTATCTGCCTTATATGGTTGTTATGGGGATCAAGTACGAAGATAAAGCACCTGCTACATAGTCATTGGTCACTAATAATAGTCTACACCGAATAGTACCTGCTGTATGTCCGGCGGTGGGATAAGCAATTTACATGCCATTACTTATTTATTCCTTATGACTTAAGCACTGTTATTAGCCCCTTTTATAGGAGAGGAAAGTAGGGCACCTGGGTGGCTCAGTGATTTAAGTGTCTGACTCATGATTTCAGCTCAAGTCATGATCTCATGGTTCGTGAGTTCGAGCCCCACGTCGGGCTCTGTGCTGACAGTGTGGAACCTGCTTGGGATTCTCTCTCTCCCTCCCTCCCTCCCTCCTTCCCTCCTCTGCTCATGCTGTCTCTGTCTCTCTCAAAAAAAAAAAAAAAAACACATAAACTTAAATAAAAATAAATTTATAGGAGAAGAAAGTAAGGCCCAGGGCAGTTCATTGGCCCAAGATGATCCAGCTTATTACTACTGATGCTCTCAGTACTTGAACCCAGGCAGTGGACTGACAGCCAATGGTCTTAAGTTCTCTACCGCCTCCCTGTTTTCCTGGGAGATGTGGTCTCTGGTAGGAGGCAGGCCCAGCAGTAGAAGGGCAATGTACAAATGGTGCAAATGTGGTCTTAATCCAGGAAGCGAGTTCCCTGCCAGCACATGTCCCTGTCAAGCAGTTGCAGAGGGGAGGCCAAGGCCCAGGCCCTTCCATGTGCTACGTGTCTCCAGCCTTATGCTCGCAAATCCACCCACAGCCCGCCACCCCTGCTCACCCAATCACACTCATGGAAACTCATACCATCAAACATTTTGATTGACGCCTCCTCAGTGTTTCCCAGCTGCTTTCATTGTATGGGATACAGAGAAACGCATATTTTTAAGACCCGGAGACCCTTGCTGCCCCAGGTCCCTCCCAGTCCCTCCGAGGGTTGAAACAATCAATAACTTAGTACATTAATGGAGTCATTTTGCTGTAAGCCGCAGCTACCTAGGCATAATAATCTAACTATATACATTTCCAGTCAACCACAGACTTAAAAATTGGTGGAAAATTGAGCACTTAAATCTTTCACTGCATTTTGGGTTTTGGAACCCATTTTCTTTCCACTTACACTCAAAGCTGGTAGATGAATAATTGCCTGATATTTAATGTGACGCGGTACATTTTAGACATGTTCTTTCAAATGTCTAATCAATATGAATTCATTTGTCATTCTTTCCTACTAGCATGGATCATAATAAACTCATCTGTGATTCATGAGAATGGTAAAAAAAGAAAAATAGCCCCATGGGAATTTTATCTTAATTCAGTATTACTGGTCTTTTCTAAGTGAAACATTACCCGTTTGCTCTTCTGAACAAAGAGTTCATTGATAATTGTTCATCAGAGGAGAAGCATAATATTTTTCGAACTTTTTTTCAGTCTTTGACAAAATCACGGGTAAAAACGGCCATGTCTGCAGGATGCCAAAATATCTCAATGGATACAAAGGAGGAGGTGATATTGTTCAACGACTAGGCTGTCGGGTGTGTGTAGCACTCGCCAACATCTGTTTGGCGAGAAAGGATTGACAGTATATGCTTCTCATCCACATATGATGGCTTTGTGTATATCAATGGCTTCTCACTGAAAAACGTGGATGCCTCTTTTATGAGAGGATATATAGAAGCAACGAGAAGTTGAAAATGGAAGGCATAGACAAAGGGAAAATTGTGGCAGGAGACATTCTTAAGATGGTTCTGCCACTGCCATGGAGTTGTAGCCCGAGCAAAGGAATTTGCAAATTTTCTACGTTAAAGCAGTCTGGGAAGGCTGCAACCATGATGCAAAAGATTATGGTTACTGTTTTCCAAAAGAGGGAAGAGAAATCATTAATGTTAAACCACTTATCAGAAAACTAGTCTAACCAGTGCTAATTAATTCATATTCACCATCGGACCGATGTGGTGCCCCTGAGCATGATGGTCGGGGAAACAATGACTTGCCCATGGATTCAGCAGTCGAGGACCCATGTGGCAGTCACATGTACTCATAATACACTATTCAATTGTAGCTCTGAATTGAGTGAGTGGACATCCACAGTTTCAGTGTGAATGTGCGGAAAACCAAACAAGGGGATTTCATTATATAAAAGCAAACCCAGAAAAGCTCAGTAGAAACACTGCAGATCAATGGAAAGAACCTTAAAATCGTAGAAGTAAATTGGCAAAGAGAAAGTGCTTCATCGCAATTCTCTCCACTTCCCACTCGAGAGTGAACCAATCTCCTTTTGAAGTTGAGATTACTCTGCATAGCCACGTTCCAGTGGACAAAAAACAGGTAGAAGAGAATAGCTACTGGCTGCTTTTTCACCACTGAGGCTGGCCCAAGAGTAAATAACTTTCAACAACCATGGGAAATGGGGTGCAGGAAAGGGTTTTGAAGGGACACTGGGGAACATTCTTTCTTGAAAGCTCTGGTGGTCAAACTCTAGATGAAAAACCAATTTTTTCCTTCTTGGCTTCACTGATAGGGTTGACTGGATGGATCAGCTGATGGGCTAGAGCGATCAGCCAATTTAATCACTACAGCTCAACCCCTCCTGGAGCTAGGCATGATCCAAGAACTCAACAGAACCATCTCTGTTGTGCTGCATGACAGCATGTGCAATTTCTACTAGCCCTGTGCTTTGTGGCTCTGCGGCAGTGAGGCCACCCCCGAGACCCTTTGGGCATATTCAATTCACTTAGCTTCAAGATATGCAGGAGGTCTGATTTCAAGACAAAAAATTAAAAAGCTACTTCATCAGCAGTGCTGATGTTGTCATTGTCATTCTCTGACGTAGTCAACTAGGTAATCAGATGTATTAACATCTGTATTTTGCCACATGATTGAATACTATTTTCACTTTGAAATAAAAAAAAAGACAGAAAGCTTTACACATTTTACTTTTTTAAATCTGAAGTTACCCTTGTGTGTGTGTGTGTGTGTATTTATTTATTTTAATTAGAGAGAGAGAGAGAGAGAGCACGAGCAGAGGAGAGGGGCAGAGGGAGAGGGAAAGAGAGTATCTTAAGCAGGCTCCATACTTAGCTCAGAGCCCCATGCAGGGCTCGATCCCCCAACCCTCAAATCACGACCTAAGCCAAAATCGGGAGTCAGATGCTCAACAGACTGAGCCACCCAGGCACCCCTACCCTTGTAGTTTTAAAGAGACTTTCACACAGATCTATTAGGGACCTTGTGTTGCATATATTTAGGGACCTTGTAGAAATTTAGCAACTGTTAATTTAATCTGAAACCCCATCAGCTTCTTTTTAAGTGACTGTTTAACATGGGGATGTATTTCAACTATATATCAGTGTGAATTTGCTGCAGCATCCTGCCACATACAATTTGCAATGTTTCTGTATTGGGTCATTTGTATTTTGTTCAAGTGGGGGAAAAAAACCAACACTAGTGATTAAATGGGGGATGGACACACTTCCAATGCTTTGTGGTAAACAAACAAGCTGACTCCATGTCCTTGGTGAAACAAAACTTTTTTCTGAGGGCCGGGATTCAAATAAACACAGGATGTATCTATGACTCTCGGCCTGATCATTCCAGTAGGAATCGTGTTCTGCAATGACTTGACTGTCCCTCCCTTCCTTCCTTTCTTCTTTTCCTCCTTCCTATCAAACTCTCAGCATTGGGCTTCTCACCCTTCTGGCTTTGAAGATTGAATACTCCTAAGGGCATGGTAAATTCCAGATTAAAAAAAAAGTGTGTGTGTGTGTGTGTGTGTGTGTTGGCTGGGATTACTGGCTGCCAACATTTGCAAAAGAATAATAAATTTCAGTCACACCCATCTTCATGGGAGCAAGAAGTCAACTTGTGGCAGAACAAAATGGCAGAAAGAGGACAAAATCCCAGACCTTTCGACTCCCTGTCCAGGGCTACTTCCATTATCATAAGCAGCCTCACCTATTGATAAAATGTTCTGGCGCTTGGAAGTCAACCAACAAATATTTCCCAAGCCATATTCTACAGAAAACTAGCCAGACATTCATAAAGGATCCTTAGTCAACGAAGTCTGAGAAATGCTGCATAATCTATCTGCCCTTGGAGATTTGCAGTGCATGTTAGCATGTTAAAGGCTCTGAGAAGAGTTGCAATAAAGAGCTCTATTCAATTTTATGTAACTCAAAGTTTCCCAACCTTATTAGACTATGGATCCTACTAACTACGGATCCTATTAAGAATGCCTATTAACATCTTGTAGGGTTCTATAGTGTGCCATTTGGAAAACACTAATAAAATAAATCAGGAACATGTGAATTAAACTACTTACTATGCTTTGGACACTGCTTAAGAAAATACCACTGGTACTAGAATCCAGACCTTCTGGTTTCCTGGCCAGTTCATGGTTTCCCTATGGTCCTTATTCTTCTGGTTGCTAACATTTGCTCGGATCTCTCTAACTACTCTCTGGAGACAACTACCTTGTTAACCTAAGGCAATGGTTCTTGAAATGTGATCCCTGGATCAATGGCATGGGTACCACCGGGGAACTTTCCAGAAATGCAAATTCTTGGGCCCCACTCATTTCAGGCCTACTGAATCAGAAACTCTGGGGCAGGGTGCCACGATCTGTGCTTTACCAAGTGCTCCAGAAGATCCTGATGTCCCCTCCGATTTGAGAATCACTGATCTTCTATGGCAAGGCTTTAAACCACTTTCCCTACATCTGTCATTTCCTTTTTCCTCTTATCACTCAGAAAACAGCCACGATCCAGTAAGGTGCCTACCTAATAGTCCCTTCCATGTCCCTCCTTTAGAGCAAAAGATGGTTCCTCTGGCAAACAAATCACTCATTCCCTCTTTCAATCTATTCCATTTGGGATAAAAAGCTTTGCATGAAATATGTAGAGATTATCCTTTAAGCCAGCCTATCCACACCAAGCAGCTTGCTCTGCCAAATCATTGCAATGCTGGAACTCCTTAAAGGTACCAGACACGTTCGTCTCTAAACAATAAGCACATTTTAACACACACAAGTTTACAAGGAAGGTTATACAATGACTTCTTCATAATCCTACCAATCAATAAACCAGCAACTCTCCACAGAGCACCTATTCAATGCAAAACACCGTGTTCCATGCTTCAGGCTTTCATAGAACATGATGCACTCTGGGATGTGACAGAGGAGTTCCAGAGAGGCAGCTCTCATATGAAAAACTGTCCAACTACACCAAGTAGTGACCAGAAATGGCCAGAAGAATGCTACTAAGCAATATCTAGACTGGAAAGATATATTGTTGAAAGAAAATTTTGTTGAGAAGCGGAAAAATGTGGGTGGGAGTTCTCCGTGTTCCCCCTTATTTTGTAATTTTCGTTTTCAATGTTTATTTGTTTTTGAGAGAGAGACAGAGCACAAGTAAGGGAGGGGCAGAGAGAGAGAGAGAGAGGAAGACACAGAATCCGAAGCAGGCTCCAGGCTCTGAGCTGTCGGCACAGAGCCCAACACGGGGCTCAAACCCACGAACCATGAGATCATGACCTGAGCCTGAGCCAAAGTCAGATGCTTAACTGACTCAGCCACTGGACACCCCTAAAAATCTTTTCGTTAATGTTTATTTATTTTTGAGAGAGAGAGAGAGAACGCACAAGTGGGTGGGGAGGGGCAGAGAGAGAGGGAGACACAGAATCCAAAGCAGGCTCCAGGCCCTGAGCTGTCAACACAGAGCCCAATGCGGGGCTCGAACCCATGAACCGCGAATTCATGACCTGAGCCAAAGTCGGACACTTAACCAACTGAGCCACCCAGGCGCCCCTCTCCATGTTCCACTTAATAGCTCTGTGACCTTGGGCAAGTCACAACCTCTATGGGTTTTAATTAATATTCTGTAAAATTAAGGGTAATAATACTATGCCTGCCCCAAAGCAGGGAATGGAAACAGATGTGCTCCTGACATACTTCCTCAGAAGTCTGAAACTGAGCACTCTGCAGGGGCAAGCAGGGGTGAAATCAGCCATGGTGCGAGAGACTACATGCTCCAACCCAGGATTGCCAGGTTTTCTGATTTTTCTAGAGAAACAGAATACATATTTTGTGTGAAATTTGCCCATTACAATATTTTTTTGCAGCTAATTCTAAATTTTTGTAATCGGGCCAAACAAAATGTGTCGGTGAGCCAGATGTGGCTGGTTGTATTGCTAATTGGTAACCTCAGGACTAGACAGAGACCACGTAAGTCTTCCTAGGGCAGGTGGAACTGTGGGTCTTTTGCTGAGGTTGAAATGAAGAAGTGTTATCAGTTCAATAATTAAGATGCTTGACTTGAAACGAAGTCAATATTTTTTGCTCTCCATGTCTTTGCTTAGTATTATGCAGGCATGGCTGCAGTCAATTACAGATCACTTAAATCCCTCCTCCTTAAAGCTCTCCCCGACCAGCCAGGCCCCAAGTGTTCGCTGTCTCTCCTTTGAGTTCCCATAGCAATTATTCTTCATGCAATTCATTTGGCAATTAATCACACAGTACCATGTGGCATCTTTTCTATTGTGGTCTTGAACTACTATTTAAACATGTTATAATTATTGAAGTTTCTGTATGTACTTTGCATCTTTACTCCCCTCTAAGTTAGTAAGTTCTTTGAGGACAGAGACCAGAGCTTATTCCCTACAGAACAGAAGATCAGTCTGCTGTGGATTCATTTTCAAAGGAGAGTCATAGAGAAGGGTAGTGTACCTAAGGGTATCTCTTAGCTGGTTTTTTAGATCATGCTCTCTCCAATATAGTCTGTGCTCTTTATCATATGGGAACTTGTAAAATTTTGTACAAGTTTTATTTATTTGGAGAGAGAGAGAGAGAGAGAGCAGGAGCAGGAGAGGGGCAGATAGAGAGAGAGAATCCCAAGCAGGCTCTGCACTGTCAGTGCAGAGCCCAAAGTGGGGCTCAAACTCATGAACCGTGAGATTATGACCTGAGCCGAAACCCAGAGCCATGCGCTTAACCGCTGAGCCACCCAGGCGCCCTGGGGAACTTGTAAATTTCTATTTAATAAACAGAGCTTCAGAAAAGTGAGAAGATAACACAGGTAATGAGAGGAAATAATTGCACGGACAGGGGATTTGTATACAGAACGTAGAAAGAACACGGCAATTCAATAATAGAAAGACGACGTCG
Organism: Prionailurus viverrinus; assembly: GCF_022837055.1. Classification (NCBI taxonomy): domain Eukaryota; kingdom Metazoa; phylum Chordata; class Mammalia; order Carnivora; family Felidae; genus Prionailurus; species Prionailurus viverrinus. Next base: position 83,396,122 of record NC_062579.1, on the reverse strand, counting down.
TTTTAAAATGGGCAAAGGATTTGAATAAACATTTCTCCAAAGCAGATGTAAGAATGGATAATAAGGACATGAAAAGATGCTCAACATCATTAGCCATCAGGGAATTGCAAATCAAAATCACAGTGAGGTCCTATTTCTCACTTTCTGGGATGGTTATAATGAAACAGACAGGTAATAACTAGTGTTGATGAAAATGTGGAGACAGGAACTCTCATCGCCACCACTGGGAGAAATGTACCATAGTCCGGCTGCTATGCAAAATAGCTTGGCCGTTCGTCAGACTGTTAGACATAGCGTTACCATATGATCCAGCAATTCCAACCCAGGTATATACCCAACAGAATTGAAACAGTACTTTCACATAAAAACTTGTAAATGAAAGTTCATGGCAGTGTTATTCATAATAACCAAAAGGTGGAAAACAACCCAAACGCTAATCAGCTGATGAACAGGTAAACAAAATGTGATGTATTGATAAATGGAATATTATTCATCCTTAAGAAGGAATGAACTACTGATACATTCTACAACAGGGATGAACCTTGAAAACATCATGCTAGGTGAGAAAAGTCACAAAAGACCACCTACCTCGTATGGGTCCCTTTAATATGAAATGTTCAGAAGAGGCAAATCTACAGCAAACAGATTGGTGGTTACTTGGGGCTGAGAAAGGGAGTCAGGGACGGGAATGGCTGTGTGCTTAATGGGTACAGGGTTCCTTTTTGGGTGTGACAAAAACTACAAAACTGGATTATGGTGATGGCCGCACAACTCTGTGACTATATTAAAAACCACTGAACTGTATGCATGGGTGAATTCTATGGTTTGATCATATACAAATCACATCCCAATGAAGTTGTTAAAATAATAATAGCTAATATTTATTTTTTTAATGTTTTATTTATTTATTTTTGAGAGAGCGAGAGAGAGAGCACAAGCGGGGGAGTGGCAGGGAGAGAGAGAGAGAGAGAGAGAGAGAGAGAGAGATAGACACAGAATCCGAAGCAGGCTCCAGGTTCTGAGCTGTCAGCTCAGAGTCTCACCTGGGGCTCGAACCCAGGAACTGGGAGATCATGACCTGAGCCGAAGTCAGACACTTAACCGACTGAGCCACACAGGCACCCCAATAATAGCTAATATTTAAATAACACCTATTGTGTCACAGTCTTCTAAACATTCTAGAGGTATTAACTCATTCGATCCTCACAAAACCCCTAGGAGGAAGGTAATTTTACTATTCCTATTTGACAGATGGGGAAATGGAATTACACAGACACTAAGTGATTAGCCAGCCCAAGGTCTCACAGTGGTGGGCAGTCGAAGTGGGATTCAAATCCGGGCCATTTGCATCTGGAGTGTCATGTTCTTCAATGCTTGTCATTTCTCCATTATTCTGCTGGAGCCAGGATGGAGAGACCCCTCACAGACTTGGGCTACACTGAGAGTGAGTGTAAGGAAAGTTAATTATCAAATAAAAGGGAAGGGGCTATGGAAGAAGTGAGGGGAATGGATTTATAGACATTTTGATCCCACAGTAATTTTGCAACTCTTTGTTCTGCCCATCACAGGAAGAGGATACATCTTGTACCTGGTATGTGAGGGACTGTGTCTGGATGAACTGTATGGGAGGGACACAGGATGTTGGGGTAGTCCTTACAGAAAGGATTTTATGGTGATTCAGCCACCATGTCTGCTGCTTTCTGGAGGATGGTGCCCCGGTTCAGAGTGATCTATGAAACAGAATGGAAACGACTCACATTTTCCTCTTGACTCCTGGGAGGAGGTTCTATGGTGTAATGGTGAACACTCTGGACTCTGACTCCTGGGAGTAAATGGAGTTATCCTGCCTCATCCGCTAGAGCCCCAAGTTTCAGAAGATGGGTAGGTTTATTCATTCAGGTGCAGGTATTTATTAAGCTAGAGGCTATGCTTTTCATGTACTGACTTTTAATCCTTAAAACATCGCTAGGGGGCAGGTATTATTACCACCCCATTTTACAGATGAGGAAACTGAGGCTCAGGGAGATTGAGATCATACAACAACTAAAAACAGAGTCAAGATTCAACCCCAAATTTCTCAGACTCTGGTGCTTTTCCCACTAGAATATACTGCCTTCAACAAATATTTAATGAGCCCATACTTACACAAGGCACTACAGAGAAGATAATACAAGGGTCCTGTCCTCAAAACACTTATAAGCCAGCGGGAAAGACAAGATATAAACAAAATTAAATTAAACATTAAATAATGCTATACTAATAACATAATTATAATAATATAGGTATCTTATGTATCAATGTGCTGTATATATAGTAACAAAGCAACATTAGAAGAGATGGTGATGCCCACTATTTATTAGCATTTACAATTTGACAGACTCTGTTCTAAAAGCTTTGTAACTATGACCTCACTTATCCTGCTTATAGGTGAGGAAACTGAGGCAAAAGGAGGTGAGGTAATTGGCCCAGCATCACATAGCTTATAAGTAACAGATTCGGGGCTCAAACATAAGCAGTATGCCTCCAGAGCCTATTCTTCTAGTTACTATATTGTATTTCCGTGATAAGTGTGGTGCCATAACAAAGGTTTGAAAAAAAAAATACCTCGGGTGCCTAAAGAAGAGGGGCCATTAATCTATCTGGAGCAGCCAGGAGAGGTTTCCCACAGGTTGCAGTAGTTGTGCAGGATCTTACAGAAGGGCGGGAATTCACTGGCGAGATAAGAGGAGTAAGGGTGTTCTGAACAGAAGGAACAGCACGTTCATGAACTTCTGCAGAGACCTAGTTTATCTGAGGAATTCTGAAAAGTTCAATATGACTAGAGTCTGGAGTATTTGGGGATCATGAAGGGGGGGTGGGAAGAAGCAGGCTGGGCTATCAGAGCAAAGGGCCATGCACACAGCAAAAGAACGAACAAAAGTGAGCACGAATATGAGGTCTACTGTGAGATTCTCCCTCTTCTGTGTTCACTCTTGATTTGTGGAAGGGTCCCCTTCCTCCAAGTGAGGGGAGTGAGTGTTGCTAAGCAAGGATAAGAGTGCTTAGAGGGAAGAGGGTTTGAAGGGCAGTGTACTCTTTGGAAAGGAGATGGGCCATGTTGGGAAAGAAGATTATAATGGGGAAGTCTCCTTGGAAGAAAGAGTCTCGTATATTCAATTGAGAAAGAGGCATTAGCCCTTCTCCAATCTACCATTAAGTTGAGTGCAAGCTTAGGCTACTCAACACCCACTCAACCACGATATATACACACACTGAGAAGAGGGATGGTTCTGAGGTCAGGAGGAAGAAGTTATTAGTTGGCTTGTTTCAAGATTTGCTCACCTGAGCCATAACTCCTTGGTGGTCCCTTCATCCGTGGGTCTGGGGGAAGAACGCTTTGGTTCTTTTGCCACGTCACTGTGCAAAACTAAGGGAGTTCTACTATGCCCCATAGGCAATGGAATGCCACAGAAGGTTTATGAGCAGAGAAGTATTAGGAGGCTCACTTTTGAGGCAGATTGAAGCCTGAACTCAAGGGAGGAAGGGACTAACCAGAAGCAGGAAGCCTGGTCCAGGTGAGAGAGGGCATGGGATTTAACACCGTGACCCTGTCAGCGGCAGTCAGGAGAAGGGCCTATATTCAAGAGAGGCTTCTGAGGTAGACACAGCCGCATGACTGACTGAATGCAGAGGATAAGGCAGAAGGAGAGAGGACTCTAGGAGACAGGCAACGAATTTGACAAACGAATTACCAGCAGGAGGCTTGTTCACAACACTTGTCTACTTCCCGTTCGCCTCGGTTGTCTGACTGCGTTGACACAGCAAAACTAGCTGTGGGTTACACCCTTCCTTCTTATTTCCTGTCTATTTTGCCTCATTAGTCTCACGCTTGACTCCGTAGCTCTCCCTCAGCCCCCTTTGTAGGTTCCCTTCTGCTCTTTGAACAACAGGAATCAGAAAGTCTGAAAATGCTGCTCCCACAGCCCTCCTCTGTGGCTTCCAGATCCTTGTTGATGGTACTGCTCTAGTCGCTGCTTTCCTTCCTCTACAGTTGGCAGGTCACTTACACGGTGTTCAATAAAGTTCATCATGACCCACTGTGTTCGTTCTTCCCAAACCTGTATGTAATTATCTTGTGCTTGCATGAGCTTTGTTTCTTCTCTCTCTCTGTTTTTTCCACACGGCCTTCTGCATTTTGGGTAACGTATTTTACATACAAAGAGACGATCCTGACTAAAGCCTAGGCTTGGGATGAATAAAATCCTCAGCAAAGGGGATTTTTTTAAAAACTACTGTCAACACCATAGAGGAACCATGGATTCAGACCTGAATCGGATTTGTTTTCCTACAGCACATCTCTGATTATGTCACTGTCCTACTCCAAAATATTTTGTTGTTCCCTCAGGTCGATGGAAAGAAGTCAAATTTCTTTTCTTTGTTTCTTTCTTTTCGCAATTTGTTTTTATTTGGACAGAGAGAGAGCACAAGCAGGGGAGGGGCGGAGAGAGAATCCCAAGCAGGCTCCGTGCCCTCCGTGCAGAGCCTGACACGGGACCTGAACTCACGAACTCTGAGATCATGACCTGGGCAGAGATCAAGAGTCCATGCTTAACTGACTACGCCACCCAGGCGCCCCAAGAAGTCCAAATTTCTAAACCTAATATGTTTTGTCACCATCATCATTTTGCAACCTTAACTCCTACTACTCTTCTACATGTAGCTACACTTTCACTCTCCCCATGCTTGTACCTACAGTCATGTTATTCAAATACTGTAGCTTTTTTACCCTGCCCCATTCCCATCCGTTGAAATGCCAACTTCTCCTTTGTGTTTGGAAGGCCCGATGATGATAAGGAAGCAGAACCAGCTTTCAAATTCAGATTTACTACTGACTGAATGATCTTGGGCAAGTCATTTCCCTTCACTGAGACTCCATTTCCTCATCAGTATGTGCAGAGTATAATATTCTGTTCTTAGGGTTATAATAAAGGATAAATTATGTGACACATATAGATCCATCTACCAGTGTCCATCACATAGTAGATGCCCAATAAATTATTGAAGGGGCGCCTGGTTGGCTCAGTCAGTTAAGCATCCGACTTTGGCTCAGGTCATGACCCCACGGTTCGTGAGTTGAGCCCCACGTCTGGCTCTGTGCTGACAGCTCAGAGCCTGGAGCCTGCTTCAGATTCTGTGTCTCCCTCTCTCTGCCCCTCCCCCGCTCTTGCTCTCTCTCTCTCTCTCTCTCTCTCTCAAAAGAATAAATAAACATTAAAGAAATTTTTTAAATAAATAAATAAATAATCGAATGGATCGATTTCAGGGGTGGTTTGCAGACCACTCAAAGGCCATCCATATATTTCAAAAACAGAATCCCCGGATTTTAGTTTGTCAGGATTGGGAAGTGTATCTGAATGAAAAATAATACATCTGCTTCCCCATTTCCCAGTACTTTCCCCAACGCTCAAAATTATGTTTGTACGTCACATACGTGAACATGTGCCCATGTCTGTGTGTGTGAAAGAATGTATGTTGGGGGGGGGGTATTTACTTCAGCAACTACATTTGGGAGGGAGTAGAGAAAGCAAGACTTGTTTGCAAAATAGGTAAAAATCATACACCAGGAAAGTTAAGTCACTGTATGTATGGAAGGCCAAAAGTGGACCCAGAGGCGAAAAGTAGGATCGTGCAAAAACCCTGATGGGTTGCCCCTGTACTCCAGCTCTGAAGTCACAACTCGTCACTGAAGGAAAGGGAAGAAACTCTTGCAATAAAGGGGACAGTCTGACAGGAGACTTCCATGGCTCACAATTTAAAATAAAGGTAAAAGAGCCGCTGAAAGCAGACCCTTTTCCTTTTTGTGTCTCATAGAGAGACAATATCAGATGAAAATCGGAATCTTACCTAACCACTTACTAAGAAAGTAGGCCACAAAAAGACACTTCCCAAAAGCTATCAGAGAAATGGAAGGCAATCAAGAAAGGAACGCCAGGGAGCAATTCAAAGGTGCAGTGAAAAAGGGGCTGGGGGTGGTATGATAGTGAATATCATGGAAGAGCAAGCCTGTTGTTAACAAGAAAACCGGGGTGGGGGGGGGTTCAAAACATCGTCTGAGGAGTGAGCATGGTGATGATGGGAACAAACAGCGAGAGTGAGCAAGAAGCATGGAGAAGAAGCTGTGCTTGCTGCTGGAGTCCACATCCCCCAGACCGGCAGAGCCAGCGCAGCCACCATTTTGGTGTCTCCAAGGACCACTCAAATGTGTCTCCCCAGAGAGCAATGCACAGAAGGGAATTGGGTGGCCCCCAGGGCACACCCAATTGGCAGCTGATTGGCAGTTGTGCACATAACCATACCCACCATGGGGTCTTCATAAATAGTTACTCTTAGTGGAAATAGAGTTAGCTGGGGGCACTATAATTGCTCTAATCAGTACAACTATTCCATTCAATAAAGTCAACATAATATTGAGCCACGTGGTATGTTTTTGCACTGTGCTAGCTCATCCAGGATCATTCATTTATTGAGCACCTCCTGTGTGCCAGGCACTGTTGTGGGTTCTGGGGATATGGCAGTGACCAACACAGACGAAACAAACAAATAAACAAACAAAAAAGAACCACCCTGTCCTCTTGGACTTTACATACTAATGAGGTCAAAGAAGACTAAAGCAAACTGACTGCTACTGAACATCTCTGAGACATCAGGTGCTTTACATACATTTAGTCTATACATCAGCAACCTATGAAAATGGTATAGCACCATTTTATAACAGGGGAGATGAAGGCTCCAACAGGTTAAAAACCAGGTCTAGATCTCACAGCCAGGTAGCGGCGGAAATGACATTTGAAGCCATCCATGTCTGTCTCATTCCAAAGTCCATGAATTCCTTTTTAACTCTTTCACCTCCCACAGACCCTCAGGGTCAATTTCATCATGCTCACGATTTAACTTTTAGAGACTGCTGCCTAACAGTCATTCATAAATGCCAGGATTATTCAAAGTTCAATGGGTCGGTCTGAACCTGGGCATATAGAGATGACAAGACATAACCTTTGCCCTTCACTCCTTTACTGAGTAGGTGGAGAGGCCGTTTAACAGAGTGGTTATGAATCTAGGTGCTGGGGAAAGAGTAACCGGCTTCAAAATCCTAGATCCGCCTCTGCTTCCGCATAACCTTAGGCAAATTACTTAACTTCTCTGTGCCTTAGTTTTCCCAGCTGGAAAATGGGGATAGTAAGTACCCATATCATGTTGGCAGGGGGAGGGGGGGATTGTGGGGATTGAAAAAGATAATAATAGCAAACACATACCACTGGTTATGTGCCAGGCACTATCTAAGCACTATGTTAGCTCTGTATTGTTGACCAGCAGTTCTCAAAGTGTGGCTCAGAGAACCTCTGGAGATCTGTGAGGTCAACCTTATTTTCACAAAAATACCAAGGCCTTTTGTTTTGTTTTGTTTTGTTTTGTTTTTGTTTTTGTTTTTGTCACTTTCATACTCTTATAAATGTATAATGGAGTTTTCCAGAGTCTGCATGATGTGTGATATTGCAACAGATTGAATGCAGAAGCAGATACGAGAATCCAGCTCTCTTCTATTCATCCAGATATTAGAGAGATTTGCAGAAATGGACAATAATGCTATTCTTCTCACTAAATTTTTGGGGGGGTTTGGAAAACATAGTTATTCCTCATTAAAAATACATTATTTGAGGGGCACCTGGGTGGCTCAATCGCTTAAGCGCCCGACTTCGGCTCAGGTCATGATCTCATGGTTCGTGGGTTCAAGCCCCACATCGGGCTCTGTGCTGACAGCTCAGAGCCTGGAGCCTGCTTTGTATTCTGTGTCTCCTCTCTCTCTCTGCCCCTCCCTTGCTCATGCTCTGCCTCTCTCAAATGGATAAATGTTAAAAAATTTTTAAAAAAGAAATGCTAAATGCTGTAGACATTCACAGAGAAGGATCCTGGAAAGGCTTCATGAAGTAGATAGAACTAATGAACAGATAGGATGGTGAACAGAGAACTCTGTGGAAGGGAGGTATTACAGGTGGAAGAAACACTGAAGTAGGAGAGCATGGAGTGTGCTTTGGAAACAAGGAGTGGTCAAATTCAGCCCATGTCAAAGAAAGGTGCAGAAGAGGAATGGGACCAAAGGCTGGGAAGGAAGATCGGTAAGCGCCTAAGTGAGGAAAGCCTTGAATGCCAGGATGAGGAGTTTGTACATTACTCGGTAGATAATGGGGAGCCATTAAGGATCTTTAACCAAGGTCTGAGGTTTAGAGAGATGACTGGCAGCTATGTTTAGGATCATTTGAAGAGGGAGAAGCTGGACATAGAACGACTAGGTAGATTATTGCAACACTCCGGGAAGAGGGGACTGTAAACTGAGCTAAGGTAGTGGCCCAAGGGATGGGGGAGAGGAGAGAGATATGAAAGAACATGAACATCTAGTAAATAAGTAATTATTCAATGAACTTCCATGACCTGCTCTGTTTTTCTCTCCAATGCTAAGGACCTCCCCATCCCCAAAGATAGATCATGATGGAAATATTTCATACTTATGATCCCCCAAGGCTATGCCTCACTGTAGCAAAAGAAATCGGGCAGGCTACATATGTCAGACTTCAGAATGAATGTCCACAGGAAATAAGGGTCCTGAAGAAAAGGACAAAAGCAGAGAGGGAGGTGAGAGTAGATATTAAAATCCAGACTCCCTGTACAAATTAAAATGTGTGCAGAGATGCAACTTATGCAATCTAGTGGAAAGAGAACTTATGAGTTGAGCCCAAGGCCAAATGAAAAGTGTTTTTTTTTTTTCAAACAAAAGCAAAAGAAATATTCCACCCGTCCTGAGTTAGAAACTGCAGTGAAGCACGTGGATATGGGGAGAGGAGGGGGATTAGTATCTAATAGTTTCAGCCTTTGCCCAGTTAATTAATGGTTTGATTTGGGTGTTGTCGAGAAAAAAAAAAAAAAGAAGTCAAGCTATTCAATGATTTACTGCAATGTCCCCTTAGTTCTTGCACCATTCTCTCTGTACTGTGTAAGAAACAATGAAGTTTCTGGAAAACTGTGGGCATTCCGTGCTAGGCTACACAGGCTGTTTCACAGAATTGTGAAGAGGTGGGATGACGGTTTTGCAGACAGAGAAGTGGTTCTTGCCATTCCAAGTGGCTAGTGCATTATGGTCTTTGCTGGAGACGACTGAATTTTATCCTGAGTTCTGATAGTGTGAAAAGTCAGCATTGGTAAAACATTCTCCTGGCAGGATTTCAAGATCAGATTTAAACAGTCCTCTTCTGTGAGGGAGTGTCTTCAGGGCTAGGGGAAAACCTTGTGAGCTCCATTCTCCTTGAAGATTCATTGTTATTACCATTGACAACCGGCCGCACTCTACCTTCACCCACAGCCCACCACCAGTATCCAGCTGATTGGGAAGACCGCAGAGGGAGTGAGTTTCTGAGTTGCCGGGTGGGTCTGGAAGACTTGTCTACCAGGCTATTAAGTGATCACAAGAGGGGGAGCCTGGGTGGCTCATTGGGTTAAGCGTCTGACTTTGGCGCAGGTCATGATCTCCCAGTTCGTGGGTTCAAGCCCCAGGTTGGGCTTTGTGCTCACAGCTCAGAGCTTGGAGCCTGTTTTAGATTGTGTCTCCCTCTCTCTCTGCCCCTCGCCCATTCGTGCTCTCTCTCTCTCTCTCTCTCTCAAAAATAAGTTTAAAAAAAAAGGGATCGACAAGAAGCAAATCACCAAATGTCATACCTCTCATCTCAATAACAGAAAGAAAGCAACAGACTAGCACTTACTGAGGACTTAACAAGTGCCAGGGACATTTGACTTGAATCATCTCACTGAAACCTCCCCACAACCCTGCAAGGCAGGTACTATGATCATATTGTGGGTGAGATAATAGTCGCTGAGAGTTTTTTTTGGTTTGGTTTTGTTTTTTTAAGTAAAGCTCTATGCCGAACGTGAGGCTTGAACCCACGACCCTGAGATCCACAGTCGCATGCTCTCCCGACTGAACCTGCCAGGCGCTCCTCTCTCCAAGAGTTTTAAGTGACGTGTTCAAAGGCACCCACTAGCCAGTAAGTGGCAGAGTCAGAATTTGAACCCCTACCCCTTTCTTGTTTTCTCCTGAGTGCTTGTGCTGTCTCATAGGGCAGAGCATGTTTTTATGATCATAGCACCACGGATCTCTCTGAGTCATCTGATGGCTTCTGAGGTATCATGTCAGCCACCCTGGGAAGTCACTCTAACCCATCTGGGCTAATAGCCAGCCTCAGGTACAGCTCGTGTCGACTACTCTCTCTAAAATTCCTGTCTAGAAGCTGGCTAACTTCTGCTTGGAAACTCTGCAGAACTAGCTTTGTGGGCGTATGGCTATTTCGTTTTGCACTGGGTCCCCCAAATTATGTAGTGATCCTGCTTCCAGTGGGGGGGAAAAAACCTCATTAGCTCAGGAGGCAGCTCATTCCATCTTTGGACTGAGCTGTCTCTTAGCAAGGACATCCTTATGATGTGAAGAAATCCGTGTATCTGCCGTTTCTCCCCCCTGGCTTCAGAGACAAACAGACGTGAGACATAATTTCTAGCTGAGCAACCTCCTGGCCATGACTGTAAGCAACTCCCTATCACCTCTCTGAACCTCAGCTTTCTCGTCTCCAAAATGTTGCCTTCGCTGCAGGCTTTTTTTTTTTTTTTAAGGACAGATAGGATATAGCACATTGTAGGTCGTCAATGAGTGTTAACTGTAATTATTTTTTTATTATTCATTAACCATACCACAAGGACAAGATCTGCAAAGGACAGATCGTGATGCGTTCTTTACCTAAATGGGGCAAATCACTTAAAAAGTCTTGTATTTCCACTATTCTTCTTACTTTCCACACTAAGAAAACTTGATTTCATTAGCCCGCTTATCATTTCACTTGAAAGTACTATGATTTTAGGATGCCTGTCAGTTGAGCGTCTGACTTCAGCTCAGGTCATGATCTCATGGTTTGTGAGTTTGAGCCCCACATTGGGCTCTGTGCTCACAGCCCAGAGTCTGGAGCCTACTTTGGATTCTGTGTCTCCCTCTCTCTCTGCCTGTCCCCTGCTCACACTCTGTCTCACTCTCTCAAAAATTAATAAATATTTTTTAAAAATGTTTAAAAAGAAAGTACTATGATATAACACAATCTAGTTGAACAAAAAATATACTTCTTTTTTTGTTTATTTATTTTGAGAGAGAGACAAAGAGTACGAGCAGGGGAGGGGCAGAGAGAGAGAGAGAGAGAGAGAGGAAGAGACAGAATCCCAAGCAGGCTCCACACTCTCTGTGCGGAGCCCAGTGCAGGGTTCAAACTCACAAAGAACCGTGAGATCATGACCTGAGCCGAAGCCAAGTGTCAGACACTTAACCGACTGAGCCACCCAGGCATCCCACAAAGAATGTGCTTCTCAACAGGCATTAATTAGTTCATTCCATTCATTCATCCATCTATTCAACCACTATTTACTGAAGCTGTACTATATGCTAGGCTAGGTACTAAGGCTGGGGTTGCCATGGTGAACAAAGCAGTCCTGGTTACAACCCTCTAGCGCTTATATTCTAGGAGATTTGCAGGTGAGGGAGCCAGTGTTGATGTTTAACTATAATCTGTGCAAGGTCACATGCTTGGCAGGGGGTCAGTCTGGGCCCAGAACCAATACTCACTTCAGCGTATGTTCAACTCTCCCAGTCTATCTCTCGCTCCCTGGCATCCGTTGCCCTCCTTTCTTAAACCTCCCCCTTAGCTCAAAAGCACCTTGAGTTTGCTTTTAGACTATTTTTTTTCTAAACATTGCTTTTAGCCTTGCCGTTGTGGTTTTATTACACATCGTTCCCACTAGTGTAGTGGTTCAAAGTCAAGTCCCCCTAGTGTCCCTGAGCTGTTTGCTGATCTTGAACTACTTGTCCAGATAGTCTGTCAATAACCCAGAAGCAGGAGAACTGGGGGCCTGGATTACTTCAGTCAGTCTCCCTGCTTGTTCCCAGGTTAGTTCACGTTTCTTTGGCTGGATAGATAATATAGAATTTCCTCTTTAAAAGCTTAAAGTGGCTCCCAATTGCCCATGTACGATATCAAGTTCAAACACTCTGCCTGGCTTTCTAGGCCCGCCATTATCTGGTCCCACACTGCCTTTGAACCTTATCTCTTTGTTCCCCCACCTTTCACACACACACCCCAAGCTCATTTCGTAGCCTATGGCCTATTTCATGCACCTCATCACTCTTGTTACCTTCACCCCAAGGAACTAGCAGCTCACCTTTGTCCCCTCCACCTAAAATAAGTCCTACTTAACCTAAGTCCTACTTCCTTTATGAAACCTTTATTTTTTTTAATGTAATGCTTTTATTTTATTTTTGAGAGAGACAAAGAGAGGGAGACAGAGCACAATCAGGGGAGGGGCAGAGAGAGAGGGAGACACAGAATCTGAAGCAGGCTCCAGGCTCTGATCTGTCAGCACAGAGCCCAATGCGGGGCTCGAACCCATGAACCGTGAGATCATGAGCTGAGCCGAAGTCAGGTGCTTAACTGATTGAGCCACCCAGGCACCCCTATGAAACCTTCTTTAAGGGGCTCCAGCTCCCAAGGATCTCACCAATAACTGAATGGTCCTACCTCTGAATTTTAAAAATTAATTGCCCAAATGCGTGCTAAGGAAGACAGCTCTTCATTTGGAAAAGTCCTGGGGATTTTAATTGGCTTCTTGTTCAATATGAATCAATCTCAGTGATGCAGTTGCAGATATATAAATAAATAGCGGGGGCAGGGGGTGCAATCTCAGGCTGTACTAGAAGAAGAAATACCATGCCTAGATTGAGAGAAATAATTACTCTACTGGACTCATTAATTCACTCATTCATTTAAAACACATTCATTTCTTTTCAATGTGCAGATCTTTTGTTCTAGAAATGCTTTGCAGCATTATTTGTCTCTGGTAAGTTTTAAGATTCTGCCTTTATCCTTGATGTCCTGAAGTCCCACCATGATGCATCCAGGAGATAATCAGTTTGTCTTCATTTATTCTGTTTAGAACTAGGTACAGGGTTTTAACCTGAGGACTCATGTCTTATCAATTCTGGAAAATTCTCAGCTATTTCTCTTCAAAAATTACCTCTTCCTATTTTTTTGCTTCTGGAATTTCTTTTTTTTTAAGTTTATTTATTTATTTTGAAAGAGGGAGGGAGGGAGGGAGGGAGAGAGAGAGAGAGAGAGAGAGAGAGAATCCCAAGCAGGCTCCTCACTGTCAGTGCAGAGCCCAAGGCAGGGCTCGATCCCACAAACCATGAGATCATGACCTGAGCTGAAATCAAGAGTTGGACGCTTAACCTACTGAGCCACCCAGGCACCCTCCTTCTGGAATTTCTATTAGATGTACATGGATTATCTTATTCTATCACCTGTACCTTCTAATTTCTTTTTCACACTTCAAATTTTTATAGTGTTGTGTTATGTTCTATCAATATCTCAACTCTATTTGTTGTTTCACTAATTCTCCCTTCTCTTATATCTTATTTGCAGTTTAATCTATCAGTTGACTTTTTTACATTTCAGCGAGACCAGAACTAAGGTCTTCCGATGCTCATCCATATTTTCTATATTCTTCATTTCTAGAATATTTCTTTGATGTGTGTGTTGTACTCTTGCTTTATGTATTCCACTTCTTTTTTGATCTCTTCAAACCTCTAATCATGCAATATTTTAAAGTCTGTTTAGATTGCTGTATTATCTGTAGTTGCTTAGAACTGAATCCTCCCATTTGTTGTTCATACTGACTAATTCTCATTGTGGGTTTCTTCGTGTTGCTTTATAATTTGCCATTTGAGCTTCTCTTCTTTAAGTGTTTTCTAATGTTTGTTTATTTGTGAGACAGACACAGAGCATGAGCGGGGGAGGGGCAGAGAGAAAGAGAGACAGACTCTGAAGCAGGCTCCAGGCTCTGAGCTGTCAGCACAGAGCCCGATGCGGGGCTCAAACCCATGAACCGCGAGATCGTGACCTGAGCCAAAGTCGGACACTCAGCCGACTAAACCACCCAGGCGCCCCCGAGCTTCTTCTTCTTCTTTTTTTTTTTTTTTAAGGTTAAGCAAACAGGTCTGTTGGCTTCATTTTTTTTCTTTTTTAAAATATAATTTATTGTCAACTTGGTTTCCATACAACACCCAGTGCTCATCCCAACAAGTGCCCTCCTCAATGCCCATCACCCACTTTCCCCTTTCCCCCATTCCCCATCAACCCTCAGTTTGTTCTCAGTATTTAAAGTCTCTTATGGTTTGCCTCCCTCCCTCCCTGTAACTTTTTTTTTCTTTTTTCCCTCCTTCCCCTCCCCCATGGTCTTCTGTTAAGTTTCTCAAGATCCACATATGAGTGAAAACATGGTATCTGCCTTTCTCTGCCTTATTTCACTTAGCATAACACTCTCCAGTTCCATCCACGTTGCTACAAAAGGCCAGATTTCATTCTTTCTCCTTGCCAAGTAGTATTCCATTGTATATATAAACCACATCTTCTTTATCCATTCATCAGTTGATGGACATTTGGGCTCTTTCCATAATTTGGCTAGTGTTGAAAGTCCTGAGCTTCTTTTCTGTAGGAACTGTATTTCCTGAGAATTGGACTCTGACTTGTAGAGGTGGTCCTATCAGCAGTTTCATAGCTGCCTCTACCAGAGACCTATGGCATTCCCAGTTCTGGACCAGCTTTTATACTAATTTCTCAGTTCAGGGGTTCTGAATTATGTGGGTACCATGGATTTGGGTCTCATACCAGTGTGTAGCTCAGGTTTAGATTTTTAAACTTGTAGAGGTGAGTTTATTTTTACCCCATTCTAGAGAAGACGGATTACATTTTGTTTGTAGAAATGCAGATCAGCATAATAGTTTAGAGATGGACCCGGAGTCTGAATCTTGTATCTGCCACCTCCTAGCTATGTGACCTTAAGCAAGTTACTTAAACACTTTATTCCTTATCTGTAAAATGGGGTTATAATAGTACCTACCTTATGGGGGTTTTGCGATGATTAAGCAAATCAATACACATAAAACATGTAGAACACTACCTGGCCCATCGTAAGAACTCAGTAAGATTTGTTATCATTGTGTCCCTGGATATGTGGCAAATCTGGTTTCAAATCACATATGAGGCAGGTATCTTCTGCTCCTTGTTTTTTGCCGGTTACACAATTCGAACTCAGTTCCAAGCCCTCCAAAGAACCCAAAACGTCAGTCTCTAATGTACATATCTAGTCCCATTGTGTCCATGAGTTGTGAAACTGTGATTCATGCTCATTGCTGTGATTTTGAGTTCTAGTTTTGTTTCTGGAGTCTGGGGGTTTTCCTTTCTTGCCTCTTGTGTTCAGCTATACATTGTTGTGGTTAAATTTTATTCAGTGTGTCTCTGTTTTAAGTTGCATTGTTAATCAATAGTGAATAATAGGGGCCCCTGGGGAGCTCAGTTGGTTGAACGTCCGACTTCGGTTCAGATCATGATCTTGCCATCCGTGGGTCTGAGTCCCACGTCAGGCTCTGTGCTGACAGCTTAGAGCCTGGAGCCTGCTTCAGATTCTGTATCTCCCTCTCTCTCTTTGCCCCTGCCCCAGGTGTGCTCTCTCTCTCAAAAATAAATGAACATTAAGAAAAAGATATTTTAAAAAATAAATAGGGAACAATAGTACATAACCCAACTGTTCAATATTGGGGCATTTGTTAAATAAGTTATGGTATAGCTTTCAAATGGAATACAAGGCAGCCATAACAAGGAATGAAGCATGTCGGTATAATTCTATGAGCTGGCAAAGAATACAGCTGTGTTGAATTGGTTTTTTTTTTTTTTTTTAGTGTTTTAATGTTGATTTTTATATTTGAGAGAGAGAGGAGAGCATGTGAGCAGGGAAGGGGCAGAGAAAGAGAGGAACAGAAGACCCAAAGCGGGCTCTGTGCCGACAGCAGATGCAGGGCTGGAACCCACGAACCATGAGACTGTGACCTGAACCGAAGTCAGGAGTCGGATGCTCAACAGACTGAGCCACCCAGGCACCCCGCTGTGTTGTATTGTTAAGTGAAAAAGCAAGGAGCAAAGAAATGCGTGTGTCTACGATGTGTGTATATACATTTACACATTTTATGCACATAAAAGGTACCAGAGGTATGCCCACTCCCTGGTTACTTCTAGCATGAATGTGAGGGACAGACTTTTACTTTTACTCCACTTTCTTTCCTTTTGTTATAATTTTTTTAAATAATGTGCTGGCAAGGACACCCAGGTGGCTCAGTCTGTTAAGCGACTGACTTCGGCTCAGGTCATTATCTCAGGGTTCGTGAGTTCCAGCCCCACTTCGAGCTCTGTGCTGACAGCTCGGAACCTGGAGCTTGCTTCGGATGCTCCCTCTCTCTCTGCCCCTCCCCTGCTTGCTCTCTGTCTCTCTCTCTCTCTGTGTCTCTCAAAAATAAATAAATATTTAAAAAAAGAAATGTTCACAAGCAGATGGGGGAACACCTAACCTCGTCAGAGGGAAGGGCACTCAGAGAAGCTTCGCAGAGAAGCTGGGACCGGGACAATGTGGAGTTCCCCAAGGGACAGAGGGTGGAAGGTGTGCAAGGTGTACTGTCAAACCGTACGAGCCCCCAATGTTTAGATATGCCAACTGCCAGCCCATGGGACAAAATTGGCCTGCAAACATCTTTTGTCTTGAGTTAGAACATAAATATCTTTAGACGACAACGTGAACTCCGTAGGTCCCACCGCTTACCATTGTCTCACACCCGATCTACCTTACACCTTTTTAAATTATCTACTTGCCCCTGAAGACATTTCAGGGAAAACTCCATATTAGAGCATGTTCAGGGGAGGAAGAAGCATATGGGTTTGAAAACCAGGTCAAATTAAGGGTTAAGGAAACTAAGCCATTAAGCCTCAGAAAAGAGATAACTTAAAAGAACATGATGGCTTTCTTCAAGCCAACCAAAAGCAAACATAGAGAAGAGAAAGTAAATTCATTTTGTGTTGTCCCTTCACTCATTTAACAAATATTTGTCGTATGTCCTCTATGCACCAGGCTCTGATAGAACTGCTCCAAATAGTGGAATTAGAAGTAAGGAGTTTTAAGTTTCAGGAAGGCAGATTTAAATTCACGATGATGATTGTTTTTTTAATGTTTATTTTATTTTTAGACAGTGAGAGAGTTGGGAAGGGACAGAGAGGCAGGGGGGCGGGTACAGATCTGAAGCAGGCACTGCACTGACAGCAGAGAGACTGATGCAGGGCCCGAACTCACAAACCACGAGATCATGACCTGAGCTGAAGTCGGAGGCTTAACCGACTGAGCGACCCAGGCGCCGCAGGTTAATGATTCTTTTTCTTTTTGATGTTGATTCATTTTTGAGGGAGAGAGAGAGAGATCAAGGGAGATGCAGAGAGAGAGGGAGACACAGAATCTAAAGCAGGCTTCAGGCTCCAAGATGTCAGCACAGAACCCCACAACCAGGCTCCAACTCACAGACCTCAAGATCATGACCTGAGCTGAAGTCAGACGCTCAACCGACTGAGCCACCCAAGGCACCCTCCCCCCCCCCCCCCCCACACACACCCAGGATAATGATTCTTAACCATTTTAGATCTCTCTGCTGAAAGATGTACCTACACAACATGCACACAAATAACCACATGCAATTTCAGGAAATTCATAGACCCAGTGAATCACATACATGGACTCCAGGCTAAAAATTCCTAGAGAATGTGAGGTGCCTGGGTTGCTCAGTCGGTTAAGCGTTCCACTTCGGCTCAGGTCCTGATCTTGCGGTTCGTGAGTTCAAGCCCTGCATCGGACTCTGTGCTGACAGCTCAGAGCCTGGAGCCTGATTCGGATTCTGTGTCTCCCTCTCCCTCTGTCTGCCCCTCCCCCACTCATACTCAGTCTCTCTCTCTCTCTCTGTCCCTCTCAAAAATAAATAAACATTAAAAAAATTGTTTTAAAGAATTCCTAGAGAACACAATAGGCATACAATGGGTAACTATGCAGCCATTGGGAAGAATGATGTGGACACCAAGTGAGAAAAAAGAAAGGTACAAAGTGGTGTGCATCATTTTCTAGAAAAGGATGACGCACACACACAAATATGGACCTATCATGTATACGTTACCTCTAGAAAAATACAATAAACTGGTAAAAGCGATCGCCTCCAGGAGGCAAGTTGGTGGCTGAAAACAGAGGGAAACTTTAATTTTTCCTTTGAGGAAGATGAGTGGCACGATCTGACATATGTTCCTAAAGGATTTGTGTGATAATTCTGGTTTACAGAGTGAGGCTGTGGCTTAGGATAGGGCGGTAGCAGTAGGAGGTGGTGGAATATACTTTTCACTACTTACTCGTTGAACATTTGGCATTTTGAGTCATGTATATCTAATACCTATTCAAAAGAATTGTGTATCAAAAAAGGACTCTTGGCAGAGATCTTTCTAGGAATTAAATACCTCTAATTATGGAGCATTTTGCTTCACACTATATGGAGCTTCCTGGCAGTCCTCATGTAAACACTAAATTCGTCACCAGAAATTTGGCATCAAGAACTCCTGGGGCGCTTGGGTGGCTCAGTCGGTTGAGTGTCTGACTTTGGCTCACGTGACAATCTCACAGTTCCTGGGTTCCAGCCCCGCGTCGGACTCTGTGCTGACAGCTCGGAGCCTGGAGCTTGCTTCGCATTCTGTGTCTCCCTCTCTCTCTCTGCCCCTCCCCTGCTCACTCTCGCTCTCTCGCTGTCAAAAATAAATAAACATTAAAGAATTAAAAAAAAGAAAAGAAATCCTGCACTTGGTGGGGAAGGTTGCTTTAGGTCATGCGAGTGTTCTGTCGTCACTGGAAGATGCCAGGAGTCTAAGGACTCTTATGGACCTTATAATCATGCTTGGTTTATTTTACAGATATTTATGGGACACCTATTATGTGCCAGGTACTGGGGATATAACAGTAACAAAATAAGTTCCTGAATTCCTGAAGCTTACATTCTAGCAGTGAAGGCAGATAATGAACAAGCAAGCAAATATTAATATATCAGAACACAGTTAAGTGCTATGGAGAAGAACAAAGCAGCATAAAGCAATATAGAAGCACATAGAAAGTGGCTATTTGTAAATAAGGTGGCCGAAGAAATACCTCTGGTAAGGGGTCATTTGCTCAGAGATCCGAGGGAAGCGAGTGAGTAAGCCTGTGGCTCTATGGGGAAAGAATATTCTAGTTAGAGAGAACAGCGAAGGCCTGTTGGGAGTTATCCTGGCATGTCTGAGACACAGCAACGAGGCCATATGACTGGAGCTGAGTAATCAAGGGGGAGAGTAGTAGGAATTCAGGTCAGAAAGGTAATAGGGAAGAAGACAGCTCAAATAGAATTTTACAGATCGTTCTAGGGACTTTGGCTTTTACTGTGAACAATGTAAAAAGCATGGGAGGGTTTTAAGCAGAAGCATGACATGACCTGAGTTACAGGTCTCGTGGTTAAAAAATAACACTGGCTTGGATAAAGTTGATAGCAGAGGAGATGGTGAGAAGTGGTCAGATTCTAAATATATTTTGAAAGATTCCACGCACAGCATTGCTGGTAGATTGGATGTGGGGTGTGAGAGAAAAGGGGGAGTTAAGGAAGACTCCATGTTTGCCCTGACCATCTAGAAGAATGGAGAAAGAAGGCTGTGGAAGAGATAGGTATAAGGAAATAAGTCACTTTGGTTTTGGAGAATTTCGGGTTGGGATGTCAGAGAGCCTAACGGTCAGAGAGATGAAGGAAATCATGTGAGAGATACTAAGCAAGAGTTGCCAGTGAAGTAGGAGGATAACCAAGGCGGTGTGGTGTTCTGGAAGCCAAGTGAAAAAAAAAAATGTTTCCAGAAAGGTGATTAACTGTGTCAAAAGCCACTATTGGGTCAAATACAATAAGGATGGAAAAAGGATCGTTGCAGGGGGTGCCTGGGTGCCTCAGTCGGTTAAGCATCTGACTCCTGATTTCACCTCATGATCACACGGTTCGTGAGTCCGAGCCCCACATCAGGCTCTGCGCTGACATTGAGGAACCTGTTTGGGATTCTCTCTCTCTCCCTCTCTCTGCCTCAGCCCTGCTCATGCTCTCTTTTGCACGTGCTCTCAAAATAAATAAATAAAACTTAATAAAAAGAAAAGAAAAGAAAAAGGATCATTGGATTTAACATTGAGGAGATACTGTTGACATTGACATGAATCATTTTGGTGGAGTGATGGGGGGAAGCCTGATTAGACAGAGTTCAGGAGACAACAGGGGGAGAAAGTTTGGAGCTAGTGAGCAGGGACAACTCTTTCTAGGATATTTGCTCAGAAACAAACAAACAAAAAAGAGGAGTGGGGCTGTAGCTGAAGGAAAGTGATGAGTTTTTTTCTTTCTAGCATTGGAGATGTTGGTTTGGTAAAAGACAAATGACTGATGTCACAAAAGGAGGGGGAAATGATGAGAGCCATGACCTTGTGTAGGCCAAGAGGGACAGGCTCTAGTACACAAGGAGCACTTATAGCAACAAGAGGGAAGGCCAGGTATGTGGCTACAGATCCAAGTAGGTTTGTAGGAGGTTATAGTTGCTCTCTCCCAGCTGCTTCTACTTTCTCAGTGAAATAGGAAGCAAGGTCAGTAGCTGAGAGCAAGGATAGGGGAAGGAGTGCTGGGAGTTGGAGACAAAGGAGGGTGTAAAATGGCCATCCAGGAGAGTTCGAGAATGACTAGATGAAGGAAACGTAGTGCACCTGGATGGTAACACTAAGGGCCCACCTAGAGTTAGTGGTCATGAATCGAAAGTGAGACTGGTCAGCATGGCTTTAAGTTTTTATCCAATCTTGTTCAACTGCTGGGGCAGGGATAGAATAGACGGAGTTGGATTTAACCAAGATTGGGTGACTGTCACTCAAGTACGATGAGAGCAAAGAGAGGCAAGAGAGGCCAGGGTGTATGTGAAAGAGTGAACATACTGATGGACATAGAATCTGAGCTGTGGGGGCGCCTGGGTGGCTCAGTCAGTAGAGCATCCAACTCTTGATCTTGGCTCAGGTCATGATCCCGGGACTGTGAGATCGAGCCCCGAGTCGGGCTCGGCGCTGAACGTGGAGCCTATTTGGGATTCTCTCTCTCTTCTTCAGCCCCTCTCCCGCTCATTCTCTCTCTCTCTCTCTCTCTCTCTCTCTCTCTGTCTCTCTCTCTCAAAACAAAAAAAAAGCAACACAGAATCTGAGCTGTGCAAAGCAGAAAATGAGTACACTGGGGGATGGAGGGACAGTACTCTATGGTTCATCATGTAATTGTTCTCTTCCTACTTTTGTCACATAAGGGCTAGAAAGTGTCCATTCTTGTCAGCAAGTAGGAGAACACCAGTGACCTTAGAGCAGTGTTCTCATAATTGTGTTCCCCAGAACCCACTAGCCCCTCACTACCATCTCTGTGAGTCAAGTCACGGAACTTAGAAAGCCCCATGTCCCCCAGCCCTCTCTTGGAGATCCACGTTGCCTATTAACATGTTAAGGACTCCATGGGGCATCTGGGTGGCTCAGTCGGTTGAGCGTCCGACTTCGGCTCAGGTCATGATCTCATGATTTGAGCCACATTGGGCTCACTGCTGTCAAACAGCAGGGAACCTGCTTCGGACCCTGTGTCCCCCTCCTTCTGCCCCTCCCCGGCTTGCACTCTCCCAAAACTAAATAAATATTTTTATAAAGGAAGAAATATATTAAGGGCTCTGATTATTCTTGCAGTTGGGAAATTACATTCTTTTAACCCAGTGGCTTACAACTTCTCTTGTTTGTGGGGCACCTTCTTAGATAATGCTATCAACATCCATCCCCAGGAACTAATACTCCATGGAACGCGCTTTGAGAAATCCTCACTTAGGAAGCATGTTGGGGATTGGAAGCTGAGTTGTGGGCCAGCTTTCCCCAAGGCCATGTGCATGACAGGAACCCACACCCTCCTCAGACCATCTCACCTGCTGTGGCTGAGCAGGCCCCCCAGAGATTTGGATTCTACCCCATTCACCATCAGTGAAATAAACCTGATATTGTCAATACAGCTGATTCCCTAGTTTTCATTCAGCTGCAGCTCTCCAGTGTTGTATCTTCAATAATTCAAGAGATATTATGGTGACAATGTACTGGAAGCAGCATGAACGTGTATTAACCACTTCCTTTCACCAGACACTAGGCTTGGCACCTCACGTATATTTTCTCATTCGCCCTTCACAACAGTACTATGAGAAAGTGTATGTTTATTTAAAAAAAAACCTCCAGGAAAATCCCTGGCAACCAGTCTTCTTTAGAAACTTGTTGCCTGGAAGAAAGGAAAGAGGCACACTGAAGAGTGTAATGAGCAATGGGTTTGTCACGAAAAGATTGGGAGCCCAAGGAATATTCATAGAAAGAAGATGTTGGAGCTGAAGGGGACCCGAGAGATCAATTTCAGATGTGAAGGAGAGGTTACTGCATTCTCCTCAAAAGTTATTACATAAATTGTCTCAGGAGAACTAGATTAAGAAATTTTGCCGTAACTGCTTTGATTTAGATCGAGCCGTAGAAAATGATATTGTCACATGAACTAAAGCTACAGACCATGCTGCAAGAATGCAATATTGTAAATGTCATGGGGGCCAGATTTCACCAGAACGCCATGGTTCTCAAGCCAGAATGTGTATCCGAATGATTCCAAGCACCTGTTTTAAAATGCAGATTCCTAAACCTCATCTTTGGAAATACGAATTCAGTGAGCCTGGTATAATGGCCAGGAAATTGGCATTTTTAACAGGCTCCTTGGGCAGCAATGGGTGGTCTGCCACTATGGCCAACTGACCATAACCTGAGAAACACACTTTTAGGGATACTCTCTTCCTAATCAAGGTGTGAGCAGGCCAATCTCAACTAGTTAGCTGGGCAGTTGTCCTGCAAAGAGACCAATGTAGAGACCCAGGAAGCTCCCACTATTCCTGGATCCCCAGTTTTCTACAGAATCTCATCTTAATGTGATAATGAACACTTAGAGACATCTCCTTCCCTGTGACTTGGTGACAGAGCTGAGGCTCAGGAGCAAACACAGTGGTCACTATGAGGAGTCTTTCTGGGGCATAACATTCTGGTGGAATCAAAACTCCTCCTGGGGGCGCCTGGGTGGCTCAGTCGGCTGAGCGTCCGGTTTCAGCTCAGGTCACGATCTCACAGTTTGTGGGTTCAAGCCCCGTGTTGGGCTCTGTGCTGACAGCTGAGAGCCTGGAGCCTGCTTCGAATTGTGTCTCCCTCTCTCTCTGCTCCTCCCCCGTTCATGCTCTGTCTCTCTCTCTCCTTCAAAAATAAATAAAAACATTAAAAAAATTTTAAAAATTCACCCTGGAAGCTCTTAAGTGAACAGAGATTATTCCATGCGCCCAGATGTTGGTGGCATTTCATTGTACTGTGATCACTTATATAGTAAAGAAACAGACACGGCTTGGAGGCTGAGGGATGCCTATATCCTGAAGGGATCTTGGTCCTCATAGCCAAGATCCAATCTTTAGTTTCCCAGGTTACGAAATTCGATGCTGTCAGTTTTAACCAGGAAGTGATTAGACTCTGGGGGACAGATTTCACACAATCTAAACTCATAAGGAGATGTTTTAGAAGCCAAAATGTCATTTTATTAATTCATCTTGATAATTAGCTACAAAGCAAACTTATGTCAATCAGTGCATTCTCTTCCCTGTTGGGAATCTAATTAGGAAACCAAATAAAGGCAAAAATCTGTTAGGTGGAGGCAGCTGAGTTTAGAGAAAAAAGCTCGGATTTTGGAGTCAGATAGATCTAGGTTAAAATGCCAGTTACTCTACTTGCAATGGGTTGAATGATGTTCTACCAAAAACTGTGCCCAACTGGAACCTCAGAATATATGACCTTCGTTGGAATAGGAGTCTTTGCAGATATAATTAAGGTAAGGATCTCTACATGGGATTGTCCTGGATTAGGGTGGGTTCTAAACCCAATGTGTGAGTGTCCTTACAAGAGGAGGCTGAGATACAGGAGAGAAAGCCATAGGAAGATAGAGAGAGATTGGAGTAATGCCGCCATAAGCCAAACAAAGTCTGTAGCCACCGAAGCTAAGAGGCGAAGAGTAGGAGCTCCTGGCTGGCTCAGTTGATTAAGCGTCTGACTCTTGGTTTCAGCTCAGGTCATGATCTCATGGTTCGTGGGATCGAGGCCCACGTAGGGCTCTATACTGACAGTGCTGAGTCTGCTTGGGATTCTGTCTCTCTCTCTCTCTCACTCGATAAATAAACTTAAAAAAAAGAGAGAGAGACAAAGAATGGAGTCTCCCCTCAAGCCTTTGGAGGGAGCACGGCTCTTCCCACACCCTGATTTCAGATGTATGGCTTCCAGGATTTATTCCAGAGAATAAATGTCTGTTGTCTTAAGCCACCAAGTTTGTGGAAGTTTGTCATGGCGGCCACGGGAAACACATACTGCTCGTTTAGTTTTATGGGCTTGGGTCAATCCCATAGCCCCTCTGAGCCTCAGTTCTCTCATCTGAAAATGGGTCTTAATAACAAAACCCTATGAGATCATAAGGCTACTGTGAGGACTAAATAACATAATTTCTGTAAAGCGTTTGTTTCAGAGCAAGTATTTATATGGTGACTGTTGTTACCGGTAAGGGAAGAGGTTAGTAGAGAGTGTGAGATGCTTTGAAAAGATGGAGCTCTGTCAGAAAAACAATAAATATATCAGCAGGTCACGGGATCAGAGGAGAGAAACAAGTTCTTTGTAGTTATTTTAATTTTTATTTTTATAATGGTCAACATGTCATGATATAGTGAATCCCTTCTTAGTTTTGATGGGACTTTCCCAGCCATAGCATTTATAAAGGTATGATCCGGTTTGCCTCTGGTTACATTTTATTTTTTTTAATATATATATTAAATATATATAATATAAATATAAATATAATAAATATATATGTAATATATATATATTTTTAAATGTTTATTTATTTTTGAGAGAGAGAGCTCACAAGAGCAGGGGAGAGGCAGAGACAGAGGGGGACAGAGGATCCAAAGTGGGCTCCATGCTGACAGCAGAGAACCTGATGCCGGGCTCGAACTCATGAGCTGTGAGACCATGACCTGAACTGAAGTCAGACGCTTAACCGACTGAGCCACCCAGGTGCCCCAACCACTGGTTACTTTTTTTTTTTTTAATGTTTATTTATTTTTGAGAGAGAGACGGAGCGCAAGCGGGGGAGGGGCACGGAGAGGGAGACACAGAATCCGAAGCAGGCTCCAGGCTCTGAGCTGTCAGCACACAGCCTGATGTGGAGCTCGAACCCATGAACCATGAGATCATGACCTGAGCCAAAGTTGGATGCTTAACCGACTGAGCCACTCAGGCACCCCCACTGGTTACTTTTTAAAGCATCGTTTCTTTAATGCTTTATACATACGCAGTCTTACCAACAAATGCTATTTTTGTGAGTGGCCAATCCCACTTCTACAGTGGGAAACTTTCTTGTCAATTTAAGTCCCCGAGAGTGGTATTTTTCTATCTTATTGGTTGACCTGAACTCTACAGCTAGAAGCTCTTTTCCCTTTTAGTCCCTAGCCCTCTGTGTCCATTTTCCAGAATCCCATGAATTCATAGACCTATGTCCACTTCCTCACCAACCTGTTTGTAAACAGAAAGTTCTTCAGTTTCTGCATCTGACAGCCTCTACTCCCACCCACACAGCCCCATCCGGCATTACCTCTGGGAGGCCAGGGAGATCGTGCCCTGTTCATTTTTGTACCTACCGTCTAATATACCGCATGGTATATGGTAAATATGTGTGAAGGCGGGGGAGGGGGAAACAGTAAAGAAATATTGGTCCTGGAGGCAGGCAGACTTGGGTTTAAACGTCAGCTCCCCATTTTTGCTAGCTGTGGGGCCTTGAGCAAATTACTTCAGCATTTGGGACCTCAGTTCCCTCATTTGTAAAGTGATGATAATAATAGTACCTACCTCCTAGGTGTTTTATAGGAATTAAAACGAGTGAGTAAATATAAAGCCCTCAGCCCAGGACCGTATGCATAGTCAATGCTCAGTCAATGTTAGCAATGGGTGAAGGGCTCTATGAAATCATGAATGAGTGGAAGACGCATTTTCAAAAGGAAGGCATATAACTCCAGGAAATATTTAGTGCCTATAAGAGATCCAGGGAAGGATGAGAAAACAGCCAGTAAGAGCTGGTGAGTGCTTCATCTACCCTATCTCTTACCACGTGATTCTGACTGGTGGGAGTACTTGAAAGCTGAAGTTTATCAGAACAAACCATTCACATCGAACACACAGAAGGAAAATAACGTTTCATATCATAGCAATCACA
Organism: Prionailurus viverrinus; assembly: GCF_022837055.1. Classification (NCBI taxonomy): domain Eukaryota; kingdom Metazoa; phylum Chordata; class Mammalia; order Carnivora; family Felidae; genus Prionailurus; species Prionailurus viverrinus. The sequence continues at coordinate 83,369,736 of NC_062579.1, read as the reverse complement.
TTTGCTCAACTTCAGAGAGTTCTTCAAAATATGATGAAGTGTTCACAAGTGTAGCGCTGTCCATAGAAACTCGTGCTCACAGTGGTTTTAAATTAATTAACAATACTGATTTCAGCGTTCTGGCTTTCAGGCAGAGTATTTGAGTTATTGTTGTTATTAGAGAAAGTCTGAGTCAGGAGGATTGCATAGACAAATGACGACATTAAAGGAAGTCGGGGGAAATTTCACACATCAGGAGGGTTGCACGGGCAACGAAAGCCACTTTTACTTCACATGACACGCTTTAAGTAGTAGCGCAGGGACGGGGAGAGTAGGGGGGTGGGGAAGAATTGATTTGCTGCAAACCTAGCTAGAGGCAGCTCTTGCTGTTCTGGATGTTAGGGAGGCAGCGGTGAACCAAAAGCCTCGCCCTCCTGGGACATTGCTTCCGTTAAGGGTCAGCACACTGTGGCTCGCAGGCGAAAGGTGGCCTGTCACCTGTTTGGGTAAATACCACTTTAACAGAACACAGCCGTGGTCATTCATTTATTTACGTGTCGTCTATGATTGCTTTTGTGTAACAACAACAGAGTTTGGGCAGTTGTGGCAGAAACTTCCTGGCCCACAAAGCCTAAAATACTTATTAGCTGGTCCCTTATTTTTAAAAAGACTGCCAGCCCCCGTTCTAGCAGAAGGAAACAGTTTTTAAAAAGAGATAAATATATAGTATCATGGGGTGTTCAAAGTCTAAAGAAAACTAAAGCAGGGAGGGCAGAGAAGGAGTGGGGGGGGGGAGCTTACTACTCTAGACATGCCCATCAGAGAAGATCTCACTGGGCAGGGGGCATTTGATCCAACACCTGAAGGGGGGCAGCGAGTGAATTACATTGATGCAATCACTGTGTGTGACATGGGAAGTCACTGGAGGAATTTTGAGCAGAGGAATGACGTGATTAGTCCGGCTTGCAAATGGATAAGGGAATAATAGACTTGGGTGAGGATGGCAGGGACCAACGTGATGAGAACAGTTGGGAGGCTAGTGCCATTATGCTGGGACCTGGATCATTGGGACTTCAACTAGGCAGTGAAAAGTCATTGGATTCGAGGTATATTTTGAAGGTCGAACCAACAAGATCCGACAAAATGTCAGATGTGAGGAAAAGAAAAGAATCAAGAATGATTTCTAGATCTTCTGCCTGAGCAGCTGGAAGAATGGAGTTACCATTTACCAAGATGGGCAAGACGGTGACGAGCAAGTTTGACAAGTGGAGTAGGTTTTGGTCAGGGCAGGGGGAGGTGGTGGTGGTGGCCCTGGGAGTGGCAGGGGAATGGGGGGAATTGAGAATTCAGTTTTAGATGCAGTGAGTTTAGGATGCTATGTCAAGCAGGGAGTTGGATAGAAAAGTATGCAGGGGTTGAGGCTAGAGATACACATTTGGGAGTCATCAGCATATAGATAGTATTTTATTTTATTTTATTTTATTTTTATTTTATTTTTTAAGTAAGCTCCACATCCAGAGTGGAGCCCAATGCGGGGCTTGAACTCACGACCCTGCAATCGAGACCTATGCTGAGATCAAGACTTGGACACTTAACCCACTGAGCCACCCAGACGCCCCTAGATAGTATTTTAAGCCATGAGAATGGAAGCATCACCAAGAAGATCCAGAACAAAAGCGAACTAAGACTTCAGGTGTTCTTTTACCTTTCAGTTTTAGATTCAGTCCGTGACAAAATCCTATAAATTCTTCCTTTATAATGTCTCTCAACCCAACATTTTTTTTTCCTGTTACCAGAGCTACTGCCCCCATCCAGGATCTCATTCTACCCCACTTGGCCATTTGCAATAGCCTCCTAACTGATTAACTTGTCTATGTCTGTGTGGAACTCATCATCTCACTTGTCCCTTCCCTCCAAGAAATCCTCTCTATTCCTGGGCTCCCCATCTTAAAGAATGGCATCACCATCCATACCTATTTGTCCAAGGCTGAAACTGGTAAATCAGCCTTGCCTCCTCTGTCTCTCCTACTTTCCGCATGCAGTCTATTACCAAACACTGCCATTGATACCTCCAAAATATAACACAATTCTGCCCACTTTTCTCAGTCCCTGCTACCATCATTATAACCCAAGACATGGTCATCTCCCACATGGACAGTAGCCGCCTAACTGCTTTCCTGCCCTCCAACCTAGTCTCCATACTGATGTCAGTAGGCTCTTTCTAAAACAACACTGTATGGACCTTGCCTATCTGTTTTGTAGGTTCACAGAATAAAATTCAAAGAGCTTTCATCATTTGACTCGAACGATTCTCTCTAATGGTACCTGCCATGGTCCTTTTATATATTCGTCCTATTTCAGCCCTGTGGCCTTGTCCATAGTCATTAGACCCACAGTATGCCCCAGTACCTTAGTACAGACCTTCCCAAGCATATTATAAGTATCTGAGACCATGAACCCTCCCCTCTGGTCTCAGCGGAGCCAGGGAGAGTGCAGTTGAAACTCCTAGGTCACTTGCCTTGAGGCTGAAGCTGCTTCCTCTGTTTGCCCAAATGTGGTTTACAAATACTATGCTTTTCTCTGCGTGCCATGACATGATAAGCGTTGGGAAGCACTGACTTAGTACACACCAGTCCCCCAGCTTGTGAAGTGCCGCTCCAACCTCTTCTCTAAGTTCTAAGTGCTCTTCCATGCCATGTTCAAGACTTGCCTTCTTTTTCTTAAGTTTATTTATTTTGAGAGAGAGAGAGAGTGCGCGTGTGCTCAGGGAGGGGCAGAGAGAGAGAGAAGAGAGAGAATCCCAAGCAGGCTCCGTACTGTCAGCATGGAGCCCGATGTGGGGCTTGATCTCACGAACCATGAGATCATGACCTGAGCTGAAGTCGGACACTTAACCGACTGAGCCACCCAGGTTCCCCAATGGAAAAATTGTTTGGCAGGTGAAAAGAATATGTTCTTCATGAGTAATATGGAGGCAGTATGGAGCATGAAGAAAGAGCTTGTCGAGGACACTGCACAAAGTCATGGGTGGAGGAAAAGCCAGTGGGGTAGGGGAAATTTACTGGCAAAGTAGACGTGCCCAGTAGTGGTTGAAAAAGCATGGCAAGCACATGGGACAGAAAAATTAAGTCTCTCTGTTGAGAAACATTATAACATAGCCATCAGATCCAGAATGCCTAGGGCCAAAGCCTGGTTCTGGCACTTACCGGCTACGTGACTTTGGACAAATTGCTTAATGTGACCTCGGACAAGTTGCTTAATGCCTCTGAACTTCAATTTACTCATCATATGGGAATAATAATAGTGTCTGTTTCCAAGGAGTTGTTGTAAGACTTACATGAGTTAGGGGCGCCTGGGTGACTTAGTCGCTTAAGTGTCCTACTTCAGCTCAGGTCATGATCTCACAGTTCGTGAGTTTGAGCCCTGAATCAGGCTCTGTGCTGACAGCTCAGGGCCTGGAGCCTGCTTCGGATTCTGGGTCTCCCTCTCTCTCTGCCCCTCCCCTGCTCACACTCTGTCTCTCCCCCTCTCTCTTTCTCAAAAATAAATAAACATTTAAAAAGAATTTTTTTTTAAAGACTTAAATGAGTTAATGTTTTAATGTGCTTAGAGCAGTATCAACCAATGCCTGGCACATTGAGCACTATAGGAGGGTGCATTAGATTAAAAAAATGGTCTTCCTCTTCCTGGCCAAGCAGTACTCCAACGTCTATGGCTAGGACTTCCTCCTTGGGTCTGAGGCAAAGCCCACAGAAGCTTGGAGTTGCTCCCCAGAGTACATGTCTGATATCTGGGGTCCAGAGCCCAGTCTTCTGAGCCGGTCTGTCTCACTATTCATAGGATACTGGCCACTTTCATTAGATTTCTAGCCTATAAAATTTCTTCGCCATTCTTCAGTCTTTTCAAAAGCCCAGTGGAGTTCACTGTAAGGACATACCGGAGTGGATTCCATGAGCTCGCCAAAGCAACTAGAGTCAAACTAGCATAATCCTTAAGACTAATGGCTTTGCAATCAAGCAAACATGAGTTTGAATCAGGGCTCTACAAATAATCAACTGGATGAACCTTGGACAAATGAACCTCTCTGAGTCTCAGTTTACTCATCTGTCAAATAAAGCCTAATAGGCGGCTGTCAGGATCAAATGAGAAAACAGACATGAAGCATTCAGCACAGAGCCTGGTACACAGTAAGCACTCAAAAAGTGTTAACTCTTACCATTAATTCCTAGGATCACAGGTCTTGATTTTCCCGGCTCTAGAATGTAACTTAATTGTACTATAGCTCCTATCCACTATTGCTCTGTCATCCCAATTTGCCCCTTCCAAACTAAAAGGGTGCAGGAAAAAAATTCTTCAAACCAGTAAATTACCAACACTCTCTCCGCATTTTATAGTCCATTTGAGGTTCATGCCCACGTCGATAATTATGGAGAAAGAACCAGCAACTCTAAGCACGCCACAGATTTCAATGTCTGCAAATGCCTCAAAGACAATGGGGTCCCCTCAGCCTAGGGTGGACATCAAAATCACCATTTTAAAAAAAATTTTATTAAATATATTCATTTTGTAAAATGGCAAATGATTTCTTTTCAAAACGCTTATACTTGCGTTTACCCTAACAACAGTTATCCTATTGAAACAAATCTCCAGTGGGGAGACAAGTGGCCAGGCAAGTATGTTTTGCAAAAGTCACCCAAGTGAGTCTGGTAGGCACCTCTGGTCTCGGAGAGGGACTGGAAAGTGAGTCTGGTGGAAAGGGCCAGGGCCTCCCTTTGAGAAGAAATCCAAGAAGGGTAGGTATAGCCACCCTGCCTCCCACACAAAGTGGGTGTGTAGAAACATGCCCTGTACCCACTAGGGGACAGCGTAGTGATTTCTCCTCCATGCATGAATCATGGAAGACTTCCCTCCCATAGCTATACAATTATCACATCCTCGACACACCAGTTGGAGAATTATGCTCAGTGAGAATACAAGATTTGCCCCATGCTTCAAATATGCAACTATAGGGGTTCCTGGGTGGCTCAGTCAGTTAAGCGTCCAACTTTGGCTCAGGTCATGATCTCATGGTTTGTGGGTTCAAGCTCCAAATCGGGCTCTGTACTGAGAGCTTGGAACCTGGCACCTGCCTCAGATTCTGTCTCTCTCTCTCTCTCTCTCTCTCTCAAAAATAAACATTAAAGGGGCGCCTGGGTGGCGCAGTCGGTTAAGCGTCCGACTTCAGCCAGGTCACGATCTCACGGTCCGTGAGTTCGAGCCCCGCGTCAGGCTCTGGGCTGATGGCTCGGAGCCTGGAGCCTGTTTCCGATTCTGTGTCTCCCTCTCTCTCTGCCCCTCCCCCGTTCATGCTCTGTCTCTCTCTGTCCCAAAAATAAATAAACGTTGAAAAAAAAAAAATTTAAAAAAAAAAAAAAATAAATAAATAAATAATAAAAATAAACATTAAAAAAATTATAAAAAATGCAACTATATGTAATGACTGGATTAAATATACATCATGCCTAATTATTAAATACTGTTTAATGTCTAAATCAAGATAGAATGATTACCAAATTATTTAATTATTTTGGGTTTACACATCTGTTTTCAATGCTAATTGTCTGCTAGCAAAAACTGTTTGGCCTTGATTATGATCATTAATGAGTGTGCTTGCATTTCAAATCAAGGAATCAGTCTCTCAAATGGCTTTAATCAGATCAAATAAAACCATAAATGCTTTTCAAAATAAAAGTGTAAAACAAAAAGAAAGTGTAAAATATCATAATTTATTTAATTTTCTTTTTAAAATTTTTTTTTTAACATTTATTCATTTTTGAGAGACAGAGAGAGACAGAGCATGGGCAAGGGAGGGGCAGAGAGAGAGAGACACAGAATCTGAAGCAGGTTCCAGGCTCTGAGCTGTCAGCGCAGAGCCCCACGCAGGGCTCGAACCCAACATTGAAATCATGACCTGAGCTGAAGTCGGACTCTTAACCAACCAAGCCACTCACTCAGGTGCCCCAATTTATTTAGTTTTTGTTACAAACTTTTTTTTTTTTTTGAGCAAGCAAAAGAGAGAGAGCAAGCGCTTGAGCAAGGGAGGGGCAGAAGGAAAGGGCCGCCACAGAGCCCGATGCAGGGCTCAATCTCATGACTGTGAGATCAGGACCTGACCTGAAATCAAGAGTCAGATGCTTAACCTACTGAGCCACTCAGGCGACTCTAAAGTTGTCACTTTTTATTCCCTGATATATATATCAACAACTTCTTAAATTATGATTTTTGGGTGGAAATGTTACTGATTTTTTAAAAACAGACTTTATATTTTAGAGAAGTTTTTAAAATTTTTTTAATGTTTATTTACTTTTGAGAGAGAGAGAGAGAGAGAGAGAGAGAATGTGGGGGGGGAGGGGCAGAGAGAGAGGGAGAGAGAGAGTCTGACACCGCAGAGCCTGATGTGGGTGGGGCTCGATCCCATGAACTGTGAGATCATGACCTGAGCTGAGATCAAGAGTTGGACGTTTTCACTGAATGAACCACCCAGGTGCCCCTCAAGGTGAATTTTTTAAATAAGAGCTTTTATGCAGATGTAACTCCCCATTTAAATTGTACAATTAGTTTTTAGTACCTTTACAGAGTTGTGCAACCATCACCACAAATCAATTTTAGGACATCGTCATCACTCCAAAAAAGAAACTCCATACTCGTTAGCAGTCACTCCCCATTAACCTGCAACTCCTCTCCCCAGGCCCGAGGGTACCGCCAATCTACTTCCTGCCTTTAAGGATTTGCCTATTCTGGACATTTCTTATGAGCAGACTCATCCAGCAAGTGGCTGGTGAGGGCCTATCAATGAATTTCTCTTGCTCATTTAATAGTTCGGGGCTGGGGATGAGAAAGTTTCACAGGAGACTTTAGTTTCCTTTTAAAAAGTTTCTAAAATTACAAAAGTAAGATACACATGTAAAAAAGTTCTAATTTTACAGAATTATATAGGGAAAAGTAAAAATCTATTTTTATATCCATTCCCCCACCCATTTCCTTCCCAGAAATAACAATAACAGTTTGGTGTATGTCCATCCAGACCATCCTCTATGTATATCCATACATATGAATATATACATAAGAACACACACACACATATATATTTCTACATAAATTATACCTTACTATATATATTATTCTGTGACTTTCTAATTTTACTCAACAGCATGTTTTCAACATCTTTCCATTTGAGTACATAGAGATGTACCTCATTCTCCTTAATGGATGTTCAGCCATCCAAAGGATGGAAACGCCAATGGGTTACTTTTTAAAATCTTCAGTCATTGCTCTCAAGATAGCATCATGAGTTGCCAATTGCTGTGTGCTTTTTTTTTTTTTTGGCTGAAAACCTGTATTTAACTATGTAGTGTGTAAATGTACAGTTTACGGCAAATTCATAGTTTGCATGGATCGTGAGTGTTTTATTGAATTTTCAGTTGTAGGGACAGAATGAAAGGCTAAGCATTCATGCAGAAAGGAATTTTCTTTAGGTAGGTCAGGAGGAAAAACAAGTCACTCAAATTACGACCAGCTTTCGAATATTTTTTCTTGCTGGGTTCTAATACTGAGAAACTAAATGTAAAAGAAGAATGGAGTGGAATGTGAGTAAATTCAAGCAAGATCTTGAGAAGCTTACTCAGTACAAAACTAACTGTTGATCTGGTGGATAAAACATTGAAGTAATGGTAATAATCTTTTTTTTTTTTTTACTGCAAAGTTCCTGTAATAATTACTCTATTGGGTGAGAAACCAGCTCGGATAATTGAGAAATGCCAAAAAAGGGGCTAGCCACGTATTCAAAAATGATTACATTTACATAAGTAAATACACGAAGGAGCAATTAAAATGGATACTTCAGAGTAAGCAAAATACATCGTGTCAATTTCCAACAGCCCTAAACTGGCTGCGCGCTAGTGATGGACATGTCAGAACTCTGGGCAAGTACTCACAAAGTTCACAAGTGTCATAACACTGAAGCAGTGTGGTTATGAGAGAAGAAAATGTGTAGAGATGGAATCATGGAAATGTCACTCACTGTAATATCTGAGCAGGAGGCTACAATCAAAGCAGTCAGCAATTAGAAAGTACAGGGCCCTAACTCCCACAGAATTTTCTGCTGTAAGCAGCTCCCACAGCACAGAGAACCGTTGTAAGATACTTTATGACAGAGCTTTGTCGGTGCTAATGCCTGCTTTAATGACATCTGGAAACAGCTGTTTTTCTCCAAAAGACAGCACCATGTCTGAGCCTGCCAAATACACATAATAAGGTGCATACCTATCATTAACAAAATTATGCTTTCCTTATTGACGGAAAAGATCTGTTCATATTGTGAGAAGAGAGTACATTACAGGACGAGTGAAAAGCTATTGAAAAGTAGCATATGGATGGCTGCGAAGCAGTGCTTCCCAGCCCTAAATTCACCACCCTGTAGGGTGTCTACAATTATCCTGAAGATCATCATGAGTTCTTTGAAACCGTCTCAAAACAAAATTAAATAGGAGGTGCTTTCATTTAAAAAAGTGATATTCCCATCCAGCATTTTGAGGGAAAGGAGGAGATGGCCCAAAATCAAGCTAACAATAACAGTGTGTTATTAACTCCCACAAGGTGGGGAGCCAATGATGGTAAGACTGGTACATTATGTGATTTCGGTGGTAGTTTTTATGAATACAGTATATTGTACCAACGCATGTCATCAAGATAGTTATAATCAAGTGCATGACTTTCCTCTGTGTTGCAAAAGTGGGCACTCACGTCACTAGCAATCCATGCGTTTTGTCTCTAAGTTTTGGATAATTTTTGTAGTTAACAGTTTCCTGAGAGTCTGAAAATCTATTCCAATGCCAGCAAGGAAATCATTCACTCATGAAGAAATATTTATTGAGGGGCATGCTGTATGCCACATACGGATCCACAAGTTGCCAGATAGAAAGTTTGTATCAGTGATGTATAGGAGTACCTGTTTCTCTGAGTTTCTAACAGTGTGTTTTAAAATATCTTTAGCAGAACTATATTAGTGAAAAACAGTATATTATTGCAGTTTCCCATTGCTTTGAATATTCATGAGATTGAACACATTTTCGGATGTCTATTGACCATGTGACCATTTGCAGTTCTTTTTTTGAATAATCTGCTCATACGTCCACTTTTCTACTGGTCTTTTTATTACTGATTTGTAAGGACTCTTTACCTATTACCACACCATGTATCTGACATTATTATCTTTGAGTAGGAGCTTCTAGAGAGAGCCACACCTGCTAAATAACTATCAGAGTTCAATGTTGTCAAATATTTTTATAAGTTCTATGAGTACCCTGTAATCATCTTGATGCTGTTAACTTCCATTTCTGCATGAAATTTAATTTCCTGTACACTAAATCAGTCCGTGCCTTAGCCAAACAGATTACAGGAATGTGCAATAAGCAATATTGTTCAGTCGTCAATAGGGAAGAGATTGGGCTATATAATCTTGCCAGTGATTTAAAACCAAACCAAACCAAACCAAACAAAACAAAACATAACAAAAAAACTAAAAAAAAAAAAAAGTTTCCATACGATTCTTTTCTTTCTGTGATCCAGAGTCAATAAACATCTCCTGAGCATTTAATAGGCCCAGGTGCTTTTACATACAATCTTTTTACAGTCCTTGTCACTCTGATCTATTACATAGATATCCCCATTTTCATGTAAGGAAATTATAGCTCCAAGAGGTTATGTGATTTATGATCATACTAGTAGCTATTAAGTGGCAGAGATGGTCTTCCAACTGCCCTCCTCGGCGAGAGCGGATGACACATGTGAATGCCCCAGGCAGGTTTTATGTTTTGGTGCCTCTCCAATTCAAAATTTTAATTTTTTTAATGTTTATTTCTTGAGAGAGAGACGGAGCACAAGCGGGGGAGGGGCAAAGAAAGAGAGGGAGACCCAAAATCCGAAGCAGGGTCCAGGCTCTGAGATGTCAGCACAGAGCCCGACACGGGGCTCAAACCCACGAACCGTGGGATCATGACCTGAGCTGAAGTCGGACACTTAGACGACTGAGCTACCCAGGCGCCCCTCAGTTCAACACTTTAAAAATATTTGCTCACATTTACTCAATGAGAGTAGGGAGACACTGAGTTTCTATTAGTAAAAGTATATACCTTTTTTATTATTTTTGAAATATGGCCACCACATGCACTTATCACAACAATAGCTATTATGTATTGAGCACTTGCCATGTATCAGGCAGTGTGCTAAACGCTTTACATGCATTATCTCACTTAACCCATCATCATCATCATCATCCCCATTTAATATGTGAGGTCCAAAGAAGTGAAGTGACTTTGTCAAGGTCACACGGATAGTAAACTGTGGAGCCAGGATTTAAGTTCAAGCCGGCTGACACTTGAGCCTATGAGCTTAACCACTATAGTTTATTGCCTTCAACCATAGCAAGAATCCCAAGTTGACATTTTAACCTGCAGATTTGTTTCATTTCTTTTGTTTTGTTTTGTCCCTCAGAACTGACTATGATGGAGATAATTTACAGGGATATAATTGTAAAACCACATTTAAAAGATTTTAGAATTTTGCCTGTGTTTTTCCATTTTCTTGATAATAAACCATTTCCTATTCTCCTGAGGCTCTTGTTTTGCCTTTAGTTTCCTCTTGCAACTTTCCAAACCAGGCAACTTTCAGGGAGGTGTACTAGAGGATGAAAATTTTATTTTTTTAAAATTTTTTTTAATGTTTATTTATTTTTGAGAGGGAGAGAGACAGAGTGTGAGCAGGGGAGGGGCAAAGAGAGGGAGACAAAGAATCTGAAGTAGGTTCCAGGCTCCGAGCTGTCAGCACAGAGCCTGATGCGGGGCTCGAACTCACAAACCGTGAGATCGTGACCTGAGCCGAAGTCGGATGCTTAACCGACTGAGCCACCCAGGTTCCCCGAGGATGAAAATTTTAGATAAGGAAATAAACCCTTCAGGGGTGCCTGGGTGGCTCAGTCAGTTAAGCATCAGACTCTTGATTTTGGTTCAGGTCATGATCTCATGGTTCATGAGTTCAAGCCCCACATTGGGCTCTGCACTGATGGTGTGGAGCCTGCTTTGGATTCTCTCTCTCCCATCTCTCTCTGCCACTCCCCTGCTTGCTCTCTCTCTCTCTCTCTCTCTCTCTCTCTGTCTCAGAATAAATAAACTTTAAAAAGTTTTTAAAAAAGAAGAAAAGAAACCACTCTTTTCTGATAAACAGCACTGTATTATTCTGTTTCACAATCCTAGCTGATTGTGGAGAGTTGATCACTTTAGGCAACTCCCAGCTTGTTAATCTCACAGTTGGTGGCACACCCTTCAGCTTGCACGTGCTCATCACAAAAACGGTGTGGTTGGCACCATTGAGGGCTGGCTTCTTTTTGCTTTTGATTTTTTTACTCAAGGGCCCCAGCCTCCTTCGTGAAAGAGATGGCCAACTTCCATCTCACCAATTACTTTGGGAAGCATTGGCAGAAACCCAGGGTAGTCGGCACCATATTTATGATGTATCCCAGAGCTTTCTAAATACCCCTTTTTAAATTGGCAGCCCAGAATGTTGCCTGCCTGGCCCATGGCTTAATCCTTTCTGTCTCAGAAATCCTGTTTTCACGATGGTGTGGCAGAACTCCAGCGTTGGTGAAGAAGGAGGGTATGGTTTGCATACATGCATATTGACTCAAATATTAAAAGGCAATTTTCTGAGTTTTGGTAGACACTAGTGGGCATACAGTTTCCAGAGAAAGCCCCATTTGGTGGGTTTCCTCTCCCTGCTATTTATAAACAGGTGAAACCAGATTATAATGAATGTCAGAGGGCAGCTGTGACCTGCAGGTGGAATACTGATGTTGACAGCTGTGTAATTACAATGGCGTTTTATTACTGGGCATTTCATATGTATGGTTATAATGAAGTGTGGATAATTTAGAAAAATGACTGATCATGAGCAATGCCAGGGCATCTACAATCTGAACTTCACCTTTCTGTTAGTTAAAGCAAAACTTGCAAACAGGACTAGAAATGAAAGGTAACACACCTGGTGAAAAGACTCCCCTGACCCTGGTTTCTAGTCTGTCCATTCATTGCGCGTACTTCTGTGGAAAACTAAAAACTTAATATTGGCTGAATACATCTGGGTTCAAGATCATACCTCTTCCTCCACCCTCTGCCCTGCTAATTCTTCATAGGCACCGGTCTGCTTTGAGTATTACTAAGATGTCTCTAACTAGGATTGAGGGTTTCGAATCAAGTGCAGGGATTGGAGGCAGTTTTGTGTCTTGGTGCCTGAAAAAACAAAGCCTCCTTCAAAAGCTGAAGAGAAATGCACAGTGATCGCATTTGGGAATTTCAAATGGGAGCGCATGGTCTGAAAATGGAACAGAATATTTGAAATCAGGACTGCCCCAGAAAACTTGGATAATTATAGCTGTCATGTATTTCAAGCACTTACTATGTGCCAGGCACTTGGAAAAAATACTTCCCATGTATATTATCTCATTTAATCCTTTCAACAACTCTAAGAGGTAGGTCCTAGAATCCCCATCTCTGCAGATGAGGAAACTAAGGCATGTTGAGTTTAAGACCACTTGCCCAAGGTCATATAGCAATTATATGCCAGGCCTGGGATTCAAATGCAGTTGTAAGTCCAAAAACCTTTCTCTTGATCACCAAGGGGGTCTGCCATTCTCTTAGATGTTGAGGCTTTAAATAGTTTCTTTGCAGAAGTGATTCACAGGGTAGGAGTCAAATAAGTATTTCCATCTGTGTATGACCTGCACAGTTTTTTTTTGCCATATCTGTGGACAACATAAATTATAGGAAGGGCGTTCAAGCAGGATCTCTCTAATTCCATGGGGGTGGGGTGGGCAGCCTTCTCCACCTTAGCCTTATCCCCATAAGCCTACCCAGGATCCTTCTTGGCCATCCCAGTTGGTCTCTGGAAAGTGAACTGCCAAGACTATACTACTTTCACCTCAACTTAAGCAATAGAAGTCATAAAATCATGAGTTGGATGATAGATGTATTTTTAAATCTTTTAAAAAAATTTTTAATGTTTATTTTTGAGAAAGAGGGAGAGAGAATGTGAGCAGGGGAAGGGCGGGGGTGGGCAGAGAATATGAAGCGGGCTCTGTGCTGACAGTAGAGAGCCCAATGTGGGGCTTGAACCCACAAACTGTGACACCATGACCTGAGCTAAGTTCAACCAACTGAGCCACCCAGGCTTCCTGATAGATGTATTTTTAAATGTGCATCAAAATAGGTAATGTTCATCTGTCACGACCCGAAATCACCTCATGTACTACCTGATCTGGATAATCTCTAACTGACCTTCTAACCTTGACATCCAGTGCAACAGTTAACCTCTAAAAAGAGTTAAGCCCCTGCTTAACTGTCCTCCATTTTCTGAGAGATTTGTCACAGCTTTTCAAAAGGAACTGGGGACTTCCAAGAGAACAAGCTGCTTCTATTTCCACAGCTTCTGACCTTCAACGTCCATCTCAGATGTCACATCCTTAGCAAAGCTTCCTCTGAACACCCAATCTGAAGTAACCCCCCTCTAATATAACGTAACCCCTGTCTTATTTTTCTCTTAGTACTTATTGCTATTTGAAATCATCTTGTCTGTTGACTTGTATGCCGCCATAATAGTAAATGTTCATGGGGTATTAGTCAAATGAATGCACATGATGAAGTAGGGATTCTAAAGTTAGGGTAAGACCATGGAGCTGATCAAACAGGCAACATAAGGAAAGCTAAACTTTGGGTGATGTAATTTATCCAACAAGGCAATGATCCAAAAAGGCATAAAACTGTCTGAGATGCTTACATCACTCATTCCTTCTTGAGCACTTACTGTGTTCAGGACACTTATACTAAGCTGTCCCCTGTGGACTGGGTACTATTCAGCTCTGGGGTCTATGTCATTGGTAACCCCCAGTTCCATTAATGTAACTCACGTTTACTGAGTGACTACTGTATGTCAAGCACCGTTCTATGCTGGGATACTGTAGTAAACCGGACAAAGTTCCAGCCCTCTAGTGAAGGTCAAATCAAGAGCAGGCACACACCTTTATATAGTTTTTCCCAGATGGCATTTCCTAGTGATACTTTACCCTTCTAGCAAAACCAGATCTTTGCTTTGAAGGTGGTCCTAGGTTCACCCTCCCTGACCCACTTATATTTATAACAGCTACCATCTATTTACTGAGTATGCATGATGTGTCGGGCACTATGCTTGAGGGCTTTATATGCCTTATATGATAGAATTTTTCCAATAACCCCACAAAGAAAGAACTAGTATTACCCCCCATTTTATAGAGGAGGAAATCAAGGCTCACTGAGATTAAACGGCTTGTCCAATGACATGTAGTTGTTATGTGGTAGAGTGGATTCAAAGCTGGGCAGGACGCCCCCTGGAGCTGTGCAAACCAGCTCCTTAACCAGGAGTGTGCAATGGTGCCTCGTATGAGTGACATATGGCCTCTCTTCACTTAGGAAATCTACCTCTGAGATTCTGACAATGCAGACACTCTCAGGTACAAGATTTGCCTGAGGAGCTGGCAATGAGATAGGCAGAGGGGTTTCAAGATCTGCCTGTGTGGTTCAAAACACGAGGCACTAGCAGATATATGTTATGAAGCAGTTGCTATGATTCATTACACCCTAGGAATAACACCGACTCTCATTAAAGATCAAATTATCGGAGATATAGTTCAAAAGGAAAACTATATTTCTGGACTTATTTCATTCGAAAATGATTAACCACAAAGCAATTAAAGAAAAGCTGAGGAAAACCGCCAGTGCATTTGTGGAGAAAATATTAAAACTATATCTCAATATAGGCGACTCAGATTAAGAGAATAAACACATTTCTGCTATCAGTTTTATCATCATATATCATGCAGGTTCAGTATAGAACTGAAAGCTAGAAAATATGTTTTGGTTTTACACCGATTCTGCATTTTACTGAAATCCATTGATTTGATTAGCAAGTTTTCAAAGCAACTTGTCTTGTCTTCTTTCATTTAGGTCTCATAAAAACCTTGTAAGGTAGATCTTAGTTTTAGAAAAGTCTACATTTCAGGTACAGAGTGGACAAGTAAGTTTCCAAGAATACCAAAATAGAATTAAAGCAGCGAAATTTGGTCTACACCACCAGGGCGCAACAAAATGCCACATTTTTAAATCTCCCTACAACAAATGAGATCTGCTCTGCGCCTTCCACTTTTCCAGCTGGCTAAAAATGCACTCTCGTGCATGGTTTTTAGAGGCCTTCCCTCTGCCAAGGTTGTTGAAAGCCCTAGCAAATCGTGCAGACCAGAACTTTCAGGGCAAGCCCTCTGCCTTTTGTCCATACTGATAAGTTTATCATGCAAATGCACAGGTCTCTTGCGGTAAGATGTGTCACTTGCTTCTGTGTCACCCTTGGACATTGGTGAGGGGGTGTCTTTGCTGATGTTGGCAGTCTGATGGCCTAGTATCCAGCCTCTCTTAAGTGTACCATGCAGCCATTCTCTCTTGAGATCCTATCTCCTCTTTGGGCCACTAAAAGGGAACAAGGCTAGTCCTCGCTGCTCAAGGAATCTGTCATCACTCCCACCTGCTCTCAAGTCTTGGACTTTAAGAACTTCCAGGTTGGGTAGCTTTGGCCACCTCTACTCAGAAGTGCCCATCTCTCTTTTTTTTTATATTAAATTTATTGTCAAATTGGTTTCCATACAACACCCAGTGCTCATCCCAACAGGTGCCCTCCTCAACAGAAGTGCCCATCTCTTAACCCTCTGGGACAAGCCAGCATAATTCCTCTCAGTAAACCTTTTGAAATCAAAAGCTCTGGATTCAGGTGATCTTTGAGGTGCCTCTCAACTTCTGCTTTTGACATTGTAAAACAAAAGCTCCCAAGACAAGGGAACAGAAAGACTTGGCTATGTTTCGATGTGGAGGGAGGGAAACATACCTACCATAGCAGAAACAAATTATAAAAAAAATTAATGTGTCTATAAATAACCCTACTGAAAATTTTGTTACAGTTCCTATTGGCAGGTTTTTTTTTTTTTAATTTTAGGCATGTTATTTGTAAGTCAGCAGTAACGATGGGTCTACATTTTAGCAGCTGATTTCAATACTGTGCCTGTTTGTTAAACATGCACAATTCTCCTACTACTATACTACATATTGTATGGCATATGTAAGGAGAAAATGTATGGTTTTGTCTTTGAGATGTAAGGAAATGAATTCACAATGTGCTCTTTGACAATCTCTTGCTGGTGACTTTCAGATCCCACTATCCCAGGAGCTAGGATTTTCTTTTCTAAAGATTATGGCATTCACAGGGAGTGTCTCCTTTTCTTTTTTCCTTTTTTCTCTTTTTGCATTCACTTGAGAAACATTATATGCTAGCCATGGGGCCAGGGCTATGAGGAAATGGTGCTGTCCTTGCCCTCAAGAAGTAGAAACTAGGTGGAGGAAGAAAATAGACCTGCAATATCAGAGTAGCTTGATAGAGGAGGCTATATTTAATTTAGGGCATAAAGGATGAGTTGGAGTTTACTAGAAAAGAAGTGGGAAGGAAAATTCCAGAAAGAAGTAACCACATGGGCAAAAAAGGGAAAACATTCCCTTAAAATAAAAAATTAAAAAAGAAAGGAAATGAAAGAACATAGCAAGCTCAGGGAACTCTCAATAATTTGATTGGAGTACAAAGTCTGGGGGTGGGGGACAATGATGAAAGACAAGGCCTGGGAGCTAGTCTGGGTGTGATTCAAAATGTTCCTATATGCAATGCTAAGGAGTTTGGGATTCTTCTTAAAGGCCATGAGAAACCAACCAAAGGCTCACGCATGGAAGTGGCAAAACCAGAACAGCATTTTTTAAATGCTCTTTGTGGCAGAAGTGCCAAGGATAGACTAGAGGAAGGTGAGACTAGATATGGAGAGAGTAGTCTTGTGGCTCTTGATGAGAGTTGATGAAGTAAGTCAAGAGAAGTGGGAATGGATTTGAGGTAATATTGATCACTAAAAGGTGAGAGAGCCAAAGATGACTCCCAGGCCTGGGGTGATCAGGTAGATGGAGAGGACATTAACTAAAATCAAAAATACCCGAGAGGGCCACGGTTGTGTACAATGAGTTCTGTTTTCGGTATGTTGAATTTCAGGTATCTTTGTGATATCCAGGTGAAACTACCTAATAAGCCATTTGAAGGATCAGCCAGCAGCTTGTTTAGAGAAGTCAGGGTTGGAGTTAGAGACTTGAGAGTTGTTAGAGCACGGTTGTTGAATAGACTATGGCAATAAGCGTGGAGAAAAAGAAAAGGCGGAGTCTAGGGGTTTGAGGGACAGGTAGCTGGAGTAAGAGAAAACCCCAAAAGAGACTGAGAGAAGCAGCAATCAGATGAGGGCAGGAAGAGAAAAGGGGCATGGAAGACACAGGTAAAGACAGGTCCTGGAAGGAAGGGGTGGTCATACGTAACAGATGCAGAGTAGAGGTAGGTGAGATAGGACAAGGATTGGAAGGGCCATCATGAATTGCGCAACTTTGACTTCACCGGTGGCTTTTGTTGGAGCAGTGTTTGGGAGCATAAGGCAGACTGCTGTGGTGTGATGACATAAGAGGAGATAAGGAAGAAGAAAATAGTGTATGAGGTTTATTCGGTCGAGAAGCCCGGCAGTAACTGGAAAGTGAGAAATATGATGGCAGCACAGTAGGCAAAGTTAAAAGAAAGATTGTTGAATGTGGGTGAATGCCTATGGAGAGCGAGAGGGAAGCTCTGGGAGAAGAGACAGCTGATACATGGACTTGAGTCTCAGACAAGTCAGGGGAGGATGAGTTCTAGTCCAGTACTTCTCAAATGGTCTGTGATGAAGGATCAGCTTTTTAAATTTCCAGACTGGTACTCGTGTGAAATGTAATAAAAATTGCTAGGAAAATGCAGTAAAAAACATTCAAAATATAAGCCCCAACTTTTCATTATCAGATCCAATAACATACAATTATCTTATCAAATTGCTATCGAAATTTCTAAATTCCTACCCTTGATTTCAGTGCTTATGTTGTTGTGGATCACTATCAAACAGTTTGAGGATTGGAAGGGGTCACCACCATACTTTGTATAGCACAATTCTAGACCGTAGGACCTAGAAAGGAGGAAAGAAAGAATACTCCTTCTTCCAAGAGAGAGGAAGGAAGAAAGAAAGTACAGGAGATTAGAGAGAACACTTAGGAGTGGAATGAAGGAGAGTTGAGGGAATTCCCACTGGCAGATAATTTTTTTTTTTTTGTAGTGAAGTAAAAAACCTGACCTTTTCAAATGAGTCAAGCATGAGAGGATTTGGTGGGAGGATTGGTGGAGTGTAGTAATGGGTTGAAACAGCTGCTGTGGGAAATGAAAACTGGAACTGAATAAAGATGAATGAAAGAGTTGTAAAAACAATAGAAGGAAGGCCCAGCTGAGGCTGGAAATCATAAATTGGTTGTGGAGCCAATCAGTTCAATTTTGTGATTTTTTTCTCCCCCTAGCAGTTTTGCAGCTTCAGGGCAGGAGCAGAGAAACATACAGTAGGGTTCTGGTAATTTGGTGGGCTCTGTGTGCAAACTGACACGCCCACAGAAAACAACTAAAAATGCTGGATAAAATGCAACACACATCTTAAAGGTATCGAAGAGCTGGAAAGGTAGTAAGGAATTATAAGCCCAGATTGTAGTGAAGGCCAATTGAGGTAGTTCCTTCTTCGAAAAAAATTTGCTGAACTTAATTTAAGCTTCGGAGAATAAATCACCAGTGATGTGAAAACACAGAGTCAGGGGCCTACCCAAGGTGGGGAGCTCCTCCCCAGAGAAAACTGGCGTAACAAGGAGCTAAACCATCAGTGTATTCGTGAGCCAGAAATAACCCCCTACACACCCATAGGGAAACTTTGAGGAAAGAACCCTTGGTACTGAGTGGAGGGGGAAGCATCTGCCCCGAGAGGTTTAGATACAATCTCATCTAATAAAGGTTTGCAGCCTAAATTCACATTACCCAGGTGCTCCAAAAGACCTCAAGCTCTGAATTTAGTTTAGAGTAGACCCCAACTAGTAGTGCCAGGAAGCACCTGGCATATCGCAAATCCTCTCTGCAGAACCCACCTCCTCCTGAACCTCAAAATAGTTTCACAAATCATTTTTCAAAACAATGAGAAGATCTTAGTTGAAAATCACTAAACACACAACAAAAGGAGGCACCATGCATAAGGCAAATCGGAAGTTCAAATGAGACAGACCTGAATCCAAATAATTCAAGTAATTACATTGAAATACAAATTGACTAAATGCTTATGTTAAAAAAGAGACTAAATTTAAAAAGTCTCACCATATGCCATTTACAATAATTACATTTAAAACATAAAGATACAGAAAGATTGACAGTAAAAGGATGGGAAAAGATATTCGCACAAATACTAACCAAAAGAAAGCTGGTACTACTATCTTAGTATCAGACAAAATAGATTTTGAGGCAAAAAGCACTGCTAAAGATATATAGGGTCATTTCTTTTGAATAAAAGAAATCTTTATAAAAGATTTAATTGAATAAAAATTCAATCCCACAGGAAGATATACAAATGTTAAATTTTCATGAACCTAGTAATGGCCTTAGAATAAAGCAAAACTCAACAAAACTATAAGGAGAAACAGACAAGTCAATAATCATAATGAGAGCTGTTAACACACCTCTCTCAATAATTGATAGAATAGACCAAAAATATCAATAAGTATCCAGAATATTTAAATAACACAATTAACAAAACTTATCTAATAATAATGTATAGAACACTGAACTCAACAATTACAGAATACGTATTCTTTTTAAGCCCACATAGAACATTCACCAAAATTGACCATATACTGAATCATGAAACAGAGGATTAAGGTAATAGAAATGACATTTTATGATCACAGTGCAATTAAGCCATAAATCAACAAGAAAATGATAACTAGGAAAACCACATATGTTTGAAAATTTAAAAACATACTTTTTATTTTTTTAATGTTTATTTATTTTGAAAGAGGGAGAGCCAGGGAGGGGCAGAGAAAGAGGGAGAGAGAGAATCCCAAGCAGGCTCCGTGATGTCACCGCAGAGCCCTATGTGGGGCTCAATCCCACAAACCGTGAGATCATGACCTGAGCTGAAATCAAGAATCAGACACATAACCAACAGAGCCACCCAGGCTCCCCTAAAAACATCCTTTTAAATAAACCACGGGCCAAAGACAAAATCATATTGGAAATTGTAAAATATTTTGAACTGAACCAAAATGAAAATACTACCTATCAAAACTTGTGGGATGTAACTAAAGCACTACTTAGAGGAAAGGCTATAGCCTGAAAAAAAATTACATTTGAAAAGAAATAAACGGGGGCGCCTGGGTGGCACAGTCGGTTAAGCGTCCGACTTCAGCCAGGTCACGATCTCGCGGTCTGTGAGTTCGAGCCCCGCGTCAGGCTCTGGGCTGATGGCTCAGAGCCTGGAGCCTGTTTCTGATTCTGTGTCTCCCTCTCTCTCTGCCCCTCCCCCGTTCATGCTCTGTCTCTCTCTGTCTGAAAAATAAATAAATGTTGAAAAAAAAAATTTAAAAAAAAAAAAAAAAAAAAAAAAAAGAAATAAACGTTGAAAATGAAAGACCTAGGCATCTATCTTGAGGAGCTAGAAAAATAAAAACAAAATAAACCTAAGAAAATACAAGGAAAAAAAAACATGGTGAAGTTGATCCTGGATTAAAGGTTAGCAGGGCAGATGTGGTTGATGGCAATAAGTGTGAGGGAATTGTGGAAGCTAGTGGAAGTATGGTAAGAGATTACTGCTAATGGGAATCAAGCTGAGCAGAAAAGGAGGTGAGCAGAGGTGGGGAAAGGAGAGGATGTAAGGAAGATTGGAGAACAGATATGGATCCAGGGACATGAGGTCACAAAGCCATGAGATCCTAAAGCAGTTCAGTGGGAGTTAGGAAGTGACAGGTGATTGCATAGGAGTTTTTGATTAACAAGCTATCCATAATTTTTTGAAAGCCCTCCTTTGACCCAACATTCCTCTCTAGCTATCCTTTCATTTTTCTGACCCTCTTTGAAGCCATATGTTTCAATCGGGTTGTCTATATACACTATCTGCAGTTCCTCATCTCCCTATTCACCTTTCGAAGGGCTTTACTCTGGCTTCTGGCACGTCCACTCCAATGAAACTACTCCTGTTACCGCAACAGGCAACCTCCATATTGCCAAATCCAAAAGACACTTCCCTACCCTCGTCTTACTTGAGCTTCCTGCAGCATTTGCCAGTGAACGGTTTTTAAAAATTTTTTTAAATGTTTATTTATTTTTGAGAGAGAGAGAGACAGAGCATGAGTGGGGGAGAGGCAGAGAGAGAGAGGGAGACGCAGAACCCGAAGCAGGCTCCAGGCTCCAAGCTGTCAGCACAGAGACCGACAGGGGGCTCAAACTCACGGGTCTTGAGATCATGACCTGAGCCGCTGAGCCGAAGTCAGGCGCTTAACTGACTGAGCCACCCAGGCGCCGTATCCCCCGCCCCACCCGGCAGCATGTTAAAACATTTTCTTCTTTGGCTATTGTAACATGACGCTGCTGGTTTTCCCCCCTACCTCACTGACTGCACTTGTTTAGTCTCCTTTGCAGATTTCTCCTAACATTGTGATATTTCAGGACTTGGTCCTTTTTCTTTATATCCCTTCTCTAAGTCAGCTCATCCAGACAGGGTGTATAATACCATCTGTATGCTGATAACTCTCAAATTTGTTTCTCTAGTCAATATACTCATCTGAGACCATGACATGCAGATTTGACCATCTCCATTTGGGTACCTGACAGATACCTTAAATTTCTTATGCCACAAACTCTTTTTCCCTCCTCCAAACCAGCTTCTGTCCCTATCCTTCCCCTCCATCTCAATATGTCACCACCACTTATTCAGCTACTTAAACAAGAAATCGAGGCATCATCTGTAATTTCTTTCTTCACCTCGCCTCAGGAACATATCTATATTAGCCTTATTGACTCTACCTCTAAAATTTATGTGAATACCTCCCTTCATTTCATCTTAAATGCTACCACCTATGTCCAGTGGGGCCTAACCTGGATTGTGGACATTTCTTGACCGATCTCTTTACCTTCTCTCTGTTTTCCTACTACATTCTAATTATTCTAATTAGAATATATTCTAATGTATTCTCCACCCAGCAGCAAAACTGATCTCATTGAATCCTTCAATGGCTTCTCATTTGGCTCTTTGCATAAAAGCCAAATTCTTTACTATGGCTATGCATGATCTACTCTTGCACCTAAATAAGTAAAAAGAAGACTAAATAACACTATACAACAACTAAACCTAACATACATCTGTAGAGCATTCCACTCAATAACAGCACAATACATAATCTTCTCAAGTGCATATGGAACATTCTCCAAGATAGACTATATTCTAGGCCATAAAACATCAAACATTTAAAATGATCTAAATCATACAAAGTATATTCTCTAGCACAAAAGAATAAAATTAGAAATAAATAAAGAGATTTGGGGAATTCACAAATATTTGGGAATAACACACTCCCAAATAACCCACGGGGCAAAGAAAAAAAAAGGAAATTAGAAAATATTTTGAGATTAAAGAAGGCAAAACTACAACATACTAAAATTTATGTGATACAGCTAAAGCGGTGCTCAGAAAGAATTTATAGCTGCAAGTCCTTTATTAAAAAAGAAGAGGGGGGGCGCCTGGGTGGCGCAGTCGGTTAAGCGTCTGACTTCAGCCAGGTCACAATCTCGCGGTCCGTGAGTTCGAGCCCCGCATCGGGCTCTGGGCTGATGGCTCAGAGCCTGGAGCCTGTTTCAGATTCTGTGTCTCCCTCTCTCTCTGCCCCTCCCCCATTCATGCTCTGTCTCTCTCTGTCCCAAAAATAAATAAATGTTGAAAAAAAAAATTTAAAAAAAAAAAAGAAGAGGGACTCCTGGATCAGCCAATTAAGCGTTGACTCTTGGTTTCAGCTCAGGTCATGATCTCATGGTTCATGGGTTTGAGCCCCACATCAGGCTCCGTGGTGACAGTGCAGAGCTTGCTTGGGATTCTCTCGGATTCTCTCTCTCTCTCTCTCTCTCTCTCTCTCTTTACCCCTACCCTGCTTGTGGTCTTTCTCTCTGTATCTTTCTCTCTCTCTCTCCCTCTCTCTCTCTCTCTCTCAAAAATAAATAAATAAACATAAAAAAGAAGAAACAAATCAATAACCTAACCTTCAACTTTAAGAAACTTGAACAGAAAAGACATCCAAACATGAAAAAAAGACAGTAGGATAAGAAACAGGGAACAATGGATTTACAATACAACCAGAAAACAATTAGCAAAATGGCAGTAGGAAGTCCTTACCAATCAACAATTCAATGTAAATGGATTAAATTCTCCAGTCAAAAGACATAGAATGGCCAAATATATTGAAAAAAAAATCCAACAATATGCTGATTACAAGAAACTCATTTTAGCTTTAAAGACACACATTAACTGAGAGCAAAGAGATAGAAAAAGTCTTTTCAATAAAATGGTAACAAAAAAAGCAGAGGTAGTATCAGACAAATTAGACTTTATTTTTTTAAAAAGATTTTGTTTTTAAGTAATCTCTACACCCAATGTGGGGCTCAAACCTACAATGCTGAGATCAAGAGTTGCACACTCTACTGACTGAGCCAGCCAAGAGCCCTCAAAATACACTTTAAACTAAAAATGGTAATAAGAAACAAAGGTCATTACATAGTGATAAAGGGGTCAATCTGTCAAGAAGATACAACAATTGTAAATATTTGTGCACCCAACATTGAAGCACCTAAATATATAAAGCAAAAACTAACAGAGCTAAAAGGAGAAATAAACAGTGAAACAATAGTATTTGGGGACTTTAATACACTTCTCTCAACCATGGATAGATCATATAGACAGAGAATCAATAAGGAAACAGTGTATTTGAACAATGTTTTAGACCAAGTGGACCAAACAGACACATACAGAACATTCCATCCAACAATAGTAAAATACAAATTCTTCTCAAGAGCACATGGAATATTTTCTAAGAAAGTAGAACAGAAGAGCAAATTAAAGCCAAGCAAACATAAGAAAGAAAATGATAAAGATTAGAACAGAGATAAATGAAATAGAGAATTAAAAAATAGAGAAAATTAACAAAACAAAAGTTCGTTCTTCGAAAAGACCAGCAAAATTGACAAGACTTCTGTTAGACTGACCAAGAAAAAAAGAAAGAAAATTCAAATTGTTAAAATCAGAAATGAAAGAGGAGACATCAATACAGACATTACAGAAATAAAAAGGATTAGAATAGAATATTATGAACAATTTTATCTCAAAAATTAGTCTAGATGAAATGGAAAAATTCTTAGAAACACACAAACTACTGAAACTGACTCAAAAAGAAATTGAAAATCATAATAGACATATAGGAAGTTATAAGATTGAGTCATTAAAACAAAACAAAATAAATCCCAAAAAAGAAAACCCCAGGACCAGATGGCTGGTCCAGATGGGCAGAGAGAGAAGGAGAGAGAATCCCAAACAGGCTCCATGCTGTCAGTGCAGAGCCTGACGTGGGGCTTGATCTCACGAACTGCGAGATTATGACCTGAGCCAAAATCAAGAGTTGGACACTTAACTAGCTGAGCCACCTAGGCACCCTGAACTCTACCACATTTTTAAAGAAGAATTAACACCAATTCCTCTTGAACTCATACAAAAAATAGAAGAAAAAACTTACTGGCTTATCCTATGAGGCCAATATTATCCTGATACCAAAGCCAGACAAAGATGTCACAGTAAAATTCAGACCAATATTTCTTACGAATATAGATGTAAAAATCCTCAACAAAATACTAGTAAATTGACCTAGCAACATAAAAAAGGGTTATACACTGTGACCAAACAGGATTAATCCCAGTATTTGCAGGTTGGTTTAACATTCAAAAATTAATTAATGTAATACACCATATCAACAGAATAAGGGACAAAAACTACATGATCCTTTCATTAGAGAAGCATTAGACCAAATCCAACCTTTCAGGATAAAAAGACACCCAACAAACTAGAAATAGAAGGGAACTTCCTCAATCTAACAAAGGGTATCTTTAAAAATCCATAGCTAACATCATACTTAATGGTGAAAGACTGAAAGCTTTCCTCCTAAGATCAGGAATAGGACAGGGATGCTTGCTCTCACCAATTCTTTTTGACATTGTACTGGAGGTTCTGGCCAAAGCAATTAGGTAAGAAAAAAAATGCATCCAGATTAGAAACAAAGAAGTAAAAATATCTGTTTGCAGAAAATATGAACTTGTATATAGAAAATCCTAAGGAATCCAATAAAAAACTGTTGGAACTAATAAACTAGTTTAGCTAGGTTGTAGGATACATGATCAATATACAAAAATCAGTTGTGTTTCTATACAATGAATAATCAAAAACTGAAATTAAGAAAACAATACCACCTATGATAACATCAAAAAGAGAAAAATACTTAGGAATAAATTTAACAAAAAAGTGCAAAATTGTACTCTGAAAACAATAAAATATTGTTGAAAGAAATTAAAGAAGACCTTAATAAATGGAAGAAAATCCTATGTTCATAGACAGGGAGCCTTAAAATTGTTAAGGTGTTGATATTCCTCAAGTTTATCTTCATTTAATGCAACCTCTATCAAAATCCCAGCTGGCAACTTTTCAGAAGTTGACAAGATGATCGTGAAATTAACATGGAAATGCAAAGGTCCCTGAACATCTAAAACAATCTTGAAAGAGAAGAACAAATTTATATGGATCATACCTCCCACTTCCAAAATTTATTACAAAGCTACAGTAATCAAGACAGCATGGCTTTGGCACAAGGACAGACATATAGATCAATGGAATAGAATTGAGGGTCCAGAAATAAATCCTTTTATTAATTTTTTATTTATTTTTGACAAGGGTGCCAAGACCTTCAACAGGAAAGGTCAACAGGGATGGAAAAGTCTTTTCAACAAATGTTTCTTGGATGACTGGATATCCACATGTAAGAGAATGAATCTGGACACCTTCCTCATAATATACACAAAAGCTAACTCAAAATGGCTCAAGGACCAAAATATATGAGCTAAAACTGTGAAATTCTTAAAAGGTAACAGGTGAAAATCTTCCACGTGGCAATGCTTTCTTAGATATAATACCAAAAGTATAAGAACAAAATGATATATGGATTACATCAAAATTAAAAACTTGGTTTCGAAGGACAACATTAAGAATGTAAAGAGACAAGCCACAAAATGAAGAAAATATTTGAAAATGATAGGTCCAATAAGGGATTGGTATCCAAAATATAAAAAGAATTCTTACAACTCAATAATAAAATGAATAATTTAACTTAAAAATGGGCAAAGGAGGGGCACCCAGCTGGCTCAGTCTCTAGAGCATGTGCCTCTGAATCTCAGGGTCACGAGTTCAGACTCCACATTGGGTGTGGAGCCCACTTAAAAAAATGGGCAAAGGATTTTAATAAATATTTCTCCAAAAAAAGATACACAAATGATTGATAAACACATGAAAAGATGTTTATGTTAGTCACTAGAGAAATTCAAATCAAGACTACATTGAGATACCACTTCTCACCCACTAGGATGGCTACAATAATACATTTTTAAAAAAGAAAACTAGTGTTGACAAGGATGTGGACAAATTGGAAGCCTCATACACTGCAGGTGGGATTTTTAAATGGTGCAGCTGGTTTGGAAACACTATGGCAGTTCCTCAAAAGATTAACCATGGAGTCACCATAACTCAGCCCTCCCACCACTAGGCATATATACACAAGATAAATGAAAACACACATCTACACAAAAACTTATACACGAATGTGCACTGCAGCATTATTCATGAAAGTCAAGAAGTAGAAACAACTAAAATGTCAATTGATGAATGAATAAACAAAATGTAGTATATCCATTTCATGGAATATTATTCAGTCATAAAGAAGAATGAAGTACAGGGGCACCTGGGCAGCTCAGTCAGTTAAGCATTTGACTCTTGATTTTGGCTCAGGTCATGATCTCATGGTCGTAAGATTGAGCTTCGAGACAAGCTCCACACCCAGCATGGAGCCTGCTTAGGATTCTCTCTCTCCCTCTCCCTCTCCCTCTCCCCCTCCCTCGCTCATGCTCTCTCTCTCTCTCTCTCTCTCTCTCTCTCTCAAAAAAATAAAAGAATGAAGTACTGATATATGTTGTGCCAAGGAGGAAACTTGAAAACATTATGCTAAGTAAACTTAAGGCAGCCACGAAAGGACAAATATTGTATGACTCCATTTATACACAATGCCCAGAATAGGCAAATCTGTAAAAACAGAAGGTAGACTATTGGTTTCTCGGGTTTGTGGGAGTGGGAGGAAATGGAAAGTGACTACTAATGGTTATAGAGTTTTTTGGGGGATGATGAAATTATTCCAGTAAGTAAATAAGAAGAGATGGCTGAATATCTGCCACAATCATTGTGCATTGCCCATTCTGAGAGAATAAACTGTAAATTATGAACACTTCAGCCGTGGATAGAGTGGGGTGCAATGAGGTACACTTCAAACAGGATCCAGTCAAGGTTACGGGGCTCAGATTTCCCCCTCCTCGGTGCCATGAGTGAGCCTTAACTTTAAATCAAATATTTGCACAGAAGGGACTTTTAATTCAGAAGATCCTTTTTTAAAAATATTTTTATGTGTATTTATTTTTGAGAATGAGAGAGACAGAGCACTAGGGGCAGAGAGCGAGGGAGACACAGAATCCCAATCAGGCTCCAGGCTCTGAGCTGTCAGCACAGAGCCCAACGCAGGGCTCGAACTCACCAACCATGAGATCATGACCTGAACTGGGGTTGGATGCTTAACCGAATGAGCCAGCCAGGTGCCCCAGAACATGTTTTTATATTTTAATTGGCAATGTTACTCCTCACCCATCCATAACTGTGCCTTCAGGCAACTGGAAGAGGTGTTCCAGAACATGATGAATGCAGTTATAGAAAAATAACTGTATGTTTATGATTGAATTTAGAGGTTGGGCACAGCTGTGGTATATACATTTTCTTTCATACCCCATTGTATGCCTAAATAAGAGTAGATGAAGTCTTTAAGGAGGAGAGAAAAGAGAGTCACGTAAAGATTGTCCAAACTATGTTCGACACCTTCATGTTTTAGTTGCATGTGACTCCTCTCACTACCCAAATATTACTCTTTTTGATCATCTCCTCCCTAAAAAGCTTCCCTCTCCAATCTACAACTAGCTAGCATTGTTAATTCTTCCGCATTCAGTGTAGATATTGCATATCTAAATGTCATTAAGGAGTTTATATAACTTTGTCTCAAGGAAATAGCTAGCAAAACAACATTCAACAAGTTTGCACTCCAGTTGATGATAGAAGATACAAATGAAACAACTAGAAAACGGTCCAAAGTAGATCCTGGTCCTTTGGCTCTTTGATGTGTTCATGGGATAAAGAAAGGACCCAGGAGGGAAGATCTGTTTTGTCATGAAGAGAACAAAATGGGATTTATCAATTTGAATTGAAAAGTGGGTAAAGAATCCCAGTATTTATTCACATATTCATTCAACTATAAAAGGGAACTAATCACCACCTCCACCACCACAACCATGTGTTACATGTGTACAAGGTTAGATCAAAGTGGTAGCTAATAATATTACATTCTGCAGTTGTTCAAGAATGACAGTTGAGAAAGTTTGATGACAGAGGATAAAAATAACACTTGTTTGGGCATAAATGGAAGTTTTTTTTTTTTTCATTGAACCATGGGAACATTCTTCGTCCCACCCACACCCCCAGAAACCTAAGAAATAATTTTGTGACATTAACCAGTATTTACTACCTGATCAAATTATAATGATTGTCTATTTTCTGAAATTAAAAAATGACTGTATTGGTAAACATGTGGATACACTGAGGTAATGATAACATAATCAGTAACTATTGGGTTAAACTCAATTTTGAGTTTTCCCAGTAGCAAATAATGTACACAACCTTTGTTCAAGAGGTTTTTAACACTTGTATAATAAAACATTTGACAAGAGTTAGCTAATAGCAATTTAGAGGCAGATGTACAGGCAGAAATGCTTATAGTTTGAATGTGCCTTGTTGACAAAGAGATAATGGCCTGTTTATCATTTTTTTTTATTTAAAAGAAACATGGAATCTTTACCTCCAGCTTGACAGTTGGTTATAAAAAGCAGAAGACACCTTAAAGTTTCCTCTGGAGGGTATTATCACTTCGTTCCAGTATCAGTGGTGGGTAGAAACACATATGCTCTATCACACTTCGACCTTTACACTTCAAGTCAAGAGAATCCTGAGTGAGGTCAGTTTTCCCATCTAGTGTGCACTTTGCTTAGATGTAAAAACAAACAAACAGGCAAGAAAGCAACCAAAAAACCATTTTCACAGAATTTGATCTGTAGATTTCATTTACGCTTGAATGAAATATGTTTGTTTCTACGCTGGTGACTTTGCAAGAAAACAGGGCCAGGAGAGGCATTTCCTCAAAGGCTAAAAGGAGGCATTACCACCACCACCACTACTTGCCAGGGGATTTGCAAAGCATGTTGAGGCTCAAGGTTAGCATGGGAGATGAGCCAGGCTCAGGAGAAGTTAACACAGAAAAAGGTTAGAGTGTTTTTTCCCCTTACAACAAAGTACTTCAGATAGTAACTCCTGGTGGTCAGGTAACGGTGTGTTTTCTGCAATGATCAGGTTTGGGATTGTCTATTTTCTTTACGCTTGTGAGGTTTGAAATTGGCATTTCAAATCCTTGGGGGGAAAGCTATTTTTGTAATTCAGCTGGGATGTCCTTGTCTTAGGGTTTCCCATTGCATCAGTCCCTTAGCCTGGTACTATAGCCATGAGAGTGCTGTGTCTTTTAGATGAAATGCAGAAATAAGGACATGATTATGGTGCTTATTAAAGATTCCTTGCTATTTTCACAAGAGTAGGGGCGTTAGACTCTTGTCTACTGGCCAAATTCTAAATTGGGAGATTACATTCTGCTTTCCTAAATCCCCCTAGCAGAAGCAGCCATCCACGGTATCCTACTTTGCTTCCTTTGCTAAACTGTTGTGTGATATCATTGAATGGCGCTGGTTTTCTACTCTAGAAGTGGTTACTTCATAGTGGAGTGGTGAGGAAATCAGTACCTATTGTCTGATATTGTGTTTGACCCAGTTGCAGACAAGTTAAAAAGTAGGCTCTGAGAGTTAAGGATGAAGTACAAAACAAAACAAAACACCTTAACAGTGTAGCAGTGATTGTGGAACATTTTTTAAAAAATGAATCTGCTTTCTCTTCTGCAACATAGACCAAAAAAATTAATGTTTTTTTTTTCACTCCACTGGTAGTCGATAAGGAATAATCATTTGCTTCAAATAGGAAGATAGTTCTAACAGTGATGATGAGGTTTGAGAGGATGAGATCACATATCACAGAACAGTTAACCCATCTCTTTTGTCCTTAGGCTGCTGCTAACCATTCTAGACAGCTGATCCATTTCATAAAATCTCTTTTTAAGGAGGTTTTTTTTAAAAAAAAATCTTTTCTTGGTAATATATTTTAGTGTTCCTCAATCTTTCCATGACAATGAAAAATTGTTTAATGTCACCATCTTTTATCCATCGCTAACCTTGCTATCGTGTCGTGGTTTTGAGAGGCAGTATAGCACAATGGCATGGTTTTTGAAATCTGACATTTAAATCCTTGCTCTATCACTTTCTAGGTGTGTGATGTTGAGTGATTTACTTCTAAGGTTCAATTTCCTCATTGGTAAATGAGCAACCTCAGAGGGTCGCAGTGAAGATCAAGTGAGAGGATATATTATTTTGAAGGGTTATGGGGTAAGGTGAAGCATAGTATTCAGCACCCAAAAAATAGTGGTCAATAAATATTGGATTGTGTACACAGATCTGACTTAATTCATAAACTCTTTGAGAGTGGGAAGCATACTTCCTGGATTTCTACATAAGTACAGTGTTGTGCACATAGTATGGTGCAGGGGATCGATATTTATTGCATGAATGAACTTTTTTCGTTCCTGCGTGGAATAAACAGCCCTCAGCTATTTGCAAGATCCCATTTAGCTCAAAGATGACAAAATCAATCAATACTCTGATGTCTCCAAATGTACTGACACCTTACTTTGTCTAGATGTTTTGGCATGGTGTAGATACAATGCAAATAACTTACACTTTCTATCAGGCTAATTTCTATGAATTTTAATACTTGAGTTGTCTTAGGTGCCCAGAATGGGACTGACTCCATCATACGCTTCCTCATTCATCCAAGCCTTCTTTGATTGAGAATTTTTTTTTAATGAATACTAAGAACCATCTAATTATACACCTGAACGAAACCTTCCAACTTGTGACTAAGTACACTACCTGCCCTATTTACCTGTAAGATCTGTGCTGACTACAGATATATTTCAAACTGCTTTGCTCCCAAGCCAAAAAACCAAAACCGAACAAAACAAGCACCTACCGCCGCAAGTTCCAGAGCACAATCAACATCCTTGAACCAGGGAGATATTGGTTAGGACTTTATTCTTTGCTTTTAAACGTTTGCACGGGGCTAGGAGGGAAAGTTGGGGGAACAAGGGAGAGGTACATAGATTTAACCAGGCTTGAATATTTGTCAATAAGGAAGGAGTATTGCTCTTCGCCATAATCTTGGAAAACCCCTGGTGTGTGCTTAGGTGGGCATTAAAACGACCTCAGTGTGGCCATTTCCCTGATGGCTTTGTACATACTTTATAGGGGCGGTCTCAGGTGTGGAGCTCCAAGCACCTGCTTGCTCAACTCCCGCAGTTCAGAGACCAGCGTATTTGAGGCCGGTGGCTCAGGTTTCACGTAACTCGGCTCAAGTGTCACTAACACTATGTGCAGTGCCGGTCATCGAGCTGTGCTTTGGGACTTGGATACTTAACTTCGGACTTTCTTCCCCCCCCCCCCCCCTCACTAGTTTTCCTTTCCCTTCTTCCTCCCCTGGAGTGCCCACCTCCTTCCTTTGCTCGCACTCTCTGCTTTCTCTTTCTTGTTTCCTTCTCCTTCCTCTCTCTTAGGCTTTCTGTCTGTCATCCATCCTCTGAGGGCCACAGTGCTTGAGGCTGTGCGGCTCGGGGAAGGCGCGAGTCCCCGCGGGACAGGCGCGAGGTGCTGAGCGGCTAAAGCGCGAGGCGCGCGCCGGGCCAGGGGCGCGCGCCGAGCAGCCGCGTGGCCGGGCGGCCGGCCGGGAAGCGGCGCGCGCGCGCCCCGCGAGCCCCTGGCGCGCCCCCGGCGGCCGGGGCCGCAGCGTGCTCGCCCCCGCCGCCAGCTCGCCTCACTTATGGGTCGGAAGCGCTGCGTGGGGGAGACTGTTCCAAGATGGCGGCGGGTTGCTGCGGGGTGAAGAAGCAGAAACTGTCCAGTTCGCCCCCCTCTGGCTCGGGTGGCGGTGGTGGCGCCTCCTCCTCCCACTGCAGCGGAGAGAGCCAGTGCCGAGCTGGGGAGCTGGGACTAGGAGGCGCCGGCACGCGGCTCAACGGGCTGGGAGGTCTAGCCGGAGGAGGTAGCGGCAGTGGCTGTACCCTCTCTCCCCCCCAGGGCTGCGGCGGCGGCGGCGGGGGGATTTCCCTGTCGCCACCTCCGAGCTGCGGAGTGGGGACCCTACTTTCTACCCCGGCCGCCGCCACCGCTTCCTCGCCCTCCTTGTCCGCCGCCTCGTCCTCATCGCCCGGCTCCCGGAAGATGGTGGTGTCAGCGGAGATGTGCTGCTTTTGCTTCGATGTGCTCTACTGTCACCTGTACGGATACCAGCAGCCCCGGACCCCCCGGTTCACCAACGAGCCCTAGTGAGTACCGTGCCCTCCGCCGCCCTCTCCCTTGCGCTCGGGATGGGGCTCAGAGTTGAAGCAAAGTACGAGTCCGCCTGCCCGCCGGCGGTGGCCCCTGCCTCTCTCTCTGTCCGGGTCCCCGGAGCCACTCGACCTAAGTAAGGGAGGGCACCCCGCGCTTTCTGCCCTCCGAGGCAAGCACCCCACACTTGGAGCAGGGTGCTGCTGCAAGAGATGGCTCACTGGTTCCCAAAGGTAGTTCGCTTTCTCTTTGCGATAACTTCGAGGAGTTTTGACCCTTTCCTTCTCTCCTTCGCCACCCCGCGTTCCCACCGCCCTGGTTTTGGAGATCTGGATTACTCAAGGTGTTGACCTCTCCTCACTTTGGTTTCCATTTACCCCACGTGAAAGCCCCGCCAGTATTCCCGCCCCGCGTACCTTGCACAAGGAGAGTTACCATCCCATTGCAGGGTGAAAGCAACTATCCAACTTCTGTTCTGCTAGTGATGGAACTTAGCTCCGGAGCTTATGAGGTTACCCGTCTTTTCCTTCGGGTTTCCTTGAGTCCGGGGGAAGGAGGAGGTTTTTTTTGAAAAACACATTTTCCCTTCCTACCTATTTTTATCCGAACATACCCATTAAAATGTGTTTCTAGTGAAGCGCACCGCCAGCTCTCTCACAGAAGAGTGAGACCTCTTTTTTTTTTTTTTTTGTTAATTCCACCGCCTGCGTAATAGCTCATTCAGACAGAGAGCTGTCCCCTATACAGTCACTGTCAGTTTGTACGTTAAGCGTGCATTCGCTTTTGTGTCGATTTCACTTGTAAAAAATCTATGTTAGGCTCCACGATTTGAGAGATAATTAAACAATCCCAACAGTAAGTGTGTAGGAATTTTTATGCTTTCTTTTGGCTTGTGTACTTTCAGTTATTTTACCCTTCAAGTGTGTGGTTGAAATTGTTTAAAATAGCAGTTACAGCTAAAAGCAGGTTAATTCTAATCCCCATCCATTTGGATGTGTGGGAGATGGGGCATATGGTTTTTTTTTTTTAATGTGTAAACTGAGTGTAAACTGATTTTTTGAGTTAAATGCTAGACAGAATGTAAAGCCCAAGGAAGGGCAGAATGACAAAGAGGGTAATTGTTTTTATTATGAGTTCTTAGCATCATCAACAACAAAAATAATAGAGAAAAATTTCTGTGAAACTTCTACTGAAAACCATCAACCCTTTTCCTAGCTAACACAAGTGCCCCTTGTCGCCATATCATAAATACCTGAATTGATGTTCTTTTCAAACTGCTTCTTTTCATTTTGTGAGATTAGGGGATTAGACTACTACTGGATAAGTATAAACACTTCTGCCTAGACTAAAAATATTAAATTAATATGTAAAGTGCAAATTGCAATAAAGTGTCCTGGTAATTTTAAATTTGTATTGTTTGTTTTCTTTGGCTTAGTACTTTAAATGTATTTAATTTTGTATTTTTGCCACTGTTCTGTGGTCTGTGCATTTTCATTCTGACTTGCTTCATCTTTGGGCATTTATTCATAAAAAATGCATGAAAGAGCATCCAGACTGACACTTTGCCCAGTAAACTAAATATTTTAGAAATTTCATAGTTTTAATTCTGGGAATGTACATCCTAAACCCACACCTTTACTTAACCAATTTGTTTTTTTTTTTTTTTTTTTTTTTTTTCAACGTTTATTTATTTTTGGGACAGAGAGAGACAGAGCATGAACGGGGGAGGGGCAGAGAGAGGGAGACACAGAATCGGAAACAGGCTCCAGGCTCTGAGCCATCAGCCCAGAGCCTGACGTGGGGCTCGAACTCACGGACCGCGAGATCGTGACCTGGCTGAAGTCGGACACTTAACCGACTGCGCCACCCAGGCGCCCCAACCAATTTGTTTTTTGGTTAAGAAGTCAGATTCATTTGAAAGAAACTGCCATGTAAAAAAAAAAAAAAGATCTGTGAAATATTTATTAGCTTGAGTCACTTATTTGTGACTTCTCTGCCTTCTCTTGGATGTCTATGATGTATTAAAGCCAGTCGTGGGATGATACATAGGTTGGCTCTGCAAAGTCATGGGACTGCAAAAATTCACTCCTGTTCAGTTACATGACTTTGGCAAAGGCTGTTTTACTATTCACGCTCCATTGCTCCAAAGCATATGAGAACACACTTTCGGGAGGTGCTATTTTCACACATTTTCAAGTGAGTTTGGGTTAACTGAATGACTATAACGAGAAGTTTAAAAGGAAAGTGAGCTTGACCAGTTCACACAGAAAAGGGTTTTGACGCTGTCATTTTAACTGGCCACTTGGCACATGTTTTTAAGGTATTGCTTGTCTTCTAATACCCCATCCCCTGGATTTCTTTTTCATGGACTTAAACAGATAAGGCACACTTTTCACCATCACAGATATGTTGAAACAGTGGTGGAAGAATCATAACCATTACCATCTAGCAGGCCTTGAATGTGTCATGTGTTCAACAAAACAA
The DNA here is from genome assembly GCF_022837055.1 of Prionailurus viverrinus. Lineage (NCBI taxonomy): Eukaryota > Metazoa > Chordata > Mammalia > Carnivora > Felidae > Prionailurus > Prionailurus viverrinus. The sequence continues at coordinate 83,334,294 of NC_062579.1, read as the reverse complement.
CTAATTTAGAAGAGACACTGATCACGACCAAAGGGAAGACAAACGTTTACTTAAGGGGAAAGAGGACTGCATCTTATTTTCATTTGTCTTAAAGTCATTTTTGAGGTGTATTGTGGAAAATTCGAGAAAATTTCCTAAAAGCAGTGTTTGTGGGAGTGAAGTAACTAATCTCTTGACAGCGCCTTCATGACCACCACACATTTTCTGTTTTACATATTACGTATTTAACAGCATCGTATACTTATTAGTGGCTTTGTGCTGGGGGGGCGGGGCATAAGCTGTAAATGGACATACTTCTTTTTTTCCCTCAGTTATTAGTGTCATGTCATGAGCAGCAGTGTTTGAGGTCTTGTCTCTGTCCACCAAAAGACATGCTTTCAACAACTCAGATTCTCACGTGTAAAAGCACACGGCTTTCACCCCTTCCCAGGGCCTTTCTGTCACAATGTCTGTACGTAGTGAAATCTGCCTTTTACAGGTTTAGAAGTTCTAGATCAAATTACGCTTCCATTCTGAAAGATTATTAGAAATTTCCTCTATGTGTTTCAGGTTTGGGGAAAGGATGTCAATGTATGAACAGGCTGTATGGATACAAATTCTTCACTGTTGGTGGCTGTTTCTTGGAGTACCTATTCACCACACAGAGGTGGCAGTAGCTACAGCTTGAGAGGACAGTGAAAACTTGTTTAATGGAAGACAAATAACATTCATGTTGAAAGTTAGGAACGCATTACTAAATCCCTGGTCTCCGTTGTACAGGCCCATTTGCCCACAGAAATAAGGTTTAAGACATGATTTTAAACGTGACTTTGGTTGCTTTTTACTATTCAAAATCCGAGGTCTTGGACTCATGTGGGAACCCAGACAGTCATGTTACGGGAAGCCATTTGCTACAATAAAGGGATCCACTGTGCCAAGTGTTGAGCCGATTAGATTCGAAGCGGCGGTTCTCAACTTTGGCCACCCAGTGGAATCCTTGGGGAATTATTCAACCTATGGATACCCACCCCACAATCCCAGAGATTCGGATTGAGTTGGTCCTGGATGGGGCCTGGACATCAGGATTATTAAATGCTCCTCAGGTGATTTTACTGTGCAGCTGGGGCAGAGACCCACCCGTTGTACAATATTCAGCTGGCCCTGTCTCCTGAGATTCACATGAACTTGGTCTGGGGTGGTGCCTGGGAACCCGTATTTTATAAGCAGCCCGGTGTATTTTTGGTAAACAACCGGTTTCAGAAACACTGGCAGTGTGGCCTGCTGAAGACTTGACCCGGGAGCTTGTGTGACGTGGAGGCTCTCAGGTCGCACCTCAGACCTGCTGGATTTGAATCTGCATTTGAACAAGCTCCCCAGGTGATTCGTCTGCACTTTAAAGTTTGAAGGGGAGTGGTTCTCCAACTTTAAAGTACATCAGAATCTCCTGTAGTGCTTGTTAAAGCACAAATTGCTGGGCCCCATTCCCAGAGTTTCTGATTCAGTCTTCCTGGGGTGGGGCCCTGAATTTGCATCTCTAACCAGCTCCCTGGTGAAGCGCTCCTGCGGTTCCCAGGACCACAGGGCTGAGACCCACTGGGTTATAGGGTGGTGGGGACCCCAGGAAAGTCCTGGAGCAACTGTAAAGGGAAGGGCAGTTTCCACCGCCAGTTTTCCAGTAAAGCACTTCCTGCTTCCATGTCACTATCCTTTGTCATGTTCTTTCTAACTTAGCACCAGGGAGATTGAATGCTGCCAAGATCATAGTAAGAGTCCCAGGTTCTTGGGATGGTTTCTGTCTGCAGTAGGGGGGAGGGGTGACTCTTAGAAACCGGTGGTGTGATTTTCGGTCTTCCCCCACCCCCGGAAATGGTAAACGTGAGGGGCACATTTTAGGGGTTAAAAACAGCACAAATATGGTATCTTAAAGTGAGTTGTATTGATTTTGGTAAGGAAAGCCCCCTTTTGTTGCCATAAAAAAAATGCTTTGATGATTAGCTCAACTAAATAACACGTTGTGATAACATTTTAAAAGCTTTTCCTTACACTTATGCTTGCCGGATTGGATTTTAAGAATTTCCCTCATTAACAAAGAAATATAAAAGGATCCTGCCAAGGCACTGGGATTGTTCAGTCTTCTATGTTTAATGCTGTGTTGCATGTCACGTCCCATGAACTATTTGTTTTAATCTCCTTACCACCTTTGAAGTTAATGCAGCCCTGCATTGTGTATAGACCATGGCTCATAAAAGATACTTTACTATTAACATCAATACTATGGTTTTCCATTGCAGTGAATGACATATAGTTTTAAAAAATCCACCCCTGGACAGGCAGCTCTTGAGAGACTCCAATCAGGTGTTTGAACAGTTAACTCTTTCTTGTCTTGTCACAGCAGTCAAATTACTGTTTTCCAGCATACTTGGGAGGAATTGGGTTGTTTTAGAAAGGCGAAGTAGTAACAGTCCTGTGACATGTTTAAAAAGGTGATTGGACAGTGCAACTCAGGTCAAAGTGATATTAATGCAGCCTTTTAAACACAAGCTATTATATTTCTATTGTGTCTTTTTTAATGAAGACTGACCAGAATAGCCAGAAGGTTTATCTGTCTATTGCAGATGATGCTACTGGGCCAGTACAGATTTCCCTACCTATGTTGGCATAGTGGTTGGCATAATTTTTCTTCAAAAAAAAAAAAAACACCACACATCTTGTCTGGAAAATTGCTGAGCACTTTTAAAGGTATTATGCAGGTTGTTCTTCAACAATGTTGATTTCCATTGGAGGGCAATCTAGTGTCGTGTCTTATAGAAAAGAAAGCAGGCATGCCCCCAGTTTGTCATGTATTCTGTAAAAAAAACAGCCAGTGACTGAAATGGAAGGATGTAGAAATATAAGTTACAAAATTATTTTTATATCCATGCATAAAGGTGTATGTAGGACAAGGTATATTTAGTTAAAAAGAAAAACTCAAAGCTTATTTTACCTTCTCCCCCATATGGCCAAAGGGAGTGATCATCTAGCTCATAATTTTGCTTGCTTAGGAATAGTGTTTGTGCTGCATCAGGTCCCATTGAGTGGGTGGCAACCAAGCAGGGATCTTTGCTGGGATCTCTCAGTCCAATAGGAAGAAAGACCACTGCTGAGAAAGTGACAAATGCTCTGTTAGCCCATGCGCATGAGTTGTTGGGGTGTTTTTCCCTAAGTACGGGTTTCACAGAGACACGCTAACGTTCACATTGCTGTCTTTAAAAAACTGTATACACTTTTTGAAATTGTGTTGAAACACTACACCTTATTATTGCAAAGGATTATAATTTTGAAGTCAGTTGGGCTTCCCACTTAGAGACCATCTTACTTTCTGAGAATGTGTATGTGTGAAACACTAAAACTTGTGCAATGAGATTAGTCAAAGTTCCCTATTTCAATAGGCGTTATTCTGTTCTCTCGATGTCACACATGCTTGCCTGTTTTAAAGCCGCACAATGACCGGGGCTTTTTACATTTAAATTTTCTTCAATGGTCTTTTTTTTTTCTTTTAGAACTTGTGTAATAATGTCTCTTTTTGATACTGTTCTGAATCAATTAAGCTAAGTAAGTGAGGACCAGCAGTAAAAGCCAGGGGCTGCCAAGAATGGACTGTCAATGTGTAAGCTGTCTTTCCCCAATCAGTAATTGGGCGGTTGCTCACAGGACACTGGAGACAGTGTGGGAAGCCAGCGGTTGTGCAGGTGGGAAGAGTAGATTCCCCAACAGCAAACTTAGAGGTGAGCTTCTGTAGTTACAGTGCTGCTAAGAGCAAAAATGAGCTACAAGCTTACGTAGTAGAAATAAAAGAGCCCGAAGGAAGAAGCGTGGTGTAATAGCGTAGCTGGTTGGGTGGAGCATAGTTTATATTTGGTCCAACAATAAGTGGCATCTTTTCTATCTAGTGTGGGTGTATTTTCTGCAGCCCTTAATGTACCATACTTGCAAACTTGCTCAACCTTAAAAATGTTAGTTTTGAAAAGCTGCGTGGAAATTTTATGTCATTTTATGTTATTTTATGGAAAAAAAAACCCCTGTTATTTCTTGTAGCATGTACGTTAGGCCGAGTTCCTTGGTTGGAAAGCGAAGAAACAGTTCTGTCCTCACAGAGCTTACAGTCTTGTTCAAGGTGTGGTACAGACATCAAAGTCACTTCAAATGCTGACACTGCAATATATACATGATTGTATATGAATTAAAACAAAATGGAAAACACCGTATGTAAGCATGGTGATGCCATGGAATAAAGGAGTGGTTAGGAAGAAGGCTTTTGGGAGAGGATGACTCCTGAGCCAAGTTTTGAAATGGCAAGGGTACAGAGATCACTGGTGAAGAGTCTGGTGTGACCAGTAGATCTTGAAGTCTTACTGGCGGTTCTCGAACTCATTGGTCATCACCATACCTCTTGTTACAGTACGTGGGGATTCCCAGCAGCTGTCTTCAGCTGCCAGCTTGCACCCTCAGCATTCTTCATACCACTCCCCTTGCTCTGGTCTCAAAGATCAGAAAACTTCAAGGAAGCTCCAAGTAGGCTTTTGTCTTGGGAACCCTGTGGGAAGGCTGGATAAACGATAAGTGGATCTGGTTGTTGTTTTTCGTGTTAGGAAAAGAACAGTATTTACAGAAGAGCCCTCTGGGATGTAAGGTGAATTGGAAGGAGAAGAGTCTCATGATAGGGGATACCAGCTAGGTTTGAGGTCTGAGGGCACTAGGAAGACTGACATTGGAAAAGTGGGGAAGCCACCCTAGGGGCAGAGTTCATGCATATAGGAATGTGGCAAAAGCAAGACGTGGAAGAAGGTATCAGCATATGCAGGGACTCGCACTCCAGGGCCAGGTTTTGTGTGGGAGTGGAAAGATTGCAGCTCACCTGTTTTTTGGCTGCCATCCTTGCCTCCTCTTTTCTTGGCTCTGGGCCTAGCTATTCTTGTGCTCAGGAAAAGTTTGTTCAACAGCTTAGTTGGAATGGCTATGAAATTTGATCACAAGTGTAAGAACCTCCCCTCCCCCTTCACCTATTCCCAGTTGTATCTAAATTTGAGAGAAAGGAGAGGAAGACACGTTGGTTTATAGAATTTGGATCAAGTGTAAATATCCCTGAGATAGCTTTTGGGTGAGGACCTGAAATTAATTGACTGCATGTAAGTAAAGAGGCATTGCAGACAAAGAAAATTCTACCAAATTCCCATTGCTGGGGGAAGTGAAAGGGAGAGAGGCTTTGAACATAATTTTGTTTACAAGCCTGAGGAACCAGGAGGATGGTGGTCCCACTAAAAACATGGAGCTGAAGGTATGGGAAAAACAAATAGTTGGCCAGGTGAAATCAGATTTCTCATTATGTGGTTTTCGAGTGTTGGCAGTTATCAAATGTCATTTCTTTTTCAATTAACAGAACCACAGAGCAGCGACAGAGCTATTGTGAGGGTTTGGTCAGTCTCTTGGATCCCTACAGCCTTCCCTGCCCTAGTTGGGACTTTGAATGCTCAGATGAGTAGAGATCAATGATAGTTTTCAGCTTTGTGTTGCTAGTAAAATACTTGACAGAATGTTGGGTCTCCTGAATGTAGCTATATATATATATATATATATATATATATATATATAAAATATATGTGTGTGTGTATATATATATGTGTGTGTATGTGTGTGTGTATATGTGTATATATATATGTGTGTGTGTGTATATATATATGTTATATGTGTATATATATATATATTCCATTTGTAGAGCAGTCAGCGATTCTTATGTTTCCTTATGTGAATATCCTAACAGAGCATTCAGCAAAAATAGAGCCTCATGGAGGACCATCTCAAGAACTTATAGTTTCAAACCTTGGATTAAAGGAAATTTCTGAAGGGCTGGAAGTACGGTCTGGTACTAGATTCTCGGTCCTGTGTCCTCAGGCTTAGCAAGTAAGAAATCAAACTGGATCCATTTTGCAGCTTTGCTCACAGTGAATGATAGATGCTATCAATGGACAGGACTGGCCATATTGCTTCACAGTCATTGTGATCTTCAGTGGATGGGCAAATGTGAAAGCTCTGCTTGAGTCCAGGCCTACTAATATTAGTTTTTTAAAAAATGAGGTCTGTGATAGTCTTGATGATTCTTGCCTTTCCTCTATCTGTTTCATTTTACAGATAATCCACACTGTGACCCAAAGCCACATGCAATGCTGGGAGAGCACAGTTGACTGTATTATGCAATATCCTGCCAGAAGATGCTGACCAGCTCTCTAGTAATGGAAAGTAGTGAGATTGACTTAACAGCCTATGTAGCTTGCCTGGCCATTCCATATATTTTCTGTAAGCATATGACACGCAGTTCTAGTAACGTACCTTGTATTGAGATTTTGGATCGCTGCAAGGTGTCAACACCAGATTCTCTGCTTTGCTTCAGGCATGAGTTGATCTCTGAGTCATTCTCATTGAATGGAATCTATGAAAAATTGGTTTTTGTGCTGTCAGCCTCTAGGCCCCACAGCACTGTGACTGCCTCAAAGAGATGCTTATGTGTTAGCCACACTAGTGTGCTGCTTCTCTGTGACATTATTATGGCCTATGTAGCCTAACAACCATAGAGGCATAGATGTTTGGGGTGTAAGCAAGTGATATAGCTGGTGAAACTTGGGTCTCAGTATATATGTCACTGTAGTAAGAGAAATACCTTTCATATCCTGATTTTGAACAACAGTGAGGTAAGTGTTTAGATGATGGGTCCTTTTTTACATCCTTTTCAAATTATTATTTGGTAAGTGGAAGCTGATGTTGGTAATTTGGTCACTAAGGGAGAATCTCACGAAGTCTTCTGGCCTTTTTCCATGTTAGAGAGAGCATTGCTCTCAAGGCATTTTATGAAGTTTCCCATGATTAAAACAAATCGACAACTCTCCATGCTTCCTTGGCACTCCAAACCCAAGACTTGCCATCAGCGTGGCATACTTGGTTTCTTAGTTCATGGAGTAGCTCTTTGATGTTAGGACTAGGTGTCAGGTAATCAGTGAGTAAAGGTTTTTGCATCTACCCCACCCTCTTGTCAGTTCAAAAAGCTCTCACAACAACAAATGGGAATGCTACTGTTCTCTTTATCTGACACTAATAAGGTGATGATGTGTGGTTTCTGATGCGTTTTACCCCACAGACTCCTCAAACCATTGCTCTGTTTGGCAAGTCCTTTTGCAGAAATCTACTCTTTCACCATGGGAAAGCGTTAACTCTGTGGAGAAAGAGAGTCACAGAGGGCTGGAGGCAGGAATGGAGGGCACATGGGAGCCAAGGAGGGAGAAAAATGTGATTATCGTCAAGTGAGGTGAAGCCTGGATTCAGGGAAGAAAAAGAAGACCTAGTGCCTGGTCTGGACTAGGGCTGCCCCAAGAGGCATATTTTGCAATATTACAAACCCGGGGATACCTCCTTTAGAACCAGTGGCCATGGTGCTCTCGTTAAAAAAAAAAAAAAAAAAAAAAATTATTCCTGAGAAACAGATGCACAGCGTAAAATATAGTAATACTAGAAGACTTGTATATGCACCCCCTGAGTACTTCCAAGAGACCATGTTGAAATGAGAATGAGGTCTCTGGGCAAGTTTGGTGGCCATGGGACAGATAGCCTAAGTATACCCCAAACAGATAAAATGTAGGCACTCTCTGATCATCATTGTTTCTTTTTTTCTTGGCTTGTCTCCGAACATAGTTCTAAATCCTCAGGTGTTCAGATGTGTCTTATTTTTAGATCTGTGTTTTTCGGTGGTAAGAGATGTATGAAGTTTCATTTATAGCTTGCGCAGTTATTCTCCATAACCAAGATTATGGAGCAGATAATATTAAAGGATAGACTCAGCTATAATTTCAGACTGCAGAATGCGGTTATGCATAGGAAGGCATTCTCTTGACCAGATTCCGGTCTTCTATACCTTTTCTCCAGTGTCTCTCAACAGGACATACTATGGTCCATCTAATTTGCCGACTACATTCTCACAGATAACTGGAGGGTCGACCATTTTCAGTTAATCAGTTTCTCTTTAATCATACAGATGTATGCTTCTTTTAGAAAATTAATTGATATATCTATTAATTAGTGGTTAAAAAACCACATAACATGAGACCAACCCTCTTTCCAGATTTTTAAGTGTACAGTACAGTACTGATAACTGTAAGTGCCATGTTTAGCTTATTTTTTAAAGATTGTTTTTAAAGTTTATTTGTTTTGAGAGAGAGAGAAAGAGCATGCATACGTGCACAAGCTGGGGAGGGGCAGGGAGAAAGAGAGAGAATCCCAGGCAGGCTCCACGCTCAGCTCAGTGCGGAGCAGGACACAGGGCTCAATCTTCTCACCAACCGGGAGATCATGGCCTGAGCTGATATCGAGAATCTGACGCTTACCTGACTAAACCACCCTGGTGCCCCTAGCTGATTTTTTTAAGGTACGTGGTAGTGGCTCTACCCCAAAGCAACGAATGTTTCATTAGAATTTGGGAAATCTCTTAAAACTTAATCTTGCAAACATGTATTAGAGATGTACAAAGCTTATTGACAGGAGAGCCTAATTGAGGCTTTGAAGTATTTATTTTTCCAAGCTTACTGAACAGTATGAGTAAATTAGATTAAAGGCATTAGAGTCAGAAAGAACCGTTAAAAAATGTTTCACTCTAGTAGGGTGTCAGTATTTGACGTGGCATTTATCATTCACTTTATTAGTATACTTAATACCACCTATCTGTATTTGAATAGAGCTTGATTTTCTAGCTCTCTTTTTGCTATCCTCTGTTCTTTATGGCTTTCTAATGAATTTGCTAATGATCATATAAGGAAACATCTTTGATAGGTAGGAACTTTGCCATTGTTTACTCAGTCTTAACAGTGAAAGGACCAAGGGCCAAGGCATTACAGGGGAACGTTCGTTTTGACAGCTGAACCTGATATATCTGAGGAAATGTGTTTTCTAGAGAGATGGAAAATTGGAAAACACGTTGCCTAATGGGATACCATAAGTAAGGCCTTTTAAGTCCATATGTGTGTATATAAACCACTTTAGTTAAGCACTTCTTGAAATTGCTTCTTATTTGCTTTAATGAAAAGCTCATATCTAAAGCCAGTAGTGGAGTACTCACTTTGGGAGCACATATACTAAGTGTGGTAGTGGAATCTGAAATAATAGGTATGGTCAAGTCATGGGTCTTGAAAGTTGTTTATTTGCCTCATTGTCTACGCAACCAATGCAAGATTCTTTAGCGGAGGTATAGACATTTTTTAATATTCTCCCTCAATTGTGATGCATTAATTTGGATTGTGGAGCAGTTTCTAACTTCTTCCATTTAGGGATGGCTTTGCAGCTTTAGAGAAGAAAGTAGAATTTCCACTATGATTATCCCTTTCCTTGCAGACCTTTTAAAATGAATATTTGTTTAAGCTTCAAGATTTATTTGACAATATTATCTTAAGATGGTGTATTTTACATCAAAACCTATCGTTCACACCTGGTACTGCTCTTCATATTGTAAATTCTCATATTTCAGTTCAACAAGTCATATAGTGGTTATGGGTGGAACACCATGGGTGTAAGGTAGAGGTCTATAAAATAGGCATAAGCCATGATTCCTGCCCTTGAAAAGCTTGCAGTCATATTGAGGAGGTTCATGAAACAGATAATGGGGTCACATGATTTAACGGCTGAATAAATGATGGAGACAATGAGGTCTGTAAGAGTTTGGACAAAGACTAATGTGGGCTTGGATTATACAGGAGGGCTTCATGGACAAAGTAGGATTCAGGCTGGGAAGACCTTTCACAGATGGATAAAGCATTCTAGACAGGGAAACAACTTAAAGACACAGAGGTCAGAAAGAGCATTATACAGTAGTCAATGGGTACCAATCAAAGGTATATTGAAGCGGGGGAGATTGTAGCAAGAAAAGGGACTCGTCAAGCGATTGCTATAATTCAAGCATTGGGAAATGAAGGTCTGCCAGTTGACAATTTTAAACTATTAATGGCCTGTGAATTGCTTCTTTCTTGGTAAAGTTTCCCTTTTGTCCAGTTAATTATGCCTCAGCAGCTCCTTTAATGTCATGAATGTCATGAAGCCTGGACAAGAGACTTGGAAATAACGTAAGCAGGAGTCTGCTGTGTAGACAAAGTGCTTTCATTTATCAATAGACATTCAGCATAAGTCAGTTAGATTAACACTGGTTACATCACCCTTTGCCTGAGTGCCTTCTACATTCAGTGTTCTTTTTTTCTTCGAAACTTCAGTGTCTCAAATGTGAAGTTGAGAAAGTTGAGTACCAACAAAGATTGTGTAATTTAAAAAATAAGCTACCCTAACTATTATAGAATTAAATGGCTTTAAACCACTTTTTTTCTCCTTAAATGAATGAAGAGATTTTACTTGGATGTTACAATTGTAACTCACATAAGGTGGGTCCTGGAAAATGATAATAATTATAGGAGAATTGTGTGCTAATCATTGAATGATGTTATTTATCAAGTTAGCTTCAACATAGATTAGTCTAATGGGTATGTTCTTTCTGGTTCCTAACATGCCCTATTCTAGAATGCTACAACTCTAAGACACAAACTAGATAAACAAAATCTGTAAAAGTTTTATAGTGTTACCCAAAAACAAAATTCTAAAATGGTTTCCTGAATTACAATAAAACAACATATTTTTATTTTATGTTGAACAAGATTTGCCCGTTGAAGAAGAAAGAGCAGATTCTTAGTATTTTTGTTGATGATTTGTCTGTAATTATATGAGATATACGTTTAGGACCCAAAACAACTTTTTCAGTGATCACTGTAAAATTTAGTTTCCTTTCATTTTATTTTAGTAACTCTCTTCTTTTTTTCCTCCTGACTATGTTTCAGAATAGAAGAAAATTATTTCCTAACTGTTAGACTGATCTCTGACAGGGTCTAGCCACATAACCATGAGTGTTGTGGCAACATACTCAGGAAGGAAAAAAACAACACTGGCACAGTGCTTATTAGCAGTGTTCTCTGCCTAGTCAGTTCAGGGTTGTCGTTGTTGTTGTTGTTTTTTAATAAGTAAACGAGCTCTCCATGTCATAGCCTTGAAGTATGAATAATATGTAATTTGAATTACATATTACTACAGTGAGGTAAAGGAATGCCAGATGTTAAAAGAAAAGAGTGGTAGTGAAGTCTTTTTGTGTCCAAGCTTTTGAAGAAGACGTGGACTTTGACCTAGGGACACGATCGTAGACCTTTATTAATAAAGGTGAACACTCTCATCAAGGGAAGGAGAGGTGATTTTGTTTATACAGGGTTGCACCGTTTAGATGCCAATTTCACTTTTCACAGGCTTCAAACAATAGGCACGTTAAATGGGCAGTGGCCTCCATAGTGTGGAGCACAATCAAGGAAAAAAAAAAGGCAGTGGTTTTCCGTTTTGGCTATGGCAAGAGAACAAGCAAATCCTATTTTAAAGTGAAAAAAATGGGTGTGGGTCCAAAGGGTCCTGGTTCCTGTCTCCATTGGCTGCTCTTAGAACCTTTGCTGTGTTTATTTCAGTACAGTCTAGAGAAATTCAAGTCAGTTTTTACAGAAGAGGAGCATTTCAGTCTTGAAGCTTTCTTTCACTTCCATGAAGAGTATAATTATTCACCATCCCATCATAACCATGTGTTAACCCTTTGCTAACTTAATTAACTTGCACCAGCCCAGCAGAGCCACTGGTGCTGTCTTGTTCTCAGAATTATTGTTATACTTATTTGTGTATTTTTGACTCCTTATCTCTCCCACCCCAAAATTGAAGTATAAGTCAAGGAATATCCTTCTCTTCCCCTTCCTCAACATAATTTCTCTTCGGAGCTTTGTCACTTTTGAGAGAAGCAGTCTTGAATATCTGAAGACTTTATAGCAACTGCATTAAGTAATTTTTGCCACTTAAATTCTAGTAGTGTTTACCACTTTGCATTATCTAGAAAGCTTGCTGGTTCTGCTAGTCTTCCAATTTGGGGAGGTGGTGGAGTGATGAGGAATAAGAGATTGTAAATTGATGACTTCTAAGTTTTTTCAAACAGTGGATTTGAATATCTAAAGGAGTGTGTTTAACTGGACTGATTTTCAATTTGGGGCAGTGCTAGATCTCAGAGATTTCTAGAAGTTTTTCTAAGAGGGTTTTAAAGCAGAGAATGAGAGATGGTCCGTTGGGTTCCTTCCTATGCCTTACCTGAAAGTGAGGATCTTTGTGTCTGTATGCATAACTAACACCAAAAGATCTTTGTGGCTTTATTTGATATTGTTTACTATTTGAAGACTGACCTGGCTATATGTAGTTATACACAGGATGGACATGTGTTTATGATTCTTAAAGAGGCATAGCATAGGCTTTAATTGCCTGCTTTTACTCTATGATTCCATTCATATCGAATGTTGGAACACTTGGAAGGCTATTTGGTACTATTTATTTTTCTGGTGTTTTTAGTTGGTACTATTTATTTTCTGGTGTTTTATTTTAAACTGTAGGTTCCCATATGTTTAGATAAATGCTTCCTACCTAATATTTCTACAGTCAGGAACTTTTCATCTAATGTCTAAGAATGGATTTTAGGGGGTCAGCAAACCACAGTGGATATCCTACATTTGGTGAAAAAAAGGAATACCTTTATTTGTTTTTATGGAAATTCTTGATGTGTCTGTTCTCACATTAATATAATTTAGATGAAGGAAAACAGATTTGAAGAAGCCTGACCCAAGGGATTTTAAGTTATCCTGAAAGCACAAATAATATTTTAGCATGTAATTTCCATCATAAAATGTTTTATGGCAGACTTGTTTATGTCATAGTTCTGAGTCAAAGCTGAATTCAACACATTAGTCTTTAACTTATCCACAATTAATATCTTCTGGCTACGAACCAACACTGCTTCATGACTCTTAAACCATTTCCTTATATTAATCACCAGCTGTAGAAATGTGCTTTATTTGGGGGGGCCATTTAAAAAAAGAAAATGAAAAAATTTTTTCACTTCCTGAGTTACTGCATAGTTTACAATGCAAAGAAAACATCCAAGCGTCGTTGGATAACAGGATAGTTACTAACCTAGCAACTTATTCACCCATTTTAGCCTTAAAGTACACAAGATTCAGATTCTTCCAGTTACCGTCTCAGCAAAATGAAAAATCGTTTAATCAAGGACTTTAATGGTTGCTTATAAATTCCTGAAATTGCAGATTTTAAGTTCATGAATTCTAAAGATACATAGTAGGAAAAGCCTACCATGTTATATACCTTCATTGTATGCTGATGCTGGTTTAAAAAAATATGTATGCAATAGGACAGGGAAAGTAAATGATAGCATCATAAGTATCAGTGAGACTACTATGGATTTGTATGAGTGATTTCCTCTATATTAAGGATCTGCTCAATTTAAATTGGTTTTCTTAGAAAAGATTTGAATGGCTTTGTAGTCACTCTTACAGTGTTTCAAACATTTAGTGAGTGATTCTCAATATTTTTCTTCCTGAAACACGACTCTGTGCCTTGCAGCATAATTCCCAAACCCAGCGTTTCGCATACAATTCCAGGTGCTACTTTAAGAGGGGAAGGTCGGTTACTTTGAAAGTATTATGCATTTGTTCTCATTCTTCTCCCCACTTCTCCCTCCCCTTCTCAAACATACACACACAAAGGTATGAACAGGTTGTTTTCATATCATACCTGCAGCTAAATTCATTCAGGACTCCCAGAACTACCTAAATGAAGAACCACTTATAATATGTTTGACTAGACATCTCCTAATTTAGTATGAGGATAATGCTACCATTGAGATCAAACTTTTTCACAACTTTGGTTTGGCAACATTATAATGAATCATCAATTGTGTGGGGTAAAATAGTAAATTTTCTATTAAAATGAGTTTTAAAATGTTTATGATTCTTTAGAGAGTTCAAGACTTAGAGCTTATAATCACCATCCACCTCATTTCATCTATGGAATATATTGAGACCTTTTCTTAGTAACCTTTCATCTGTTACAACTCTAGGCATTGAACTAGATTCTGTGCTTTCAGTCTTACCATGAGTTGGATAAGTCATCGTCTCTCTTGTCCTTTTATTTAAAATTAACATATGTGAATCTTTAAAAAGTAATACTTAAATAACACTGAAAATGCAGCCAAATGTTGATAACAATAAATGCCTTTTTATCGCATCTATTATCAAAAAACACATTTATTTCCTGGTAGTCACCAAAGGTAAAATGGAATGTAAATCTAGGCTGATCATATTTTCTCTCTTCTAATTTTATAGATGTTGATGAATACTTTAACCTAGCAATTTATGTGTAGATCTCACCAAGGACCCCCCCTATATTTCTGGGTACTTTTAAGAGCTGAAGGTTACAGTCTTTTTAGAAGACACCAGTCTCAGAATGATTTTCAAACTCAAGAGGGGATTTCCAGAATATTGGCATAAGGATCTCAGAAAATCTACTCCTCTACAAAAGCAGCGTGGACACTGGCAAAAATTTTCAAGACTAACCTTTTCAGAATTCTTGAAATTAATCAAAGACTTCCAACAACCTGAGGAGCATTTACTCATTAAAAACAGCTGATTTCCATGAGAACAGTGAGCTTTGTTGTGTTTTAACTTGCCCTATTCCTGTCTCCTTTTGCCCACTTCCACAGGGAAACCAGCAGCCATGCAACCACAGTAGCTGTGAAAACCAGTAGCCACTGGAGGGGTCAAGCTCCCCAAATATCCCTATCACCAAGAATTATCACTATTTGACCTGCCGAGCAGCTCCTGGAAGGGCTCCGTTCACAAGGCTTGTCTTTATTTGACCTGACTCATCCTTGTTCAGTGGAAAAGCATTATCAGGGCAGTTGTTGAAAACAGGCAAGGGCAATTGTTTAACATCGCATCTGCCTGAGCAAGTGATCCCCGGGGAGGGCAAAGGAGAGGCTGGCCGAAAAACTTAAAAGGAGGATCTGGGGGTGCGATAGGGGGCTTTAACAAGCTCCAGGATATTCCTGGGTATCTAGAAGATCACAGACATGTGTAGGGCTGTGTGTATGCCCAGAAAAGACTTAAGGAGGCCCTATTTGCTCACCACTGGTTGACTTTAAGAACCTACGGAATCAGGAAATGAAGGCTAACGCAGAGTTGCAAACTGCTGGAAGGCATGCCCCAATACACACACACACACACACACACACACACACACGGTCTCTTGACATACGATGAAAGATCTACTGGTTCAAGACATTTTAGAAAATCTCTTTCCAATCATTAGCTGACCCCTAAGCTGAGTGGAGACTTCAATTGGCCACACATGACAGGGAATACAGATTTGACAGAGTTAGTCCAGGGAAGTCACTAAACAAACAACAAACCTTGGGGAAGGACCTGATTTCCAAACTTGCTATGTTACATTATTTAAAATGTCCTCTTTTCAACAACAACAAAAAATAAAATACAAAGACATAGGAAAGTATGACATACAGGGAGATGAACAGTCCATAGAAACTGTTTCTGAGGAAACTCAGATGTGCTTATTAGTCAAAATTTTAAATGAACTATTATAAATCTATTAAAAGGAAATCATGTCTCAAGAATTAAAAGAAAGTATGTGAATGTCTCATCAAGTAAAGAATATCAATAAAGAGATAGGAATTATTTTAAAAGGAACCAAATGGAAAATTTGGAGTTGAAAATTTCAATGACTGAAATGAAAAATTTACTGATGTAGTTTAACAGCAGATGTGAATGACAGAATTAAGAATCAGCAAACTTGAGGATAGATTAATTGAGATTATATACTCCAAGGACCAAGAAGAATGAAGAAAAATGAGCAGAACCTAAGAGACCTGTGGGACACCGGCAACTATACCAATATATATATAGTAGGAGTCCCAGAAGGAGAAGGTGGGGCAGCAGAAAGAATATTTGAAGGAATAATGGCTGAAAATGTCCCAAATTTGTTAAAACAACAACAACAACAAAAACACATTGATCTACAACATCCAAGAGGCTCAGCTCAAAGTAGGATAAATTCAGAAGGATTTACACCTAGACACCTGATGGTCAAGTTGTTGAAAGCCAAAAACAAAGAGAATCTTGAATGCAGCATAGACAAGGGATCCTCAATAAGATTAACAGCTGATTTCTCATCAGAAAGCATGGAGGCCAGACGGGCAGTGGGATAAAATATTCAAAGTGCTGAAATAAATGGATTGTCAACCAAGTATCTTACATCTAGCAAGACTGTCCTTCAGAAATGAAGGAAAAATTAGGACATTTCCAGATAAATGAAAACTTAGAGAATTTATTGCTACAGATCTGCTCTACAAGGAATACTAAAGGGAATTCTTCAGGCTGAAATAAAAGGACACTAGATAGTAACTTGAATGTACACAAAGAAATAGCACTGGTAAAGGTGACTACATAGATAAATATAAAAGACAGTGTAAAGGTATCCTTGTTTGTAACTTTTGTTCTATCTGATTTAAAAACCAGCTCAGGGGTGCCTGGGTAGTTCAGTCAGTTAAATGCCTGACTCTTGATTTTGGCTCAGGTCATGATCTCATGGTTGTGAGATCGAGCCCTGCATCAGGCTCCATGTGGGGTGTAGATCCTACGTAAGATTCTCCCTTTCCCTCTCCCTCTGCCCCTCCCCTGCTTGTGCTCTCTGTCTCTCTCTCATATCAATCAATCAATCAGTAAAATAAAACACAGCCAAGTGAAGCAATAATTATAAAACTATTGATTGGCTTATCATGTACAAAGGTAATTTTAATGATGATAGTAGCTTAAAGGAGCAGGGTAGAGAACAGAGCTATAATGGAAGAGAGATTTTGTACACTGTTGACATTGGTCACTATTAATCTGAACTAGATTTTTTAAAATTAGATGTTAATTATAGCTCCCAAGGCAGCCATTGAGAAAATGGCTCAAGCTAGAGTAAAGAATTGGTAGTTAGCTTTAGAAATCTCATTACTTTGCCATGCAGGTTAGATTCTGGGAGTGCAATTATAGATTCTTTATTTTCAAAGTGAAGTTTTATTTGAAAGTTTTTCATATGCTGTAAACAGGTTGAAGTATATTGCCTACATAGCATATTTTGGGCTCTTTCCAGGTAAACCTTAATAAAATACTAAGAAAACTTCATACTTACCAATTCTCAGAACAATCTCATGAACTAAGAGTTTGTTCTTACCCAGTTTTTAAGATGGGAAAACTATAGCAAAGAGAATTTAAGCCTTGCCTGTTTCTTCTTAGCAGGATTTCTAACATTGTGAAAGTTGCAGTACTCAAGCTTTGGTTTTATAACTTAGTCCTCCCCTCTCCTAAAAGTGGTTAATGGCACATATTTATCTTTTGATATTAAAATTAATGTGTTTAAGGGGCACCTGGGTGGCTCAGTCATTTAGGCATCTGGCTTCAGCTCAGGTCACAATCTCATGGTTTGTGAGTTTGAGCCTGGTGTCTGTCTGCTGTCAACAGGAAGCCCACGTCGGATCCTCTGTCCCCCTGTCTCTCTGCCCCTCCCCTGCTCACATTCCCTCTCTCTCTCAATCAAAAATAAAAAAATAAAATAAACACTTAAAATTAATATATTTAAGGTGCACCTGGGTGGCTCAGTAGGTTACACATCCGACTCTTGGTTTTGGCTCAGGTCATGATCTTGCACTTCGGGGGTTCAAGCCCTGCATTGGGCTCTGTGCTGATAGCATGGAGCCTGCTTGGGATTCTCTCTCTCCCTCTCTCTCTGCCCCTCCCATGCTCACGCTGTCTCTCTCTCAAAAGAAATAAATAAACTTAAAAAAATAAAAATATGTTTAAGAATTTTATGACACCTCTCAAGGTTAACTGACAGTTAAAAATCCCTCCCTGAGCTTGCTTCCCTCTCTTCTAGAACTAATTCAAAGAGACCTTCAGTCTGATGTGTAGCATCTGTCACAAAAAGTATATATCTATTGCCTAGAAAGTTGTTTTTAGGGGCCCCTGGGTGGCTCAGTCATTTAAGTGGCTGACTTCGGCACAGGTCATGATTTCAC
Source organism: Prionailurus viverrinus (assembly GCF_022837055.1). NCBI lineage: Eukaryota > Metazoa > Chordata > Mammalia > Carnivora > Felidae > Prionailurus > Prionailurus viverrinus. The sequence goes on along the minus strand of NC_062579.1, from coordinate 83,316,269 downwards.
GGTTTCTGAGTTCAAGCCCTGCGTCGGGCTCTGTGCTGACAGCTCAGAGCCTGGAGCCTGCTTCAGATTCTTTGTCTCCCCCTCTCTCTGCCCCTACCCCACTCACACTCTCTCTCTCTCAAAAAATGAACATTAAAAAAATTCAAAGAAAGTGGCTTTTAGCTCAAGTAGAGGTCTTAAGAGACTGTGGGAAAAAATTTTTTCTTTTCTGAAATAAGTATAGCACATCAATTAAAAAAATGTTGAAGTGTTTTCACAGAAATTTTGAATTTTAGAAACAAATCATCTGTCAGTCTGCAAATTAAATGCATCCTTGAAAAAGTTAATGCAAATAAGTATTTGTTAAGAATTTACTATGACCAAGGCATTGCAGGAGATTGAAGGATAGGTAAGATGTTTTTCTTGCCCTCATCAAGGCTTGTTATTAGGACAAGTGTGAAGTGTTGTAATATTTAATTAATTTTATATTAATGCTGACTTCAAAAACAAGAAAGAAGAACTGTAGAGTTGTAGTATAACCTAACCTCTTGGAATGTTCATAACCTAACAAAGTACGGAATGGACTTACAGGTCTAGATGATAAATTCCGTTATAACCCACATTGTAACACTGGTGACTTGTTCCTACTGGGAGAAAATCAGCTGTAACTTTGACTCGCTTTCAGTTCTGTTGGTTTGAGGAAGAAGTAATGTGGCCAACACCAATGACTCAAAGCTCCGGACAGTTTTGAATGGATCTGGAAGCGGCCGCCAGTAGCAGGAAACCGGGAGTGCACTGCTTCTGGGGGGCTGGCTGTCGAGAGCTGGGGTGTCAGGCAGAAAAAGCGGGATTCCTTGTAAGTAGGAAGCTATTGAACCCGTGCTCTCAGAAGGGACTACCATCTTCTCTCCCCACCCCCCAAGGGATCTTAGTCTCCTTATTTAGCATTTGTTTACCAAGCTTAAAGAGAGTAGTTTAGCAATTTTGTAGTAATGTTTGGGCTTAGCAGCAAGCTGTGCGTGGTTGAGGAAGAGAGAAAGGAGGCAGTTCCAGTATACAGATAAAGAAGGTGCTGGTGTTACCTCCACAAGGCCAGAGCAACACCCTCGAGTGATGCTGCGGGTTGTTTATGATAGCACAATTCCTGTCTATAATATACTTGTAACAGTCTTTTATTTGCCCTCACAACAAACCCACTGTGCTATTTTAAGCAAATTAGTTCAGTTATAAATTAAATTATTTTTTAAGTTATTTAATTTTTAAATTGGCAAGTCTTAATTAAATGAACTGTTCAAAGATGATTGACCTAGACATTAGTTACTTTGGGAATAATGAGATAGATACAGCTTCCCTGCCCTTACGAAGTTTATACTCTAGTAAAAGAGCTAAGTTATGCACTGAGATAACTGTAATACAAATAAGTAAACACCTTATAGAAGGACAAATAAACCCTACAGAGGTTAGAGAGTGAAGGGTGTGGATGGAAGATTTTAGCTAAGATGACTGAAGCGTCATCTGGTTCACAGACATACAGAGGTGAAAAGGAAAAGGAAATTTACAAACCACCTATATTCCCATGAAAAGTCTTGGCTTTACCAGAATAAGCCTGCATCTTTTTGAGCATGGCTGTCTGGGGATAGGCAGTCATCATGCTAATGAGAAGTTAATTTTCTAAACATCATGCCAGGGCAGGGGCAGAATCAATGGTAAAGAATCCTTCCAGGCCTGGGGTTTTAAGAGTAGGTCAAAAGGGACAGGATAATAGGTCAAATTAACTCAAAGGTAGTCTGTGTCCCTAGATGTGACAGACATTGTGCCAGGTACAGCTAATGCTGTGGTCCCTTGCCCTCAAGCAGCTAGCTCACTGTCTGGCAGGAGAACCCAGAATGCTGGATCAATGGAAGAACCTATCCCTAAATCCCACTCCATAATCCCTAGGCCTTCTAAACTGGGTGGAGGGGAATATATCAGATAGAAGGGATACTTTAAAACCTTCTGGTCAGAAAATTGTGCCCCCAGGATGAACCTTTTTCGAAGAAGTAGTATGTGCACATGGTATGAAATTCAGACATCACAAGGGGACAGTGACATGGAGCTCTCCCTCCCCCCCACCCCCATCTCCGGCTTCCCAGTTCCCCTCCCCTGAGGCAATCACTGCTGCCACCAGTTTCTTCTGCATCTTTACAGAGATAGCCTATGCACAGACTAGCACGTATGCATATACACATACCCTTTTGTGTTGCACAAAGAGTAGCATAGTATAATACTTTTCTACATCATTTTTGCAGTTAAGAGTCAATCTTGGACATACTTCTATATCAGCACACCTAGAAATGCCTAGTTCTTCTATTTTCTCATTTAACTTTTAATTTTGAAATAATTTTAGACTCATAGGCTGTTACAAAAATAGTACAGAGAGGGGTGCCTGGGTGGCTCGGTCAGTTGAGCATCTGACTTTGGCTCAGGCCATGATCTCACAGTTCATGGGTTTGAGCCCCACGTCAGGCTCTGTGCTGACAGCTCGGGGCCTGGAGCCTGCTTCGGGTTCTGTGTCTCCCTCTTTCTGCCCCTCCCCTGCTTACACTCTGTCTCTCTGTCTCTTGCTCTCAAAAATAAATAAACGTTAAGAAAATAGTACAGAGAGAGTCCCATGTACCTATCACCAGCTTCCCCCACTAATGATATAACTATAGTATATTAACAATTTAAAAAAACTGATTGCCACAGTATAATTAGACTATAGTGCCTCTTTTTTTTCAATGCCTGCAAGATATTTCATTGTATGGATGTACCATTTAACCAGTGCCTTATTGATGGATGTGTAGATTGTGGCATTGCTGGTATAAAGACAGGAGACAGTAAATATCCATGTATTCAGGGCCGCTGCTAGCACATATATTGCCTCTGTGTGAATTGCATGTCTATCTCCCACATTGGATGGTAAGCTCCTTTGATAACAGAGACCTGATATTTTCATCTTTGTATCTTCTTTCCCTTCCCCTCCTCACTCCACTATTATCCACCTAGATGGAATATTGTTTTATATAAAAGTGTTGAGCAAATTTTTGTTAAAAATTTTTCTTAAGCCAAGGAAGTTAACAGGTGATTTTTTAATCTGCCTCTTGGTACTGCAGAAGGTGTCATAAAAGTTTTAAACCCAAATTATTTTGAATTAAAATACCTACACATCCCACATTTGTAGGAGAGAAAAAGAGTGTGTCATGAAGTCAGCCAACTAATAATGGGGTACTGCAATTTCAAAAACATAAAGGCATTATAATATTGAAAGGAAGAAAATAGAGTAGCTGCACTCCTTGAGAAATTATAAGCAGGTTATTAGGTTCTGTCTGGTTCCACTGAATGTTAAAAAATAGCAATGAGAATAATCCCTGATAATGGCTTTTTAAAGAACTCATAATGGGTACAAAGGAAATATATGCTGTTATAGATAAAAGAGTTTATTTTTAAAGCTCTCTTAACAAAGAACCTATTTTACACGCTTATGTTTAATAAGTACAATTTTGAGAAGTTGCATAAACCTTATCCCCTAAAAATACCTAATTTCATCAGGTCTTAACTTCCTATGCCATTGGTTTAGAATGAAAATCACCTGTTTTCACCACTGGCCTTTTCATTACTGTTAAGTGCCAGAAATATTTCAGGCAATGTTAATTACATTAATATTTCATTAAAACTTCCATCATTGGAGCCATACGTGTACATATCAGTGCTTCTATGAACACACAAAGAAGAACGGAAATGTATTATTAAATCATCTTCTATTGTGTAGACTTTATATAAACAGCGTAACTAAATAAAATCAGCAGACCAGCCATACAACCTAATGGGCATAAACCTTCAACAAGTGACAAGTTAAAATAGATAACAGTATTTGCAGAATCACTGGATTCTGAAGATTACGTCCATGGCATAGGCAATAAATGGACTTGACATCTATCGTAGTTATGTTTGCTTGTGTATAAATTTAGGGAGGTAAGCCTTGGGGGTGTGCCAAATAAAACTGGGGAGGGGAATGTCTTCGGATCTGAAGTTCACAGCGAATTATCAACTGAGAGAACTATCAACTGAGAGAATTATCAACTGCTTTGCCAAGAGCACACAAATATTTTTTCATTACAGGGAGTGACTGTTACTGGAAGATAATTGAAGAAAACATTGGTTTTCCTTGATTTGTTGTAAATAATTTTTTATGTAACTGAATCAACAAACTACTGTGCGTTCATTATGAGAAAGAGCATTGTTATTTAGACGCTCTGTTATCCTGACGTTAACTATACTGGGTTTTTACCTGTATTCCAGGAAATAAAGCAAGTTGGATTGATTCCAGTAGGTTTTAATTTTTAGCTTTAGTGCTAAAATCAGATTGTGTGCAACTCTGAATCATGGTTCTATAAATTCTTGGCTATACTAAGTAAATTACAGTATATCTTCCAGTACAATTATAAGAATGCTGTAACATGCAGGATCCTTTGCTTGAGTGTTTTTATGATTAAAGATTAATTTCCAACTGCACGTGGCTGGATAGGTTCCCATTCAGCTAGTATTGAAGATCACTGTCAGCCACCACTTGAGTACCATCTGTGTATTTGACAATTTACTGCAGACTAATAGGAGTATAAAGAATAGCTTGGTTTGGCAAGTTTTCTTACAGGGATGAACAGGTGGGCATGTTTACCTTGTAAGTATGTGGGTTTATGTGCACACACATTTCATATTAATCTTGGCCTATAAACTACTAGTATACTTATAATAATTTACCAACTTGCTTTTCGCCGAGACATACATAAGTAAACCATCTTTTCTACGTAATTAAGCCGTAGCTAGGGGGTATATTTCAACTTTTAATATAAATGGACGTAATTACATTTTACATATATATGTAATCACCCCTCATTATCCCTGCTTCTGAAAGGGACTTTAATGCAAATAGTGCAAAATAGTGACTTCGTTGCCCCTTTTTCTTGACTTTTTCCCACATTTTTTGTAAGCTATCTATATGTCCCTTCCCTGTCATGCTCCATCTAGCACATTTACCGCAGTGGGCATATATATCCTAAGCCAGTATGTGAAAAGAAGGGATATGGTCACATGTGGATATTTGGGAGTTGGGTATTCATGATTATACGTGAGAATGGCAGAGGCATATTAGTCATACTAAAGTTGATGGACTGACTTATTAGGGAAGGATTTTGAATTCACAGGTGGGTTTTTTTTGGTTTTTTTTTTTTTTTTTTTTTTTTTTTTTTTTTTTTTTAAGTAGGCTTCACTCCCAGTGTGGGGCTTAAACTCATGACCCTGAGATCAAGAGTCAGGTACTCACTCTACTGACTGAGCCGCTCAGGTGCCCCTAATTCATTGAAGATTTTGAATTATGTTTGAAATCATAGGGATGTGGAATTTTATTTGGGGGGAATGGACTACCTATTCTAATCGGTGAAGATCATAAACAGAGTTGATTGAGTAGTTTTGTTCTGGGAACTATCAGGAAATGAAGATGTTTGAGAAATCTTGAATCATAGGTGGTTGGGGGGAGGCTTGGAATTAAAGCATCTGTTCATTCATTTTGACTTGATTTTTTGACTTCTTGGGAAATACAGGCATAGGAGTTGTGTGGTTGAACCAGAGTGAAAGAATGGTCACATTTGAAAACAGACTCATTGTTGAAGAGAAGATTGGAGTAGGTTAGCTTAGGACTCTGGTTTACATAAAGATTTGCTGTGAAGTTAGGTTTGAGATGAAAGGGTAGGTGCAAATAGTGGTGCAGGAATGAAATGGTATAGGTTGGCTTTTTACCGAATAACGTGGGTGGTGATCTAGAGGTTCATGTTAGGCTCACACTGTTCATCCAAAGAGAAGGGCAATGCCATTGCCCAATGGATTTTGAAGAGTTCTGTCAGCCATACACTGTTGAGGCCCTGAAGAGTAAGGTCTGTATTTTTTCCTCCAGCTATACTTTGGAGATCTCTAGTTTTTTCTCAACTCCTGAGAGTGCACAATCTGATTCCTGAAATTCTGGTAGAGCTTGGGAGGAGAAATCAAGAACAGTGATGTTTGCTGGGCATTTCTGTGGCATACACCCTGCTGAGTGTTTTACACCCACTCTTCTTTCCCGTTTCTCCACCAAATCAAAAAGTCTTTTGTAAGGGTATATGTGCAGATGGATGGGTGAGTGGACATTGTGCTGAGAGAAGTCTCCCCGCTGTCAGAATCTTAGTCAACTAAAGAAGTCCAGAAGCAGTGGTGCTCCTTCAGCCCTGACCAGGAGCTTTCTAGCCTTCTCCCTTCCTTTTACTCTACCTTTGATGTGTACTATCTGGTGGCTACCAGCCACAGATCTTGAGCTACAGTAATTTCCCCCATCATGGTCCAATACTTTCTTGCTTCCCTGAACTCCCACATTAAGTGGCCTTCTTCTGTGCCCCATCACTTCTCATTCATAGCTATTTCTTATCATTTGCTGTTTTATATTAAATTCTATTTATGTGTTTCTCTCCTTCACTTAACAAACTCTAAGCTTCTGACGAGTCGGGTTGGTCTTTTTCATTTCTGATCCCTAGTGCATAGCATATAGTAGAGAAGGTGCTTCATAATGGTTTGTTGCACTAAATTGACCCTATCAAGTGTACTTTGGCTTCTTATCTTGCTTCTCCCTGTGGGATGGCCCCCACCTTCTATTGAGAAAGAATGGGGCAAGGAAAACCTCTTAGCTTTCTTTGTAGTCTCTCTTAATCCAGACAACTGTATGCCCCAAAAACCTAATTCTGACGTGCCTCCAGACAACAGACTCTGTCCTCCAAGGGCATAGTATACCCAGCCCTAACCTGTACTACACAGTGTCAGGTAGACTAGTAACTTGGAAGATCAAGATACAAGAACTGGTTGAGGGGAGGAATTCTGAGCAGCAGTATACATGCTAATTTCTTCCTCAGAAGGATGGTACTCAGGAAACCATGGAGCCCTGGGTTACCTAAGGAGGTGTAACCGGCTCCAGATTGAAATTAGATCTAGTCCTGCTAATTGATGGTCGTTTGTGTTCTTTCCAACTCCCAACAACAAGGTGGCCTCTCTTTTCCAGGGTTGGAGAGGAAACCAGAACGATTTGAAATTCTTACTCAGCTAGGTCCGCAGACATAGCCATTTTGCTGAAGTGGGAGATCCTCTGGTACAACAAGGCCTCCTCAGTCTCAGGCACATCAGATGCCTGCACAGTTAGGGTGTCTCTGCATTTTGATTTCTATGTGGGAAGAGCATTCCCAGAAGGAAAATTGACAGAACAGGAAGAGGTGGCTTATCCTTCATCCCCCTCTTTTGACATCCTACTTGGAAATTCTAGTAGATAGAATTCTCTTATCTTTCTTAAACCTGCTACTTTCACAAAAAGGTAGATTGTTCAAACTCACCTACCTGTGACTGACTTGAAAGCAGCAGGTCTCATAATTGAGGGAATCACTGGCAGTGAGGCCCTTGACTTTTCTAACCAGCCTTGTTTTTATAACCAATGGTTCTAAAATGCTGCTTGGCTATCCATTTGGATCTCAAGAAACTGCTAACTCATGAACATGATTCAGTATTGAAGGGCCTTGTATCCCTTCTTACCATCAAAGACAATGAAATATTCCAAACAGAACTCTTGAACTGGTATTAAAATGCATTAGTAGCTTTTCTAGGATACTTGAGATAAACCTGACAATCTTTTACTAAGGTCTCCAGATTTTGGCCAATGAATTTATAAAACCAAAAGGATCTGGTAGAATGGAAAGAAAGAAAAGATGACCCTAAGTAACTTCTCATACATGCTTCTAAGTTTTTAGGGGTCATGTGCCCATACAGCCTTCATCATTCAGGGTGAGTCATAACCAGAGACTGTATGAGGGTATTGTGAAATTCTGTGCAGTTTTGAGCCATACGGGTATTGGGTTCTTTTAAAAATAGACCATTTCCAGACAGTTACCTATATATTCTGGATTTCCTGGGGCAGCCCTGATTTCAGTTTGGCCCATTGTGTCCATAAGTATGGTCATATTCATTAGGCTGTACCAATTTTTCGTGTGAAAAATATAGATGCCAGACGTATAAGGACTTCCTTCTTGCCAAATGAGAAGAGTCCATCACAGCATAATCTCGTTCTTTCAGCTCTATCATTTTTACCGCCAGCGGTTTTCACCCACTGCTAGCAGTTGCTAGTTCTGTTCCCATCTTGTTTCCTTCCCTTACTTTAACCCTTCAGGAGTTAATTTACCTCTTTCCCTGTGGACTCTCTTTCCTCTGGAGTCCAGCAAATGGTGTATCCTTACACTCTCACGAAGCTACTTGTATTGTAGCATTTGGGTGCTACCCTTTGGGGAAATAACACGCTTTTCATTCTTTCCAGGGCATTCTTGGAGGTTGAAAACTGTGCCTGGGAGATGCTCATCTTCACAGGCCTCCAAAACAGATTAAGAAGAAGCACCACTACCATTTATTGAGTGTTTACTGTGTACTAGAACTTGAGTATTTTTTTTTAATCTCACTTTATCCTTACAACCTGTGAGGATGGCATTAGTCCTTCCTCACAGATAAGGAAACATGCTTAGAGAAGTTAAGTAAGCTGTCCAAGATCTCTCCTTAGTAGCCTCTATTTGGAAATCCTTGCTACATTCCAGATAAAATATTAGTTGTGTGCATACCAGACTCAGAATTGTGGATGACCTGGCCAAGCATTCCAACCCCATGTTAGAAAAGAACCTCTACCTTTATACTTCCCACTACCAGGAAATGCATATTTCTGTACTCTTGATAGTTGAATTTTTATACATTCTTCTTATATAACAGTGGTCCTCAAACTTGAGCATGCACAAAAATCACCTGGATGGCTTGTAAAAATGCAGATTGCTGGCCTCACTCGCAGAGCTCCTGATTCAGTAAGTCTGGGGTGGGGCCTGAGAATTGGAACCTCCAGCTAGTTCCCAGGTGACCTCAATGCTGGAGGTCCAGGGAACACACTTAGAGGATCATTGTAATAGGCTGCTTTTTATTAAACAAATTATTATTTGGCATTTACTCTGTCCTAGGCACTGTGCTAAGCACTGGGAATATAGTAACAGAAATGGCAGACAGGGTCTTTGTTCTCATTAGGCTTATAGTCTAGTGGGGGAAACAGATGACTAATTTTATTGGGGGTAAGTAAACAGGGTTCAACACAGTAACAGAGTTGCTCTCCTCTACGTAGGTTGTGAGAAAGTCATTTTGAGAAAGTGCTGTTTAAGACTTAAAGGATGTGAAGAGTTTGCTATGGCTTTCAGCATTGGTTTTCTCAGCTCCAACCTCTGTTGCTGGCACTGGTGATGACCACCCTGGGAGAACCCCACGAATTCCAGACTGACCTCTGGGCAGTGCATTCCTTGGGCACTTTCTGTGGCCTTGCTCAAGCTCGATTCCATACTTGCTCTATGACTGTTTCCCTCCTCTTCACCTCAGCCTCCCCCCACCAACACCCAATAAAGATACAGGGGTCAGAGGAATTTGAAGGGTAGGCTAATTTTGTCTTCTGGCTCCACCTAGGTCACATTCCTTGGTATCCGATGGCTTGGGAAGAATATATACCAAGGATTGGGCCTGTGAACCTACCATTCATGGTCACTGCCTTCACCTTGTAACGATTAGTGACATTTTAGGATTCTGCCTTATTTGCCAGTTGGCAGATTTGCTCGGAAAGGAGTGGCAGTATAGGAATCCACACAACTCCCTCGCTACCCCAATGCTGGGTTTCTTTAAAGAGAACTCCCAGATTCTTGTGGTCTAAGAGGATGCTTTCTGCTTTCCAAAAGGCTAACAGAGCAACACAAAACCAAACCTTGCTTCTAGTTGTTGACCAAACCTGGAAAAATTCTAGGCATTTGACCATGACTATGCTCCCAGCTCTCCTTATCTCTTGCTCTAGATTTTTAGCCCTGAAATTGGATGATTTACCATGTTTTGTTTTGTGTGTGTGTGTGTGTGTGTGTGTGTGTGTGTGTGTGTGTGTTTTGTGTGTTTTTGTTTTGTTTTTTGCTCTGGATATGCCCTGTCAATTTTTAACTAGCTTTTTTTTTAATGTTTTTATTTATTTTTGAGGAGTGGGGGAGGCAGAGAGAGAGGGAGACACAGAGCAGTCTCCTGGCTCTGAGCTGTCAGCACAGAGCCCGATGTGGGGCTCAAACCCACAAACACAAGATCATGACCTGAGCCGAAGTCAGATGCTTAACTGAGCCACCCAGGTGCCCCAAGATTTAACTAGCTTTTGCTTAGAACCTTCTGCCTCTGGAACCATTTCCTTGATGTCCAGTTTTGCTCTGTTTTGATTAAACATTTCCTCTGGTATTCTGTTCCTATAGAAGTAAAGGGACTCTTACCAGGTATTTCTGTGCGTATTTTCAGGCAGAGCATTTCTTTTGGGGATAACAGACTTCCTTAGTCACCTCTCTATAAAATCCCTGAACCCGAGGTTGTTTATCATATGGGGAATACTGGAAATTGACTTTTCTGGTTGCTGAGGATATCCTGAGTTTACCTAAGAAATCCTTTAAAACAGTCATCCAGTGCAGGAATACCCACCTGCACCTAGGGGCCAGATGTAACTACTTCTCCCCAGATTGAGAATCACCCTTTCCCTGCGTATTCAGAATTTCTTACTGTTTATCTGGTTCCTGATGGTATAGAGTGGAGCAGCATTTTTTTGTTAGCCCATATATCAACCACAAGAATGACTGAAATAACACAAAAAGGAAATGGTGCATAAGCTCACTTTTATCTGAAGACGATAAACCTTTTCTGTGGCTTTGGAGTCAGATAGCCCTGGGTGATAATGTCAGGTCTGACCCATTCTAGCAGCGTCTTAGGCTTAAGTAAACCAGCCTCTCAGCCTGTTTTCTCATCTGTAAATGCCTGTTGAAAACAGTGTCCTTGTGAAGAGTAAAATGCTGTTTTATTCCTGTTTGCCCCTAGTATGCTCTCCCTGCATGTCGGCTCTTACTTCCCTCCTAAATGTTCTTAAAGTCCTGAACCACTTGACTGAGCAAGGTGCAGTCCCTCATGGTGCACCTGTCAGCACCAGAATCTCACATTTCCCAAGAAATGGAGTCCATTCACAAGCCACCTGTGAAATTATAATACTTACTATAGCAAATTATCACACTAAATTATAATACTCAAGTATCCCTGCCTCTCCTAGGTATCCAAAGAAGGGATTTAGCAGTTATTGAGGGGCTACTTAATAGAGGTCTCATTGGTCAAAATGATAACAATAATTATACCTTTATTGTTACAGCATCATCATACTTGGCAGCTTCAGGACCTTTTACAGGGCTAGTGTCTTTGGATTCCCATGGCAGTCCATCAAGCAGACAGCACACTCGTCCCTATGCTGCATATCCTTGTCTAAAGCTGAGGGAATTGGATGAGTCCTTCCAGGCCTTTAGATTAATGGATGGTGGAGTTGAGCCCTGGCCCTGTGTCTTTGGACATCCCATCACTATTTCTATGCCCTCCCCACCCTCTTCCAGCACTTTTATCCTATTATACCACACTGATTGGAACTCTGAGGTCCTAGTACATGATTTATCCGATCACTAGAATTCTAAGAATAAAACATGTCTTAGGTTTCCTCCTGATTTTATCCCTGAGACATTTATCTTCCTACGATTTCTCTCTAAAGTATGAGTTTTAAACTCTATGTAGAGGCCCAAGAAAGCTGTTCATGCCTTTGATATCAATTCTGTGTGTCACGGTTAGAGGCCCACGACACACTTGAAAACAATATTTGTGGGGCTCAGACCCACAACAGTCCCTTTTAGTGTGATCCTCATTAGATCTTTTAAATTATTTCCTTGATTCACCAAACATATATTTAGCCCTTACTGTGTGCCAGGGGCTAGGGATACAGCCATGCAAAAGACAAAGTGCCCCCTTGGAGCTTACAGTCTAGTAGGTCGACAGGAAACAAATAGTGGCATGCACTGTGAAGAAAAAGAAAACACCTTAAAATTTTTGCTCAAACCATGAGATTGTAATAGTTACCAGTGACCCCCGGTAGACTGTCTGAAAGAATCAGTTATTTGAAAAATGGCCTCAGAAAGGAATATTGCCTCTGACGCCCCTTAGCAGTTTCTCCTTTTCATTCTTCAGACTAAGACCTTGCTTTTGTATATGGTTGTGAGTAACCCTGGTAGAGCTGGACTGTAAGCACATGGCCAAGTACTTAAAGACAGATGGTAGAGGAAGGCCATTGAGGTATAAAACACCTCCGGGAGAAGCAGTCTCACAACAAACACTTTGAGAGTTGTGTTCATCTTTTATTTTTTAAACGTAATGTTTTGCCTTTATAGGGTGTTACATGAAAACATTGAAAATAGATAGATTTTTAAATATTTTCCAACTATGCTCTGTTTAAGCAAACACAGTATAGGGGCACCTGGGTGGCTCAGTCAGTTAAGCATCTGATTTTGCCTCAGGTCATGATCTCACAGTTTGTGAGTTTGAGCCCCTCATCAGGCTCTGTGCTGACAGCTAGGAGCCTGGAGCCTGCTTCAGATTCTGTGTCTCCCTCTCTCTTTGCCCCTCCCCCACTTGTGCTCTGTCTCTGTCTATGAAAAATAAACATTAAAAAAAAAGAAGAAAACGGTATAAAAAAGCAGCCTCCTCAGATGCTTCTTGTTTTATGGCATAAGACTGTAGAATAAGTTTTTGGGTTTTTTTTTTGGACATAAGTGTTTCAAAAGTTTTGAAGAACAGGGAGTCTGCAAGTTGGAAGGAGGCCATTCTTACCATGAGGCAAATATACTTGAGTTTAATTTTTAAACTATAACTGCCGTTTGACCTTAAATTAAGACAGTCTGTTTCCATTGTGGTGTTTTACTGGTTTAACAATGAGAACATTTAAAGCAGCTGCCACCAATTAAAATGATTCATAAATGCTGGTTGTAAATAAATATTCTTGAAGTTTTAACTCAATGAAGTCAAAATTTTTTTAAGTGGCACTGTCGTTCTGGAAAGCAATTTGATAAAATGCATCAAGAGCTTTAAAAAATGTTCATACACTTTGATCTGGTAATTATGTTCTTAAAAAAAAAACACCTTATCCTTAAGAAATCTAAGATCTGGATAAACTTTAATGCACAGAGATGTTCCCTACAGTTTTAACAAGAAGGAAATGATTGTCTAGATTATGGTACACCCATATGATGAAATATCATGGAGCCATTAAAATATTTTTGAAGAATCTTAAGCATGTAAGATAATGTTCATGCAATTCAGTTGAAAAACAAACTATCCAAAAATATACAGTATGGCATTAGCTATGTGAACCCATTTTCATAGAAAATGACTATCAGGAAATGTAAATTTTCATTTTCTTTGGGTTTGAGATTATGTGTGATTTTTATTTTCTCCTTTCTACTTTTCCATATTCTTCAACATGTTCTTATAGTGAACATGCCTTACATTTGTAGTAATTAAAAAATGTTATAGAAGTGTTTTGATTCTTTCAGTGGGATGCTTTTTTTTAATACCCAGTCCATTTATATGATCATGACATAATTCTTCGCAGATTTTCATCTTTACAGCACTTCTTTTTTCTAGTGTTTCATGTTTGAACCTTCTGTTTCTTTTAATTTTTATGGTATACACAGTGTCAACAATTGTATTTATGCTTGTGCTAGTTTCCAGGTGTTCCTCCTTAAAGCCAGTAATTCAGTTCCCAGTTGGAATACTATTTTTCAGGTGGTTTATATCAAACAATACACACACATTCATAGAATGTGATAAACAGAGGTGGCCCTGGGGCCACACCACAATACCAGGCTCCAAATCCTGACCCCACCACTTAGTAGCTACGGAACTACTGACAAGTTAATTGTCCCCTCTGATCCCCAGTTTATCTGTAAAATGGAGGGTAATACTAGTATCTTCCTCATAGGGTTGTGGTAGGGATTTCAAAGAATTCTCACATGTAAACACTTGAGAAAGACCTGCCACATAATAAATGCTTGGTAAAAGTTAGCTATTTTTAGTAGTGTGTGTGTGTGCGCGCGCGCACATATATAACCACATACATATTGTCATGATCACTTGCAAAATACTGCTTTTTATCTGGCTTTTATTCCTTTATACAGTTGTGATTTAAAATTTTTAATCTAATTATCTCATTCGTAGGTAGAGTTCGTTTTCCTGTTATGCTTTGAAATTATTTTTTAAAGCTCCATAGAAATCTTATTGATTTGTCTTGCAATCACATTTTCCTTTTCCATATTTGGAATTGATGATCGTTCATGTGGGCTGGATGGAATGAAGGTTGGCTTTGTTCTAGGTATAAAAGAACTTCCATTTACATACAGATAGTTGATGTACTCATTAACAGTTATTCTCATTGGTTGAATTATTTACCTTCCTTATTAAACACCACCTTAGAGAAGGAGGGGATGGGCAGTTAAGTAGGAGCTACCCCGAAGTAATAAAACTACATTTGTTTCATTGGAAACTCTATAATCCAGATGTCTCTAATTCATAAAGATTTTTTTTAATGTTTATTTTTGATAGACAAAGCACAAGTCGGGGAGGGGCAGAAGAGAAGGAGACACAGAATTTGAAGCAGGCTCCAGGCTCTGAGTGGTCAGCACAGAACCCGATGCTGGGCTCGAACTCACAAACCGCGAGATCATGACCTGAGCCGAAGTTAGAGTCTTAATCGACTGAGCCACCCAGGTGCCCCTGGATGTCTCTAATTCAAATTGATCCTCTCATATTTGGGGTGAAAAGAGAGCTGCCTTTTAGGGAATCCTGCATTGGGCTAGGCACGTATATTATGCAATTTTGTAGTCCATATGAGAACTATTTTATTATAAGTAGAACAGTCATTCGGCAATTTTGTTGTCGTACGCTACAAAATGAGAAATGTATTCCTATAGATAACTTGGATTTAAGTGATTAACTGTTCCTTATAGCTATTACAATAATGTTGCCATTGCTCGGTTTCATTTCTTTAAATTAAAAAAAATTTTTAATGTTTGTTTATTTTTGAGACAGAGACAGAGCATGAACGGCGGGGGGGGGTGGGGGTGGGCAGAGAGAGAGGGAGACACAGAATCCAAAGCAGGCTCCAGGTTCTGAGCTGTCAGCACAGAGCCCAATGCAGGGCTTGAACTCATGGACCCTCACGGACCCTCACGGACTGTGAGATCATGACCTGAGCCAAAGTCGGTTGCTTAACTGACTGAACCACCCAGGCACCCCTCGGTTTCATTTCTTTAAAGAAGAGGTGCTTCTGTGGCATGTTTACATTGGCAGAATGAGGAAAGACGCTGGGCGAGTTTGAAAGCATTAAGCTGGTCACTGAAGAACTGTTTTCAGATAAAAAGATTTTTCATCAGTCTAGCAGTAATCAGTGGAGACATGTAGAGTCCAGAGATCTGCATCTTTAACTGGAAATTTGGTTAGTGTTTAATGTCAAGAAGGGGTGGGAGAGGTAAGCCCGATGAGAAATTACATTTTCCCTGGTCTTTGGTTCTACAGCTATATAGAAACACTGGATTGAGCGTGAGGTTCCATAGGTGATTTTTAGATCTAGAAGTAGAGACAGCTCGAATAAAATACTTTATATCTGTCATATTTATCTGAAAAGCAAAGGCTTGGGGTATTTTTGCTGGTTTTAAAGAAGAGGACTAGGTAGGCTCAAGGGGAAAAAATTAGCTTTCAGAGATGAGCATGTTCAGTGGCTCACGCAGGTGGCAAATCTTTCTTTCTTGTATTGCTGTAATGAGGCTGAGTAGGTCACCATCATTTCCAGACCCTGTGCACCACCTTTGGCTAATCTGTAGTCTTCCATGTACCTAGAAGTTCAGCTGGAGGCTTTTTAAACCAGAGTATTTAAATATACAGAGGAAGTTGTTGTACTGGCTCTCTTTGGTAGGGCTGCTGTGTTCCTTCTTATCTTCCCAGGGAGTTTGGTCCCTTTGTTTAGCTTCTGTTTCATTTGTTTACAAAGTTCTAGGCTTTGAAGTAGGCAGTTCTATAGGACTACCTAAAGAGAAGTGTAAGGTAAGAAGGTCAACAATTATTCTTCTCATTTCACTACCTTATTACCTCGGTTTCTCAGCCAGTGCCATTCATGGATTTTGCTTTTTTTCCCACAGGCTCTGCCCTGGCTCCCGTACTGCTATCCTAATTTTCTGTGAAACCTTGTTATTTTGCGCCTCCCAAACTAGAAGCTGGCTCAATTTCCTTTTTGAACATCGAGCTATCATGATGTTGCCTGATGTGTTGGTTGTAAAATAATTTTTGATGTAATTTCATGGCACACACCACATGATTTTTCTGTTTGCTCCACCATAAAAGAAGTTGGTGTATTTGAGTTCCTTGTTCTTAGGTGACTGCCCTTCTATAGGTATGGCTTTGTGATTGCAAGAGTTGTACTGTTAAGACTATGATAAACTTTGTGTTATCTAGTACAGTAGTGAGGTAAATAGCTGTGCCACTAAATTGTTTAAATCATCATAGCTGAAAAAATAGCCCTGTGAATATAGCAATAACAAAACAAACATACATCAGACATCATTCGTGATTATTAAAAACTTCCTCAAGACTTTTTAGGTGTTGTAAATAAGGCTGTTCAGATTGCATTTACTTTTTTTTTTCCATTTTAACTTGTATGGAGGGAGAATAAGAGGAGCGAGCTATTTTTGGCATCGACTTAGAAATACCAGTGTGACTGTTAACTGACACTTGCGTCAAGTTCAGTTTCAACCTGACGGTCTTGATTTTTTTTTTTTATTTCATTACTCTGGATTTTAGAGCTGTTGAGTTGATATTTTTTTAAGATTGGCATCTGTAACCTTTTGGTTCCGAGCAGTGCGTTGCCCCTGAAATTGGTTGAGTCACTTCATTTTCTTCTAAGAGTTCACCACCTGTCACAGCTGAAGAGATCTGTCCCTTTTACTTTCTGCTTCCCAATCCATTTTCCTGTTTACTGTGGACTTTATTTGTGGGAGGCTTTTTTCCACATTTAACATGTGAAGCCTATTACAGAGTTTGACCCTTAAAGTGACTCAGTTTTAAAAGTCTTCGGGGGCACCTGGGTGGCTTAGTCAGTTAAGCATTGGACTTCGGCTCATGTCATGATCTCATGGCTCATGAGTTTGAGCCCCACATCGGGCTCTTTGCTACATCAGCTTGAAGCCTGCTTTGGATCTTCTGTCTCTCTCCCTCTCCCTCTCCCTCTCCCTCTCTCTCTCTCTCTCTCTCTCTCTCTCTCTCTCTGCTCCTCTCCTCACATGCGCACATGTGCACACTCCTCTCATAAGTAAACATTATTTAAAAAATTAAAACAATAAAAGGCTTTGGGAGTTCCACTTCAGTGCAAGAAGTTGTAACTGGTATAACACTTGTTCCCTTCTGCCTCACGTACCCTGTAAACCACCAGGAACTGGACAGAAGGTATTAAACAACTGTTCTCAGATGTTGGGCAACAGGTACCACAGAACTGAGAAAAAGGGAACAAATGAAATGAACCCTACAGTCACTCTGGCTTTTTCCCTACAGGCAGTTTCTGGACCATAGCATTGTAAGAGGGAACCCAAGCAGAGCCTGCAGTGTTGTTGAATTGATGAGACAGAGATAGAACTCCGGGAGGTCTAGGTGGCAGGAATTTGTAGAGCAGAGGACTGGGGGTGGGGGCCCACTCAGAAATAGCTCCAGAAATCTGCATAAATGTTCCCTTTATCTTTGGCTGAATATGAATTTGTGCATGTGTTGGGAGAACCACCATGGGGCGGGGCAAAAAACAATTGCTCAGGAGCTAGAAGTTGAAAATTTACTGGAGTTCATACAGGACCGAGAAATATTTGAATTCTTACAGCAAGAGGTAGGAGACCTTGTTGAACACCCAGAGTATTAAACAGAGACCCCAGGAAGGTCATACGTTAGTAATAGGGTGAATGTTAGCCCTAAAGTAAAGGGTACTCGGAACCCAAACTAACAAAACTTCAAGCCAAGCTTTGAAAAATAATTAGCTACAAATAATTTAGATGCATGACAAAACAAACTTCATTTCTTTGAAGCAAGACAGTAAAATCAAAACACTCAAAAATATAATGATTATAATATTAGATATCCCCCAAATTATTAGACAGTCCAAGAAGCATTAAAAATGTGACCCATAATCAGGAAGAAGTCAGTCAATAGTAACAGAACTGAAAATGATGGTTATAGAATTAGCAGATGAGGAATTTAAAACCACTATGAAACTATGTTCAACAATTGAAAGAAAAGCTTGAATATAATGAGGAAAGAAATTGAAGACCTATAAAGAACCAAATAGAAATTCTAAAGCTGAAAAGTATAGTATATGAAATGAGAAAGTCACTGGATGAATAGCAGATTAGATTGCACTCTGGAAGAAATGATCAATGAATTTGAAGATCTAACAATAGAACTTATCCAATCTAAAACAGACGATGGAAAAAAAAACAAAGAAAAAGAGTTTCAGCAAACTGTGGGACAATGTCAAGTAGACTAGTATACATGTAATTGGATTTCCAGAAGGAAAGGGGAGAGAAGGATAGGTATAAAAAAATAGTTGAAGAAATGATGGCTAAAATACTCCCACAGATCCAAGAAGCTCAATGAACTCTAAGTGGGGTAACCACAAAGGAAACCACACTAAGACTATTATAATTGAGTGCTGAAAACAAGTGTTAGAGGGAGCATTTGAAAAGAAGAGGGAAAAAGAGACATATTACATACAGGAGAACAAAGATAAGAGATCCTGTATACCTCATCAGAAACAATGCAAGCAAGAAGACAGTGGAAGGACATCTGTAAGGTGCTAAAAGAACAAAAGTACTGTCAACCTCAACTCCTGTCTCCAATGAAAGTAAAAAATTAAAGCAAAAAGAAACAAAGGTGAAATATATTTTTTTCAGACAAACAAAAACTGAAAGAATTGTCACCAGCAGACCTGAACTACAAGAAATATTAAGGGAGGTTCTCCAGGATGAAGGAAAATGATTCCAGATGGCAATCTGGATCTCTACAGAGTAATGAAGAGTGCCAGAGAAGTGCAGTAAGTGTGGGGTAATTAAATAAAGACTTTTTCCCTCATTTTAAAATGTCTTTAAAAGTTAAGTGATTGTTTAAAGCAAAATTAATAATCTGTTGTGGAATTTATTTATAAGGTATATAGATCTAAAAGATATGATAATAGTCCCAAGGGATGGAAGGAATGAAATGGAAGTATGCTGCTAAGGTCCTTATGTTAAAAGGAGAGCAAGGAAAAGATGGGGAATGTAAAAACAAAAATATAAATATGTAGACTTAAACACAATCATTTCAAAGTTACATTAAATATAAGTAGTTCAAATATTTATGCAAAATGCAAGACCCAACTATGTATTATCTATAAGAAACCAACTTTACGATTAAAGACACAGGTTAAAAATAAACAGATGGAAAAAAGATATGCAAATGCTAGTTATAAGAAAGTTGGAGTGACTGTGTCAATATGAGACAAATTAGACCTCACGACAAGCAGTTTTACCAGGGAGAAGGAGGGACATTTCATCATGGTAAAGTGGTTAGTTCATCAAGAACACAGCACAATACTAAATATGTGTGCTCCTAACAAAGCTTCAAAAGACATGAAGGAAAAAAAAAAAAGATACAACTGAAAGTATAAATACACAAATCTACAATTAGATTTGGATATTTCAGTGCCCTTAACTCAGTAATTGATAGAATATGTAGACCAAAAAAAAAAAAAATCAGTGAGGAGTTAGAAAACCTGACCAACACTACTATACCTAATCAACTGTATCTAATTGACATTTATGAAACACTGGAGCTAAAACTACCAGAATACATTTTCTTTTCAGATTCACATAGTGCATTTACTAAAATAGACCACATTCTGGGCCATAAAACAAGCCTCAGTCTATTCAGAAAAATTGAAATAATACAAAGTATATTTTCTGACCAAAATGGAATTAAATGAGAAGTCACTACCAAAGGGATAGCTGGGAAATTCACAAATATTAGGAAATTACACAGTACACCCTAAATAAACCATGGATCAAGGAAGAAATTATAAAAGAAATTAGAAAATATTTTGAACTGAATGATAATGAAAACACAACATTAAAATTTGTAGGATGTAGCTTGCACAGTGCTTATTGGGAAATATATAGCTTTAAAATAAGATCTAAAATCAATAATCTAATAATCCACCTTAAGAAGCAAGAAAAATGAGGAGCAAATTAAACCATAAAAGGAATAAAATATTAGAAGAGTAGAAATCAATGAAATAAAATATTAACAATAGAGAAAAATCCATGAAACCAATAGCTAGCTGTTTGAAAAGATCGATAAAATTGATAAACCTGTGGCTAGACTGATACGAAAAAGATAAAAGCACAAATTACTAATATCAGGAAGGGAAGAATAGACATCACTATAGATCCTACAGACATGAAAAGGATAAAGGAATGTTGTGAATAAGTTTATGCCAATAAATTCTACAACTTAGATGAAATGGAAGAATTCCTTAAAGGATACAAATTACCAAAATTGACTCAAATAGAACTAGAAAACCTGAATGGCCTTATTATCTATTAAAGAAGTCGAGTTTGTAATTAAAAATCATCCCATAATTAAAATCTAAGCTCCAATGACTTTAATGTGAATTCTATCAGATATTTAAGGAACAAACCAAACTTGTAGAAAATAGAGGAGGACAAAATTCTTCCCAACTCATTCTATGAAGTTGGCATCACCATGATATCAAAAACTGAGAAAGCTATTACAAGAAAAGAAAACCACAGACCAGTATTCCTTATGTTTATATACACAAAAACCCACCACCAAATATTAACAAATTTAAAAAATGAACCTCACAGTATACACAAAAAATAACTCATAATGGATCATAAACCTAAATGTAAAAGCTGAAATTACCAAACTTCTAGAAGAGAATAGGATAAAATCTCCATGGCCTCTGGATAAAGATTCCTCTATCAGACACAAAACATGAACCAATAAACAAAAATCCATTAAGTTAAACTAAATTAAAATTGTGTGCTCTTCAAAAGATACCATTAAGAAAATTAAACGGCAAACCACAGACGAGTAAAATATGTTTGTAATAGACATTTGTGATAAAGCTTGGTATCCAAAACATACTTTTTAAAAACCTACAACTCCTGTAAAAAGAAGACAATCCAATTTAATTTAAAAATGAGTCAGGGGTGCCTGGGTGGCTCAGTCAGTTAAGCTTCCTGACTCTGGCTCAGGTCATGTTCTCATGGCTCATGAGTTTGAGCCTCACGTTGGGCTCTGCGCTGACAGCTCTGAGCCTGGAGCCTGCTTCACATTCTGTGTCTGCCTCTCTCTCTGCCCCTCACCTGTCTCTCTCTCAGAAATAAACATTAAATTTTTTTTTAAAATGAGTCAATGAAGTTAAACAAGCACTTCCCAAAAGAAAATATGTGAATGAATAGTAAGCATTTGAAGAGATGTTCAGTATCCTTAGTTGTCAGAGAATTGCAAATTAAAACCACAATGAGATATCCCCTCACACATTAACTTGAATTAAAAAAAATACTGAGTGTTGGTGAGGATGTGTAGCAACTTGCACACTCCTACAATGCTGGTAGGAAGTGTAGTTGGTATGGCTACTGGAAATTGGTACAGCCACTTGGCTATTTAAATAGTTTGGTCGTTTCTTATAAAGGTAAAACATACACCTACTTATAGCCCAGCAATTCTCTTTATAGGTAGTTACCTGAGAGGAATGAAAACTTACGTTCCCACACAAATTTGAATGTAGATATTATCATAGAAGCTTTATATATGATAGCCCCAAACTGTAAGCAAACCAAATATCCATCAGCCATATCCAAATTGTGGTATATCTATTCAGTGGAATACTACTCAGCAATAAAAAGGACCAAACACATGCATGAATGTCAAAAGCATTATTTTAAGTGGAAGAAGCTAGACCCAAGAGAGTGCATGTTGGATTATTCCATTTATATGAAATTATGGAAAAGGCAAAACTATAGGGACTGAAAGCAGGTTAGTGTTTGCCAGAGTCCAGGAGTGTGGAGAGGGACTTTATTGCAGAGAGGCACAAGGGAACTTTTAGGGGTGATGGAAATGTTCTGTAATTTAATTGCACTTTAGATTATGTGTATGTACACATTTGTCAAAATTCATTGAATTTTACATTTGAAATGGGTGCTTTTATAGTATAGAAGTTCTACTTTGGTGGGAAGTAGAAATAAAGGTGATTTTTTAGAAAGCACTTTGGAAGTGAGGATGTCAATTCCATGTTAAAAAGAAAAAAAAACAAACCCTCACCCTCTTGGGCATTTCAAAATAGAGGTTCTTGCAAGGTTGAACTCTTTCCTGCAAGGTAAAAGAGGGGAGGGGACAGGGGAAGGTAAAGGCAACCTAAGCAGCCCTGATACAAAATATGGTCTCAGTTGAGTGCTTTGCCCCTAGATCCTGCCTTTCTTCTAACCCCTAAAATGAGAGAATTCCTGCTTGCAGAATTCCTGCTACAATAAGCTGAGTCTCTCCAGCTCTTTTCTCTCAAAGGAGCAAGTAATCCAATTCAAGGACCTTGAAATCAAAACAGTTAACCTTTCTAAACCCCGAAAACTTCATAAACAACTACATCACAGATTTATTGCAGGTCTTATGAACCTGACAGATTACACTGGATCTCCTTGGAATGGGCAACAAGATGGAAATCTAGAATGAAGGAGCTAGATAGATTACTTTACAGCCCTTTTTATATTAGTGTTTAAATCTTTCAGCCTATTTATTTCCTATCTATTTCTGGTAATTGAGTGGGTTCTGAGGATAAGACAAGATGGTAGAGAAGCTAGATCATTAGCTGGGAAGTTAAGATACAGGTGAAAAACAAAACACAACAAAACAAAAAACCTTTAGTTGTTTTCATTGTTTGAAGTATTAAGTATTCCCTAACCACCCACCATACGGGTTATAAAATGGAACCAAACATTTGGTACCAAATACAGTTCCATAAAAGTTTTTAATTGGCATAAAAAATAAAAGTTGACTGTATCAAAGCATTCTAAAACCCCTGAATCCAGTTCTCCTAGCTCTCTTAGTTTTGCTTATATTGAGTTTAGAATACATAAGACTTCATTAGAGGGTCTTTTTTTGCCTGGTCTGTTTTATATTAAAATAATTAATTCTTTTCATAGTAAAGGCAGAGTCTCTACCCTTAAAGCTCTTTGAGCAAATTGCTTCAGAACAGGAATTCTGAATATAAATTATTTCATTTTGGAAATCTATAGCAATTTGTCATTTAAAGTTTATTTTATGAGTTTATGAGCCTCATCCTTAAGGTGCTACCTATATTAAGTTTAATACTCACTGCAGTATAAACTAAGACTAGAAAATATGTGTAAATTTAGTGTTTTTTTTTCCAATGCAGGCAGACCTTCTCATCTAATTTGGGGCCCTAAAAAATAAGACAGGCTATCTCAATGTATCAAGTCTGAGACTGAATTTGTCTTTTAACTTTTTTTTTAATGTTTTATTTATTTTTGAGAGAGAGAGAGAGAGACAGAGTACGAGCAGGGGAGGGGCAGAGAGAGAGGGAGACAGAATCCACAAAGCAGGCTCTAGGCTCTGAGCTGTCAGCACAGAGCCCGACGCAGGGCTCGAACCCGTGAACCACAAGATCATGACCCCAGCCGAAGTCGGACACTTAACCGATTGAGCCGCCCAGGCGCCCCTGAGACTGAATTTTTTTTTTTTATGTTTATTGAAAATCATTGATTTGGTCTTGCTAAAAGGAAGAAATGGTTCTTTCAGGTAGGAATTTGGCAGAATCAATCTAATCCCTTAAAGGATGCTTGTGATTTGGCTAGTTGTTTGCTGGTGATCATTACACTTGATTTATAAGACACACACACACACACACACACACACACACACACACACACCATTCAACCTTCCCAGTCATCTGTAAGACTTCAGGCTGTCTCTCTTCCTCTGGCATTTGCCAGTTAAATTAGCATTATAAAAACGAGGGAGGGATATAATGCTGCCATGATAGAATTTCTGGGAACACCAGGCAAAGTACTGAAAGGTTGGTAATTCCCGATTCCCATTTTCAGATATTTGTGGTCTTCTCTACTAACCCATGCTGTCTGTTTATGTAGGGTCTCCTTATTTTCCTGAGCCCCACGGGATACAGGCTATTTACAGAAGTTGGAGAGAGAGGAGTATTGTATAAGGCTGCAATGATGATTTGGTGTTTTTTCCTTATCTGCAGTAAAGGATTGGTGAGGAGGAGAAAAGTGTAAGATGTATTGGAACCTTACCTTCTCCGCTCACCCTCCCACCCCCATTTACTGCCTCCTACTGTTCTCCTTTCAGGGTTTCTTAATTTGAATTTCAGATTATCTGGAAGAGTTAAGCCTCATTCATCCATTAATGATTCATTCATTCATTTAAAAGCCTTATTAAGTAATATGAATTAAACAGATCAATACCTAGCTTGGTAGTTGCTAACCAGTGGTAAATGGAAATTTTCATATGGCGGGAATTTTGACCTGGCAGAAATTTGTAGATATTAGAACACTTGACTTTGATCTAGGGTGGCTAGACAGTAGGAAAAAAATGAAGGAAAAAGGTTGAGAGGGAGTCAGAAAGGGTGTTGGGAGACCCCCCAAAGATAAAATAGTAGGTTTTGCTATGGGCTTCTAATGGGAATAGTATAGAAGCTTGTAAACTGTATCTAGTGTTTCTGGGCTGATCCAGCATTTCTAGTTTGTCCTGATATCTTAGCTAATCTCTCCTTTCCTGGAAGGAGGAGAATGAGATTTGTGCTTACATGTTTACCTTTGTCATATTCCTAAGAATTTCTTATTCTCCAGTATCTTAGAAGACATCTAGCCTTGCTACTCACAGTTTTGTTTTCCTGCACAAGAAAGAAAATTTGGAGTACTAGCCAGATTTTACAACTAACTAGCAAGGTGACTCTGCACTTAGTCTCCCTGGATCACTTTTGTTTTTCACCTGTACAATGAAGAGGAAATAGGCAACCTCTTAAAATTTCTTTCAGCTAACAACCTTAGATAATTATATAAACTTTGAACTATGTGCTCAAGCTCTTGTAGGGGGTTGCTATGGACTGAATTGTGGCCCCACAAAATCAATATGTTGAAGCCCTAACCTCCACTCTGATGGTATTTGGAGATAGGGCCTGTAACGAGATAATTAAGGTTAAATGAAGTCATAAGGGTGGGCCCCTGATCTAATGGGGTTAGTGTCTTTATAAGAAGAGATGCTAATTCTCACTCTTTCTGAATGCTCGGAGAAAAGGCCAAGTGAGTACAAAACAGTCCTCTGCAGGCCAGCAAGAGCTCTCACCAGAAACAACCCTCTGGAACCTCGATCTTGTACTTTCCAGTCCCCAGAACCATGAGAAAATAAATTTCTATTGTTTAAGCCGCCTGGTCTGTGGTAGTTTGTTATGGCAGCCCAAGTAGACTAATACAGGATTTAACCACATTGAGTGCCTTTTTACAAATTGAATCTGTAGTTTGTATGACTTGTAAATGAGATATGTCACTTCCCTACGCTGAAACAGGAAGTGAAATGTTTTAACCTGGTGGTGGAGGGAAGACTCCACCATTTCTGTTTTCCCGTGAGCTCCTAAGTTCTGGGGCAATTATGGTATTGAGTTGGGTGTTATGAGTATTTCAGTTGGATTATTGAACTGCGTAGCAGAACCTGAGCATAGTTGAGAAGCAAGCATTCTTTGATGGCAAAAGAAAAGAACCATAACTAGGTAGCTTCTCTTTTCCCATATCTGTGTATAATACGAATAGCCTTGTTGAATACTCCGTTGTAGTCAGTAGCGTTAGACTGGTGGGGATCGATACCAGATTGTTAACATTACTAACTAAAAATCTCATTCTAGGGAGAAAAAATTGCCAGATCGGGGACTTGCAAATGTCTAAGGCTATTTTGTTTTCACCTGTTTCTGCCTTGGTATGGAGGAGATTTGTGGTAAAATATTGTTAGGTAAATATACCTTTTTCATAGCTGTACGTCTCCCACAGAAATCTGTCTTAATCTGTTCTGGTCTGCTTCAGTAGTATCAAAAGAGGGATGTGGGAAGTGGCATGCAGCTTGGACTGGGAGTATCCTGTTCAGATTTACCTTGCTTTTCTGTACTTTTGCTCATTCCATGCAATTACATTTCCGTGAGAGCCACTACTATTTGACCTGATGGTATTATTGGCTGCCAGTTGGCAGAGAGGATTCACCTAGATTAGGTGGTTACTTCCTTTTCCTGTCTGTAGACTTGGAAAAATGGAGAGAGTTTACTTTCCTTCAAAAGGT
Source organism: Prionailurus viverrinus (assembly GCF_022837055.1). Classification (NCBI taxonomy): domain Eukaryota; kingdom Metazoa; phylum Chordata; class Mammalia; order Carnivora; family Felidae; genus Prionailurus; species Prionailurus viverrinus. Next base: position 83,289,878 of record NC_062579.1, on the reverse strand, counting down.
TTCTCAGAACGTAATGGTACAAAATGTTCACAAGTAGGAAAATTCCTTAAAAAGCTCTGTCTGGTTACTCTCAGATAAACATTTCCATTAATATTTCATTTCATTTTGAGCCCCCTTCTAGTTTGTAGTATTTTTTTTTAGTGTATGTAGGTGGCTTCAAACCATATGGTAAAAGTATTTTCCAAAAACATTCAATCTTTGTCTTACTCTGAACTGTTTTCCTTATTTCCTTGTCGCCAAGCAGCTCCTCTCCACAGGCACAAATCCCTTTTTCTACATTGATCTATCTCTGATTATGTTGATGTGGTGCGTCCTTTTGGGAACTCATACATGTTTAAGTAACACATTTAAGAATGAAATTGCCTATTCCCTCTGTGCATTGGGAAAAGAAAAATTTTTGTTGCTATTTTTAGGTAATACGGATTGAATGTTCCCATCGTCATTGCCCTGTACAGAGTCATTATCACACACAAGATGCAATCTCGTGTGCTCAGTGATGTTTATTCTGTTTCAGTCTACTTGAAAATTCTTTACTTCCCAAGTTCTTTCCCCCATCAGATGTTGTGTGTAGGTATTTTGGTTTATTTTAATCCCATGTATGTGTTCTTTTTAAAAATCCTCCATTGAAGAATAATCATAATACAATACTCTATTAGCTTCAGGTATGCAACCTAGTAATTCAGTATTTACAGACATTCTGAAATGGTCACCACAAGAAGTCTAGTTAGCGTCTGTCACCATACAAAGTTATTACAATATTATTGACTATCTTCCCTATGGTGTACATAACATAGCCTTGTACCCTGTAACCCCCTTCACCTGCTTCGTTCATCTGCCTCAGCCCCCTTCCTTCTAGCAGCCATCAGTTTGTCCTCTGTGTCTCTGGGTCTGTTTCTGTTTTGTTTTGCTTGAACACGTATGTGATCTTTATAAAGTACACCGGATAAGCATTTGTAAATGAGAAATTACTGCCCGAGATTTTGAAGGCATAGTTTGATTCTGTCTACCAAAAGGCTGGTTTCTTCCATCTTCAGGCATCTATCTTAAACACAGTGCAGTTATAAAGTAGCAGCCTCTCCCATAGTTGACACACACACTTCCCCACGATACCAACCCCCAGAGTGGATGTTGCCCCGGGGCAGGTAAGGAACAGGGGAAGTACGGACAGTTCTGCATCTGCATTACCTGTTGTGAGGTAAAGAGAGCTCTTGAGAGCAAATAGTCCGCAGCGCCTAAAATTCATAAAATGTTAAATCTGAAAGAGACCATGGCATGTTCTCGAGATTCGCAGGCTACTTTCCGTTCCCTCAAAGTGCTGTGCTCTATTACATCTCCATGCCCTTGCTGATGATGGAAAGGAGTACCTTTTCTCCCAGGCTACCTGGCTTACCCTCTCGCACCCCTACCCCTTGAATTCAGCGATAGCATAGCATTATAAGAAACCACATATAACTTTCCCTACTATGTGTCTTGAATGCCCTCCAATGTAGTTCAGAACCTAGTGATTAATTTGTATTTTTCTTCTGTTTACCCTTCAAATTTTGAATGAGTAGATGAGGATTATAGTAAGAATGATGTGCATATATATTTTAGTGGGATAAATAAGATAATTGAAGGCAAAGCACTTTTAAATATATTTTTTAAGTTTATTTCGAGAGAAAGAGAGAGACTGAGGGAGTGTGTGAGCAGGGTAGGGGCAGAGAGAGAGAGGGCAAGAGAGAGAGGGAATTCCAAGTAGGCTCTGTTCTGTCAGCTCAGAGGCCAACGTGGGGCTCAGTCCCAGGAACCATGAGATCATGACCTGAGCCAAAATCAAGAGTAGGTTGCTTAACTGACTGAGCCACCCAGGCGCCAGGTAAAAGCACTTTTAGATGACTTTCATTTCTCAGGTTTTTGATAGGGAATGAATTCACTCATACCTTTAGGTTTCTCAAGTCACCGAGGAAGAGAATATACCACTTAGTTCTGTGTCGTTGAGAAGCCATCATGGTATTTTAAAGACATGTTCGTATATGCGTTACAGTGTGATTCACTTGATTCTGAATCTGCCAAAGGACGTGTTATGTAGAGATGATTTGTGTAGGTGCTGTTATGGGAGAAGATTGGTATCTTACTGTCTGTGTAATGGTTGCTGACAGCGACTCTACCAAATTACAAAGTGAGAAGTAAAGAGATGAAATTCACCTGTAAAGAAAATATGTGGATTTTAGGATAGTAGTATTCGTATGAGTTAAACATTTAATTCTCGTCTTCCTGATAATTCTTAGTTAAGAGCAGTTAGAGAAATGGTCCCACTGGAGCATCAGTATCTTGTCTCAGGTTATTAGATGTTTAGGTACATATGAGTGGAAACAGGAAATCTGGAATCTTCTGTTTGCTTTTCATCTTAGTACCTTTAATGTAGGTCATCCAAAACTTGAATACTAACATTGATAATAATTTGGCCTTATACTTAAGTCATTTTTTTTCACTTCCTCTGGGCATTTGGTTCTTGGAAGAAGGTAGTACTTAGTACTGTTCCCTGCTTTGTATACGTTGTTTATTTGGGAACCTGTCTGCCCTTGTGGCTACCTGTCAGAATTCGGCATTATTTAAATGTTTGAGATGAGCGATTGAAGTACTTGAACAGGATCTTTTCTCTCAATTGCTAACTAGCGAGTACTTTAAATACAGAATGTGTTCTCCAACTCGAAAGCATATTATTAGAAATATATGACATATGGTATGTTCCCCTAAAATTTAAATTTTTAGAAAGCAGAAATGTATTATATTATACCAATAATACTGTGAATACTCAAATTAACATGAACCACCCCCAACTCTAGGGTAGTTCTCTTTACACAATGTGCTAAAATGTGTAAATTAACTTACTTTATAAAAAGTGACATACAGAGTTGCTTCTAACCAGAAAAGAATTGTTTTTACACTTACCCATTAATTGAGGCCGTCGCTGGTTTGCTGCAGCATCCAAACATCTACTGTACTAAACTTCATTTAAAACTATATTACTTTCTTGATGCCATTGTATTTGATGCTTAAGAGATTGTATTTGTTGACAGTAATTTTATCTAAAAGTTAAAATAATTTTTCTGGTTTCAGAGCATTACTTTGTTAATGTTTGCTCTTGCCCTTTACCTCTCCAAACCCTACTCGTTTTTTCTGGGCCAAGCTGAAGATAATAAAACTTGATGAAATTTTCTTCTGTCCCCGTAGACTAATTTATGGCATTTTGGGCACAGTTGAGAATACTTATTTTCTTTTGCCTTGTGTTAGTTAGCTGTGAACATGCCTGCCTTCTGTACTGGCTCCTACGACTATGCTTTAGGCAACCTTGTATTTCCCATAACTGCTTTCACAGTACTTTGCCCTGATATATTCAGTATTTGTTGAAATTTGGGTGGTGTGGGTTTTCTGTTGTTGTTGTTGTTGTTTGGTTGGTTGGTTTCTCTAAACTGGACTTAACAAATCAATTAGTAACTTGAGGTTTAAATGAGGACTCAGGCAGTCAGCCATGCTGGCGAAGGCTTTATAGTCAGGACTGCCCAGGTTGATGTTCCTATTTCATTATGAATTAACTGTGGAGCTGCCTCATCTGTAAAATAGGAATGTTGGTAATAGCATTACTCAGCGTCTGAGAGTTGTTGATGAGGATTAACGTAGATAATTTGTTTAAAACATTTATTGTGCTACCTAACTTATAGGATACACTCAATATATTCTAGCTATAGTTATTGTTAAATGCAGTCCCATTGGGCTAGACCCAGCCCCTTGGGGGCCTTTCATGTGGTCTTCATATCTCAGGCACTTAACCCTGCATATAGTAAATATTCAGTAAATAACTTGCTTGAGTTGAATTGATTGATTGACCCTATTTTTATCTTCCATTACAGCCCACTGTTTGTAACATGGAAGATCGGTCGAGACAAAAGATTGCGTGGATGCATAGGTACTTTTTCTGCCATGAATTTGCATTCAGGACTCAGGGAGTACACACTTACCAGGTGAAGACCAATTTTCGTTACCTCTGCTTCTACATTAAAAAAACAAAACTTATGAAACTTGAACCTGATACCTTCTTTGCCTGTCCTAAATTGTCAACATTCTTGACTCCTTTCACATCAGATTTTTTTCTTCTCTTCAACCATTTGCCTGATCTCTGGTGAAATGTTATTGCTACATATTACCATAATATAAAATACCGTGATTACATGTGTTCTGCCGTAGACATTGTGAAGTGTTTACCTTCAAAGGCCAGCTTTATTTTGTATAACTCGAAAACAAGTGGCCAGATGTCAGCGGCTTACCAAGATGTATTATTTCCACAGTAACACTGGGTCTCCTTTCTTAGGCTCTTTAAAAATTGTTGAAGTCTATTTCATCTTATACATGTTGTTACATACCTTTATGTACTTTTGAAATGAAAGAGGGGACCTAGGAAGAAAGTGATACCGCAGCCTGGTAGCCCTAAAATCATTCACCTCACCCAGAATTAATTGTAGCTTCCTTATTTTCGTTTCCTCTAACATGAGGACAGAGTCATGAATGCCCCATTGCAGTTGCTAAGACTTTGTCTTTAATTTCCAAACTCACAAAGAGCTATCGAGCATGCCATCTGATATTCGGGGGTCCAAGTTTATATTTGTTCCAAAATTATTGCAAAAGGAGAAAACTCCTTAAATAATAAGCTATTAGTAAAGGAATTTCCTGTTTTTGCTCACATTTCAGGGTGATTATCTGATAGTTTCTGTGGCTGTAATATTGTACATGTATCTGTCCAATAGGAAATTGGTCCCTACTGACTACTGGTACTTGGGGTATGTTGCTTAACCTCCAATAGATAAAGTAGTAATTACAGTATTTTGTTCTATCTACTTCATAGGGATGTTAGGGAGGTGTCAGGGGAATGTAGTAGTATTCAATCATTGCTTTGCTTCTGGATTAACATTGTGGAACATTCATTATTTTATTACAGAATTGCATAAATGTAGCTCATAGTACCAATTCATAAAGTGCTGAAATGTAGCTCATACTACCAATTCATAAAATGCTGGTAACTGAGTTTAGTATTCTTATATTTAAAGGTGTAGCTCACAACTATACTGTTTTCTTAGCTTACAGTGCAGCCCAGAAAGAAAAGCATAGGCATAGAGGGTCACCTTCATTTTTAGACCGACACAGGTATTAGAATTGAGTGTTTGGACTTGATTAAAAACCTACAGGTAGTAAAGGGGTCAAGACACACATTCTGGAAATGACTCGAACTTGCTAAAGATAGTGTAAATGCTGGCTGAAGCAAGTTGGATTTTTTTTTTCCCTGACCTGAAATATCATGGACTCATTTTGGGACTTTAGCAAATTCTGCCAGTGACTGCTTCTTTGGGACAGGTACATATGAAATTACTCTTTTAATAGCTAATCAGAGGCAATTTATTATCCCTTTCCAAAAATAAGTTGTTATAAGGAGCCCTGGTTCCTTGGTTATTGCTTTGAAAAAAAGGATTCTGTGGCCAAATTGAGTTTGGGGAACACTGGCTAAACAAATTTAAACAGCTGTGCTTACTGCAGGACTTCTTAGAACCTGTTATGTTAATAGTGTTGTGGACCTCTAGGAGTGAGATCTAGAATGTTGTGTTTCCCAGACTTCCACTTTTTTGACCACAGAGCCCTTTTATCCTCCCACTCCATTCATTGTCTTATGCCATTAGTATCCCAATGAGCACATTTTCAAAAACGTAAGTCTGTCATAAAATTACCAGTTTTCTTTCTAGTTGGGGAGTCTGAGTGGAGAGTATAGAAAGCCTTTGTACTTTGTAATGAAACTGTGGCAGAAATCCCAGTATCAAATATTACGTACTTTAGAAATCCTTAGTAGCGGTAACTGTAGTAGCGGTTTGGTTTTGTTTAAAGAAAATACGAAATTCTTTTGCCTCCATTGATAAGAAGGGATGAAAATATTCAACTTCTCCGGACTTGTGGATCTGTTTCCTAGGGGTATTGCCAGAAGAATTATAGTGTATTTTTCGGACAACAACGTGATTCTGAGTGAATCAGTCAAATAGTTGAGCTTGGAAATTTGCCTACATTTGTATACGTCGCTACCCTCATTGCAGTCTGTGGCTCTTCCTGTTTATTTTTCACCTTTTTTCTCATGTTTTTTACACAACTTCCTGAAATAGCATATGGCAAACAAGACATACGTACGTACGGGTGTGTGTGTGTGTTTTTTCATATTTGTCTGGCTCCATTCCTATTGCTTACATGACCATAAGAATGGAGTTATTTGGGGGGCGCCTGGGTGGCGCAGTCGGTTAGGCGTCCGACTTCAGCCAGGTCACGATCTCGCGGTCCGTGAGTTCGAGCCCCGCGTCGGGCTCTGGGCTGATGGCTCAGAGCCTGGAGCCTGTTTCCGATTCTGTGTCTCCCTCTCTCTCTGCCCCTCCCCCGTTCATGCTCTGTCTCTCTCTGTCCCAAAAATAAATAAACGTTAAAAAAAAAAAATTAAAAAAAAAAAAAAGAATGGAGTTATTTGGAAGAGGGAAACAAAAGAAAACACTCCTTACAATATACAATTGCTCTTTTTTCTAGATTCATCTTAGAGTCAAAACTGTGGAGTCATTGAGAAAAGCTGCAGTATAATATCTTTTGGTCCAATAGGGGGCACTTATCATTGCTACAAGCTGCTGTTGATGGTATTATTATTAATAGCTGCCCATTTATTAAAACTTGCTACATGTTGATACTGCACAGGGGCTTTGATTTATATGCATGCTACTCCCAACTCGTAGGTAGTAATAACCATGTTTTAAAAATGAGGAAACCGAGATGTGCAGAATTTAAATAACTTATCCACTCCCACATCTGGTAAGTGGTAGAACCAGGATTCAAGCCTAGGCCACCTGACTGCAAAATCCAAGCTCTTAACCATGACATTTAAGAGAAGACAAAATAAATTGTTCTGAGAAATTACATTTTGCAGCTTTGTCATGAAAATATTGAACTTGAAAGAGAGTTACTATAAATTGTATAAATCATGGATTGATAATTCTTCACAAATTCTAGATAGGAGTTAAGATTGAAATTTTGGAACATTATGTCAAATTCCAGAAAATCCACAGATGGAATTATAAAAAGTATATAACACAGGGCTGTATAGACTAGCTGGAAGAAAACTAACTTGGATTAATACTGTAGACAAGGACAATGCTTATTACAAAATTATACCTCTATATGATATAAAATTATACTCTGGCCACATGTAAATAATAGACTAGACTTTGAGAAGAATACATTTTTAAAAAATGTAACAATTGGCCTTGAAGTTTGTTCTTCAATCTTAAAACCCCATAAATCACAAAATTTACAGATGGAATGAAATGAACTTTGGGCTTTAGGAATAAAAGGGAAGGACAAAGCAAGATAAAAAATAAACGGTGAAATTGAAGATTCACTGGGTAGAGATGTCTTTTTTAAAAAAGTAGAATATCTGGTTTTCTCTGTCTTCATCTGTGATTCGGTAGACTATTATTTTCAGGATATTACTCAGATATACCCTTTTTTATTATGAAATATATATAATGTGAAATTTACCATTATAACCAAATTTAAGTGTATAGTTCTGTACATTGATATGCAGCCATCAACACCATTCATATCCAGAACTTCTTTATCCTTCTCAACTGAAACTCTGTACACACTGACTTCCCATTTCTTTACCCCCCAACCCCTGGCAGCCATCATTCTACTTTCTGTCTGTGAGTAGGACTCTTCTACATGCCTCATATAAGTGAAATCATACAGTATTTGTCCTTTTGTGATAGTCTTATTTGGTTTAGCATCATACCTTCAAGGTTCATCCATGTGGTAGCATGTGTTAGAATATCTTTCCCCTATAAAAGGCTGAATAGTATTTCATTCTATGTATCTACCACATTTTGTTTATCCCTTTATCTGTGGGCATTTGTGGGACTTCAACCTTTTGGCTATTGCAAATAATGCTGGGGTGAACATGGGCATACAAATATCTGGTTGAGTACCCTTTTTTTTCTTTTCTTCTTTTTTTTAATGTTTATTTATTTATTTATTTTGAGAGAGAGAAAATCTGAAGCAGGCTGCATGCTGTCAGCACAAAGCCCAATGCGGGGCTCAATCCCACAGACTCTGCCGAAATCAAGAGTCAGACATTTAACCAACTGAGCCATCCAGGTGACCTACCCTTTTTGTTCCTTTTAAAAAGCTAACCATTTTATAGAAGACAGTGATCTAGTTTGTTTGTGGTCCCTTAATCTCTAAAAGCTAAATCTAAAAAAGGACCGGGTACTTTTTAAATGAAATGCCTATCCTTGATTAAGTATTTATAAACATACAGTTTTAAAATTGAACACCTGTCATAGTCAAGTTTTATGTTCTCCTAATTGAAACTTTGATTATAGACTGAACGAAAAACTAATAAATAGGCTAATTTCCTCCCAGTTGTAAAAGTGCATAATTTCTGTATAGACAGCAGAAAGACTTTGTGAAGACTTATAACGTAGAACCATTAAATAGACTATTCCTTCCTTGTCCTTGGAGACTAAGTAAAAGCAGGAAAGATTAGAGCAAATAGGAAGCAGGATGGAGAGCTCAAAATTACTGATAGAAGTTTATCCATGGTGACATACTAAAGCCCACAGATTACTATATTTCTTAGTGGTCAAATCTTCAAAGTAGAAATATTCCTTGTCCCAGCTGAAGAAGAACACTGTCTAGTATTTGCCAAGCTACTTGCATTTATGGCTGTTACATGTTAGAAAGCAGAGGCAAATTTATTTCCTCTCTTTTAGTACTTAGAGTATATACTTTAATATGGAAGAGAATCACAACTAATATAGATGAACACAAACGTCTCAGACAAAGAAGATTCATTAACATTTTGGCCATTAAGTTGCCCAGCAAAGTGTAGGTCTATTTCTTTATGTAAATTCAAGTTGGTGGTAATTCTTCTAGAACATATAAGTGATTAATAGATGTGCTCTTATTTCATAAAACAGAAATGTGGTCTACCATTCAAGGTTAACAGATCTTTCTTTTTGTTTACTCTGTTGTACTTACACCTCTTAGCAGTGAAATAATTATGCAGGTGTGTGGGCAGTGTCTGGAGCTTGATTCTTAACAAAGCTACTTTGTTGCATTACTTAATTCTGAGGAATTAGCCATGGAGGTTTGTTCTTTTCTAAGGAACAGGGTGACCACATAAAAGGTGATGTGTTTTGTTTAGGGGTTTGTTTTGTGAGAGTGAGGTTTGTTTTGTGCATGCGTGTGTGTGTGTGTGTGTGTGTGTGTGTGTGTGTGTGTGTGAGAGAGAGAGAGAGAGAGAGAGAGAGAGAGAGAGAGAGAGCGATCGATTGCATGTTACAAATGTTCATTTTCTATTAGGATTTTTGACCTATTAGAAATAGCTAACAGACCTACTATATTACTTTCAAAGGTCCTGGCTAGATTGGGTTCTTCTGGGTGACTAGATTTGTTGTAAACCAAATTTGCTTTTGTATTTAGTGTTATGATCTGTCATTTTTCTAAAGCAGTATGAGTTTAAAACCACTGTAAGCAGCATAATTATATTTTTCCCTCTCAGAGTGGACTATTTTGTCATCATTCTTATTGATTATTTTAGGTAACTGGACTTGGCTCATGGAGAATAATTAGTTTAAACAAGCCCCCCCCCATTTAATATTAGTCCTCATGGTAGCATCACTCAGATTGATATTTCTTATGAGAAGAAAAGCTGTACATGAGTCACTTCTAACTGCACTATTGTCACGGAAGCTTATTCTGGAGATGGTAAGGCCAGACTGTTTTTGGCAAGTGTCTGTGGCGACTCCTGACTAAAATACACTTTTTGGAGAAGTAAATTAGACGTATCAAAAACACTGTACAAAAATAATTAGCTCAATTTGCAGCCTACATTTTGGTGCCTGTTTACAAAAGGCAAGTTGGCCTGACTTCTAAAACTCGTACCTAATTTGTTAGTTTCAGTGTATAAATTACCAAATGAGAAATTGTTTCTCAGATTTCATAAGCATTTAATTTAAGGTGTAGTTTGGAACCTAAATTGTTATATACCCTTTACTCAAAATTATTCATAAGTTAGCATGGCTAAATAGAATCTGTGGAAATCTGGAATCCTCTTTCTAAATGCTAGTTTAATGCCCTCTATCATCATTGCATATTTGTGCTAAGGTATAGAGATGTGGCCAGCAGAATGTGGAAGGAGAAACTAAAGAATAAGAACCATTCCCAGTATGGGTAATGGCTCCTGAATTAGAGAGAACTATCTGAATTCATAAAGCACCTACTACCACAGAAATTAAGTGTAGTGAGTATGTCAGATTCCCAATACCTTATCACATCTTTCAGATCTTCATAGTCTCCAGCTGGAATCCCCGGGTGGCTTTAAAGAGCTACAGGCACAATGCCTTTGCCTAGAAAAGCACGAAAGGCCATCTGTAAAGAGCTGAAGGTGGAGAGAAGCTGAAAATAGGCTTTTGTGATGTCAGAGCTCTTGATTCTTGGCCTTTCATAAGAAAAGGGGAAACTACAAGGAATTGACCCTATTCTTACATCTATCTATAAACTTGACTGCTTTGTACTGGGAGGCTGCTATTTCCCCTTTAATCATGTTTAAACAGTTCATCCTGCAAATCTGGTCTAAATTTTGCCTTAGAAATTTATAATATAGTAGGAAAGGTAAGTTATATAAATAATTATAATCTGAGATAGAAAGTGAAATTTGCCAGAGTCAGAGGTGGCACTGGATAAACAGATACTCTGCATCTGTAATAAAAGTAGAAATGTATTTAAAGCAACTTATGACATCATTTCATTTGGCCCATCCCTTGTCCACTTTGAGCAAAAACAAAACACTTTATACCATTTTTTGGTTTGTTTTTATCCGATATGGATAAAGAAGTCCAAATTCCAGGGATGAGTATAAATTGTTAATATCAAAGGACCATATACAAGGTATTGAGTTCTTTTGAGAGATTAATAACACATATTTTAAAGAGAAAAATGAACTTACTGTGGAAAAAATTAAAACCTCAGAAACAGAGCACACTGAAAAAAGAGTGTGTGTGTGTGTGTCTGTGTCCACACACTCACACAGTTCACCAAAGTGTAACTAGAACCAGTTGGGTTGTAGCCCTGGTGCTTGGCAAATAAAGAAAATTAAAGGTTAATAGTTTAGTTTCAATTTCTCTCTTGTCCCATGAAAATGAATTCATATTTTGTTTCAGTACAGTAAATTGATATCTACCTCCTTTCATGAGAAGCATTGCTTGAGATATTCTTCTCTTTTTCAGATGAAAAACTGAAGTGGTAGAGATAAATTAGAACATAAATGTTATATGAAATCATTATTATATTAGATGCAGTCTAAAATCACTCTGTAGGCATTTAATAATGTATTTACTTTTGTCTGCACATTTACAAAATAAATATTGAGTCTCCTTATAAGTATCTCAAGTATTTGAATCATGAGGACGTGAATGAACAAAAGAAGAGATTTGCATCTTACTGTCTTAGAAGAATAAGATGCTTACACCAATATATGCTCAAGGCGATTACTCCCATCTAGAGTATCATACAGATAATATGTTCTTACCGCTTCTAGAGGACAATGTTGCTAGTAATTTGAGTACTTGAAAATAATTGAATGTTTAGACATTGTGTGGCAAATAATAGTAAATTTTTAGTTGCTATTTTATAAGCATGAGAAAGTACTTTTTCGAAGATTTCCTTAAAAGGCAAAGACAACAAAGCCCTCGTCCGTGATCTGTACCCTTCTCTCAAACTTGAAACTACCTCAAATGTGGAAGGCCCAAATAGTGGCCTTTGGAAAACTTTCCTTTTCATCATTGATAACAATTTTATGTTCTTTAAATGCTAAACACTTATTGTTAGCCCTTTCATCTTGCGTTATAAATATATTTGTTGTAGAAACAACTTTCAGATTTTTTTTACATTCTCTTCAACTTAAAAAAATTTTTTTTAGTGTTTATTTATTTTTGAGAGAGAGAGAGAGAGAGAGAGAGAGAGACAGAGTGCGAGCAGGGGAGGGGCAGAGGCAGAGGGAGACACAGAATCCGAAGCAGGCTCCAGGCTCGGAGCCGTGGGCACAGAGCCCAATGTGGGGCTTGAACTCATGAACCGTGAAATCTTGACCTGAGCCAAAGTTGGAGGCTTACCGGGTGGAGCCACCCAGGCACCCCTCTTTCACCTTTTAAATAAAGAGCAAACATTTGCTATAAAAGGCTTGTCCTAAAGAGCCGCATTATCTGAGCTGCTTCATAGCAAAAGAAATTTAAGAACTCATACTATATAATAAAATGGGCATGGACAAATGGTAGCTTTTTAAAAAGTTCTACTGGAGCAAGAGTTTCATGGGTGCTAAGAATTGTTAAAGGTGGAAAATGGTATTTAATGCATTCTATTGAGAATGAGTATCACATTTGCCCTTCCCATATGTTTAGAATTTTAAAGTGAAGAAAATGCCTTAGAGTCATAAAGCATAGATTGACAATTTGTCTCATGTTCAGAAAACTCATTTTTATTAATTTTATACTATTTACCTCAACTCCGAAAATGATCCTGTAACTACATATATTAGAACTATAGGTTTCATCATTCAAATTGGATCAGCACGATATCAGTCCCATTTTGAACCCTCCTTTTTATGTGTATACATGCAAATGCCAACTTTTGTGTCCTTCCTAGTGGTAAAAGAAAAGATTCGAAAAAGCCACAAAATAAATTCTTCAGAAGCTTTAATTAATTCTGGGATTGCCCAGAACTCAACTTCCTTTTGCTATACACAGCTACTTTCAGGACTGCTTTATAGGCGACACAAAGCTGATTCAAAAGGTTCTAGATATTGCTACTTCACTGAGAAGAAAGAGAATGTAATTCTTCAGGCTGGTGGGTGGATGTATGGCTGTGTTAAATCACTATATCATACACCTGCAACTAATATATGTAACTGTATGGTAACTAACTGCAATTGAAATAAAAACTTAAAAAAATCCTGAGGCTGCTTTCAACCTAAGCCATTCTTCTAAGACGACCTTCTCTTGCTCCCTAGCAAAGGGGGATTGATTTGCTTACCTAGGTCTAGAGAAGTCTGCTAAGCCTTTGAAATGAGTGGAGCCATGTTGCATATGAGCAGCAGTAAATAAACACACACGGCCATTAAAACTTATACTGCTAATGAGGTCATGGGTTCGATCACCATTTGGGCGAGTTCGCTTTGTTTAGCTGAACACACTGCACCCAGTTACAAGGGGGCTCAAACAAGAGCATGTGGATGACTCAGTACCGCACCCAAAACTTCAGCCTCGTGTCAGCATATGAAACATGCTGCATTTGGAGTACCCAACACTGAGCTTTCTCACAAATAGTTCATTCTAACAATAATTGCTTTGAATACAACAGAAAAAAATGAGAATATTTTTTAAATGTTAATTTCTTTTCAGAAGCCCTCTGGAGAGAGCCAACACGGTGTTGGGGGGCAGGCAGGGGGTAAAGCTCTTTGGAGTGGCAGGTGGAACTGAGAACACAGGATGGGTTTCATTGGGCCTGGAAATGTTCTGGACAGAAGGGGAGATTTCTGGTTGGGTTCCTGGCCTCACAGGAAGATTTGTTTATTCGTTCCTCTTTTCTGAGTTTCTACTTCTAATCCAGAGCAGTGGCTGGGAGCAGTCGTTGGGAATGGGAGTTGTTGCAGGTAATAGTGGATTTCAGCTTGAAGCCACTCTATTTTTTTTTTTTTTTGAGAGAGAGAGAGCACAAACAGGGGAGGGGCACAGAGAAGGAGAGACAGAATCCAAGCTGGCTTCGTGCCATCAGCACAGACCCCTATGCAGGGCTCGAACCCACGAACTCTGAGATCACCACCTGAGCCGAGATCAAGAGTCGGTCGCTCAACCGACTGAGCCACCCAGGCGTCCCAGCTCGAAGCCACTCTTAAGTCCTTCTACAGTGGAAGGACTGTGTTAAGTTCACAGATGTGTAGGTACATGCTATAAGATATAACTGCTCTTTCCAAAAGTACATGTTTTTAAAAGGCTGCATTGTCAAGTTGTTACCTGCGGCATACGGAGATGCTCCTGTGCCTCATGTATGAGCTCACTAAGGTGTGTGTCTGTTGTCTGAGCATATGTGCACCCCCTCTCCTGTCGTTGTAGCTTCCTCTTCAGGGCTTTCATTACTGTGCAGAGCAGCACACTTAACCCCGGTAGCCTTACTGGCCATGAGCACACCCATGGCCGTGACTAAACTCTCCTCAGTTACTGTTAACCCTTATGTCTGAGACAAGAAGTCCCCCTGTGTCTGCCCGTCTTGCCCAGAGTAAAAACCAAAGTCATTCCAAAAGCTCTGTTTCACTTAAAGTTAGGGCTCTACAGTGCCATCATGCTGTCTGCCCCTGCCTCTCCCCCCGTCTCCTGCTCCTATCCTTCCTAAGAAGCACGGCCTTCAAGGCCCTAACCTCACACTGCAGCCATGCACAATTATTCACCACTCGCCAAGTTTGTCTTTCATGTCTCTCTGGCTTTGAACATTGTTTTTTTCCTCTGCCAACCACGCCTCTCTCCATTTCTACCCAGCCAACTCCTACTCACCCTTCAAGATGCAGCTTGCTCATTACTTCCTGTATGAAATTTCCTTGACACTCCCACAGAAAACTCGGCCAGTCTCTGTATTCACACGGCACTTTGCTCAGGCCTCTAGGATGACACCTAACATGCTGGTTTGTAATGATTAGCTTTAAGTGTTTGTCTCTCCCTTTTGAAATTGTCCTCAGCAGTAGTTTACCAAGCCACATCAAAGCAGATAAATAGGAAACAATCTCATCACTTTGTAGCCACTTGATCCTGATTCCTACTTTCTTCCTTTCTGTGTGCTCCTGTTGGCTTAGGTGTGTTGCCTTTCCCTGCTGCCACCGTACTTGAGCTATTGGAAGTTTCCGATTCTGATTGGTAGTGAGAAGGATAGCTTAAGGCCAGTTGGAATTAGACCGATCCAGAAGACAGGGATTCTTATCCAGAACACTTTAGAAAGCAAGTTAACATAAGGTTGATCTCTTGTGATGGCTGCTAGAAGTGACTAAAGCAGCACAATGTGGATTGGTGCTCACCCTGGAACCATAGAGCTAGAAGGAATCCTTTTAAGTCCTCTAGTCCAACCCTTATCAGATACTTTAATCTCCCATAAAACCTCCCAAGAAATGGGCATCCAGCTTCTATCTGAGTGTCTCCACTGACTCGGAACTCCCTACCAGTTAAGTAACCATTTCCTTTTTGAACACCTCTAAACCCACTGCTATAACTCTGGTTACCACATAGCTTTAGTTGAAGTGCCAGAAGTCAAAGATTGCCGATATTTAGCACTTTACTCTTTATAGAAAGCCACATTAACCAGCAGTGGTTAAACTTACTCTCTGCGTAATGTGAGCCCTTAGAAGTTGAGGAGTGGTAAGATACACAGCTTTACAACTGACTCCCATCCACCCACCCATAACAATTTTAACTGGCCCCTTATTACTGAAACCTTTGAAGCTGCTGCCACCACGGCTTCCCTCACTGCCTGCCTACGTTAGACTTCCGGAAATGGCTGGGCCAGAGAGTCCATAGATTCCGAGATAGAACTGGTACTTGATCCTTTAGCGCCCTCTCACAGTTCAACTAGTGCCAAGTTGGAACTAGCGTTAGAACACAGGTCTTCTGACATTGCCTGGGACCGTCACTACAATTTTCATGACAGAAGGGCTCAATAAAAACATTAAATGAATTTAGATTACTTTCTTTTTAGGAAGCATACCGTTCCAGGGGGCCCTATAATAAAACAATCGCTTCATAAGGTAAAATCTCACTCTCACGTTATCTGCCTTGTGTTAAGTTTTTGGCATATTTCCACAAAATGAAAAATATCTGGAGCTAGCTATTCAACCAAAACTACAAGAGTAACAGAATCTGTTAGACAAACCCAAAGCAGAACCCAAAGCAAATATATATATATATATATATATATATATATATATGATGCACACATACACACATATTCATCTATGTATACATATGAAGTTGATCCTTCTCTTAGATTTCCCTTTTCCTCAAACATGGACTCCAACATACTGCAGTTATATTTCCTAATCACAGTAACCACTAATAACTTGTTTTAAAAGTTTTTTTTTAATGTTTTTTTAATTTATTTTGAGAGAGAGAACATGCAAGCAGGGGAGGGGCAGAGAGAGAGGGAGAGAGAGAATCCCAAGCAGGCTCTGCATCGGCCATGCAGCCCAATGGGGGGACTGAAACTCACAAACCGTGAGATCACGACCTGAGTCAAAATCAACAGCTTAACCAACTGAGCCACTCAGTCACCCCACTAATAACTTCTATTTGTGTGTTTTTGTGTTGGACCTGTCCGAGGTATTTTCTATAAGTTACGTCATTTAATCTTTTCAATCATTATGTGATATTGAAGGTATTTCACGTATATCACAGGTAGTGAAAAACAGGGCTTAGGTTAAGTACCTTGCTGAATAACAGTGAGTTCATGACCGCACCTGAATTTGCACCTGCTTTTGTCTGGCTCTAAAGTCTGTTTTCCCAACCACTATGTGGACTACTCTCCTCCAGTAACCTCACTCCCTCTTCCGTGAAAGCTTCTTAGAGCCAGTTGCTCTACTAACTCAACTGGTATCCCCTGGCCTCCACCCAAAGGTAAAACCAACCAACAAACAAACATTGGATAACTTTTCCCTGCGTTTAGGGACTCAATTACTTAACTCACTACTCCAAAAATCTCATACCTGCAGTCTGTAATTTCCACTCTCACTCAGCTTTTCCTGGATTGTGTTTCCTTTTAGAATCCTGCAACACATCATCTCCCTCACATGCTTCTTTTCTTCCCAGTCCCGTTTGGTGTCCGAATCCCGAGTCCCATCAGAATGGCTCATTTACTCAGGGATACCCCCCCCCCACACACACCTAGCTTTGATTGTTTTTGTGTGTGCCACACCTGCACTTAACCCAAGCAAGTTTACATGGAATACTAGTTCAGCCTTCAGGTTTCTGGTCAGCATAACCCTCTGAAATCTAGTAGGCCTTTTGCAAGGGTTCAGGGAAAGCTTCACCACAAAGGGATAAAGGCCCTGGCTCTGCCCCTCTCTACAACTGGTCAAAAGGGAGACATTTCAGGGGTAAGAAGTTAGTCCGTTCCTTAGAAATTGTCATTAAGGAAAGAAATTCCAAATTTCTAGGTAATTTATATCAAATTTATTGCTGTAATTTTCATTTTTGCAATGTGATGTTCCTTGGGGCAACTTAACATAAGACAAGAAACAGCTATGTAAATGGAGGACACGATGACATTGTTCTCATAGAAATGAAAAAGGGATTTTAAGAAGGAACTGTTATGTATCTGGTCATGGGTTCTGTCTGTTTTTCCATTCTTTGATTTCTTAAAATCATAGGGCTTTTTAAAAATAATAATAAAAATTGTCCAGATTGTGTCTCTTCCTTACCGCATTTGAGATTTGGGGATCTGAGTATTTGAAAAGCAAGGTCGATTTTTTTAATGTATTTTTCTTTTTTACTGTATACAGGTCTTTAATGGGCACATTATCTCTTTAATATTTTGAGGCAAGCAGTAATGAAAACTAGAACCTTGGGCATTGTGAGTATCTTGGGTTTTGTTTTTATTTTTTGCCCTTGATCCAATTTAAATCTTCTTTATCTGAAACAAATAGTACATCACCAGAAGTCTGTTTCCAGGATAGGTATTTTAAAGTTTGGCAGGAAAATAGCTTTCAAATTTTTTATTCACATACTGCCTGTTAATGATTATAAAATGAATACCAATGTTTCTGGATACATTGTCCATGCCTCGTGTTTCCTAATAGGATTTCAAAGAATTTTGCCAGCACAAGAAGCTGTCACCTCAGCTGTATTCAGGTCGCACATACCAGAGACTCATCACAGCAAACCATGGCAAATTAACGGTGCAGCGAAAGAGAAACCAGCAAATGGCTGGAGGTGCTTGCCCAGAAATGAACAACATTTTTAGTCTCTGGGATGTCAGGGAGGCTAAACAGTGCCCTTAAGGGTCATTTGTAGGCTTCTGTCATAGGCCAAAGAAGTGAGAGGAAAGAGTGACGAGTCCTGTTAGAGCAGAAACTCTGCCAAACAGTTGACTGTCAGAGTTGACTGCCGCCGTTCTGTCTCTTGCCCAAGGTGTATCCCATTTTAAGTTCAAGACTCCGAAAACCGTCCAGAAAGAACATTTTAGATTTCCAAAGCAACGAAGTGAGTAAAATACTCATGGCTCTATAGTTCCACAGGGCAGATTTCTTCTGTTTCCCGAAGGACACACCCAGGGTTTTCCTCAAACCCCCAGAGTTACTGCTTCTTCCTTTGTGTGCTCATTACACACTGCCTTGCCGCACACTTAATTTTGGATGCGATTCTCTCCCTTACTTAGATTGGCAGTCCCTTAAGGACCTGAGCTAAATTTTTCCCCGCTATGCATCCCTTCGGTGGCTGTGGGGGATTAGGCATGGCTCAAAATCCATGTTTGAATAAGAGAGAGAGTTCCTTTAGTATGCCAAAGTATTTGTTTACTAGGTGGGTAAGGTAATTAAAGTATTAGGAGCCACAGCCTATGCAAAGGAAGTGAGAAATGAAGGATAAAGATCTCTGAAAATGGAAGCCATTGGAAATACAATTAATTTTCAAAAGCAACGTAGTTTCAGGGCGCCTGGGTGGCTCAGTCGGTTAAGCAGCCGACTTCGGCTCAGGTCACGATCTCGCGGTCCGTGAGTTCGAGCCCCGTGTCAGGCTCTGTGCTGACAGCTCAGAGCCTGGAGCCCGTTTCCGATTCTGTGTCTCCCTCTCTCTCTGACCCTCCCTTGCTCATGCTCTGTCTCTCTCTGTCTCAAAAATAAATAAACGTTAAAACAAAACCAAACAAAAAGCAACGTAGTTTCAAGTTTTTAGGAACCTAGACATAAGCGTAAGGTGAGACACGCCTGTATTTCGTTTTCTATTTATAATTGTAGATCAAGGAACTTTTTGCCCATGATTTGCCTTATAATCACATCCGCAGTCATTTGATAAAGGATGGGAGCACTCAATTCCTATGAGAGACTTTAGACGGAATGTTTAAGATATTCCAGTTGTAGCCATGAAGGTTTGCTCTTATGAAAAAACTGAAACTACGAAAAGTTTAACATGTGCTCTGCTAGAAAAACTTACTAATTCTACAAATGAGATGAGGAACAGAAATAGCCTAGGGTCCTGTATAATACTTATAGCACCTGGTGCCATAAGGCTGCCTACTGGAATTGTTTCGTGAAGGACACTTTATTCACAGTGGGACTAGTGTCCATGTGTTTTTTGTTTTTTTACTGCTCATAAGACAGGGATGGCCATTTCCGTGAAGCTTTACAGTTCCTAGTCTTAAAAAAGGTTGGGTGAGTGGGTGATGGGTTGTCAGAAATGATCTTCCTGTGATGGCTGAATGCCTTGGGGGAGTGGGACCAAAGTTTCAGGTAAGCATTCCGAGCTCATGTCTCTGCGTTGTGTCTCTTATTAATATCTAGTTAATTATGCTTAATAATTATTTTAATGAAGCCACGTAGAGAGTCTGTGTTGACACAGAAATAAAACTTGAATTCAACAAAGCAGTACGTTCCCTGCCCCCTGCCCCATGTTCCCAAGGAAGAAGCTTTGGGCTAGGGATGGTGACAACATTTGGATCGTTCTATTTAGCGAGTTTCAAGAAGTCCTTTTGAGGGATGGGGACTCTAGGAGCTCTTGTCCTCAATTATCAACTGGGGGAATATTCACTCCTGAATGGATCCCACCCTATTCTGAGCTCGACTTTCCTTGTCATTCCTCCCCGCCATACACATTGTGCAATGAACTGTCTGTGTAATGAATAAACCGTTTGGGGATTAAATCGAATGCTCCATATAATAAAGCCCGCTTGCAGTGGAAAAGAAGAAGCAATGTTGATAAGCATTTGATAGGAATGTGTTAATGTCAACAGAACATCTGGTATGAAAAAAAAAAGTTGCGAATGTAGGACCTTTGTGAGGGGGTTAGAGAAGGAGAAGGGATTTACTGTGCTTAACAAGTGCCAGTAGTTAAGCCACTTCCAAGTTGTGATTTTGTCAGACTTGGAAATTAAGTGGGATCAAGTCGACTCAGCCCTTCAGTGGGAGTAGATCCAGATCCATCTGGAGCAAGGAGCAGTTACTGATTGAGAACTAAGGCTCTACCCAGTGTCTCCTAGCTAGTTTTCACTACCATGCTTAATATTGCCCTTTTTATATTCTGGTTGGAGAAAAAAAAAAAAAAAGACTGTCTTTGTGGTCTATTGGCTGAACTTGTACAGCTGAATCTACTGTAAAAGGCCTTTGTTCATCGCCATTATTTTACTACAGATTTCAGTGTTCTTGCTGTTCGACTTCTTTTCTTAATAAGGTAATTCAAACTTAGAATAGTTACTGTAGTTTCAAAGCTTGATTGAAAGATGCATTCAGTATTTTCTCTAAATAAGCAGCAATTATAACAACACAGCTGTAGTTAAAGATAGAATTTATTATAAATACTGACAGTCTTGCTTCTCAATTACATCAGGCTGAAGTAAGGTCTGTTCAGTTCAATTCTACATTTATTATGCCCATCACTCTGAGCAAGGTACTGTGTACCAGGTACTTCTGAGGTACAAGGATGCACAATGTGTGCTGTCTTCCCTCTGTGAGCTTGTAGTCTTGTAAGAGAGACAGCGCGCACAAAAGAACTACAAAGAAGAGTGTGGTAAGTGCTACCTTAGACGTATACACAACACAACTGGAAAGTGAGGGAAATTGGCTGTGGTCGGATATACTGGGGAAGGTTTTACAGAAGAACTGACATTTAAGCTGAATCTCTGTGGACATTCAAGACTCAATTTCCACATTCAAAAGTGAGGACGTGGAGAAGGTATGCATTATGTGTCCAAAAAGTTTCTGAGCCAAATACAAGGAGACGGAACAGTGTGTGTTGTTTAGGGGAGAACCGTAACCCTGTGTGGCTGGAGCTCTCTCGTGACTGAGAGTGGGAGATACAATGATAGCCTAGGGCTGGATTTTTTTTCTAAAAGCAAAGAATTGGCATTGAAAGCTTTTCAGCAAAGTAATAATGTCATTCAGGGATGACTCTGGCTGCTTATAGATACAGGATGGAATGGAAAGGATAGGGATGAGAAACAGAACAGTTAGGAGGCTCATTTTAAATATTCCACACGAGAGTTGCTACAGATGTGAATTCGATTAGTAACAGGAAGGATGTAAGGAGACATAGAACAGAGACAGGGTAGTGCCAGAACAAGGGGAGACTGTATGTGAGGAGTGAGGTAAAGGGACGGGTTAAAGACCGCTCCAAAGGTTCCTTCTTCCATGATGGGGAGATGACGTCATCAATAGGCAGCCCAGAAAGAGGCATACCTCTCACACATTTGCTTGCAAAAGAGTCATTTTTAACATCAGAGTAATTTTGACTTTCATCTTAGGGTCGCTTTATTTCTCCATTTGAGCACTGAAGAGTTTTCTAAATTAAGAGTTGATTGAAAATTGCTTCCTTTCAGGATACAGTAGTGAGAGAGGAGTCTATGATCTAATACATTATTACATGATATAGTATTACCATTTAATATTTTATGTAAAGGTGTAATAAAGGAAAGAGAGGAGCAAGACCCTTGATATTGTTCTTTTCTTTTAGCCCATGCCACAAAGCAAAGCTTAGAAAATAAAAAATAATTTTTATAGGGCTGCCACTTGCTTGGAGGAACACCGACATTATAACGTTTGTTAAAGTACAGCTGAACCCTCAAAATTCCTCCTTGCAACCATATATACATTTTGTGGAAGAGAAATCTACAAAGAAATAAATGTTTGTAAACACTGGGCAGTTGTTATGGAATTTAAATATCTGTACTTATTACCTAAGATGTCTGGGTTTCAAGGCTGAGTTAAAATAGATTCCAGGCTTCCTTAAAGGTAAACAGCACATCTGCTGATTTGTCCAGGACAATGGAAACTGACTTTTGTACTATGATAAAAGTCAGCATCTTCTCTTACCCAGAAGTCATCATTTCTCCTGTGGGGAGCTTCCCAGATGTTTGGTGAAGATGATTCCAATTTAGAAGAGTTGTTGTTATAATGTAGCTGAGTGATGTTCTAACTCAAGCTCTTAGACTGGTGTTTTGCTAGCCCGGTGACACTTTGGATTTCTTCACTTGGCTAGATTCTCAAAGCTGCCTGTGGGGGCTGATGCCTGGCGTGAAAGAATCCAGCCCCTGTGGCAGTAATTTCCATTAACAAAGAAAATAACATTTCCAGGTAGCAGCCGGGGTCACTACATTGGGAGTGATGTTCATGTAGTGCTGTGAAAATGAGCAGTTAGCACCACAAGATGATTTCAATTGTTCCCTAGGTACAGATGTTGACTTGTCTTTTCTGGAGGGAAGAAAAGCCCTGAAATGTAAGGAAAATGACAGGGTGGTTGCTGTTATGCACATAGTTTAAAAAATTTTTTCAAATAAAAGATGGCAAACTTTTAAAAATGTCGGTGTATTAGAATTCCCTAGCATGAAGTAGTGAAACTTTAGACAAGTGGCCAGTGTGTGTTATGACTACATTTGTTTCTTAATATTTATTTACCAAATTCGTGGTCAGTGCTTAGTTTTATCCAGGTGTGGATTATGCTGTTGATGATCTTCCATAGAAAAACCCTCCCAAACCGGAACAGCCCTAAGCTGCCTCACCCCGCCGAGCAGGTGGTTTGTGCCCTGTGTTTGCTGACTACCTTCAATATTTTCTTAAGCCAGGCAAGAGAGAGAGACAGACAGACAGACAGACAGAGAGACAGAGACAGAGTGGGGCACCTGGGTGGCTCAGTCAGTTGAGCATCCGACTTCAGCTCAGGTCATGATTTCACAGTCTGTGAGTTCCAGCCTCGCGTCGGGCTCTGTGCTGACAGCTCGGAGCCTGGAGCCTGTTTCAGATTCTGTGTCTCCCTCTTTCTGCCTGTTCCCTGCTCATGCTCTGTCTCTGTCTCTCAGAAATGAATAAACGTTAAAAAAAAATAAAAAAGAGAGAGAGAGAGAGAGAGAGAGAGAGAGAGCGTGAGCATGCACGCAGGCGGGGGAGGGGCAGAGAGGGGAGGACAGAAGATCTGAAGCCGGCTCTGAGCTGAGAGTGGTGAGCCCAATGCGGGGCTCGAACTCATGAACATGGGAGATCATGACCTGAGCTGAAGTCGGATGCTCAACCCACTGAGCCACCCAGGCGCCCTGCCCAAAACCATTTTGAAGAGGTTTTTTTTCCCTTATAAAATTTACTGGCTAGCATTTCACTTTGGAACATTGACCTATGATTATTTTATTCAGTATTCTTGTGGGATCCCTATCAATTTTAGTGTCCCAAATTTCCTTAAGCAAACACATTTGGTGGTTCTGGTTATTTTCCGAGGTTTCTATAGAAACTGGAAATCTTAGAGCCTTTTTTTTTTTAATTGCTCCGATTTACAATTCTGTATATGAAAAGAGGGAGTCTTATCACCCCAAACCAAGTGAAATTAGTGGAATACTCATCCATGATGTGCTAATTCTGTGTGTTGTGCTTAAGGGAAACCTGTCCAAATCCAGGAGCATACAGTATAATCTGAGTGGTGAGACCTGTCCTTGTGATAAGGTAACTGGGCCTCTGAGACAGTGAGCCATGCTCACAGAGTAAAATGAGAGCCAGTATGGAAGTGTGAGGAGTGTCTAAGGATGTTCCCTTTGGACAGTGATACTACTTCATTGGGCTTTCAATTGACATTTGTTTCATAACGACTGAATATTTAGTACTTATAGATTTTCCAG
Source organism: Prionailurus viverrinus (assembly GCF_022837055.1). Lineage (NCBI taxonomy): Eukaryota > Metazoa > Chordata > Mammalia > Carnivora > Felidae > Prionailurus > Prionailurus viverrinus. Next base: position 83,265,935 of record NC_062579.1, on the reverse strand, counting down.
GAACTTTGTTGCTTTGCCTCACATTTTGTTTGTTCTGGCGTGTGGGTCTATAACCTCAGGGATATAAGCGTTCCCCCCCCCCCCCCATTTTACAACTAGATGTAACCCAGGGTATTAAAAGTTTGTAACTTCTTTAGTTCAGACAGGAAGTGGCCAAACTCAGTCAGGAGGCTTGGGCCACATTTCTGATTCAGTTATTAATGATGTACCAGAAAACTTGGACTTCCAGGTCTTTGAGCATGACTGTGACTGTAGGTGAGGAACTAGCAATACCAAAGTGGAAATAAAAGCTTCCTAATTCAAAATAATTGCAGGAAGTCCAGTATGATCAATAAAGAATGAATGAATGTGTATTTTTAAAATAGTTGTGCTTGTTTTAATGACAGAGAACTTGAAATGAGCTAGCAGAGTACTATCAAGTAGATGTCTTCAGAGAGCTGGTTTTTCATCTACAACAAAAGGTTCCTAATTATGATGTTACAGTGCACAGAGATGGCTAATTCCTTAGTCCTGAAAATAGTTCCTCTTTCAGCAAGTCCTGTACTTCTCTCATAACCTTAATTACAAAGTTGATTTGTTTAGCGTAGCAGACCCTTCTTTTCCAGTCAGCCTAGGTCTGTTTGAATTAGCACAAATTTTGAATCAGTGGAGCCCAAATTAATGATGTTTTATTCTGTTACGAAGAGTTTGTTTTCCATCACCGATAATTATTTCCAGGAAAGTTAAGTCCACAGAAAATATACTCTCAGTTTCCTTAATGTTGTTTACCAAAGTCTGAGAAGTGACTTTTAGTTCCATGGGGGAGGGAGAAGACATGGCAGCGGCAAAGGAAAATGAGGTGCTGTCACCTCGTCTCTCAGATTCGTGGAACGGGCTCTGGGCAGCCTATTCTAAACCAATATTATTCCTTGTAAAAGGCAAACCAGACCTGGGAATTTACAAGTCTAATGTGATTGAGAGAACGCGTGCTGGTGCATACTAATCCTTTAACCCCTATCAGCCTGGTAAGTTGTAGAACCTCTTAGTTGATAAACATTCTGACGGCCCTACTAGAGAGGTCTATTAGTCTTCTTCTCTGGAGCCAGCCCTTCTCCCACTAGAACATTCTCATGGCTCCAGAGGGTTGATTTCCATCAAGTCCCCGTTTCCCTTTGGATGCTTACTCACCTGAAATCCCACAGAGAACCCAGAGAGGGGGAAGAGGAATCTTTCAAAGGATTTTTTTATTTGTGAACTGATGGCTGAGTTTCTTTAGGCCCGTGTTCTTTGAGGGAACGTTACCTTGTGCTTCTTTTCTCTGAGCCTGCCCTCGCTGACTTGTGATTCATCCACTTCATAAGATGTTCCTTTATCCCAAAGTGTGAAAGGCATAAAAATAGACCAGGAATATGGGTCCCTATATGTTTCCAACTACAACGGAATAGTAATAATCACCCCAGAAACATAAGAGGCCATCGAGCTCCTTCGGGATGCGAGGCATCTGTGTTTTCTTTGGGGGAAAAGGCCTGTGAGATCAAAGCAAGCCTGTGACTCTATCATGAAGGTGGATTGTTGTCTGTTTGTAGCGGTGGTCCGTGAGTTTTAGGTAGAAAAATGTTGCCAAACCATGCTGCCCTCTGGATGCACAGCAACTTAACTGACTAAAAGACAAAAAGACGAAAAGGACGAAAAAGAGTGACCACCTAAATGAGACAGGGGAAAACACACTTTAGTGTGGACAGTTTTTAAGTTGATGAATAAAAGGATATTTAGCGTATAGGGCAACGTTTGCTATTTAATACAGTAGAAGCAGTAGGGCCATTTTAGTGTTAATTATATTACCAACACATGTTTATTAAATCTGGGACTACCTTCCTATATTCCGTCTTTTACTCCTTCAGTGTTTCCTCAGCAGCTACTGAACACCAGGCACTGGGTATACAGTGGTGAGCAAAAATGAGCACAGCGGCCATACTCACGGAGTTTATGGCCTAATGAAGTTACACGTATAACACGTATGTGGGTATGGAAGAGTCAAAAACTTAGTTATTGGATTTCCACAGGGTCTTGCTAAGCCTGGTAGATTTTCTGCAAACAAGATAGCATCTGTAGAGTGAAAAGTAGTAAGGCCTTGTGAATTTAGGTGCTTTCCTCTTTTGGGGGCTGATTTTTTGTTTGTTTCTTTGCTTTACATGTCTAAAACGTGAGTCCATTTATGAGATCTGTACTTACGGTAGGTGTTCCGTGTTGCTCATATAAATGCCGGTCACGTTAAGGTGGTGTAGTAAGACTTCTGTGAAGTCAGGTGTTCCACAAAACTGCAGTTGAGCAGTGCTGTGCCCCTGGCTGTATACCTGTGCTTGGCACATAGCAGGCACTGACTAAATATTTGCTGAATTCATTAACTCACGTTCATAGATACTCCCTTCCAACAGTAATCATTGGGGCTGCCACTTATTCGTGGCAGGCTCTGCCGTGGGGACATAGCGTTTTGTCACTTGACCGTAACTTAAATTGCGTGCCTTTTATCCATTGCATTTTTTCCATCCCCAAATGATGCTGTTTCCTTTTAGTATCTATTGTGGTTTTCCTAATATGTACTATAGTACCAAATCAGCAATTGCCGTGATTTCAGCAGCATTTTGCTAGAGCTTTTCCAGCGTATTTTATTACCCCATGTGCTTGTTTCAGGGAAACACAATCAGAGTAAGGACCTTTTTCAGTGGGAGAATGAAGTAATTTTTAATGGCAGTAGAATGGAAGACTATACAAGTGAAAGTTTTCTTGGCCTTTGAAAATTGGGTTTATCAAGGTGTGACCAAACAAGAGATGAAGAGCTAAAATACCCTGGTCCGTTGGATCCGGCTCAGTTTAAACATATCCGTTGAAAGGAATAAAGCAAAACCTGTTCCAAGACTGGAAGGTAGGTTGGATTAAAGTCCGAGGGCTTTAGCAGCACATCAAGAGCCACATATCTCCCTCATGCTCCATCTGCGCATGGCATTGTGATATTTACTTGAAAATGGGTGTTGAGGTTATCTTGCCCTGACCGCCTTATAAATTTGACTTATTTATACACGTACAACCAGAACATACGGTGGCATTTACAACAGGGAAAGAGCCTCTAGTTGTCAGAGCTGGAGAAAAGGGCATTAAATACGCTATTTTTATAAAATGCATAACTTTTCCGCTGAACGTTCCTTCCCTGCAGCTCAGCAACTATGGAGAACTGATGGGATGGAATAGATGGACTGTAAGGGCAAAAAGAGCAAAGAAAAAGCACAATCAGGAAAAAGCAACACGTCCTAGTGTGTGAGAGCAAAGCAGGATGAGGAGGGGGTGAATTAGAAACACAAAGGAGGGGAACAGTGAAGACCTTATTCGAATTTGCCACCCTCACGGGTGTTGGCTCTGGCGCTCCTGCACCCTTATCTGCTCAGTTTCTAGATTCTGCATGGTTTCAGCTTACTGACAAGGGCCAGGTGCCTGGCAGCATTGGGTTATGCTGGGAAGCTCACTGCTTTATCCTAGCTGTTCCCTGATGCCTTTGGCATCATTTTCTTCTTTGCTCCTTGAACATCCGTTCTGGAATGTTATTGGATTAAGACCGAGGCGGTCAACAAACATGTGAAAGGTCAGTGGATGGGGGACGAGGAAAGTCAGGAGACGCGCCGTACAGTCACTTTCTGCTCTAGTTCCCCCAAATGTCAAATGAAGAGTGCAAACTGGATGATCTCGGAGTGCTTGTAGCTTTGACAGTGGATGACCCTATGACTGTAGGGGGCCTTGTTCTTCAAGGGCATCTAGTACGGTTTCTAATGTAATGTAGCATTCACTTTGTCTACTTCAGGGAGCTGTTTTGAGGGTCAGCTAGGATAAAAGATGTGAAGACCCTTGGGAAACTCTGAAGAATCATATAAAACAAAGATGACAGGAATGATTGAAACTCTTCCCCGAAGGTACCACACATTGATACAAATTAGAATAGTTCCACTTCAGTCGGTGTAAGGCAAGTGACAGAAGCCTTAACAACAGACACGTGGTTCTGATTCATCATGGAGAAATCTGCCACTGGAAAGTATACAAATCCGGGAGCTGATTCTAGACCCATTGCCTGTTTGAGCGGTGAGGGGGCCGAGGCCCTCGACTTTTCTTCCCAGCACCCCTTCTGCTTTTCAAGGTTACCTTTAAGACCCTAGAGAGAACCAAGCAGTGGATCTTGTACCTTTCTCTGTCACCGTCACCTGGCTACTCGCCAAAGGCTGAAATACAACCTTCAAACCAGTACCAAAGGGAATGAGTCATCTTGACCCCATGGCAGAGCATAAGAACCTGCGGTTGCCTCACACCCTGGCCTGTTACAGTGTCCGCTGGGGGCAGCAGCTCTGTGCCTTTGTCTTAGTGTTATCCCTATCCCTCTTTTCTTTCATCTCCTCCTTATCACATGTTCCTATTCTATCCTCCTTACCTTATTAGCGTTGAAAGAGGAAAGGACAGAGGAAAACATCCAGAAGTTGGGGGGAGGGGGAAGAAGAGAAGGAAACTAAAGATGAAAGACATCTCAGTGAGGCAGTGGGGAGGGCTGGATTCCTTCTCTCTCTCTCTCCCTCAACCATGACCGAGTTGATAAGTTTACCTTGTACCTCATCTTTAAGACCGACGACATTCTTCTCCTTTGTTACCTTGAGCCCCCAATCAGTGACATCTGAGAAAATGACAGACCCCACAATAAGAACTAGCCTGCTGGCTCTCAGCAGACCTGTAGCATTTAGGTCTGGCAAAAGTTTCAGAGAGGACAGTTAGCCAGTGGGTAAGGCCAGACCACCCTAACGTGGCACATAAGTTGCAGTGACAACATACGTTTCGCAGTTTGGGGTTTAATTTGTAGATCTGATTACCATGGAAAGAGGGGAGCAAAGAAATTGCAGGACTTTTGTGGTGAGGATGACAGAGCTTTTTCATTCAGGTTGGAATAGCAAAGTTAAAAATCAGAAACAGGCCCGCCAGTCTAGATATGTCCAAAACTAGTTCTTTGGTAACGCTATTATTGACTTCCAGCAGATTAAATTTCAAATTGTGGAAAGGCTTCAGAATAGGGGAAGGCTTAGTGTCTCACTAATAGGGCTTATTAAATTTAGATAAAACATGTTTTTCAATGGCAGCAGCTCTGAATCACCAAGATCAAAATGGAGAAAATGAGAACAAAAACAAGCTAATACTTTGACTAAAAAAGTACCATTTATCTTAGTTTCAGAACCTGCTCACAGTTATAACCTAAAGCGTCCAGTTAAACCCCAGGGGAAGCAGCACTAATTGGGGGAAAATTTCCTTAAAACTGATGAAATGTGTGTGTATACATATATGTTGATTTGCTAACATTCTAGAAGTGGTACCATGCAAAGAGAATGGGCTCTAGAAACAGGCAGCCCTGAAGAGTTCAGATGTCAGCTCTGTTACCTTATTTTTATGATCTTCGGCAAGTTGCTTAATCTCACCAAACCTCAGTTTCCTCATCTACGAAATGGGGTTGTTTTGAAAACTCCAGCAAGGTAATACTTGCATAGTACCTGGCTTACAGTAGCTACTCAGCAGATATTGGCTTTTTTGTATTTAAGGCTGACTTTGCTCGTAATATCATGTGTCTACGTATATTAGAACCAGTCTGCTAGGATTTGATTAGGAGCTTTAGATTTGCAGTCTCCAAAGAGGGGTGCACCCAGACCATCCACTGTGGGGTGAGAATAAAAAAATTAGAAATTCTATTTATGATCCTTTTATCTAAAATAAGATACCCACTAACCTCCACTAACACTTTGTGTATAGATGGCCCCTGGTGTCCTCATTTGGTCTATACCTGAAGGTCACTGTCATATACTCTAAATGAGGGATCTTGAGGAAATGTATGATATCCATGATTTGATGGAAATTGATAGTGGTATACTCCTTTCATTCACTTTCAGCATATAGCAATGTATTTTAGTTTACATGCACCTGCTTAAGTGGATTCATGGTTCTTAGTATTATCTTCAACCAGTGGTTTCTTTGTAGGAGTCTTCTGAAGCCATCTGACCATTGTTCATAGGTTAGCTAAAGCTAGATAAACTAACCCATGCAGGATGGACAAGTAGCTTAAGACGATTCCTGCAAAGGAACAATGCATTGGTGATAATAGTAACAATATAAGCACAAGGCAAAGACAAGAAAATGGTGGAGCTAGCTAACCCTTCTACAAATTACCTTATGACTTGGTTGGACAAGTCCTAAACTAAGAATGAAGATACCCTAACAAGATGTCAGCCTCACAATAAGAAATGATCAAGAACATTATTTATAATATGTATTTATACATGCTATCTTTAACAACAAAGCTTACTCAAGCATATATTGTACTTTGGATATATTAGCTAGTGATAGTAGTACTTATAAATAAATATACATATTGGGGGTATGTGATCAAACTTTTCTTACTGATAAGAATCAAAACATTTAAACCAGGTATTTAGAAGAGGAAAGCACATCTCATTCTGTGTCTGTTATTCAGAAAGTGTTTTGTTTTGTTCCTAAAAATTTTGATGTAGCATAACCAGTACAGTAGATGATAATATATTTAAATCCATTGAAGATAAATTGATAACAGTTCAGGGAACTGCATTTCTTGGTAAATGATTCCTGTATGGAAGTAAAAGACCAATCCCTGCCCTGGAGATTTTTAAAAATCTAGCTCAGGAACACTAAAAGTCACAAAGCAACATAGGAATGCATACCTGTAGAATAATAGAAATTCTTAATGAAGAAGCACATTACTTGATATAGTAGATTTGTTAACTAGAGAAAAGTATGTATACATTTCATTTCTGTAAATTTACCTATAATTCTGGGTCACGTGTTAACCAGTAAACCAGTAGCAGAGAGTGTAAAGCAGATCCTTCCAGAAAAGAAACGAACCTTATCTGACCATTCCAGCATTCTTATTGTATGTGATTTTAATAAATCTTTTACACATACCCATATATTATTTTCTAATCTATTCTTATATCCTCATGGCTCTTCACATGATCAGATGAATGTAACAGGTACATAATAAGTATTTTGAAAACTAAAGAGGGGCGCCTGAGTGGCTCAGTCAGTTGAGCGTCCAACTTTGGCTCAGGTCATGATCTCATGGCTTGTGAGTTCTAGCCCCGCATCGGGCTCTGTGCTGACAGCTCAGAGCCTGGAGCCTGCTTCAGATTCTGTCTCCCTCTCTCTCTTCCCTCCCCCCCCACACTCTGTCTCTCTCTCTCAGAAATAATGAATAAACATTAAAGAAAAAAGAAAATGAAAGAAAATGAAATTAAGCCTTCTCAAAAATACCATGCCTGGAAAAGTAGTCAGTATTCCTTGAGACGGCCACATTTAATTCCTAGAGAAGATAACTTGTTTAGATTCCCCTGTATCAAGGTTGAAGGGTCATTCTTATTATTGGGCTCCCTTTCTTTCACCCGAGTCATGATATGGGGACAGTCCTGTGACTATAAAGTTACAGTGAAAGTTCTTTGACAGTCACTACTTATTGAGCACCTAGTGGATACAAAGCACTTATGCAGGTGTTATTATTTTATTTACTTGTCACAGTAGCTCTGTGAGGTAGGTATTATTATTATCACCATTTTATAGATGAGGAAATTGAGGCTCATGCAAGTTAAGAGACCGGCCCAGATGCCACCCAACTAGTAAGTAATGCAGCCAGTATCCACATGCAGGTATATCTGACTCCAGGATACAAGGTCTTGACCATTCTATGAAAATAGAAATACAGCATGCCAAAATCTATGAGGTGTAGCAAAAGCAGTTTTAAGAGGGAAGTTTATAGCAATACAGGCCTACCTCAAAACAATAAGAGAAATCTCACCTTTGCACCTAAAGTAACTAGAAAAAGAGAAACAAATGAAGCCCCAAAGTTAGTAGAAGGAAGGAAATAATAAAGATCAGAGCAGAAATAAATGACATAGAGGCAAAAAGACAATAGAAAAGATCAGTGAAACTAAGAGCTACTTCTTTGAAAAAACAAAATGGACAAATTTTTAGCTAGACTCGCCAAGAAAAAAAAGGGGGGGGCTCAAATAAATAAAATCAGAAATAAAAGAGAAGTTACAACTGATACAACCGAAACACAGAGGATCATAAGAGACTGCTATGAACCAGTATACACTAATAAATTGGACAATCTAGAAGACATGGATGAATTCCTAGAAACTTACAGTCTTCCGGGGCGGAATCATGAAGAAATAGGAAATCTGATTAGACTGATTACTAGATCACTAGGGTAAGGAGATTAAATCAGTAATCAAAACCCTCCCAACAAATGAAGTCCAGGACCAGGCAGTGTCACTGGTGAATTCTACCAAACATTAGAAGATTTAATACCTACCCTCCTCAAACTCTTCCAAAGATTGAAGAGGATGGAATGCTTCCAAACTCATTTTATGAGGCCAGGATTACCCTGATACCACAACTAGAGAAGGACACCACAAAAAAAGAATTACAGGCTAATATCCTTGATGAACATAGATGTAAAAATCCTCAACAAGATATGAGCAAACTGAATTCATCAGTACATTGAAAGAATCCTATACCATAATCAAGTGGGATTTATTCCAATTCAACATCTGCAAATCAATCAATGTAATACACCACATTAACAAAGTGAAAGATTAAAATCATATGATCATCTAAAAAGATGCAGAAAAAGCATTTAACAAAGTTCAACATCCATTTATGATAAAACCTCTCCACCAAGTCCATATAGAGGAAACATACCCTCAACATAATAAAGTCCGTACGTGACAAACCCTCATGTAATATAATACTCAATGGTGAAAAGCTGAAAGCTTTTCCTCTAAAACCTCTAAGGCAAGGATTCCTACTCTAATCATTTTTAGCAACACAGTATTGGAAGTCCTAGCCAAAGCCGTTAGGCAAGAGAAAGAAATAAAAGACATGAAAGTTAGAAAAGAATAAGTAAAACTATCACTATTCGCAGATAACATGATACTGTATATAGAAAACCCCAAAGATTCCACAAAAAACTTGCTAGAACTAATAAATGAATTCAGTAAAATTGCAGAATACAAAATTAATACACAAAAATCTGTTGCATTCCTGTACACTAACAAACTATCAGAGAAATCAAGAAAACAATCCCATTTACAGTCATATCAAAAAGAATAAAATACCTACGAATAAATTTAACCAAGAAGGTGAAAGACCTGTGCACTGAAAACTATAAAACATTAATGAAAGACATTGAAAAAGACAAAAAGAAATAGATATTCCACACTCATGGATTGGAAGATTTAATATTGTTAAAATGCGCATACTACCCAAAGCAATCTACAGATTCAGTGCAATTCCTATCAGACTTCCAATGGCGTTTTTCACAGAACTAGAACAAATAATTCCAAAGTTGATATGGAACTACCAAAAAACCCCTGAATAGTCCAAAGAGTTTAGAGAAAGAAAAAAACACAGCCAGGGGTATCACACGCCCAGATTTCTAACTATACCACAGAGCTGTAGTAATTGAAACAGTATGGTAGTGGCATAAAAACAGACACACAGAACAAGGAAACAGAATACCAAGCCCAGAAATAAACTCATGCATGTGTGGTAAATTACAACAAAGGGAGCAAGAATATACAATGGAGAAAGGACAGTCTCTTCAATAAATGACATTGGGAAAACTGGACAGCTATGTGCAAAAGAATGAAACTGGACTGATACCTTACACCATATACAAAAATTAACTCAAAATGGAGTAAAGACTTGAATATAAGACCCGAAACCATAAAATTCCTAGAAGAAAACATAGATACATAGGTGGTAAGCTTCTTGACATCAGTCTTAGTGATAGTTTTTTTTTTGGGGGGGGGCAGGGATCTGACCCCAAAGGCAGGGGAAGCAAAAGCAAAAGTAAACAAATGGGACTACATCAGAAGCTTCTGCACAGCAAGGGAAACTATTTTTTTTATTTTTTAATGTTTTTATTTATTTTTGAGACAGAGAGAGACAGAGCATGAGGAGGGGAGGGGCAGAGAGAGAGGGAGACACAGAATCTGAAGCAGGCTTCAGACTCCGAGCTGTCAGCACAGAGCCTGACGCAGGGCTCGAACTCACGGACTGTGAGATCATGACCTGAGCTGAAGTCGGACGCTTAACCAACTGAGCCACCCAGCGCCCCAGTAAGGGAAACTATTAACAAAACAAAAAGGCAAACTACTGAATGGGAAAAGATATTTGCAAATCATAAATCTGATAAGGGGTTAATATATAAAGAAGTCATACATCTCAATAACAACAAAAATCCTTTTAAGTAATGAGCAGAGGATATGAATAGACCTTTTTCCAAAGACATACACATGGCCAAAAGACATAGGAAAAGATGCTCTACATCACTAATCATCAGGGGGATGCAAATCACAACCACAATGAGATATCACCTTACACCTATCAGAATGGCTGCTATCAAGAAAACAACTAACAAGTGTTGGTGAGGATGTGGAGAAAAAGGAAGCTTCATGCACTGTTGGTGGGAATGTACATTGGTGCAGCTGCTATGGAAAACAGTATGGAGGTTCCTTGAAAAATTAAAAATAGAACTACCATGCGATCCAGCAATTCTACCAGGTATGGGAGGAAAATGGAAACACGATTCAAAACAATAAACGCACCCCTGTGTTCATTGCAGCATTGTTTACAATACCCAAGATATGGAAGCAACCTAAGTATACATTGACGGATGAATGAATAAGGAAGAAGTAATAACATGCACACACACACATACACACACATAATGAAATACTCTTCTGCCATAAAAAAAGAATGAAATCTTGCCATTTGTGACCACATGAATGAAACTTAAGGGCATTATGCTGCTATAGAGAGATATAAATACCATATGATTTCATATATGTGGAATCTAAAAAACAAAATGAAAACGAACAAAACAAAACCCAGATTCATAGATGCAGAGAACAGACTGATGGTTGCTAGAGGGGAGTGGGGAGTTGAGCAGGGGTGAAATGAGTGGAGTCATGGGATGTAATGTACAGCATGGGGAATATAGTAAACGGTATTGTAGTAACTTTGTATGGTGACAGATGGTAACCAGGTTTACTATGGTGATCCTTTCACAGCGTATACAAATGTCAAATCAGTATGTTGTATACCTGAAACTAATATAATACTGTATGTCAACTAAACCTCAATTAAAAAAAGATGAACCTGGGTCATAAATTATGTTCATTATACCCAATGGATTTTCAGCAGAAAAAATAATTGAAACAAAAACTGTTCCTGGTAGTTCATTTCTAAGAACAGGATAGAGTAAATCCAAAAAGTCTGCAGACGGCGTTAGGTAGACATTATACGGAGGGAAATGAAGAACACCTGCCATTCACACTAAACATGTGGCCATCTGTTTCTTTATGTATCTTATATTTTCCAGTTGTAGTTCTGCTCCACTAAGTCAGACTCAACCCAGTCTCCTCATTTAAAGGCGAGGTGAGGAACTTCTGGTGAGGGAGGCAGATTCTTGACAGTATTGCTGTGGTCATCACAGCATGCAGCTTAGACAGTATTTTTCCCTCCTGGTGGGCAGCTACGGCTATCTCAGAGAGTAAAGCCTTTTAAGAACTTGAGGTTAGAGCAGTTCAAGAAGTTTACAGTAATCATGGGGCACCTGGGTGGCTTGGTCGGTTGATTTCAGCTCAGGTCATGAGCTCGTGGTTCGGGCTCTGTGCTGACAGTGCGGAGCCTGCTTGGGATTCTCCCTCTCTCCCTCTGTCTGTGCCCCTCCCCTGCTCTCTCTCAAAATAAATGAGTAAACTTAAAAAAAAAAAGAAGTTTACACTAATCAGAAGGCAGTGGATGATACCACGCTAAAGCCTAAGTGAATCCTATAGGATAGGAGCCAAATAATATATATGAAAACCTGCAGGACCAATTGCACTTTTGCTCTCTCTCCCTCCTACCTTCCACTCTTCCTTGTTTTCTCTGTTTGTCCTTTTGTGTGTATGTCTCTCTCTCTATTTTTTTTACCCTTTTTTTTTGCCTCCCACTTCCTTTTCCTATTTCTTGTTTTCCTCTCCATCTTTATTTTTGTCCCTCCTTTCTTTCTCTTCCTTTTGTTCCATCCCTTAGTGTTTTCCTCCACTCCCCATCAATTACCCATCATATCACATTTTGTAATACATGTTAAAATCAATACATTTTAATGTTAATATGCATTGAGCACTAAGTAGGTTGTATTTAGTAGTCTAAAGGGGAAAAGCGTCCCCCAATTAAGTAACACTTACCTGTGGCTTACAATTGAAAATTTCCTTTTGGATCACTGGCCTCACTTACCAAAAGAGGGTTCCCTTCCTCCTTCCTTATCCATAATCCTGTCCTCTGTTGCTCTTCTGTATCCTTAGGTTTGATGCATAGTCACTTTTCTGCATTCTGGTTTACATCTGTTATTTTTTTTAATAATGGGAAGCTAAAATTGCTTCTTAATGCGAAGTAGAGCTTATGGATAACTTTTGAGATTTAGGCTTAGGATTCTAGCATTCTAAGTTTCTCAAATTCAGACAAGCCACACGTGTTCCAGAATCTCTGATAAGGAATGGAAGAATTTCCAGATGATTGAAACCCCTCATGAAAGAAACGTTTTTTTGTTTTAATTTCAGACTAATGTATGCTTGATTTGCTTTTCTTCACCTATCCAAACAGATTTTTTTCATTTTGGTTTTAATTGTGTTTCCTTGTCCTGAAAAATGATGGCCTGTAATATGAAGCCCTTCTCAGTGTGGTAACTTTCCACTGGCTAGCTGATTAAAGTCCTCAAAGGTTTAGAAAGTGGAAGGAATGAAGGAACGAGTGAGTAAATGGCTAACTCACTAGTTTCACTTAAATCACTTCTGTTGCATGCTATGTCGCTTATGATGAACCTTGTAAAATCTAAGGTTTTGTCTCCTTTCGGCTGTTTTTTTTTTTTCCTTCATAGTTTCCAGGCACTGTCACAAACTTTGATTCTTTGATAGCTAAACTCTTAATTCCTTTTTTTAAATGTTCGTTTTCATTAAAGTGCTATTTAACATTAGATATTAACTTTGACAGACGTTAATGCTGCTTCTCAATTAGGTAAAATATATTCTTGGTAAGGTGCCAATTTGAATTGAATATATTTGAATTTGGTATGTGAATTAAACTGTTGTTTAAACCTTACCCATCCATCACATGTGTGATGGAGCAGCCAGCTGGTTTTGTATATAACTGGGTTTTTTTCCCCCTAGCAATATTTAAACATGAGAAAATGGCTTCCTATTGTAGCAAAGAGAACTTCATATGAATTTAATACAAGATCTCCTTGTTTGTCAGGTTCTTAGACTGCCTAGAATTTAAATTGGCAGACACTACTTTGGTATAAAATGTTTTCCATGGATGATATTAATATTTTAAAATCCTTTTTGCTCCTGCAGATTTCCAGTAGACAGGAAGTCTAGCTCTATTTACCCTTTGGCTACTAATGAATGCTATTAAATTATTATTTATCTTCTTTAGGCAGAGGCAGTACAGGTATGAGATCAGAATTGCCAAGTAAGGCAAGCATTTAACTTTAAAATTACAGAAAATGCTAATCCATTGACAGGTGGCAACTGAAGTATGGATACTAGAAAGTATTTTGGACCCGAGTCAGAGATTTGGGGTTGTATTCCACCTGTGTCACTAACTTGCTGGGTTGCCTCGACACCTGTGGGTAACTTGCTGGGTCGTCTTGAGCAAGCCACTGCCCAACTCTGGATGGCATATCCCCTCTATAGTCTCAGCTTGCACACTACACCAGCCTAGCAGCTCTGACCGAGGTCAGTCTCCAGCTGCATTTTTCATCTTTTTTATAATCCCTTAAACCCTTGCTAGGCTTTCATTGCTAGTTCTTTTCCCTAGGATTTTGCATTTAGAAATACTGAGGGCTTCCTACCTTTTGGAATTTTTCTATGCTCATGAAATTAATGAAAAGTTACTTAGAGTTACAAAAAAAAAAGCGCCAGAATTAAAAGTCTTGTTTGAATGACTGTTTTGGTAAAATCAGACTGTTTCTATCATGACTAATGTACCTTCACTATTTCAGTTTTGAAGCTAATACATTTGAGTCCTGGTATGGCGAGGCATGATTATCAGTTTGTCTCATTACCCATGCTAGTATTCTGTCACTTACTCATTGTTCTAATTAATCTTTCCTTTTTTTTTTTGCCCAGAATGATTGAGCAGCAAGGCTCCATATCATGGGAGTTACATTTTAGGTTCTTGAAAATTTCATTGACTTGAAATAGTTTGAATTGCACTAAGCTAAAATTTACCTTTTGTTGGTTTTCTAGGAAATAAAGTAAACAAAATGACTTGCGTCACAGTGTTGAGAAATTAACTGTTAATTTCAGGAGGTGTCTTGTTTTAATGTAAAAGCTAGAGATAGATTTTTTTAAAACCTCTTCACTAAAGGAGATCTAGCACTATTACCCAAAAAGGCAGGCAATGACCAGTGTTGGTAGGAATATGGGGAAATGGAACCTCATACGTTGCTGTTGGCAATGTAGAATGGTACAGCTACTGTGGGAAACAGTTTGCTGGTTCCTTAAAAGTTAAACATAGAGGGGCACCTGGATGGCTTATTCGTTAAGCACCTGACTTCGGTTCAGGTCATTTTCTCGCCGTTCATGAATTCGAGCCCCATGTCAGGCTCTGTGCTGACAGCTCAGAGCCTGGAGCCTGCTTTAGATTCTGTGTCTCCATGTCTCTCTCCCTCTCTCTCTCTCTCTCTCTCTCTTTCTCTCTCTCTCTCTCTGCCCCTCCCCTGCTTGTGCACGTGCACCCTCTCTCTCAAAAATAAATAATCATTAAAAAGAATTAAACATAGAATTACCATATGACCCAGCAATTCCACTCTTACGTCTCTCCCCAAGAGAAATGCAAACATATGTCCACACAGAAACTCATACATGCGTGTTTACAGCAGCATTATTCATAGTAGCCAAAAAGTGGAAACAGCCCAAATGCTTCTCACCAGAGAAATGGATCACAAAATGTGATATGGCCACACGATTGAATATTATTAGGCAATTAAAAGATGAAGTACTGATACAAGCTCTACAGCTTGGATGAAATGTCCAAAATATTATGCTAAAAAAACAGCCACAAAAAGCCCCACATTGTACGATTCCACTTACATGACAACTCCAGAATGGGCAAATCCATAGACAGAAAGTAGATTAATGCTTGCCAGGAGCTGGGGGCAGGGAAGAATGGAGACTGACTGCTAACAGGTATGAGGCTTCTTTTCATGTGACAAAATGTTTTAAAATTGGATAGTGGCGATGGTTGTATAACTCTGTGAATAAGGTAAAACCCATTAAATTGTATACATTAATGGGTGAATTTTACAGTATGTGAATTATATCTCCATAAGTAGTTATATATATAAAAACATTAATGACCCTATTATAATTATTTGAAATTATGAAAGTATATTTAAATTACACTTTTGCTAAGGGCTGGAAGGAAGGAGGAGTGGGGAGTTCATATTGAATGAATACTGTGTTTAAGTTGGCAAGATGATAAAAGTTCTAGAGATAGATGGTAGTGATGGTCGTACAACACTGTGAACGTACTTAATCACACAGAACTACATGCTTAAAAAGAGTTAAAACAGCCTTTTTGTTGTAATGTGTGAGATTCTTCTATGTTTTAGAACTTCTGTTCAGTATGTGTGTTTGTTAGGGGCAAGGGTGTTGGTTATACACACATATACATGTCTTTATCTTGGCTTTGGATGAGAGCCTGAAAAAAATATTTTTAATTTTATCTGCCAACAGGAAAATAAAAGAGGCCAAACTCTGGAAAAGTTATGTTGTTAAATTATAAAATAGTGAAATGCTGTTCTCAGAGTATAAATTATCACAGATTTCCTGAATTTCTTGGCTAATCTTGGCTCCTTGAATGGGAAAACACCTTTATACTTTATATAGTACATATCTTTCTATAAGCATTTTCCTTTGAATAGTAGGATAGAACCATCACCAAAATGCAATGAGGGGCACCAGAGGGGGCTCAGTTCATTGAACTGCTGACTCTTGG
The DNA here is from genome assembly GCF_022837055.1 of Prionailurus viverrinus. Lineage (NCBI taxonomy): Eukaryota > Metazoa > Chordata > Mammalia > Carnivora > Felidae > Prionailurus > Prionailurus viverrinus. Next base: position 83,249,807 of record NC_062579.1, on the reverse strand, counting down.
TTTCGGCTCAGGTCATGATCTCACGGTTCATGGGTTCGTGCCCTGCACTGGACTCCATGCTGACAGTGTGGAGCCTGCTTGGGATTCTCTCTCTCCCTCTCTCTCTACACTTCCCCTGCTTCTCTCTCTCTCTCTCTCTCTCTCTCTCTCTCTCTCTCTTTCTCAAAATAAATAGACATTAAAACAATACAAACATAGGGGTTATATTTTAACAATACAATAAACAAGTTTCAGAATGCAAAGGAAGGGATGGAAAAATGAAAAAAAAAAATCCAGCAATGAGGAAGTCCCTGAAAAAGGTATTAAGTGATTTCTAAGGGCCATGGAACTTTTTTATAACCCCCATGCAGTTTGTAGGCTCTAAGTTTGAACTTCCAGGGATTAATCTGTGAGAACATTTTCTGAGTCTGGCTGCTATATAGGACATTTGGATTTGAAGACTGGAAGATCGATGGCACAAATGCCAGCAGTGCCACTAACATAAAGTATAATCAGAGGTGTGTTTGTTTTTCTTGACCAGGAGGTAGTTTCTTTTAAAAGTATAAGAAACATACAGCGTCTCCGTGTGTGTGCGCATGTCTGTGTATTTTCTGTCTTTTCTTCTGTTGCAGGGAGAATTATGGTCTTCCAACATCTTTGTCCTTTACAGTAGGGTTTTTTTCTAGAATTTGGCACTGTAGTATATTACCCTTGATTACAGGATCCAATCAGAGTTGATGTACTCAGAAATCCATTGATGTGATTAATGGTCTCCTAATCATACTTTTATTTCCTAGATTAGCCCAATTTCCTGCAGTTTCACAATTTTTGAGTCATATCTTGAATTACCCTTTATAGGGGGCCTGAAAGCCCTGTATTTTTAGTCAGTAATTTGCATGATTATTTTAATTTTCTTTGATTTCTTTTGCTTGAAGAAAATGAAATTTTGATCGTTTTTGAACTCTGAGTGCTGTTCTATGGTAACTGGCCAACCTAGTGTGAACTTTTTTTTAACTATATATATTTTTTTCCACCAGCCCTAGATCTAGAAGTCTTCCCCAAAATTTCTACTGGTCTGGTTTTTATTCTTCTCAAAAGTAAACTAAAATATTCTCAGATTCTACAAGTAACAGGAAGTGCACCAGGAAATGACTGTACAGTAAATGTAATTGACCATTCACTCTTTGCAATTGGTCACAGGATTGGCTGATAAACAGTCTATTGAATGAAAAAAAATGACTTGTAAAATCTTTGAATACATTTGAAGATCATTGGCATCTTTGGCACCTTACTGATTTTTTTGTGTGTCTCTTAACCTTTTTCAAATGATTGCATTTGAAAGTAGGAGTCTTTCATATCTAGTGGTTGCTTTAATGTTTGCTTTGTTTTCAACAGTGCCCTTAAAGATAGCCGTTTTCCCCCAATGACAAGGGATGAGTTACCACGGCTGTTCTGCTCAGTGTCTCTGCTCACTAACTTTGAAGATGTCTGTGATTATTTGGACTGGGAGGTAAGACTATAGAAATTTCTTAAAGAAAAATGAAGGTAATTCCTGAGTAAATGTTAAAAATTAGGCCCAGAAAATAACTCTTTCAGCCCATTCTCTAGTGGGGTGGAGGTGGAGAGTCACATGGATAAATAAACCTCACATCTGATCAATGAGATATCAGTGAAGGAGTTGCTGTTTTTTGGTTTTTTTAAGGCATGTGTTGTTTTAATCCCCAAACTGAAGTTGCTGTTTGTTTCTATCCTGTTACTGTACCACAGCACCTCACAAAGCTGTTAATAAGTAGTAAGAAGGACTGATTAGAATTTATTTCTCCTCTTATTTCCATTCTGATGTATTTTGGTCATAACGGCCTCCAAGCAGCTAGGTGGTCAGAGGATATATCTCAGAAGCAAGGAGCAAGACAGGATAATACAGCAGTTGGGGAAATCAGCATGTGGATACACACAGGGTGTTGGATAAATACACTTAAATCATGTCAATTCATTCTGGGCTACCTTAATTTATGCACTTAAACACGCTGACAAATAATATTAAGGTCACATCTCGGGTATCTCTTGAGCATTGTCGTTATCGAAATAGCCTACATCGATCATATTTTTTATTGTGTAGTATGTGGGGCTGGCTTTTTAAGGAAGTTTGGAGGTTCTCACTACGATTTGTTTTGGTGGTTGGGAGGAGATAGTTAACCATATTTCCATGAAATTTCACACACAAATGTGCACACATTACTGAATGCATACTACATTCAAGGCACTGTGCTACATACACAAAAGTCCTCAGATTTGGTCCCCACCATAAAGTGTCTTATAGTCTACAAGCAGAGAAAAAGAAGTATGCACAAAGCGTAAAGAAATAAGTACTCCAAGAGTGAAACAATGGGACTGCAGTGATACACGTAGCATCCTCTCACATAAACACTCATGAATGACGGGACTGTATCTTTTTTTTTTTTTAATTTTTTTTTAACGTTTATTTATTTTTGAGACAGAGAGAGACAGAGCATGAACAGGGGAGGGGCAGAGAGAGAGGGAGACACAGAATCTGAAACAGGCTCCGGGCTCCGAGCTGTCAGCACAGAGCCCGACGCGGGGCTCGAACTCATAGACCGTGAGATCATGACCTGAGCCGAAGTCGGACGCTTAACTGACGGGAGCCACCCAGGCGCCCCGACGGGACTGTATCTTTACGGTAGAACACGTTTTAATTTTTCTGCCTTTTTAGAATGGCTACCTGCCATGGTAACTGAGATACTTTTCCTTGTGGACAGATCACTGTCTTGATAATTGATGGGACCTGAATTTTATTTTTGGCTTTGCCCTGATTCCTTGTGAGACTTGGGACAACTTATTCCACTGCCATTCAGTTTTCCACCTATAGAATGTGACATTTATAAAGTTCCTAATCTTCATTGGAAAAAATCTCTATGATATAAATTATTGTTGTTATACCTGAGCTGTTAAAAAGACATTCTGCAGAGAGTAGGACAAAAGAGTTCCTTTTGAGTTTTGTAGTACATGGGGTTTTTTTGGAGTATTATCAGAATATGAAAGCATTTGGGGATTTTTTTTTTTTGTAAAGGAAAAAATAAAATCACTTGCTACTGTTGATCGGAGCCAAGTTGGATGGTGTAAAACCTTTCATAGCATTAAAATGTCCTAATTGATTGTTTTCTAGAAGTTCATCGTTCCTATTTGAATTTTTCTTAAAGAGAAGTCTACCAATATCACGGGAGCATTCCCCAGTGTTTTAGTTTTAAATGATCCCAAATTATATCCCTCACTTATTAACAAATATTAAAATTTGGGTGGTTCTTTGAATGTTTGAAGGCTACTCCTTCCTCTTCTCTAGCTAGAATTTTATTTCTGCTTTCTGAATTGCAGAGTGCCATCTGTGTAGGGGTAGGGGTAGAAGCGATAACGGGGGACAAGCCTGAAATCTAAGGGATGACTGAGCTACAAAACCACTCCTACTCTTATTTGCTATCACTGAGTTTGGTTGTGGTGTGTGGGGGTTTGCACATGCGTGATTGTGCATGTGTATGGCATGAATGTATATTGCATAAATATGCATACATGTCTTTTGGAGAGAAGGAAAAATGGGAGAATCCAATAGTAGTTAAATCACTACGGGCAGGTGCACAGTGCACCACCCTCTTCTTTAGCCCATGTCAAGTATGGTCTACAGCTAAAGTTAACCTTCATACGTTGTATATTGTATATTTGTTTTATTTTAAATTGTTTTAATGTTTATTCATTTTTGAGAGACAATGTGTGAGTGGGAGAGGGGCAGAGAGAGAGAGAGGGAGACACAGAATGGGAAGCAGGCTCCAGGCTATGAGCTGTCAGCACAGAGTCCGACATGGGGCTTGAACCCAGGAGCCATGAGAGCATGACCGGAGCCGAAGTTGGATGCTTAACTGGCTGAGCCACCCAGGCGCCCCTGTATATTGTATATTTAATGCATTCCTTAAGGCTTAAATATTGACATCTATTTACTGATAACCTTCTGGTTAAACTAATAACAACAAAAATACATGTATATTTGTACTTGTAACATACAGGTATTTGAAAGTGAATTAGGGACTGTCAGAATGGCTATGCCTAGAGGAATAGACTGTCTTGGTTAGTTCATCATAGCTTGAAGTATTTAGCATAAGAGAAATTTGTTCCCAAAGAGTAAAGGTGAAAATTATATTTTTTTAAGTACAAGAATGTGATTTGGGCTTAAAAAAACATACCATAGTCAGTGATTAAAAATGGTATGGTATTATTATGGGGATGCTGTCATAAGGGTTATCCTTAATAATTCTGGAAAGACACTCGTTACTTGAAATACAGAATACCAAAGTAGAATTAAAAGCATTTTTTAAAAAGTATGTGTCAAGCCATTTGCACTCCTAGGTATATACCCTCCCCCCAAAAATGAAAACAGATGTTGAAACAAAAACTTGTACACAGATGTTTATAGCAGCACTATTCATAATAGCCAAAAGGTACTGACACAAGACAAATGTATATCAACATATGAATGGATAAACGAAATGCAGTATATCCATCCAATGGAATATTATTCGGCCAGAAAAAGAAATAAAGTAGTGACACATGGAGGAACCTTAGATACGTTATGTTAAGGGAAAGAAGCTAACCACAAAGGGCCGCATGCTGTGTGGTTCCTTTTGTATGAAATACCCTGAATGGTCACCTCCATAGAGAGAGCACATTAGTGGTGGCCACGGGTTGGGGGAGGGGCTGACTGCGTTTAATGGGTACAGGGTTTCCATTCAGGGCGATGAAAAAGTTATGGAACTGGATGCTGTACAACATTGTTAATGTACTTGGTGCCACTGAATTGTACACTTAAGAAGGGTGAAAATGGTAAATTTCATATTATGTGTATTTTACCAGAATAAAAAGGCATATATGCCTATGCACATACACATTTAAACCTATTGTCCATAATAGTACAGTGATTCTAATTTATTGAACAAGAAAACTTTGGAAATTCCAAAATTATAAAGAAAGGCAAGCCATTTGTAATTACACCGTTCTGAGATAACTACTGTTAACATTTTGGAATATTTCTTTAAATTATTTTTCTGTGTCTTTGTATCAATAAATGTGCATATTCATGTAATTGAGGCCATATTGAATATACAGTCATTATTAAAAAGGATTGTGGGAAAGCCTTTGTTTATGGTTTATCTTTATATATAAGTTAATTACTTGTATTGCAAATTTCCTTTACAAGGGGGTCAGTCTATATTATGAAAGCATACGTTTCACTTGGAGAAATTTCCCACTGTCAAATAGGTATCCCTTTTCTTCCAAGAATGAAATCTCGTATTCACCATAAGTATCTAAATTTAACCTGAACTGCAAAGAGCTGCATATGTTTATGCCACAGGGGGAAACAGGAGATGATTACAGAATTTTAATAGAGAACTTTTAAGTCAAAGATCAGTAACGAGTATGTTTTATATAAGCAGAAGCCTCTAACATAGGGCTTTTCTGGTAGAAGGGCAGTTGGAGAGTTGACCCCCACCGGTGAAGCGTGTTACTGCAATCGAATTCCTAATTAAAGGGGCGCAAATGCCCAGATCAAAGCCGGAAGAGGGCTAAGTCTAGAGGTCCCAAAGCATAGAGGTGAGTAACTTCAGTAACAAGAGAGACACCCCTGTGGTCATGAAGACGAGGGACGTGACCGGTGGTAATAGCCACCTAATTTTCAAATGATGAGGAAACAAGTGAGCTACCACAGAGCCAGCTACTGCCCTCCTCTTTTTCTTCATCCGTGGTTTTTAACTGAGCCTGTTTGGGACCTCTGTTTTGGTTACATGTCTCTAGTTTTATAATGGAAGTTAATAAGAAGGTGGGATTTACATCAATCGGACGTGGTTTTAGAGGCTAGAATGCTTCTCTTTGATACTGTGAGGGACATTTGATAAATGGTTTCACAAGTAGATGTAATTAACTTCGAGTCAGTGTTGAATTGACAGAATGATCGGTGATGCTTCCATGTTCTATATCCTCAAATAATAATCATAACATGTAAAATGAGTGTCTGTAGGTGGCCTGTCAAGGAATCTGTGTAGTGATTTAAAAACCAACAAAACCATCCTCAAAGACCATAAAGACAAATTGGAACTCTGGCCCCACCCTTCTGAGAAATGCTCATTCTTGTCCCCATTGTGGTGTACTTATTGCCCTGGTAGGTATGTATGAGAAGGATGAAGAGTAAATGATATGGGGGAAAAATTCATTAACTGATAAATTGAAATATCTATCTGTGAGGCGAAAATGGCTGTTAAATGAGGAAAATTGCTCCCCTAGGGTGAAATCTGAAGTGATCTGCCTGGTGTTTGAACACAAAAACTTATTACCATTGTTCTGTGTTCTTCAGTTGACAGGATTCTCTTAATTCTGAATGACAGGATGATGGGCAGACATGGTACTTCAGACAGAAAGAAACGCTCAGGCAGTATGTTGGAGTCCTTGAAAATAATACACAGGCTAGAACATGTATAGTTATACCATTTGGGAGCCATGTTTGTTTTTCAAGATCTGAAAGGATATCAAACCAATGACATTACAACAGCTGCAGTCTGACCTAAGGGGTGACTCTAAGTGTGTCATTTTCAAGATGATATAAATGAGTAAGCTTTTTTGCTTGTAGGAGAACTTGTATAGCCGGTATATAACCAGTGATCTTGCAGGAGCTCATGTAGCAGTTTGCTGACAAAAGACAAAGTATTTTCTAGATTATAGTCAAGCATCCTTTATTTCTGTGCTTCCATTTTGAAGGCATGAGGAAGAATTCTAAAGTAGACCGTTAGGTCATATTTCAATAGATTAGTAACGTTTTCACAAACCATAAGGCGCTTTTTGTTATATCTAGCTCCCTGGATCACTGATACCTCAACTCTGTATACCGCTGTCACTTGGATCGTGCACTGTTCCTTTTTAGCACCCAGCACTTACATGAAATCAACCCGTGCTGTGTGGGGCTGGCCAGCATGATTCTAGTCTGATACCAAAAACCTATCCCCAGAGTACAGAGCTAGACCCCAAGCCCCTAGTCTCGCTCTGTCCCTAAAGTACCAAAACATCTGTCATTGTGGGTGAGCTTGTTAGAGTCCTGGTACTCAGAGTGAGACTCCCGGTACTCAGAGTGGTGTACTTCACTTTAAAAAGCACACCTTCTGAGCGATCACAGCTCCATTTCTGACGTGTTTGTTTGCAGTTAATAACATTGTGCTTTTGTAATCACCTTCACAGGCGTAAACAGATGAGTAAATTGGCTATCGTCATTATCTCTCATATATTTTAGAAGGTCACGATCTCCTTCTCACCCTCCCTTCCCCCCCTTAAAGGTTTACATTTTTCTAGCTTCTCTCAATGTACTGCTGAAAACAGAGTTCCCATTCAGACACAGATGTTTCGCATGACTCACGTTGAAATGAAACGGCTTCTCGTTGGATATGTTCTCTTTACCTCCCCCTCATTATTTTTCCCTAACTATGATATAACCATGCTTTGCTTCTACATATATATATATTATATATATATAATATATTATATATATATATTATATATATATATGCTTTGTATTTCTCAGGGACATTGAGATTTTTGTATAAGATGTGCCACTATTGTTACAATAATTTAGTCTTCGTCCTGATGCTGTACTTGAAACATTATTTTCAAGTGCCGTGGAACATTGGGAAGGGAGTGCTTCAAGCTTCCTGGCCATCTAGTAAAGCATTTGCTGTGAATCAGCACTTCTGTGTATTAGAAGTCTAGTGGGGAAGCAAGCCAAACAAAGTAAAGTAACTTCTAGAAGGTGATTTGATCCATGGAAATTTCCTGTAGCTATTGGTACCGTTGGTGAAATGGGCGTGCACAGTGTGGTCTGTCGTCAGGCCTCCTCCACTTGCTTCCTGCTTTTCTCCCAGCGTGTTGGCTGGGGGGGGGGGGTCATTTTCCTGCTTCTTCCCCCAAAGCCACAGACCCTTCCAGCCTTTTCCCTCCTAATAGTTGCATTATAGTCTTCTCCTCCCTGGATCTCTGTTTCCTCACCAGGATGCTAGAAAAGTTGGACTAAATAATACCTAAGGTCTCTCCGGAGGCTGACCTCCGTTTGATGCTGTGACCACCCCCCTTTTCAAAATGGCTTCTGTTTGATTTTACTACCAGAGAATGAATCACCACTAACCCTTTAGAAGTCATAACAGAGCCCTACCTTTTAAAATGGGAGGGTGGCAACAAAGGTGAACAACAGTCCAGTTTTTCAAGCTGTACATTCTAGATTTCCTTTCCACCAAAGATTTCTCTTTCAGAAGAATACTATTCTAAACAGCTAGTGCTACATTTTATTACTGCATCATCCCCTGTTTTAAGTCAACATTACATTTATAAATCTAAATGAGGTAAATATATTAGGGAGTGACTGTTCGCTTGACAAAGATATTTTGCTTTGCAGAAGGACTCACTATAGAGTTTCTTTAAGGCCTTCCTGGTGACTTCAAGATTAATCCATTTACATAAATTCAACACATATGTAACCTTTTAGGAACAAATCTCTTTTGTAGCCTGAGTAAAACTGTATCGAGTCCCATACTCCATGTACAGTTCTAACCTGTATAAGATTTTTCTGTCTCTTATCAGGCAAACAACATTATTTCATATTAAGTCTTTGCCAAGAGGTGTTTTTCTTCCACAGACTTTGAAAAGCACACTGATTCACATGTCTGGATTTTAAGAAAATTTCTTGACTTGAGTTCTCTTTGCCTGTAAATTCACTCCCTTCCTCATCCCCTTAAAAATGGTAGGAATGCATTTTTCTAACTTTTGATGAAAAGCAGGCTTTTTATTTAAAGGTCACCTGTGTTGCCTGAACTTTCCTTGGAAAGCTTCAGGATGTTCAATTTTTAAGGAATGCTCATTATAATTAATCATTACAGAGAATTGTTTTTTTTCCTTACTTGTACACTGAGCTGTCACTGCATGTCTGCAAAACCTTAAGAACAGTTTCTTTCATTGCACATGATCTATAAACATGTTTGGCTTCACAGCTTTTCAAAGCACCTCCTCATTAGCCATGCTTTATTTAAAATCTTAGCTAATTCTTTAAAAGTTCATGGGGGTGATTATTAGCTAGCTCAGGTATTTTAGAGCTGTGTGTCTGTTATTAGTTAAAATAAATGTTATCAGATTTTTCAGTGGCTTTTGTGAAATAAATTGGCAGGCTTGCATTCCTGATAGACAAGATGTCCGAGGCTCCTACAGGAATCAAAATTGGCACTAATTGGTCCTTTGGTAAGCTCTGCAAAAGCCAAGAATCAGTCCATGGAGACTGAACTAATTTCTAAATCTACAGGTGACTAATTTGCAGGGATTTTAGAAACGAGCAGTACATATGCATTTTGGTCAAGGAGACCTTTGTGGTTGCTTTCACAAAATAACAGTAAAAAAAAATAACTTCAGGTGAGGTTGACGACAAAACAGAGTTTTCAGGGTAGAATATATTAAAAGGTTACTTGTGCCCGAATGATAGCTTTGCAATCGGTTATCCTTTTTGACCAACTTTTCTAGTATTTCTTCCATTTCTAAAAGCATCTCACTTAAAGGAGATTTGAAAACAAGGGCAGCTATAGACATGGGTCAACTGATGGATTAAAAACGGTCTAACAGGCTAGTATACATATCCAATGGAATATCACTCAGCAATCAAAAAGAATGAAATCTTGCCATTTGCAAGTACGTGGATGGAACTAGAGGGTATTATGCTAAGCGAAATTATTCAGTCTGAGAAAGACAAATATCATATGATTTCACTCATATGAGGACTTTAAGACACAGAACAGAAGAACATATGGGAAGGGAAGCAAAAATAATATAAAAACAGGGAGGGGGACAAAACATAAGAGACAAATAGAGGGTTGCTGGAGGGGTTGTGGGAGGGGGGATGGGCTAAATGGGTAAGGGGCACTAAAGAATCTACTCCTGAAATCATTGTTGTACCATATGCTAACTAACTTGGATGTAAATTAAAAAATATAAAAAATAAAATAAAAAACGGCCTAACAGGTTAGTCCATGATGTTGTCTTAGTTGGTTCAGAACATTATTTTTCTTTCTTTCTTTTTTAAAATTCTTTTGATGTTTATTTCTGAGAGAGACACAGAGAGAGAGAGAGAGAGAGAGAGAGAGAGAGAGGGAGCAGGGGAGGGGCAGAGAGAGAGGGAGACACAGAATCTGAAGCAGGCTCCTGGCTCCCAGGTGTCAGCACAGAGCCCAATGCGGGGCTCGAACTCACAAACCGTGAGATCATGACCTGAGCTGAAGTCGGATGCTTAACTGACTGAGCCACCCAGGCACCCCAGGACATTATTTTTCAAGTCACTAAGGCAAGAGTTGTTCCTAGGTGGTCCTAGGATTGCAGAACATCTTTATTTTCTCTTTTGTACCTTTCTAAAGAGATTTCCCCCCCTCCCCGGTAATATGTGTGTACTCTTTTTATAAACAGGAAAAACAAATCCATGTTTATGATTGTTGAGGTTTACAGAAGTAAAACTGAGTTAAAAAAAATGATTTGCAACAATGCTATTTTTAAGATGTATGATATGGCCAGACTCTGAAGTGTTAATTGCTAACAATTTTTAAGCGTTCATTATTAATCAGATGGGCACCTTCCAAATTTCAGACGTACTTCTGAAATTGGTGGGTGGATTGAAGTAGTGCAGATTCACAACTCTGAGGATTTGATGCGCAGATCTGGATAATATGTCATCTACTTTTTTTGTTGTTTTTAGGATCAGGATTGAGGAAAGTGATTCATTAGGATTTGTACAAATCATCATCAGCCTTTATGATTAAAATCTTAATTTTTCCTGCCCCAGTGAGAATTATTCAAGATGATACACATAAAGTAGGACCAAGAATAATGGAATATTTTCCTTTTTTACGGTGAATTTGTTTTCACTGGGAGAAGGAAGAGTCACTGTCTTCAGAAGGCTGAGCTGGAGGCGTCCAGAAGCCTCTGTAGGGCTATGAGGGAAAGAGTGGAATGTGTGGCATTGTGGTTTGGGGGCTTTTAGGAGAAATACCGCATATGGCTTTTTTCTCCCAAGAATATAAGAAACTCGAGACTCTGGGTCAGACCCATGGGTTGTCCAATGCAGTGCTTGTTTCTGTCCGTGGTACCATGGGCTGTTTTGTGAAAGAGCATGTGTGTCTCCTATGATGCCAGCCTCTAAAGGTTAGAGGGTGTGCCAAATATCCTGAGCTTCTCTCATTAGGAACAGAGTCCTTTTATTCAGTTCAATGGAACTGGCATATTGAGCCTGGCAGGTCAGTCTTATGTGAATGACCAGTGACTGGCTGTTTTGTTAATTGCAAAGCATATTTTGCCAAATGATATCAGGAACAAAGATATGGTCAAAGCACTTTCAATTCCTTGACTTCCTGAATATCTATCTATCTATGCACACACACATACATGCGCGCACACACACACACACACACACACATATACCCACATGTTATGTATATATGTATATATACATATATACATACCCACATATACATATATATTTTTAAATATATACACATAAATATATATATATATATATATATATATATATTTTTTTTTTTTTTAATTCAAGTGAATGCACTGAAAATCAGTGGACTAAGTTAGGGCCATAGCGTTACAAGGAAACCCAACATTTGGTCACTAAGACCCAACATTTGGGGCTAACTGTGGCATTTGCTAAGGCAGGATGAACCTGAGGAGGTGATTGGTTTTATTGGCCAGGATGTGTTCAGGGGCAGATTTCGCTTTGAGGGTCAGGACTGTGGAGGTAATTGTGGATCCAAATGATCCCCGGCTTGCATGGAGCCTACCTGATTTAGCCAGAGCACGTTTTATGCTCACTGATGCTTTTAGCCAGATGACTCCTTCTTATGGTTTAGCATATCCAGATTGTTGGCTTGCTGATCAGCCTCGCGAGTACAAGTGAGGCCCTTTGGTAGTGCTGCTGGTGGATTACACTTGCCTTACAGACAGACTAAAGTGTATCGAACTTTGTGCAGTTGTGAGGAGCAAAATATGGACATGTGTCATAATGGGGTAGGAGGGGGCACTTTTTAAATGCTCCTGTGTTGAGAGTCGCTGCATTAGAGGATAATAGTTTTAAATGAAGCCACATTTCTAACAAGGGACCAGATAACAAGGATAAATGAAAGCTGCAGACAGTCTAGAAGCTTCATTTTAGCCATTATTTATAATCTCTTCTCCTATGAAACCTTTTGCTACATAGCAAAATTGATTAATTTGCATGTATCTCTCTCTCTGGGCCCACATGCTCTCTGACAGAGGAGTGAACAAATAGCGGCATGGACAAGGGAGGAAGGAGGACGGGGCCAGGTGAATAATCAGCTCTAGACTAATCAAGATACATTTTAGGGTCTCAACATTAATCTTGATATTTAATCTTTCTGGGCGATGTTAAAAACGAAAGATTGTATAATGGCATTAATAAAAGTCACTTGCTATGGAACGGTTCCGAACAAATAGGACTTTCTTTTTAGCATGCAATAGGAGTCTGTTGAACTGGCCTTAATGTTCCTCTCGGCACACACAGATATGTCTCTGTTTAATTCCATATCCTCTTATCTATAAGTCCTACATTTCATTTACTACCATTCGAATTGATTTATAGCTTTGCTTAGCAAAAGTACAGTCTTGATTAAAAGGACATTATCACAGCTGATGGACCTTGAAAGCATTTTTTTTTCTCAAACCTTCTAATAACATTTGACTCCCATAAGGCTCGATTTGCAAGTCCCCAGTTTTTGTGCACCTGGCTGTACTTCGGGCAGTGGCAGTTGGGTGTATGTTAGGGGTACTAGGGGTGACATAAGGTTTCCCCGGTGCTACCTCCTTATTCATCCCTGAAACGGAAGGTTAACTACAACGCTGAGGTAGAGTTTTAGTTTGGTGTAGGGAATCTCAGTACCCTGGTGAGCTGATCTCTTCTCTAGCTGATCATTGCCACTATAGCCTTTGTCTCTGGGGATGCAGCTAGGCTGAAGGATTCTCCAGTCTAACAGAGGATTCGATTATCATACGAATATCATGTTTGATTATTACGATATGAGGGTTGCATTTTGGAGTCGTAGCTGGTGACACATTCCTCCCTCAAAACAATATGGGATTAGTTTTCACGCTCATTGCAGTCGAAAGGAATTAATTTGCAAAGCCACTGATTTCCACGGGTTGGCCACATTCGGTCATTCTCCACAGCAGGCCATGTTCCACTCCCCGGTTTTGATTGCGCAGTATGACTCTTTGGTGGCGTCTGTGGTTCTGGGAGTAAAGGAAAATGCTGTTGCTCAACAGGTGACAAAAAGCTATTATGCTTTGATTCTGGTCAGAACATTATTGCCATTCTCCTGGATTCCAACGGTTGAAGAAATGAGTCACTGTGGTTTTGGATTTCTGTCACTCTGGAGTATTTTTTTTTTTACCTATGAAATAAGTTACTTCTCACAAAAGGTTCACTTTAAAATCACCATACTTACATTTCAATTTACAGATACTTTCAACTGTTCAGAATCCTAGGAACATAGAAAAGAACTAAAAATTGTAAATGTGGTACTAATTCTAAATGGGAGAAGTTTGATTATTTTTTTGGTCACATTAAGTTCAATGGTGGGCCCTTCTGAAAATACAGAAGTAAACGAGTCGTTTTTATCTTGGTCAGCATGTCTTTCCAATTCAGTCTTAACCTCTGTCACCTCTTTCTTTCTACTTACATAGTCATATATATATATATATATATATATATATATATATGTATATATGTAAATATATATCTGTAAATGTATCTACACACATACATATATAAGCTTTAGTGAGATACCGTTCATACACCATGCAGCTGGTCGTAATCACCTTTAATTGTTAAATTACTAGGCTTAAAACTCTCTGAAATTTTTGTTAAAAAACACAATGCACTCCTGTGAAGAAAGGATTTAAGTGTCTAAATCACCTCCAATTTGCCTAAATCACTTTTTTTTTCAATACCCAGCCACAATCTGTCAGAGCTAAACCGATTATTAGAGGCTTTCTAGTTAACCTAGAATAAAAATCACCTGCAGAGTTGTTCTTTTTCCAAACTATACTTGCTGAAGCATGAAACCTTCTGAGATTCTGATAAACTTCACGGCTCCCATTCCCCCCGCCCCATACCAGTTAAATACCCCTGATTTTGTGTAACACTCTCATCTCACAAATAGCGAAACCTTCTTCTTCCTCTCACAGTTTTGGTTAGACACCTTAATAAACACCAAAATTCTTTCCCATTTTAACATGACAGATTTTTGATAAATTGAGTCAAAGATTCACTGCAGTGAAGGACGGGAGCACAAACTATTTCTGCTGTATATTTTTAAAAACAAGTTACGACGGAGCTGATCTTGTTGAAGGAAAGAGACTTCAAAGTCACAGATCAGAAAGTCCGTATACAGAAACTGTTGCAAATTTGTCATTGTGTCAGTACCGTGTCAGACACTGGGGAGATTAGTAGATGTCCTTTATCCTGGAAATGCCTGATAGCTAAGCCTCATATTTCTTCTCAGCTGTCCACAGTCATTTCCCACAGGTTATGGGAGGCCTTATTGTGTTAGTTTCTAAACAGCTGCCCTGAGTGCATTTTCAGCAGAAGGAGATTCATAAGAACACTGATATTAAATAGAAGAAATCGCCACACAGATAGCCTTTCATAAAACAAACTTCTCAGAAGATCTGGCAGATTGTAATATATGGATGTGTAAAGAGGCCCCGGGGAAAGGACAAAATGGATTTTTTCAGAGGACTTCTGCTTCCCTGAGAAACTGGGAAACTTCAGGCTAAGGGCAGAACAAGCAAAAGAGGTTTTCGGGGACTCCTGCTCTTCTTCTAGACCTCAACATGCATATAGATGGAAAGAGTCCAGGTCTATGACTTCACTCACCTGCTCTGAAAAGAATCCTCTTTACTGGATAAAAATGTTTTCCTGGTCTTACATCCTCCCTCCAGTCCTTCGGGTGACCTTACACTCCCCTGGGGGACCGTTGATCTAAAGTGACTGTAGGTTTGGGAGAATGGACTGGAGTTGTTATACTTTTGAAATTTCATTTTTACTATCAGCATTTACAAAGAAGAAACGCCCGTGATCCTCAGTTCTGTATACCAGTCTGCAGGATATGAGGGGGAAAGACAGATTCCTTCTGACGAGATGCTAATCAAAGTATATTACTTTCTTAAAACATTAGCCAGAAATTGCCCACACTCAGAGAACCCCCTCTTCTTAAGGCATCGCCAAAAGTCTGCATGCTTCACATAGAGTTAGTTATAGTGGTCTCTGTATTAATAGATAAGAAACTGCAAAAATGCCCTGCCCCAAAGCGATTTGAAATCCCTATCACTCATAAATTTAGCAGTAGCGTGTAAGGGTAATGATGTAGACAGACAGTGAGGGTTTGCCACAGGCCCACCGTAAGCCATGACATATATCTTAGAGATATCATATGGAATGGGGTGATGATGTCGGATCTGGTGGTGGTTGGCTTTTTTCACTCTTACCTGGGTTTGCTCATCTACATACAACTCAAGGTTTTAAAAAGACTCAACAGTTTGGGAAGGGAGTCAGCAACCCCACGAGTTTCAGAACTGAATCTGAAGTGGCAACTGTACCTGAAAAGAGGATGTGTATCTGCTGTCTCTTGGGAGTCAGCTTCCTTGGTCTAGTTCCTTACTGTCATGAGCCACAGTTTGGGAGCAGGGGCAGGATTCTTGCCATCTGCTGTCTCATTCTACATACAAGCCCCAGAATGGGTGTTCCGGTTCCAAACAGAGTAGCATAGCCCAACACATGTTGGGCACACGTAAATTAATGTTTTCTGTCTCTGTGGCCATCATAACGGCCCTCACACCCAAAGTCAGGGCTGCTTTGGAAAGAGAAAAATGATAGGCCCTTTTAAAAACAAGGGGAAAGGAAGATTGCATTCTCTTGAGAGTTAAATTATAACTTTTTCTTTCTGTTTCTATGAAGAAGACTGTACTAATAAAACTGCCAATTTCTTTCAGGTGGGTGTACATGGCATTAGAATAGAATTCATCAATGAAAAAGGATCAAAACGCACCGCCACCTACCTACCGGAGGTTGCAAAGGAGCAAGGTCATTGTTGTACTTTATTTCGTATGATCTGGTGAAGAATTTGAACACATATACAAATTGCAATGCGATATCTGACCTTGCAGTTATGTCTGATAATTGATCAGTGTCAAATCATAAGAAGTGATTCTTCCATCACTGCCACTGCAATGTCTGTATGAAATTGGTGAATTCCTCACACAGGAGTCGAGTCCCTGCACTAAAGTTTGATAGCAAAAACACACAACAGTGTACTTTCACAAAAGCAAAGATTTGTAAACTTTGGATTTTATTCTTAGGCGATGGCTTGCTACGAATTTGAAGTGCCATATTCCCATATTCCATTGTGCTGTATAGCCTTTTGGCACAAACAAGCCTTTTGTTTGACAGTCAGCCAGCCAGCCACTCAGTTCATTGTCAGTATCAAATGTTTCATTCTTAGGTGGTTGCCTGTTACTCATTTGCTATTAGCATTGTAGGTTTCCCATTAAGATCTGGAACACTGAGATTAAATGAAGTATTAGTGTCTGATATGCCTGCTCTGCGCTTCCTAATCAAAAGTTTTTTTTGTTTTTGCAGATGTAGCACAAACCTTTATGAACCACCACTGTAACACAAAATAAGTCTTCACTCTGTAGTATCTGGTCCTTTCTAGCCACTACTGAATTCCAATCTCATGTTAGTTGGAATGAATATTTCTTTATCTTATGGAGCTTATTTTTCTCATCAGAAAGCATCTGTCATTTGGTTTTCTCACGTTTGTTTCATATAAATGTGAGATACATCACAGTAAAGTCTAATATCATTAGATTTCCCCCCCCCCTTTGCCCCCCCATCCCCCAGACAGGAGAGTTAGATTTGAAGACAGCTATCTGAAGATTTATTTGGGTTGCTGTCGAAAATGTCTTAATCCTGTAGTTCTGTTGGCTTCGTAAAGCTTACAGAAGAGAGAGGGCCTCGGATATTAGTATACCATCCCATGTCAGAACCAATAAAAATGCCTCTGAATACTTCACACAAATAACACTTGACTGACCACAGAAGATACCATTAAGAACAATAATTACCATGAGTTAGTGTGGGAGTCTGAATTACTGCTGACTTGGCAGAATGACATTTAGGCCTTTCCCTCCCTTTTAGAGGTGTCACTGTTAGAGGGGAGTACGGTGTCCGTGGTTTGCTACCTAGACATGACTGAGCAGTTACGGCCAGCCTCTTAGATTTCTGGTCTTTGTGGTTGAGATTAAAAACAAACAAACAAACTAATGTTGTTGGCCATCATGGGTGGCTAGAATTTAAGGTGTGTGATGGTAGATGTGCTTCCGTACAGGAGGAGACCGTAGCCCTTCTGTGTGATTGTTTTTAGGACCAAAGGACATGATGGCATTTGGTGACACTGATAGCTGCCGTCTACAAAATCGTTTTGTATTTAACCGAAAGTCCTTGTTGCATGTGTTTGACTGGTATTTTATCTGGTCTGCTCTCCACAGGATGGGACCATATTCAGACCATAGACTCCTTGCTGAGGAAAGGAGGCTACAAAGCTCCGATTACTAATGAATTCAGGAAAACCATAAAACTGACCAGGTACAGAAGGCATTTTCTAGCACAAGGCTAACCAAGACATTTTGATGCGTATGTCTATAATCCTTTGATTTCTTTGGTCTCCCTTACTTCTCTTTTCTGAAACAGAATGGAAATGAATGGCAGGGCCGGACTGAGGGTGGATACAGTGAACTCTGGTGGGCAGTAGGGCCTGTATGATGTACGAACCCATCCTTCCCATCTCTAGCTCTCTGCGATTACTCTGGCTTTACATGAGCAAGCCCTCTGAGCCTTTTTCAACTACATTATAGATGAAAGTCACCTGAATTAGCGATTGGCTAGCTTTTGAATGGCTTAGCAGAAGCCCCGGATTCTGCTAAGCAGTCCTCAAATTTGAATTTAACCTTAGGATGTGGGCAGCGATAGAAGTCTACCGTGAAAGCTTACTAGAAATCACAGTTGAGCTAGACTTACAAATGCCAAATACATTTCTACGTGGGATTATAGGGATACTTTTTTTTTTTTAAATACCCAACATTTTAGGAAAATGGATTGCTGTTTCCATTTGTTTCAATTCTGTAAAACCACACTGAATGCCTGTAGTCTAAAAACGGACTTTTCTCAGCTCTGAGGAGTTACAGATTTGAAAATGCCTTCCTCTCTGCCTTCCCCGGGTTCAGCCTAGGAGAATAGAAGGGCATGCACAAGAATAATTATTAATATAAGGCAGAATGTGATGGGTGGTATGAGATCATACAGTAGGGAAGGAGGAATATTCCAGGAGGGATATAGTTTTGAGGCTGGGCTTGAAGAATGGGTAGACTCTTTGAGGGACAAGGGGAGGGATTAATTTAGTGAGTCGAGGCAAGTTCTGAGGAATGTTCAACAGTAAGATGCGGCTGGTCTTTCAAATAGATCTGTAAGGAGGTGGTCATTAGAGCAAAACACGGCCGAGAAGGTGGGTTGGGTCATGTGACGGAGGGTCTTGAGTTCCAGATGAAGAAATTGAGACCTGATTCTACAGGCAGTTAGTAGCCATTGAAGGGTTTTAAGCACGTGGATTTGCGAAGGTGTAAGACTGGAATAGGCAACAGGAAAATTAGGAGGCGTTACTGCTACCCAAGAAGCTGTGGGAGCAATCCAAAGGAGGTGAAATGGGAGCGTTACTAAGAGCTGTGGCGGGAGGATGAGAAGAAAGGAGGAAACAGGTGAGAAAACACCGTGCAAGAAATGACAGGACTTAGTAACTATCATTCAGAAGTAAGGAACAGGAACAAGTCAAGGCTTTATGTAGAAAAGAAGGACCGAGGCAATCCCTTTGACCCAGGGAGGGGCCACAGGAGGAGAGCCCCGTTTTGGCACTGATTCTGGAGTTAAAGCGCCTCCTGGGGTGTCTGTGTAGAAACGTCCGGTATGTCACCGAAAATGTACACGTGCAGAAGTCATGGCCAGCGATGGTGACTTGGGATCATCTGTCAAGAGGTCATGGTTGAAGTTGTAAAGGTAGGGCTCACGGAGGGGGCACAGAGCATGGGGTCAAAAGAGCCGAAGGCAGAAACACAGCAAAGTCCGACAAGGCAGGAAGGAGCAGGAGGAATAGAGAGATAAGGAGCAGTCTGCAAGACAGGGGGCTGGGGCGGTGGAGAACCAGGGAAGTGCGTTATTGTAGAACCTGTGACATGGGAGAGCTTCAGAAAGGGAGCGGTGGGTGGTATCATACTGGAGAGGTCAAGCAGGAGCAGTTCAAACAAGGAGGGGCAGAATAGAAAAGAGCGCTGGACTCAGACTTTGGATTCCTGGGTTCTGACCTCAGCCTTGCTACTTAGTTGTCTGACATTGGGCGAGTCACTTGCTTGTCTCTGGACCTCTGTTTTTCCTGTTGTGTAAGGTTATCTCTGAGGTCCATCCTAGCTCTGAGTTCAGTATGTCATCTGTTTCTTGATGTTAACTTTGTCTCTTCCCTGACTTTTTCAGGTACCGTAGTGAAAAGATGACCCTGAGCTATGCTGAATACCTTGCTCACCGCCAGCATCATCATTTCCAAAATGGCATTGGGCATCCCCTTCCGCCATACAACCATTATTCCTGACACTGAGCCGCACAACCAGTCACTGGGCCTCTCTGCAGACCTCTTCCCAGGAGACCCTACCCCTTCTTGGTCTAGCTATCTCTTTTACTGTACCATTTTATGATGATAGTTTCCGTTGCCATGATGAAGCTTGGACATCGTCTGTTAAGATCATCATGGTAACGGGTAGGAAAATGGCATTTGTTAAGAAGATTCTGTTTTATTATTTTAGGTCATTGATTTTTTTTTTTTTTTGCAGCATATATAACTTCTGGGGTTTTCTTTCCTCGCAATATTGCGTAGGATTTTGCTTTGCTCTCTCAATCAGGTTTCTTTCTGTCCTTCTTACCTTCCTCCCTGTCGTCTCTCCTTCCTCCCTTCTGTCTTCTCTTCCCTCCTTCTTTCAACTGTGGATGGAAGAAATTGTGCAGTTTTTAAGGATTTTATTTAGATTTTTCTTTAGTTTTCTTCAGTGAGATAGATAATTTTTGATAGCTGAGTTTGGGAGCAATTCATATCAAATTCAGGTATTTGTATAGGACTCTGGAATTTGCCTAAAATTCATTTTGCTATGAGAGCTTAGTGTGTGGATCTTCACTCCTTAGGTGTGTGTTTTTCCCATGGTTGAAATATATGAACTTTAGTTCTAGTATAGAACATTCAAAAGTCCATGATAGGGCTTGTCACAGAGAGTGAGAAACCATTTATGCCTATTTTGCTGGTTATCATAGAAGAGATGGCCTCATCACTTTATAAAATCAACTTGCAAACAAAACTACAACACTGTTTTAAGAAAGTGCAAGTGGCCTTTCAAATATGCTACAGAAATCATTTTGAAGAGCAACAAATATCAGGAAGAGAGCAGATACAGAATTTAGTGCCTTTGAGAAGAATTTACTTAAATGGAAAGGAGAGAAGTTGGGGCAGGGGGGAAGGCAATTTAGAGAAATATTCTTATAAAATTTTATTGTTTCTATATGTGAAACAGCAGATGAGACAAATTCCTTACTCTTAAGTATTTTTTTAAGGTGAAAAAAATTTATTTTGAGCAATTAACCAAAAAGAGACATTTGTCTATGATATATTAATTTAAATTCGTTAGCTTTAGGTTTCAAGAAGTCATGATTGGCCAGAGGCAATTCTAGCTACTATTTAAAGAAAATAGTAAAGAGAATCTAGTGAAACAAAAGTTCATATATTGCCATGATTTCAGATTATGTTTGTCCTGGGGACAATACTGGAGTCTTTCTGCACTACATACTTCTGATAGAAACACCTTGACTGTGTTGGTAAGATATTATGTCACACCTATAAAAATGGCATTTAGAGATGATATAGTCCTCAGAGCCCAGCCCGTTGGCCAGGCTGGTCTTCTTCCCCTGCTGCATTCAAAGAGAACTTCCTACCATCAGTAGGAAGTCCGTGTGGACATCCCCAGGAAAAATGACAGATGATTCTGGAGAAAGATTACCTTCACTTTACTATAATAACTGCGTGTGTGTGTGTGTGTGCGTGCCCACGCATGTGTGTGGGTGGGTGTGTAATTTTTTTCAAACAGGAAACTATGTCAAATGAGGAATAGAAGTATGGTGCAGAATATATAGTCCAAAACTACAAGATGTCACTGGATATCAAAATGTCAGAGCTTAGGTGACAAGCGACAGACTGCTAGTTCAGAAATCAAAAACCCTTTTCTAGCTTGCAAGGGAACTGCCTGAATCCCTTCTGCTTGCCGCTGTGGCAAAGCACACCGCTTTAGTTTTTGATGAGCATTCTTAGAAGTTGGTTGGTATTCCTTCATCCACAGCCCCCATTATTGAAATAACCATTTTCAGTTGTGATGCCTTAACTAAGAAGCCAATTGTTAGCCTGAAATGCAATCTCGGTAGCCGGTTTCACTGAGCATCGAGATTAGTCAGAGAAAGCTAGCTGTTGGTCTTTTGAAAGGGATTTTGAATCCTTTCATTTCTACTTGGGAGCATTTTGGAGCAGATTAGTCTTTCAGTGTAAAACCAAGTGGCAACCTAATAGAGACTTATTTCTTGCCCTTATAGGGAAACTGAGCACAAGCTGAATGCTATTGTCTGCTGCAAAAAAAAAAAGGGGGGGGGGGGGTAAATAAAACAAGCAAACTGAAAAGACAAAATAGACCAATATTGACCCATCCTATCCATCATCTCATCAATTCAGCAGGCTCCTCGTCCTGGGTGAGCTCATGGTTAGAAGTTGTTGTGTTGTTTTTTTTTTTAAGAAAAGATCTATGACATACATATGTGTGTGTGTATATACATATACTTACACATACATACACACATATGTGTGTTTATATATTTAACGGTGCTAATCAATCTTGAGCAGGTCACGTGACTGGTCATGCGGACTCTAAAATCATATCAGATTTTTTAAAATTCTTGATATATGCAGATGTTATACAGATTTTTCTTAAACCAGTGTAATAATGTTATACTGAAGAAATAACCATCCTGCAGGCTTCAGAGGACGAGGTCAGCAATATTTCCCACCATGGCTTGGGGGAAAAGGATAGTTTTGTCTCCTTTTGTTTTCAAATTAATGCACAGTGCATTTTTGTCTCTAGCTGTTGACTAAAAAGATTTTGTAGCTTTGTAAAGGGTGTTATACAAACTGTAATGGTGTGCTTCAAACAAACGCTAGACCCTTTCACCTCTGTCGTATACTACAAAGCTGTCAAATATGTGGTTTGAATTCACTTCGAACATGTTGAAATATGTAGCATGTGTCTTTAACTCAGACGAAGATTCTGATTGCACACGTTGTTTTAGCCAGTTGTGGTTTATTTGTTCAGAAACACAAATGTGAATTGCACTCTTATCACCAGAATATTGTATAAGTCAGCGATCTTTAAACAGCTCGGAAGTAATACTTGAACTTCATTTGAGTAGCACAAAGTTTACACTGCCCCCCCTTTTAAATGTTAATTAGTTCCATTTCTGTTTTTTGTTTTTAAATGCAACTGGGTATTTTTCCTCTTGGAAAACAGTAACGCGTTTTACTTTTTGGTATGTAGCAAAAGGCTTCCGTTTCTGGAAGGTTTTCTTGTTCTTAAACAAGGTTAGCCAGGTACCAGATTCTAAAAGAACAATTGTGCCCCCTCCCCCCCATTAAGTGGCCTTCTGACTGCACGAGAATGTGCTACTACCCGCTTCAGTCTCCCATGCCGCAAGAGGTCGGTGTATTTGATGGAGGAAGTGCAAGGCTCGCTCTTCCCCCCCCACCAACCCCCCCCCCACCCCGCCAACCCCCTGTAAAGCAGTTGTAAGATTTTCAGCGCAGCACACACAGTCCCACCGCCCAGCACACCGGAAGTTTGTATACTGGCCTCTTTTCATGTCTTCAAATGTGCAGGAAATTTGAAACTGTCATCTGGAATAGGGCTCCGTCTCTTAACGTGTGTTAGATCAAACCAAAGAAGCCCCCAGCCATGCCCAAATGCTGCTCTAAAAGCCTGCCTTCCAGTCCTTACAAAAACCTTGCAGGATTAAATGTGTTCACTTTTTTATTTTTGTACAGTTTCTAAGTGATTTTTGCTAGTGATGTTAAATGGAATTAAGTTTATTTGAGTGGTGCGAGCACCTCCTCCATTGAAATAAACTGGTGACTTTCCTTTTATTTTTTAAAAGCAGAAACCCATTGTGTGCCTCTCGATTTAAGGGTTTCCGATTACATTATTCTTAAGACCAGCATCGATCCTTTATATACAAAGATATGTTTTCCTTGTTTTTTATTACTGTTTCAGAAGAAAAGAAGCCTTTTATTTTGCTCTGGACCCAGTAACTGCGCTGGTACATAGACGCACTGAGAAAATAAACTTTTGTAACCACCTCTGACTGTTTTTGTATATCGAAGTCGATTACTTTTGAAATATTTGGATCTAGTTTCTAAGTTATTTTAGTGTTTTATATGTTCCCCGAAATTACTTTGAATCGGTCACCAGCATACTGAGTTCTTGGTGATACAGTGGTGAGACTCGTAACAAGCAAAAGCTACCTGGAGTAGCTCCTTTTCCTTCTTTCCTAGTCCCCTGGTTTTGGATTACCGTGAGACATCACAGATCACCTGACACCCCTCCAGGTATAAACTAGATCCTCGTGCCCTCCACATTTAATTGCTTAATAGTTTGAAGAAACTATTGGAAATGGGCATTTTATATGACATGTATAGCTTGAAAATATTAAAACTGAGCGAAAGGAAACTTGAGAAGGTTTACGTGGGTCTGTAAGGTATGGCTGTGGAAAGATATTGTAGTAGTTTTGACACTATTGTTACTATCTTTAAAATCATTTACCCAATAAAATGTTAAAACCGAGTTAGCGTCGGTCGTCTGTTTCTTTAACCTGCCTCATCATGAGGATCTTGGTCTCGTGGGGGCTTCTGACTAAAACGCAAACTGTGGAAGACTTTGAAATCATACACTTCGGCCCTGATGCCGATGTCTTTCCAAACTCGCGCTCGGGAAAGCTCAGCTGCCCGCAGCTGCTCCCTAGCTACCCCGTGATCCGCCTGGGCCATCCTTTTGCCCAGCCCTGAATCCGGGCTTGGCGACTGAGTCCAGCCTTTATAGGACAGTCCGCCCCGGCCGCGGGTCTGAGGCAAGCATCAGACTTGAGTTCCGGTGGTAGTGTAGATGTGCACAAAGCCGGCTCCAAATTCCTTCCAGATCACGGTGTTATCGATGGGTGTTTCCCCCTCGTGAGCTGGTAGGGAGCGACACCAGCGCTACCCAGCGGGAGGAACCATCTCACGGGGTGGAAAGTCTTTCCTTTCTTCTGCCGTCAAGGTTTGCCAGGTTCTCGGTATGGGACAGAATCTCAAAAATGCCCAAGATGTGGCTCCTCAGAGAGCGTCCACACTCCTATCCACACCAGGCCCTGCCACACGTTCAAACGTATTACCAGTTACTTTTCTGGTTCCAGAGTTGTATGAGCTCTCCTCCCACCCGGGGCTTGGGGAGAACGCCTTGAGCACAGGGCAACAGGCGCTGCTGGCTTTCCAGGGCCAGACGAGAGCCTGCGTCGAGAAAGAAAGCTCTTGAGGCACCTGAGTGGCTCAGTAGGTTGAGCATCCGACTTCGGCTCAAGTCATGATCTCCCAGTTCGTGAGTTCGAGCCCCGCATCTGGCTCACTGCTGTTCGGCACCGAGCCTGCTTCGGATCCTCTGTCTCCCTCTCTCTCTGCCCCTCCCCTGCCCACACTCTATCAAAAATAAACCTTAAAAAAAGAGAGAAAGAAAGCTCTTGGCGTGCCACCTCCATCAGCTGTTGCCTGATCTCTCTCCCTATGGAAAGGCTACCGAGGACATTGCTGAAATACCTCTGGCTTTTTCTAAATCGCTGGCTTGTCTCAGTACTAAATCCTATGCCGTCTCATGCATATCTCGGGATTAATTGCTAGTATGTGCGGGATAATTTTCGGTTACGTTGCCCCAAAGCCCCGCTCCCCATGTGAATTTGAGGACATGTGCTTATGTCAATCACAGTGGCTAAAAACAGCCAGCTCCGGTCCTAGGGGGCCACTGCGGTTTTGAGTGGTGCTCCATTAAGGCGGCCATCTGCCAGAGGTTTACCCAGTGCCATCATTCATGTTTAATGGTACACGGGATTTTTTAATGATTTAGACAATATTAATAGGCTCAGGTAGAATGAAGTCCTTGAACAAGCCCACAGCATTCATTTTTATCGCATTAGTGGTTAACTCAATGGTCTGGACAGATTTCAACTTCAGTAATTACACTCCACCTACCTAAATTCTTCACAGAGCTTCAGCATTTCCTCTCTAGATTTCATGCCCCACTAGGCACCTCGGAGGACAAGTGTGGCTGTATGGGATGCGGCAGTTTCCTATTGATGGAAAACACTCTCGTGCCCAAGGGGTCCTAGCCGTCCGTGTGAGCTGGGGGAAGTGTGCTGTGCAGAAATCACACCCGGCTTCCGAACTGCCAGTCAAGGGAGCTAGTGAGTGCCCAGAGAATGGCTTCTCCCACTGGCTGCAGCTCTGACCACAAGAGCCCGGACGACTGTGGCTTTGGGCTCAGCTAGCTGTCATGGCTTCGTACCTGTTTGCCCAGGCTTTCGACGTGCAGGAGGAATGCCTGAACGGGAGGACGTGACTCAGGCGGGCCCTGGGTCTGCTGCTTTGGCTACTACGTTACATGGCCTTCCTTGATCCCGTCGCTCAGGGTACGACCCCCCGTTCCAAACCCCAGGCCTGTTGAAAGAAATCTTTCCAGACCGGGGAGGACATTGCCTTAGATCCTCAGCGCTGTTCAGAAGCCAGTCGACCTCGCCCCAAGAACTTTGGTTGCGACTGTGTTGAAAACTGACCCTTACCGTCTCCTGTTCAGATCGTACTATCTCAAATCGCGTCAGTGAACCGGCCCGGAGGCCGTGCACTTTATAGAACTGAACGCTGACCTGCGCTTGCAGATTGCCATCGTGACAGATGATCACATTAGCTCAACAGAGGTTAGATGTAGGATGCGCTAAGTCTGGAGCACGCAGCGGGCGGTGGCTGCGTGACGTGCTCACCGAAAGGGCCCTGGCGTCCTTGAGCTCACGCCCCCATTCTAAAAGGACACAGCTGTGTCACAAGGGGCCGGTAATTTGTTCAGCCTTTGGTCTCCCTCCACGGTGCCAGAATCTCTCTGCTTTTTAATCCAAATCTCAGCTGACGTCTCATGACGTGAAACGGAGGAGATTAGAAGCAGTGGTTTGTGATAAATTACAAATGCATACCGGTTACGTATGAAGCTAATGAGAACGAGGCTTGCTTGGATGACTATAAAAGCTTATAATCGGGGCGACAGATCATCGAGGCACTCAGAGCCTCGGCACCCCATGTGTTTCTGTATTGCTGTTGGGCGGCAAGAAGGTCCTGGTTTGCACGGAGAAGAGGTGGGATCTTCTGTCGTTTTATCATCGTGGGTGTGCATAGAGGCCCAAGCAGGGAAATCCTGGTGCAGTCACAACCTTCTTCTGACCCAGGCCTGACAAGGCCTACCAGAAGTTCAGGCACTCCTGACATGAGAACAGAGAGGAGTCAACCCAACAGCTCCTGCTAACCCACTGGTGGCCTTCGATGGTCATTCCAGATGTACGTTAGGTACATGGTCATGTTTTTCAAGTTACTGTATTTCAGGGTTGTTGGTTTGTTTTTGTTTTTGTTTTTTTTTGGATTGCAGTTTTTAAATACTGTACATGTACACACACGTCTTTCGGAATCACGTGTTTACGAAAGCATGGATCCATCGAACAGAACCCCAGGTCCCACAGGATAATCGGAACACCACTGCTGGAGCCCCAACACGCTGTTATTTTGAGAGCCTTTGGCAAGATGTCATTTCACCTCCCTTTCCCACTCTGGCCTTTTCCTCCCAAATGTCAGGCTCAGTGCGATCCATCAATATTTACTGAGTGCCTGTCCCCACAGAGGTATGGTACCGTGCTTGGTTTGAGAATGAAGACGGTGTAATCCTGTAAGGCAAATTGACAATCCACTCTGAGCTAGGAGCTGTGGGGGCATGCGAGTTTGGTCTGGTTGGGAAAAGCCATTCTGACTGGAGCCCAGGCCACATCGGGCTGGCTCTATAGGGTTCCCCTAAACGGCTTACACCCCAGAGTGGCATGAGGGCAGAACTGTGGCTTCTTCCCCCATTGGCAGGTGGCATTTCTTTGGCCCTCCAACATGTCAGCGGCACCCTGCACTGCGTGCAAACGTGATTTGCTGAGCTGGGGAGACTGCTTCTGTCCCCACAGTGTAGCTGGCCATCTTGTTCCCTGGCAGGAAGATGCAAGGTGGTTGGGAAAGAAAAGACGTGACTATAAAAGAAACGGGATTCTTCTGTACACGCAGGACGGCATTTGTGGCGGAAAGTTTTGCTTTGTGCCACGAAGCTGCCCTCTGAAAGGCTTCAGGCCCTTCCCGTATCCAGGAGAGAGGGAACAGAACAGAGACTAGGCCGTTTGCTCAAACAAGCCTGGAGGCCAGGGTACAGAAGGAAGCTTACGGTATGCCTACCGGTGAAAAAATTACCCCATAGGGAAGAAAAATCTCTTCGTGGAGCAGGAAGGGAGGGAGGATGGTAGCGGTAACTGACCCAGAGAGGAAAATCAGAGTGACTTTCAGTGCGACTTTCACCTGCTACGTGGAAAGGCCGGGAAGGCAGGATTACATTTGGAATTGTAAAACAGGAAACACAACTGGTACACAATAGAACGTGTAAATCACATTTCAACCGACAGGAAGCTGCTGAGGGCTGCAGCCATTGCCGAAACAGCAGGCAGATTTGAAAGTTGCTATCGTCACTTTTCACCGAACTAGCATTTCCATCCAAACATTCATTCTGGAATGACCTTAGGTACACGGTATGTGTCCACACATGTAAGTGCATTTGTGCGTATCAGCACAGATGGGGGTTGACCGAACAGCCGGATGGGGCAATCATATTGCCCACTCCCACATACCCTGGCCGAGTAGAAAGGGTGTCTTGCACTGGAAAGGGCGGGAAACCCCCATCTTTCTTTGAAGGACAAGACTAGTGCGAGTAATGCAAACATTTCCCTAAACTTTCTCTACTTCAAACATTCCAGCGAATTCCAGGAACTCTGCATGGAGACACTGCCGCCCCGCTAGCCTAGGCCTCGGCGATGGCCCCTTTCCCAGAACTGTGGTCAGGGATGGCAGTGGGTGGCCATCGTGACCTCTGTCAATGAAGCCGTGCCCCTTGGTGACTTGGTCCTTGTTGATCTTGCCTAGCATATGTGGTCCATGGTACACATGAATGATGGGGTTGAAAAGGGGGCAGGGGGTTTGTACAGTTGTTCAAATAGGATGGGATGGCTCCAGTGGGGTAGATGGGCCTCAGTGGCCCCTTCTTCCTCCATTTGGGTTTGTACCACTCCAGAAGAACCTGCGGACTTGGAGAAGGCCAACTAGAAATCATTAATGGTCTGCCCTAGTCTGGGCAAGTGCAGGCAACACCCTTCATTCTAGGGCCGGCTACACAGTGCGTCCTGCAAGCGGGACTTGAGAGGTAAAAAGACACTCCTTTCCTTTCACCTCCTCTGTTGGACATTGTCTTTATTGAGGCGAAATTCACATAACATGCAATCAACCACTTTAAAGCATCCAATTCAGTGATATTTAGTGTATTTACAATAGTTCTAGTTTACAACTTTTTCATCACTCCATCAAAATATCCATCCCCACTAAGAGGTCACACCCCATTTTCCCCTCGCCCAACCCCTAAGTGACCTCTAATCTTCTTTCGGTCTCTCGGAATTTACGTATCCTGGATATGTAGGATACGCAGGATAGTATCGTATCTACATACTACACGTATCGCCGTATTGTCAGATGTCCTACAAATGGAGTCATACAATATGTGACTTTTTGTCACTAGCTCCTTTTACTTAGCATAATATTTTCGAGGTCCATCTAAGTTGTAGCGTGTTTTAGTACTTCATTTTTATGGCTGAATGATATTTCGTTATATAGCTATACCACAATTGGCTCATCCATTCATCAATCCACGGATGAACATTTGGGCTGCTTCAAACATTCGGCTTTTCTGAATAATGTTTCCATAAACATCCGTGTCTACGGAGGTTTCTGTGTGGACATACGTTTTCATTTCTCTTGGCTGTATACTTTGGAATGGAATTGCTGGATCATAGGGTGATTCTACATCTAACTTTTTGAGGAACCATCAATCTTTTCTACAGTGGCTGGCTGCACCATCTTCCATTCCCACCAGTCATATATGCATGTTCCAATTTCTCCACATCCTCCCCAACAGTTGTTACTATCTGATCATAGTCATCCTCATGGGTGTGAACTGATACCTCACTGTGGTTTGGATTTGCATCTTGTCAATGATCAGTGAGGTCGAGACACCTTTTCATGTGCTAATTGGTCCATTTGTATATCTTCTTTAGAGAAATGTCTATTCAAGTCCTTTACCCAGTTTTTAATTGGGTTGTTGGTCTTTTTGTTGAGTTGTAATGGTATACACACACACACACACACACACACACGTATATATAATGGTATATGTATGTGTGAGTTGTAATGGTATACATATATGTGTGTGTGTATATATATATATGTATATATAATGGTATATGTGTGTATACCATATATATATGGTGTGTGTGTGTGTGTGTGTGTGTGTGGAGAGAGAGGGAGAGAGAGTATTAAATCATTAGAGAAGTAATTTGAAAATATTTTCTCCCACTCTGTAGTCAGTCTTTTTTACATTCTTTATAATGTACTTTGAGGAATAAAACTTTCTGGTTTTTATAAAGTCCAGTGTATCTATGTTTTTCTTTTGTTGCTCATGTTTTTGGTGTCAAACCTAAGAATCTATGGCCAAGTCCCAGGTCATGAAGATGTACACCTATGCTCTCTTCTAATAATTTTACCCCTTGTATTTAGGTTGTTGATCTATTTTGAGTTAATTTTTACATGTGGTTTGAGGTAGAGGCCTGACTTCATTCTTTTGAATGTGGATATCCAGTTGTCCCAACACTATTTGCTAAAAAAGCTATTCTGTCCCCCATGGAATGGTTTGGGAACCCTTGTTGAAAATCAATAGACCATAGAGGTTTGGGTTTATTTCTGGGCCCTCAATGCTATTCCATTGGTCCGTGTCTACCCTTTTGCCACTACCATACTGTTTTGATTACTCTAGTTTTGTTTGTTTTTAATGTTTATTTGTTTATTTTGAGAGAGAGTGAGCAGGGGAGGGGCAGACAGAGAGAGAATCGCAAGCAGGCTTCGTACTGTCCATGCAGAGCCTGATGCAGGGCTCGATCCCATGATCTGTGAGATCATGATCTGAGCCGAAACCAAGAGCTGGACACTTAACCCACCGAGGCACTCAGGCTTAGGCACCCCTGATTAGTTTTGTCGTAAGTTTTGAAATGGGGAAGTGTGAGTCCTCCTGCCTTGTTTTTCTTTTTCACGATTGTTTGAGCTCTCCAAGGATCCTTGAAATTCCTTATAAATTTGAGGGTTGGCTTTTCCATATCTGCAAAAATAAAGGCCACTGGACTTCTGATAGGGATTGCACTGAATCTGTAGATTGCTTTAGGGACTGTTGCCATCTCGATATTAAGTCTTCCAATGCACGAGCATGAGATGCCTTTCCATTTATTTAAGTCTTCCTTTTACCTCCTTGTTTAAATTTTTTCCTAGGACCCTTATTCTTTTGGATGCTATTGTTTTTCTTTTAATTTTTTTTAATGTTTATTCATTTTTGAAAGACAGAGAGCACAAGCAGGGGTGGGGCGGAGAGAGAGGGGGACACAGAATCTGAAGCAGGCTCCAGGCTGTGAGCTATCAGCACAGAGCCCGACAAGGGGCTCAAGCTCACGAACTGTGAGATCATGACCTGAGCCGAAAGTTGGATGCTCAACCAGCTGAGCCACCCAGGTGCCCCTGGATGCTATTGTAAATGGAATTGTTTCTCTTAACTTCTTTGATATATAATCCATTATTGGTGTATAGAAACACCACTGATTTTTGTGCATTGATTTATTTATTTATGTTGAGAGAGAGAGCAAGGGAGGGGCAGCCAGAGAGGGAGACAAAATCCCAACCAGGGTTCGTGCCATCAGTACAGAGTGCAATGCGTGGCTTGATTTCAAGAACCGTGAGATCATGACTGGAGAAATCAAGAGTCAGACGCTTAAGCAACTGAGTCACCCAGGTGCCCCCGTGCATTGATCTTATATCTTGCAATGAACTTTTTTTCCTTCCTTCCTTATACACTAGTAGTGTGTGTGTGTGTGTGTGTGTGTGTGTGTGTGCATTCTATGGGATTTTATATAGAGAGAATCCTATCACCCTGCAAATAAACTTTCATTTTTTTTTTTCCATTTCCATTCTGGGTGTCTTTTGTTTCTTTCTCCTGCCTAATTGCTCTGGCTAGCACTTCCAATGTTGAATAGCAGAGGTGAGAGCTGGCATTACAGTCTTGTTTCTCACCTCAGGGGGAAAACTTTCAGTCTTTCACCACCAAGTATGATATTAGCTGCGAGTTTCTCGTAAATGCCCTTTATCACATTGTGGAACTTGCCTTCTAAACCTAGTTTGTTAAATGTTTTTTTTTCATGAAAGAGTGTTGACTTTTGTCAAATGCTTTTTTCTGTGTCTATTGAAATGACCATTTCCCCCCTTCGTTCTGTTATTAATGTGGTGAGCTGCCTTGGTTGATTTTATATTGAACCACCCTTGCATTTCTGGGATAAATCCCACGTGGGGCTGTGGTATGATCCTTTTAATGTACTGTGGGGTTTGGTTTGCAGATATTTTGTTGAGAACTTTGGTGTCTTTATTCCTAAGGGATACT
The DNA here is from genome assembly GCF_022837055.1 of Prionailurus viverrinus. Taxonomy (NCBI): domain Eukaryota; kingdom Metazoa; phylum Chordata; class Mammalia; order Carnivora; family Felidae; genus Prionailurus; species Prionailurus viverrinus. The sequence continues at coordinate 83,217,623 of NC_062579.1, read as the reverse complement.
GGTCTGTGGTTTTCTTTTCTTACGGTATCTTTATCTAGCCTTTGTATCTGGGTAAGGCTGGACTTATAGAATGTGTTAGAAGTGTCCCTTCCTCTTCTGTTTTGGTTTTTTTTTTTTTTTTTGGAAGAGTTTGAATAGGATTATTGTCAAATCCTTAAATGTTCGGTAGAATTCATCAATGAAGCCTGGGCTTTTTCCTAGTTGGCAGGTTTTTGATTCTGATTCACTCTCTTTACTGATAGGTCTATTCGGATGTGTATTTCTTCTTGAGTCAGTTTTGGTAATTTGTATGTTTCTAGGAACTTGTCCATTTCCTGAAGACTAATTTATTGGTATACAACCGCTTATATATAGTGTTCTCTGATGAGCCTTATAATTTTTGTAAGGTTGGTGGTAACACCCTTGCTTTCATTTCCAATTTTTGTTATTTGTCTTTTTCTTCTTAATGAGTCTGGCTAAAGTTTTGTCAATTTTGTCTATCTTTTTAAAGAACCAATTATCGGTTTCACTGATTCTATATTTTTTCTATTCTCTTTCTCATTTAATTCTGCCCTTCTTTTTCTACTTCCTCAAGATGTAAAGTTAGGGTGTTGATTTCAGATCTTCTTTTTTAATGAAAGTGTTCCTAGCTATAAATTCACCTCTGAGTACTGCCTTCACTGTATCCTGTACATTCTGGTATATTGTATTTTCATTTTCATTTATCTCAGAGAATTTTCTAATTTCCCTAGTGACTTATTCTTTAACCCATTGGTTAAGAGTGCATTGTCTAATTTCCACATATTTGCAATTCTTCAGTTTTCCTTCTGTTACTGATTTCTAGCTTCATTCCATTTGATCACAGAAGATGCTTTGTATGATTTCAATCTTTTTAAAACGTATTGAGGATTGTTTTATTTTATTTTATTTTAAAAAAAATTTTTTTTTCAACGTTTATTTATTTTTGGGACAGAGAGAGACAGAGCATGAACGGGGGAGGGTCAGAGAGAGAGGGAGACACAGAATCGGAAACAGGCTCCAGGCTCTGAGCCATCAGCCCAGAGCCCGACGCGGGGCTCGAACTCACGGACCGCGAGATCGTGACCTGGCTGAAGTCGGACGCTTAACCGACTGTGCCACCCAGATGCCCCTTGAGGATTGTTTTATAACCTAACATATGGTGCATCCTGGAGAATGATACATGTACACTTGAGAGGAATGTGTGTGGTGCTCTTATTGGGTAGAGTGTTCTGTGTATGTCTTCTGGTCTAGTTGGTTTATAGTGTTCTTCAAGTCTTCCATTCCATATTGACCTATTATTGTCTAAGGGTCCTATCCATTATTTAAAGTGGGATATAGATGTCTCCACCTATTACTATAGAACTGTCTGTTTCTCCCTTTGATTCTGTCAGTGTTTCCTTCTGATCTTTTAAATCTGTTGTTTGGTGTTTTCTGTGTTCAGAATTGTATCCTCTCAAAGAATCAAGCCTTTTATCAATAAAAATGCCCTTCTTGGCCTCTTGTAACAGTTCTTCACTTAAAATTGATTTGGCCTGGTATGTAGCCACCCCGGCTCTCTTTTGGTAACCACTGCTTCCACTGAGTATCTTTTTCATTCCTTCACTTCCAACCCATTTGTGTCTTTGGGTCTAATCTGAGTATTTTGTAAGCAGCATATAAGTGGGGTCATGTCTTTTTCACGTCCATTTTGCCAACATATTTCTTTTAATTGGCAAGTTTAACCCATTTACATTTAGTGATTAGTGATAATCACTAATTATTTAGGATTTTTTTCTGCTATTGTGCTATTTGTTTCCTGTACGTCATATCTTTTTTTGTTCCTCAGTTCCTATGCCTTGTTTTGTGTCTGATGGATTTTTTTTTCCCCTTGTGAATCATTTTGATTCCCTCTTCCTTTCCTGTATCTTTTATTTATCTTTTTAGTGGTTACCATGGGGATTATGGTTAACATCCCAGATTTATAACAATCTAGTTCGATCACCTTTTTCTTTCCCGTTTCTTTCAAATAGACTGTAATTTTAGAGCACTTTTAGGTTCACAGCAAAATTGAGCAGAAAGTACAGCAAGTTCCCATATACTCACTGCCTGCCACCCCGCCCTCCACACACAGCCTCCTCCTCACCATGAATATCCCCACACGTGATTGGCACATTTGTTACAAATGATGAACCTACATCGGCACATCGTTATCGCCCAAAGTCTAACATTTCCATTAGGCTTCACTGGTGATGCTGTACATTCTGTGGGTTTGGATAAATGTATAACGACATGCATCTAGCATTACAGTAGCATACAGAACAGTTTCACTGCCCTAAAACTCCTCTGTGCTTCACCTACTCATCCCTCCCTACCCCAACCCCTGATACCACGGATCATGACCATTCCTTTTAAGTAATTAAAAGAGCCAGCACTGATCGAGTGCTTACTGTGTGGTAAGGACCATGGCATCCACTTTTCAACAGCCTTATAAATCTCCCATTTTACAGAATAAGAATCTAGTTCAAAGAAGTTACCAATTATCTAAGGCCACCTAGGCTACAAAATGGCAGAGCCACGATTCAGACCAAGCTTGTCAGGCTCCAGAGACTGAGCTCTCTAGCGTTCACTCTGACGTCTCGATGAGGATGAGTATGAGGGTGGCAATGGTGGTGGCAGTAGCGGTGGTAACGATAGCAGTGATGGCGTCTGGCATTGATGGAAGCAGGGCTTAAGGGGCCAGGCACTGTGCCAAGTGCCTTTACGTGCCTTATCTAGTCACTCTTCACACCGGCTCCAGGAAGCAGGTACTGATGTTCTTTCCATTTTACAGATGAGTAAACTGAGGCTCAGAGAAGGTCAACAAAAATAGCCCTCAAATGCACAGCACCTACTGAATGGAGGAAGGTGGCTATCATTGACCATCGATGGAGGCAGGCTTCCTCTTGCCTCTCTGTCATCTCTCTCTAGGACTGGAGACGGCAAAGACATAGGACAAGGTCTTTGGCTGAAAACTGGTTGGTTTGAAGTTCAAAGCCCTGGCGCTTAGACTTGACATTATTTGACTCTTTGTTTTACAAGGACACACGAGGTCTGACAGAACTGCTCTCCCACAGGCAGGGCCGAGCCTGCCCTTGGCCGTCTAGCCTTAGTTATTGTCTTTCTTGTCACAGGAGGACGGCCCCCAGGCTTCTGGGTACACAACTAGGGCTCAGAAATAGCCTCCTAATCGGCCTCATCAGCTTTGAAGGAGGCCACTGCAGGAGGGGCCTAAGTAGGCCAACACTTTAACCCAGTTACATGAGGGCAGCTGTAATCCAGGCTGATCGTGTCTTCCTAAGCTCTTGGGAGGGGGGGCGGGGAGGGGGCAGGGGACGTCCCAAAAACCTCTTCCTGTGCTCAAGTATCCCTGGACCTCCCTGCAGACACTCCTTCCCCTTCTGGAAGAGCTTGGCCTCAAGGCTACAAGGGCCAAGCTTCATTAGAGCGGCTGCCAGCACTGAGGGATGGTTGGTGGCAATCTCCGAGTGCGGTCAACGCCCACGGTATACACTACCCTAGGCCGAGGTGTTGCCTCTCCTTGAGAGGCCCACTGCCCAACGCTTCTGCCTCGTCGGAGGTGAGGAAATCACGGTCTTCCTCTGCGTGGGCCAGGCAGCTGCTCACGTCAACCCAGGGCAAGGCTGGGCCCCTTCCCCCTACAGCCCTCCTCGCTCACCTCTGGCAATGACTAGCCCTGGGAAATCCCCAGGGAAGCAGCCTGAGCTGTCTGGCCAGGCCGTGGGTGGGAAATAAAGAAACCAGAGCTGTCGGGGATGGCTGGCCTGGCTTGTCTGGCTCTTCCCCCAGCTCTCTTTCTGGCCTCCTCCTTCCCCCCCTCCCTCATTCCCTGTTGGTGGGCACGGTGTGCTCCTTATACAGGTGCACCCGGCCTCCTTCCCTGCCCCAAGAGGTAGCCCAGCAAAGTGAGCCCCCCTCTGGTCAGGAAGCAGAGAGCTTGTGTGGATGCTGGCAGGAAAGAAAAAGAGGATGGAGGGTTGGAACAAGACTATAGGTGACAAGTTTGTTTGTAAGTTTTTCCAAAGGGGTTTTCTCTCCCAGGATGGGGACTCTCATGGGGCAAGGAACAATTATGGCATCCCGGCAACTCTAAGACACCTCAGATGCAAGATGGCCATGGATTTTACATGCCCCTGGAAAAGACAACTAAGCTGCTGGTTAAAATGTCACGCCACTGATTGTAAGATGCATCCCAAATTTATTTTTTTAAGTTTATTTTATTTGTTGGGAGAGAGAGAGAGAGAAATGGAGAGCAAGTTGGGGAGGGGGGGAGAGAGAGAGAGGAGAGAGAGAGAATCCCAAGCAGGTTCCGAGCTGTCAGCCTAGAGTCTGATGCGGGGCTCAAACTCATGAACCGTGAGATCAGACCTGAGCCGAAGTCAAGAGCTGGACGCTTAACCAACTGAGCCACCCAGGCACCCCATATGCATCCCAAATTTAGAGGTATTAACGTGTGAAAAAAAAAAGACAAGGTGTGGGGAGAGGTCTTAGAGTCAATGAAACACAGACACATTCTTTAAAACTGAGGTATCATGTCTCCTCCACACCCCAGAGACCCCAACGACATGGGGCACATTAAGGCACAGTGGGTGAGTGTAGTCAAAACCCCAAGTAATGCCTGCGCGCTGAGAACATGCAGAGTAACTGCACTGTCGGGAAACAGAGCCCCCTGACATCGGACAGGACTTGATAAAGCCATTTTTTTCCCCCACTGGTGGCTTTCACAGCCACCTTGGAGTTCAGAGAGGTAGGACCTGGCCAAGTGCACCTATCACTATTACAGAACAACCCCTATCCAGGGGAGAGTGGAGACAGGACTAGTGAGCATGGAAATAAGTGACTTTTAAATGTCTTTCCCAATGAAATTACTTACAGGACCTCAATGTACAAAACAATAAAACTAGAATTGTTCCGGGGGAAGCAAGGGGAAAGATCAGAGCCTCACCCACTCTGCTCCCACCCATCCCTCCCCCCGAGGTGGCTCCTAAGGACCTTCTCCAGACTCCCTGAAGCTCTGAGGAACAATCTCCAAATTTCCGGTGTAAGGGTGTGTTTCCACGGCATTGGTAACGTTCTTCTCCTTGAGCTGGATTTAGGTATTAGTCTTCCTACTTGTTGGTAGGCCTTGAATATTTCTATTTTTAAAAGGCACTGGTGTAGAGGGTCAGGTCAAAGAGATGACTCACAACCTGGAAGCTTCGAGTAAAAACAAAACCAAAAAAAGTTTGCTTTGAATCATGAGCTGGGGCGAGGCCTGGGCATTGGGATTTTTTGTGAAAGCTCCCCAGGTGATCCTAATACGCAGGAAAATCTAGGAGCTCCTGCCTGAGTATCCTGTCAGCTCCCACACTCTCGAACTCCAGGGGTGTATCCTGGAGGGGCACAGGAAGGCCCCCCATCCCCAGCAGGCAGGAGACCGGAGAGCCCCGAGTTGTCTTCTACAGATTGACTAGTAAAGGGACTTGGGACTCCTGGAAAGTAGGAAACGAATCGCTGAAGGGCCAGCCAGAGCAGGCGGCACCCCGGTGGCCCCCCTGAATGGGGAGGGGGAGGAGGAGGCAGGAGAGACCAGGGAGCACTGGTAGCTGGAGCAGAGGTAAGGTTTGCGAGGCCTCGCTGGAAAGGAGAACACCTATGCAGCCCGTGCCACCAGCCCCGTCACCTGTCAGAGCTTTGTTGAGGAAGTGTTGAACCTCCCTGCCCAGACCCGCCTTGCTGGGAGACTCCCAGAGGTGCCGCACTGACGTTAGGAAGTCAGCTGTGGGCGGCAGAGCCCTTCGGGTCATCCATTAGCAACAGGAGCAGCCTTCCCTACCGCGCCCCTGGCAGACACTTAAACCTCCTTGCCAGGCAGCTCAGACACCCCAGATGTGCACTCTGGATGCCGGGTGAATGCTGACCGGGAGAGGGGTGGGTACAGGCAGTAACAGGGAGTCCTTGACTTTGGATGAGGCTGGCCTCGCCTGTTGCCAAGGTCAGCAAACCACACATCCTTTGAATAAGCCATTGCGTTTGTCAGACTGACGTCTGTAGCTCCGTCTCTCCACCGGCCTTGGCAAACCAGGACAAGGGGAAAATTCATTGGGGGGATCACGCTGTAACCACCGCTAGCCGCTCCCTACCCCCCCCCCCCCCGAGGGATAGGGGACATACTCCACGGGCAGGCAGGGCTTTGGCTGTGCCAACACCAACCCGTGTGCCCCCAGGGAACGGGGCGGGGGGGGGACGACCCTGGTGGGGACTGAACAGCTCCCAAGGATCCAGAAACATAGCCGGACGCCTTGCCCACCCTCCACCCAGGGGTCCAGGGAAGGCTCAGCATGGAGGCCCCCAGGCTGCAGCTCAAGGCACCTGGGCAAACGAAGGCACATGGCTCCACGAGGGAGAACCCACGGATGCACGGGATGGGTGACAGCTTGCGTGGCAAGGTTTCTCCTTGGGGTGACAGTGGTGCCTCTCGCCATTTGGCAGCACTCCTGGGTAAGATCGGTGTTCACTGAGCACCTTCTATGGAACAGGTCCTGTCCCACGGGCTGGAGAACGAATCACACCCCATCCCTGCCCTCCAGGAGCTCAGTCTATAGAGGTACAAGGAGCAGAATGCATTACCTAGCAAGGGGGTGCATGGCGCCCCACAGTGAGCGCCGGGTGCTTGCAGGAGCCAAGCCGAAGTACCTAACTCGGACTGCAGCTCAGGGAAGACTGGCCCAGGAGTGGACACTAGAGCTCAGGCCTTTGGACGAGAAGGGAGACTGGGGAGCTGAGAAACCCGCACAAAGAGAAAAGGAAGCGGAAAACGTCACTGCGTGAAAAGTGGGCTGGAGCAAAGGGTCTCTCTCCCTGTGTATGGTTCTCGGGGGAGGGGGGAGGCGTGGGGGAGAGGAGATGAAGCGAAAGATGTTTGCGGGGCCCAGGGAAGCAATGCAGGCAGATGTGCGTTTGCCGCCTGCGGCACGGGACACAGACTGGAACAGAGGCGGCAGGCGGAAGCAGACTCGCTAGGCCAGGGGAGAGAAAGAAGGTCATGGCCTAGGTCACTGGTGTGTAGCTCTTTTTTTTTAAGTTTATTTATTTATTTATTTATTTTTGAGAGAGAGACAGAGAGAGAGAGAGAGAATGAGAGGGGGAGGGGCAGAGAGACAATCCCAAGCAGGCTCTGCACTGTCAGCACGAAGCCTGATGTGGGGCTCGAACTCACAAACCATGAGATCATGACCTGAGGTGAAACCAAGAGTTGGACACTTAACTGACGGAGTCACCCAGCTGCCCCCAACAGCTCTTTCTGAAAAGGGAGCCACATGGAAAGGCCACGTGACCAATTTTCCTCACCTCCTTCCAGCAGCCACTTTCTGTCCTGCCCCTTGGGCCAGCTCTTGCCTGGCCTCGCGTCCACTCTCAGCTCCGCTCTGGGGCTCACCAGGGTCACAAGAAAAGATGGGTTTGGCTTCTCTGCTTTGCACACTCGTGGGGTTCCCCCGCCTCTCTCGCCTTCCACACCACTGCCTGGCTCTCCACCCATTCCTCTCGGGGTGGGCCCGGGCAGCCCTGGGCAGGGGTCTGCCTTGTTAATCCGGGCACCACAGGCAGCGGCATCCAGGGAGAGTGCAAAGCACATGGGCTTTAGAGTCTAACGAAACTGCCTTCGCATGCCAGCGTCTCCTTCAGCCCAGAGCCCGCTTTCTCTGACAGAGAGGGCATTGCCAGTCAGCTCAGTGTGCCTCTGTGGGGGTTACAGGAGGTCATGCGTGTGGAGGGACTTAGCGCCACACCACGCACACTATTGTTCTGCAGGTGGAGAGCCTGGGGCGGCCGGAGAGCCTGACCCAAGCTAGTGGTTCTGTAGCCTGGGACTGCAGGCCCCTGCCTCATTGATAGCCTGGGTGCCCAACTACCAGCCAACGAGCCGATCCACCTGCACTGGGGGTGGTGGGGGGGGGGGACGTTGGCTAGCTGTGTCCCTTCGAGAAGCAGCAAAACACCAAGTAGGGCCTCTGTCTGGTACAAAGGCAGGCTGGCCTGTTCACAGTTACCACGGGCTGCTCAGTGCATGGCTTCAGAAAGGCAGGTGCGAATGTTCCCAAAGGGGCAGGGCTGATAGTGTTCCACCCCCACCCCACGGGACAGTCTGCCTGTGCTGAACAGTTCTGGCATGGAACCTGCCGGCCCTCGGGGAACCCGGGAAAGGTGGCCCTGAACATGTCAGGTTTCTAAGTTACCTCCTCTAAGAGCAGTCACGCCACATGGCCCAGCACACTGTGGGGCTCCAGGAACCCAGCAGATGTCCCCAGAAGACAGTCCCTGCTAAAAGCAAGCAGGCCTGTTGCGTCCGGGGCAGCCCCGGCAGAAGCAGGCGGTGCATGAAGCTCAGGGCCAGCCGCAGGGCTCCCGGGGCAAAGCTGTGCACAGCGCCAGCTGCCCCTTGGCGGTCCCTCCATGGTGTGGAGGACAAGTGGCCCCTTTCTGTCTACTTTTCAAAGCAGATGGGCTTCTAAGAAGGTTCTGGGAAAGGAAGGCCAGGACTCCTGGGTTCTCATAAATCTTTTAATCAGAGTAAATGAAGAAAACATTGTAACAGTAAAGTCCCATGGTGAGGGGACCGCTCAGGGATCTTCAACAACAGAAAAAGCTAAGACTGAAAGTTCAGAATGCTAAGCACACAAATGAATGACCACTTATTTCTAAAGGTGACTGCAGAAACCATTTCGGCACAATCAGAAGGTTTTACAAAACAGAGGAAAATACATTACAAGATGCCCCGGGGAGGTGAGAAAACTGGTGGGGGCACAGGGCCACCTAAGAACCAGCCTGGCAAGGGCACTCCCCCTGCTGCTGTCTAGGAGGGTCACAAAGACTGGTTCTAAAGGGAGCCAGTGGGGGAGTGGGGAGATGGGACGTGACAGGAGGGATCTGCCCAGTGCACAGCAAATGGGGAAGGATGGGGGCGGGGACAGAGGCATGTGCCCATTTCCTGGCAAAAATGAGACTATCTTATTCTCTCCACCACAATAACACCAAGATAAATGAAGAATTCCTTAGAATAGAATACAAAATGCACACCAAAAGAAAAGCCAGTTTCCAAAACGACAGTGTTGCTTGAAACGACTTTGTTTTGTTTTTGTTTCGTGCCTGGAGTAGCAAACCAGTGTACGAAAACGTCACAGACAGAGCAGCGACAAGTGACTAGGTTTTCCTGAGCACAGTACTGGCTCGCTCTATATACAGAAGAAGGCGGCTCACTCCATCTCGTGGACTCTAACCCCCTCAGAGAGGGCAGGGTAGGGCGGGCCATGTGGTGGGAAGACCTTCCCCAGGCTGGGGCCTGTCTCCGATCCTGCCAGGGCCTGAGGGACACCCTCCCTATGCAAACCAGCACCAGCATCTTGGCCTGTACTGTCATTCCTCCCCGGCTTCCCCGTCAATCTCCCAGAGAGGACATATGAATGTGGATCAACGCCTACAAACCCAGGGAAGTCCTTCTGGCCGAGGGAGGGGGGAGATCAAGGGCTTTCTGTTACCCCCGAGCCACTGAGCTCAGCCCCGGGGCCCCAACCGGCCCCGGGGCGCAGAGACAGACCGACAACTTGCTACCGGTGGGGAGCTGTGCCCACTTCACATAACACAAGCACAAATGGCAAAACCCTGAGCGAGGCTACAGCAAAATGGGGTGATCTGGTAGCTAGCCTGGAGGTACCAGACAGCGACGGAAGCCGACCATCCCACTGAACCCCAGACCACCCTGCGAGAGGTCAGAGGAATGTGTACACCTGGGAAGAGGGAGGGGGCTGCAAGCAGGCGTGACCATCTCTTCTATTCTGAGCTGATGCCACAAAGTTGGCCAGCTAAGCGGACTCTTGTCATTGGCCCAGATCCTTGGCCAAGACTACCTGGGGCTGGGAAAGCCCTCCTTTCGCTTCCTGGGGCTGTTTGAGAAGAAACTGTCCACTTCCACGAACACTCTCTCAGATACCCACACGCGCGTGCACGCAGCGAGCTCCCGCACGCTGGCAAATGGCATATGGAAACTTGGCCAAGGTGGCTGGGGAACCTCCTTGGCACCTGCCAGGAAAGCCCTCGGCAGGAGCTGGGAAGCCCGGGCCCACTGGCACAGGGGCCACCTTCCAAGGCAGGCTGTTGTAGGGGTGCCCAGGTCACCTCTCACCGTGGGCTGGGCCCAAGGTTAAGAGTGAGCTACAAGACCACATCAGGTACTTGCAGCGCCCCAGCACCTCCCACACAAGCCACGATGCCGCGCGCAGCCTGTGGACAGGGCTCACTCTCTATTCCTTCTGCCTATATTTTTCTGAGCTGGCCTGGCCCCCTGGAAGTCCCGCACCTCCCCTCCAACCTCCCCCTTCCCTGGACACATGTAGCTGCCTCCGGGATGTCACTTTCTTCTTTCCTTCCCAGCAAAAGAATATCAGCCCGAATGGGGCACTGAGCTGGAGCCAGGGCAAAGGCATGTCGACGCAGGGAAGGCCGGGCTGACGGGCGACCTATGCCATGCCACTGAGACGGAGAGGAAGAGAGGGAGTGCCGACTCTCCGTGCCACGGTGGCATTCCAAAGAGGAGTGTCTGCCACACCCAGGCTGCAGGCCCCCAGCTGCAGCACAGACCATCTGCCTGCAGAGATTCCTTGTTCTGGGAGGGGACAGGACATGCCCCCAGGGGCTCCTCCCGTGACCTCCTTCCAACCTTCCCTTTTGTGACGAGCCAAGGGGCACCGAGGCCTCGCACAGTTCCTCGTCAGCCATTCCTACATGCAGCGGTTTGACAGTGGGCAGGGTGAGCCTAGCTGCTCCAGAGGGGCCCCCTTCCAGAGGACAACCCCAGGGTGAGAGTCACTAAAAAGACTTGGCTGGACCCTCCAAGACGGCAGAAAATGAAGGCTGTGCATCATGAGGAGCTCAAGGGGAGTGAGAGTACTAGGTGTGCTCTCTCTAGCTCCCCCACACCCTGGGAATTGATGGCCTCCAGGCTAGCAAGGCCACTGGAGAAGGGCAGTCCCTCCCGGGTGTGGCTTCTGGGGCCTCACCATGCTCAAAGAGACTCTTCTGCACTCTGCTGCCTTCCTTAGGTCCATTTGCTAAAATCGACCACTGAGACACTGACGCTCAACCTGGGTCTGATATGGTAACAGCTGAAATATGGGACCCCAGCCCAAAGCCTCCCAGTTGCCCACAGTGGGAGAGGAGAACGGGGGCCATCAGAGGAAGTCACTGAACAAGCTTTTACTGTTCTGAAGCAAACCTGTTCTTAGTTGAAGCCCACAAGGAGTCAGCAAATGCCCAGGCACTGGCTCCCTCCTTCAAGTCCAT